>NC_091994.1:67240202-67840202 GCF_044704955.1 Pristiophorus japonicus
CCAGGCTCTGATTTGGCGAGCCGTCATGGGCGAGCCTGTGGACTCAAAGGCATTCATTGCCATGACTATCTCACAGTCCTGTTCGTCAAACCCTTCCGTGGTCGCCAGGGGTAGCCTGCTGAGCGCGTCAGCACAGTTGTCTGTGCCTGACCTGTGCCTTATGGTATAGTCATAGGACGCCATCATGAGTGCCCACCGTTGAATTCGCGCCGAGACGTTGGCGTTTATTGCCTTGTTCTCGGATAGTAGGGACATGAGGGGCTTGTGGTCGGTTTCTAACGCGAACTTGGCCCTGAAAAGATATTGGTGCATCTTTTGACACCGTACACGCATGCGAGCGCCTCCTTCTCTACCATTCCGTACCAGCATTCCGCCCGCGAAAGTGACCTGGAGGCATAAGCTATGGGTTGTAATTTGCCCGCACTATTGACATGTTGCAAAACGCACCCGACCCCATACACTGATACATCGCATGTGAGAACTAGCTTTTTACCTGGATCAAAGAAAGTCAAAACACTGTTGGAACACAGAAGGTTGCGTGCCTTATTGAAGGCGCATTCCCCCCAAAACCAATTGCACCCCTTCCTGAGTAGCATGTGGAGAGGCTCCAGCAGCGTGCTTAAGTTCTGCATAAAGTTTCCAAAGTAATTGGGTAGCTCGAGAAAGGCGCGCAGTTCTGAGACATTCCGGGGCCTGGGTGCCAGGCGAATTGCTTCTGTTTTGGACTCTGTTGGGCGGATTCAATCAGCGGCAATCCTTCTGCCCAAA
The DNA here is from genome assembly GCF_044704955.1 of Pristiophorus japonicus. Classification (NCBI taxonomy): domain Eukaryota; kingdom Metazoa; phylum Chordata; class Chondrichthyes; family Pristiophoridae; genus Pristiophorus; species Pristiophorus japonicus. The sequence continues at coordinate 67,240,971 of NC_091994.1, forward strand.
AATTCAACCTCGGGTGCGAGAAATAGGCACTTGGATTTCTTGACTCGTAGGCCTACCCGATCCAACCGCTTTAGTACTTCCTCCAAATTACGGAGATGGGAGTCGGTGTCCCTGCCCATGATAAGTATGTCGTCTTGAATTACAACCGTCTCCGGGATGGACTTGAACAGACTCTCCATGTTGCACTGGAATATGGCAGCTGCTGACCTGATGCCGAATGGGCATCAATTGTACATGAAAAGGCCTCGATATGTGTTGATGGTGGTAAGTAGCTTGGATTCCTCGGTCAATTCTTGCGTCATATATGCAGATGTGAGGTCTAGTTTTGAGAAAAGTTTACCTCCAGCCAATGTGGCAAATAAGTCCTCCGCTATGGGCAGCGGGTATTTGTCCTGTAGGGAGACTCTGTTTATGGTAGATTTGTAGTCCCCACAGATTCGTACGGATCCATCAGGCTTCATGACTGGGACGATGGGACTTGCCCAGTCGCTAAATTCCACAGGTGATATAATGCCTTCCCGCAGAAGCCTGTCTAGTTCATGTTCAATCTTTTCCCTCAACACATAGGGTACAGCTCTGGCCTTGTGATGGACCGGTCTAGCATCCTGTGTGATGTAGATTTTGATTTTGGCCCCTTTGAAAGTGCCCACACCTGGCTGAAAGAGATGTTCAAATCGCTTTATAACTGTTGAGCAGGAGGTCTGTTCCTCTAATGACATGGCATGGACATCATCCCATCTCCAGTTTAGTTTTGCCAGCCAGCTTCTCCCCAGCAGTGTTGGGGGTCCCCGGGGACAATCCACAGGGGAAGTCGGTTCACTGTCCCTTTGTGTGTGACAGAGAGCATGGCGCTGCCGAGAACTGGTACGATTTCTTTAGAATAGGTCCTTAGTTTGGTGTCGACCCTTGTGAGTTTTGGTCTGTCTCTTTTATGCGGCCACAGTTGTTCAAATTGTTGTGCGCCCATGAGAGATTGACTCGCTCCCGTATCCAGCTCCATGTGGACAGGTATCCCGTTGAGTAGGACCTTCATCATTATCAGAGGCGTCCTGTTGTAGGAGCAGCGGCCATTGATCGTGTTGACCCGCTGTACATCAGTGTCCCGGGTGCTGTCCCCACCATCTTCTGGTTCGCTTTCTGACCCATCCAATTCATATACCAGCCGAGCTGCCGTTTTTTTGCACATGCAGGCCAAATGCCCTGTATATTCACAGTTCCTGCAAACAGCCTGCTGAAATCGACATCCCCTTGATGAGTGCCCACCCCCACACCTCCAGCACAGACTGCTTCTATTGTTCCCAAAGAATGAGCTGCGTCTGGCTGATCTCTCTTGAGCTTCTCTCAGTTTGTAGTTGATTGCTCGCATTGTGGGTTGATGAGGTGTGAACGGCCGTTCCTGTGGCCCTTGATGGCTTCTGGCGCCACTGCCTGCTGTCGAGAGCCTGTTCTCCCGGTTTTGTCTGTGTGTGGGGGTAGCAGCTTGTTTAATGCTGTGAACTTCTTGTTCCGATATTTCGTTAGTTGTCGTACCTGCATTGTAAATCAACATCGTTTCTTCTTCCCCTACCAAGAATGTCTGTGCAACCAGTGCTGCTGCCTCTAAGGTCAGGTTCTTGGTCTCTATGAGCTTTCGGAATATGCCTGCGTGGCCTATTCCTTCAATGAAAAAGTCTCTCACCATTTCTCTCCTCAGTTCATCAGAGAACTCACATAAACTAGCCAACCTCCGAAGTTCCGCCACGAAGTCGGGTATGCTCTGGCCCACACAGCGTCTGTAGTTGTAGAACCTGTGTCTGGCCATGTGCAGGCTGCTCGCTGGCTTCAGGTGGTCTCTTACCAATGTGCTCAATTCTTCAAACGACTTGCTTGCTGGGTTCTCGGGTGCCAGTAGATCCTTCATTAAAGCGTATGTTTTCGAGCCACAGCTGGTCAAGAGATGGGCTCTTCTCTTGTCTACTTTGTCGTCTCCTAACCAGTCTTTGGTTACAAAGTTTTGCTGGAGCCTTTCTATAAAGTCCTCCCAATTGTCTCCAGCATTGTACTTTTCATCTGATCCGTTGTTCGCCATTCTGTGGATTCTGTAATCCCGTAACTCGTCGCCACTGTAAAGTCCTGTCCCCTCAGTACAGATTCACACGAGGCATGTAGTGAAGTCAAGGCCACTCTGGACCTGCACCTTTATTTCACAGCTCTGGAATGCTGCACTTGCCTGAGACCTGTCCTTCTATACCTGTCTCTTGCAAGTGCACCCCTGGTGGTAAGGTATGCTGGTGGTTACAGGTCATATCTTATTACAGTCATATATAGCATGTTAGGATACAGTTTTATATAATACTGTAAGATACATGACAAGAGACAGACAGAGAGAGACAGAGGGAGTGAGAGACAGATTGAGAGACAAAGAGAGAGAGAGAGAGAGACAGACAGACAGAGAGAGAAAGGCACACAGAGAGACAGCGAAAGAGAGAGAGAGAGAGAGACAGAGATGGAGAGAGAGAGAGAGACAGAGACGGAGATGGAGAGACAGAGAGCGAGACAGAGGTAGAGAGACAGATAGAGAGAGAGAGAGAGAGAGAGAAATTCAAAGAGAGAGAGAGAGAGAGTGAGAAACAGAAAGAGAGAGACAGAGAGATAATGAGACAGAAACAGACAGAGAGAGTGAGAGACAGAGAGTGAGAGACAGAGAGTGAGAGACAGAGAGAGAGAGAGAGAGAGAGAGACAGAGAGAGACAGACAGAGAGAGAGAGACACACAGAGAGACAGCGAGAGAGAGAGAGAGACAGAGAGAGTCAAACAGAGATAGACAGAGAGAGAGACAGACAGACAGAGAGGCAGAGAGAGGCAGAGAGAGACAGAGAAGGAGAGAGAGAGAGCGACAGAGACAGAGACAGAGACAGAGAAGGAGATAGAGAGACAGAGAGCGAGACAGAAACAGAGATAGAGCGACAGATAGAGAGAGAGACACAGAGAGACAGCGAGAGAGAGAGAGAGAGAGAGAGACAGAGACGGAGGGAGAGACAGAGACGGAGATAGAGAGACGGAGATAGAGAGACAGAGAGAGAGAGACAGAGAGAAAGAGACAGAGAGAGAGAGAGACAAAGACAGAGAGAGAGACTGAGATACAGAAAGTGAGAGAGCCAGAAAAATAACAAGACAGAGACAGACAGAGAGAGACAGAGAGAGTGAGAGACAGAGTGAGAGACAGAGAAAGAGAGAGAGACAGAGAGAGAGAGAGACAGACAGACTGAGAGAGAGAGACACACACAGAGAGACAGCGAGGGAGAGAGAGACAGATACTGTCATGTATCTCACATTACTGTATATAACTATATCTTACCATGCTATACATGACTGTAACTGGAGATGTGGGGGAAGGCACACAACCAGGGTGTGTCGATTTCAGCATGCTGTTTGCAGAAACTGTAACTACACAGGGCATCTGGCTCGCATGTGCAGAAAAACAGCAGCTCGCATGATATACAAATCGGAAGTGTCGGAAAGCAGACCAGAAGACGGTTGGAACAGTGCACGTGATGCTGAGGTACAGCGGGTTAACATGGTCAATGTCCACTGTTCTTACACCAAGACGCCTCCAATTATGATGAGGGTTCTACTCAACGGGATACCCATCAACATGGAACTGGACACGGGAGCTAGTCAATCCCTCATGAGCGCTCAACAATTTGAACAGCTGTGGCCGCACAAAAGCAACAGACCAAAACTCACAAAGATTGACACCAAACTAAGGACCTATACTAAAGAAATTGTCCCAGTCCTTGGCAGCGCCATGCTCTCAGTCACATACAAAGGGACGGTAAACCGACTTTCCCTGTGGATTGTCCCCGGGGATCTCCCAGCCCTGTTGGGGAGAAGCTGGCTAGCAGAACTTAATTGGAAATGGGATGATGTTCACGCCATGTCGTCAGAGGAACGGACCTCCTGCTCAACAGTTCTAAGCCGTTTTGAACATCTCTTTCAAGGTGTGGGCACCTTCAAAGAGTTAGAATCTACATCACACAGAATGCCAGACTGGTCCATCACAAGGCTAGAGCTGTGCCTTACGTGATGAGGGAAAAGATTGAAAACGAACTGGACCGGCTTCTGCAGGAAGGCATAATTTCTCCCGTGGAATTCAGTGACTGGGCAAGTCCCATCGTCCCCGTCATGAAGCCTGATGAATCCGTGCGAATCTGTGGGGATGACAAGTCTACCATAAACAGAGTCTCCCTACAGGACCAATACCCATTGCCCAGAGCAGAGGACCTATTTGCCACGTTGGCTGGAGAGAAACTTTTCTCGCAACTTGACCTCACATCTGCGTTTATGACGCAAGAACTGACCGAAGAGTCTAAGCTACTCACCACCATCAATACACATCGAGTCCTTTTTGTGTACAATCGATGTCCATTCGGCATCAGGTCGGCAGCTGCTATATTCCAGCGCAACATGGAAAGTCTGCTCAAGTCCATCCGGGGACGGTTGTGTTTCAAGATGACATACTCATCACGGGCATGGACACTGACTCTCATCTCCACAATTTGAGGAAGTACTAAGTCGGTTGGATCGGGTTGGCCTAAGAGTTAAGAAATCCAAGTGTCTATTTCTCACGCCTGAGGTTGAAGTTTTGGGCAGAAGGATTGCCGCTGATGGAATCCGCCCAACAGAATCCAAAAACGAAGCGATTCGCCTGGCACCCAGGCCCCGGAATGTCTTGGAACTGCACGCCTTTCTCGGGCTACTCAATTACTTTGGGAACTTTATGCAGAACTTGAGCACACTGCTGGAGCCTCTCCACCTGCTACTCAGAAAGGGGTGCGATTGGTTTTGGGGGGATGCCCAAGGATGCTCCTTCAATAAGGCACGCAACCTTTTATGTTCCAAGAGTGTTTTAGCCTTTTTTGACCCAGGTAAAAAGTTAATCCTTACATGTGATGCGTCAGCGTAGGATGCGTTTTACAACACGTCAATGATGCGGGTAAATTGCAGCCCGTTGTTTATGCCTCCAGGTCACTTTCGCGGGCGGAGTGCGGCTACAGTATGGTTGAGAAGGAGGCGCTCGCGTACGTGTATGGTGTCAAAAAGATGCATCAATACCTTCTCGGGGCCAAGTTTGCATAAGAAACCGACCAAAAACCCTCACGTCCCTACAATCTGAGTGCAATGCAATCGATGCCAATGCCTCAGCGCGCATTCAGTGGTGGACACTCATGCTGGCGGCTTACGACTACACGATAAGCACAAACCAGGCACAGACAACTGTGCCGACGCGCTTAGCAGGCTACCCCTGGCGACCACAGAAGGGTCCGATGAACAGGACTGTGAGATAGTCATGGCAATCAATGCCTTTGAATCCACAAGTTCGCCCATGACGGCTCGCCAAATCAGAGCCTGGACGACCAGCGACCCCACGTTATCTCTAGTTAAAAGATGCGTTTTAACCGGTGACTGGGCAGAGGCTCGCGATGCCTGCCCCGAGGAGGTCAAACCCTTGCATAGGCGCATGCATGAACTCTCACTACAGGCAGACTGCCTGATGTGGGGCAGCCGAGTAGTTATGCCCTTACGAGGCAGGGAGGCGTTTGTCCGGGAGCTCCATCGCGAGCACCCGGGGATCGTCCTTATGAAGGCCATAGCCAGATCTCATGTCTGGTGGCCTGGCATTGACGCAGACTTGGAGCTCTGCGTCCATCGGTGCACCATTTGTGCCCAACTCAGTAATGCCCCCAGGGAGGCCCCCCTAAGCCCCTGGCCCTGGCCCACCAAACTGTCGTCGCGGGTGCATGTAGACTATGCGGGCCCATTCATGGGCAAAATGTTCCTTGTAGTCGTTGATGCATTTTCAAAATGGATCGAGTGCACCATTTTAAACTCGAGCACTGCCTCCACCACTGTGGAGAGCCTTAGAACCATGTTTGCAACGCACATATTGGTCAGTGATAATGGTCCGTGCTTCACCAGCGCAGAATTTCATGATTTTATAGTTGACCACGGTATAAATCACTAAGACAGCACCTTTCAAGCCGGCCTCCAATGACCAGGCGGAGCGAGCAGTGCAGATCATTGACCAAGGCATGTTCAGAATCCAAGGTCCCACGTTGCAGAGCCATCTGTCGCGACTGCTGCTGGCATACAGATCTCGTCCGCATTTGTTGACTGGGGCTCCCCCTGCGCAACTATTGATGAAACGAACCTTAAAAACCAGGCTCTCATTAGTACTCCCAGACATGCAAGAAATTGTTGAGGCTAAGCGTCAAAAGCTAACTGAGTACCATGACCGAAATTCGAGGGGGAGGTGGAATGAGATAGGGGACAAAGTGTTTGTGCTAAACTATGGCCGGGGTCCCAAATGGTTTGCAGGGACAGTAACAGACAAAGAGGAAACTGGCTACTGGTTGTACAAATGGACAATGGCCAAATCTGCCGGAGGCATGTAGACCAAGTAAAAAGTAGATTCACTGATAACACTGAAGAACCAGAGGCAGACTACAATGTGGAACTCACACCACACCTGGTAGACAGACAGGTAGAACAACCTGAGGAAAGGGCAGTCTCAACAGACAGCCCAGGTGAGATACCAGCAATCACACTGAATGAAAAACAGGCACCAAGGCAAACAACTGAAACACAACTAAGACGCTCCACGCGAGAGCGCAGACCACCTGAGAGGCTGAGTCTATAAAGGCAATAAGACCTTGGGGGAGGGTGATGTCATGTATCTCACATTACTGTATATAACTGTATCTTACTGTGCTATACATGACTGTAACTGGATATGACCTGTAACAATAAGCATACCTTACCACCAGGGGTGCACTTGCAGGAGACACTCCATACCTGTCCCACTGAGGTATATAAAGGGAGGTCTCAGGCAAGTGCAGCACTGGAGAGCTGGAATTAAAGGTGCAGGTCCTGAGTGACCTTGACTTCAGCATGTGTCTTGTCTAAGTCAGGACTTAACAGTCTCTCTCTCTCTGCCTCTCTCCCTCTCTCTCTCTCGCTGTCTCTCTGTCTCTGTCTCTGTCTCTCTCTCTCTCTCTCTCTGTCTCTTTCTCTCTCTGTCTCTCTCTGTCTCTTTCTCTCTCTCTCTCTGTCTCTCTCTCTCTGTCTCTCTCTCCCTCTCTGTGTCTCTCTCTCTCTCTTTATCTCTCACTCTCTAACTCTGTGTGTCTAACTCTGTCTCTCTCTCTCTCCCTCTCTTTGGCTCGCTCTCGCTCTCTCTCTGTCTCTCTCTCTGTCTCTCTCTCTCTCTGTCTCTCTCTCTCTCTGCCCTCTCTGTCTTTCTCTGTCTCTCTCCATCTCCCTCTCTCTCTCTCTCTGTCTCTCTCTCTCTGTCTCCCACTCTCAGTGTCTCCTCTCTAACTCTCCACTTGTCTCTCTCTCTGTCTCTCTCCCTCTCTCTCCCTCTCTGTCTCTCTCTCCATCTCTCTATCTCTCTCTCTCTCTCTCTGTCTCTCTCTCTCTGTCTCTTTCCCTCTCTGTTTCTCTGTCTCTTTCTCTCTCTGTCTTTCTCTATCTCTCTCTCTCTCTCTCTCTGTCTCTCTCTGTGTCTTTCTCTGTCCCTTTCCCTCTCTGTCTTTCTCGCTGTCTCTCTCTCTCTCTCTCTCTCTGACTCTCTCTTTCTCTCTCTCTGTCTCTCTCTCTCTCTGACTCTCTCGCTCTCTCTGTCTCTCTCCCCCTCTCTCTCCCCCCTCTCTCTCTCTCTCTCTCTCTCTCTCTGTCTCTCTCTCGTTCTCTCTCTCTTGCTGTCTCTCTCTCCCTCTATCTGTCTGTCTCTCTCTCTCTCTCTCACATTGCCCCCTCTCTAACTCTTCTCTTCCCTCTCCCCCCTCTCCCCGCGGCTCCAATACTGTGTGGAGAAGATGCCCAGCGAGACCTTCGAAGAGCGATGCCGACAGCTACAGGCCTCCCTTGGCCCACCTGCTCCGCTGATCAAGGAAGATTCGCTGCCCGAGGTAGAGGAGGAGGGTGCCTCCATGCCCACAAACTCCCTGTGGCCCTGCCCCGGGAGTGGGTCGGGGGGTGGCCTCCAGCGAGTGCCCCTGTCTCCGCGTCGCCCGCTCCTCCCCTCCCCGGAGCATCCCAGACCGGCCCAGCCCCTCCCCCCAGGTCCGCTGGAAGCCATTGGCGCCGCTGGAGTGTGGAGACGGGCAAGGGGAGTGGGAATCCGGGGTGGAGAATCAGAAGCAGCAGAAGTGCCCTCTTCCGTTGCTCGGGTGATGGGGAGCGGTTCAGAGCGGGGGGGGGGGGTGAAAGGGGTGATTAGGGAGGGCGGGCCTGCAATACTGGGGGAGGGGTGGATGGAAATAACTGTGGCCTCTTCTCATTCGTTGTTGACAATAAAACACACATCAAAATGTTTCGTTATTGCCTCAATGAAATGTTTGTGATTTTGGTGACCACGTTGGGACGTTGTCCAGGTGACATCATCCCCTGTCCCCCTGTGACATCATCCCCTGTGACATCATCCCCTGTCTCCCTGTGACATCATCCCCTGTGACATCATCCCCGCTCCCACTGTGACATCATCCTCTCTCCCACTGTGACATCATCCTCTGACATCTTCCCCTCTCCCCCCTGTGACATCATCTCTCTGTGACATCATCCCCTCTCCCACGTTTTATCATCTGCCTGTGACATAATCCCCTCTCATCCTCTGACATTTCTATGTGACATCAATCCCTCTCTTCCCGTGACATTTTCCTGTGACATCATTCCCTCTCTTCCTGTGACATTCCCCTGTGACATCATCCCCTCTCTTCCTGTGACATCATCCTGTGGCATCATCCCTTCTCTTCCTGTGACATCATCCCCTGTGACATCATTGTTGTGTATGGAGAAAGAGTCAGACTGAACACTATGAGCTCAAAGTAAAGTGTGACCTTAGTCTTTTATTGCAGGTCTCCGGTGTGCCTCTCCAACCTGTGAAGCCTCCTTAAATATCTGTGCTACCAAGGGATTATGGGGTCCCTTGGGACTCCCGGGGATGAGCCCTCTGGTGGCTATACAGAGTAAATACAAGTTTACATATATAACAACACTCACCCGCAAAGTCAATGTGAGTCGATCTGGGGCCCTTCTTGCCCTGATTGACCATTTCGGTGTGAAAGCTGGTGTTGTTGAATCATTTGTTGGGCCCTCGCTGGGCTGCTGTGCAGCTGGCCTTGCTGGGCTGCCTGGTGTGTTGGGCCCTGCTGGGCTGCTGTGGATGATGGGTTCTGCTTCGTGGTCAACCGTGGTGCCGGTTGCCATTGCTGTGTATGTTGGGGGATCAAAAAAGGTAGGGTTCAAGGTGGGTTGCTCAGGATAGTCCGTGAATCTGAGTTTTATTTGATCCAAGTGCTTCCGGTGAATGAGTCCATTTGAAAGTTTGACCCGAAACACCCTGCTCCCCTCCTTGGCCACGACAGTGCCGGGAAGCCACTTATGACCTTGTCCGTAATTCAATACAAATACAGGATCATTGATTTCAATCTCGTGTGACACATTTGCGCTATCATGGTATGCACTTTGTTGAAGCCGCCTGCTCTCTACCCGTTCACGTAGATCAGGGTGAACTAACGAGAGCCTTGTCTTAAGTGCTCTTTTCAGGAGCAGTTCAGCAGGTGGGATCCCAGTGAGTGAGTGGGGTCTCGTGCGGTAGCTAAGCAGGACTCGGGATAGGCGAGTCTACAGTGAGCCTTCAGTTACCCTCTTCAAGCCTTGCTTGGTGGTTTGCACTGCTCTTGCTGCCTGACCATTGGACGCTGGTTTAAACGGGGCAGATGTGACATGTTTGATCCCGTTATGGTCATGAATTCTTTGAACTCAGCACTGGTAAAACATGGCCCGTTGTCGCTCACCAGGACATCGGGTAAGCCGTGAGTGGCAAACATTGCCCGCAGGCCTTCAGTGGTAGCAACGGACATGCTAGCCGACATTATCTCACATTCAATCCACTTGGAGTATGCGTCTACACCACAAGGAACATTTTACCCAAGAACGGGCCTGCATAGTCGACGTGTACCCTGGACCACGGTTTGGAGGGCCAATTCTATAAACTTAGTGGCGCCTCCCTGGGTACATTGCTTAACTGCGAGCATGTATTACATCTGTGAATGCAGGACTCTAAGTCTGCATCGATACCGGGCCAACACATGTGGGATCTGGCTATCGCTTTCATCATTACGATGCCTGGGTGGGTACTGTGGAGGTTATTGATGAAGGAGTCTCAGCCCTTCTTGGGGACCACTACTCGATTGCCCCACAGAAGGCAGTCTGCCTGTATAGACATTTCATCTTTGCGCCGCTGGAACGGCTTTATCTCTTCCTGCATTTCCACGAGGGCACTGGACCAGCTCCCGAGAAGCACGCAGCTTTTGACTAGAGACAATAAAGTGTCCTGACTTGTCCAGGTTTTGATCTGCCAGGCAGCGACGGGTGATTGCTCACTCTCAAATGCTTCCATAACCATGGCTAAATCTATGGGCTGTGCCATTTCCAGCACCGTGGTGGGGCTACTGTGCCTACTGAGAGCATCGACACAGTTTTCTGTGCCTGGCCTGTGGCGGATGGCGTGGTTGTATGCGGACAACGTGAGCTCCCATCTCTGGATGTGGGCCGATGCGTTGGTATTTATCCCTTTACTCTCGGAAAACAGGGATATAAGTGGCTTGTGGTCAGTTTCAAATTTGAATTTTAGCCCAAACATGTATTGATGCATTTTCTTTACCCCATAAACACACGCTAATGCTTCTTTCTCAATCATGCTGTATGTTCACTCAGCCTTAGACAGACTCCTGGATGCATAAGCAACCGGTTGCAGTTTCCTGAAATCATGAGCTTTTGCAATACACACCCGACGCCATATGACGATGCATCACATGCTAGTACCAAACGCTTACACGGATCATACAACAAAAGCAATTTGTTTGAGCGTAACAATTTTCACACTTTTACAAAGGCATTTTCTTGGCTTTTGCCCCAAACCCATTCGCCCCTTTCGTAGTAAGACATGCAGTGGTTCTATCAGTGTGCTGAGACCCAGTAAGAATTTACCAAAGTAGTTCAAGAGTCCCAGAAACGACTGCAGCTCTGTCACGTTCTGTGGCCTCGGTGCGTTCTCGATTGCCTCCGTCTTCGCGTTGGTGGGCCTGATGCCGTCCGCCGCAGTCCTCCTTCCCAAGAACTCCACTTCAGGCACCAGGAAACCGTACTTTGAGCATTTTAACCTGAGCCCCATGCGGTTGAGTCGACTAAGAAACTCTTCAAGGTTCTGCAGATACTCGTCTGTGTTCCAACCTGTGATCAAGATGTCGTCCTGGAAGACCACAGTGTACAGGACCGACTTCAGTAAACTTTCCATGTTTCTCTGGAACATCGTCGCCACTGATCAGGTTCCATATGGGTATCTGTTATAAACAAAAAGACCTTTGTGCGTGTTGATGCAGGTGAGGGCCTTCGATGATTCCTCCAGTTCCTGCATCATGTAGGCTGAAGTCAGATCCAGCTTCGTGAATGTTTATCCTCCCGCCAGCGTTGCAAAGAGATCATCAGCCTTTGGCAGTGGGTATTGGTCCTGCAGGGAGAAACGATTGATAGTTACTTTGTAATCGCCACAGATTCTGACAGTGCCATCTCCCTTGAGGACTGGGACGATAGGACTGGCCCACTCGTTGAACTCGATCGGTGAAATGATGCCCTCTCTTTGCAGCCGGTCTAGCTCGATCTCTACCCTTTCTCTCATCATGAATGGTACTGCTCTCGCCTTGCGATGAATGAGTCACGCCCCCGGAATTAGCTGGATCTGCACTTTTGCTCCTTGGAATTTCCCGATGCCTGGTTCGAACAGCGAAGGAAATTTGTTTCAGAACTGGGCACACGAAGTGTCGTCAGCAGGCGATAACACTCGGACATCATCCCAGTTCCAGTGTATCTTTCCCAGACAGCTCCTGCTGAGCAGCATGGGACCATCGCCCGGTACCAGCCAGAGTGCTAGCTTGTGCACCGCTCCATCGTGGGAGACCTTTATGGTAGCACTGCCGATTACAGGAATCAGTTCTTTTGTGTAAGTTCTTAGTTTCGTGCAAATTGGAGTTAAGACTGGCCTTGAGACCTTGTTGCACCACAACCTTTCGAAAGTCTTTTTGCCCATGGTGGACTGGCTCGCGCCTGTGTCCAGCTCCATTGACATCGGGAGTCCATTTAGTTCAATGTTCAGCATTATCGGGGGGCAAATCGTGGTGAATGTGTGCACCCCATGTACCTCTGTCTCCTCGATCTGAGGGTCTGGTTCGTCATCATCCTCCGTGAATCTTTCCTCCTGTGCACCGTGGTGGTTTGCAGATTTAACAGGCATGCAGCTCATCTGTGCACTCATTGGAGGTGTCCCATTGTTCCACATCCCTTGAAAACGTACTCTTTGAATCGGCATGAATGGAAACGATGATCACCCCCGCAGCGCCAACAAGGTGTTAATGGCCTTGCATTCATCACCCTTGATGGTGGACTCTGAGACATCTGCGGTCGTGTATCTGCAGGTATGTGTAACCTGTCCTGTACCTTACGATTCGAAAACAACATCACTTTGTTCACAGTACTTGTAGCACCATTTGTGTGCTGAGAGATTTGCTTCATATTGTCACTGGTGGCAATGAACACCTGGGCTATCGCTATGACCTTACTCAAGGTTGGGTTCTCGACAGTCAAAAGTTTGCAAAGTATGATTTTGTGGGCAATGCCAAGTATGAAAAAGTCTCTGAGCATGTGCTCCAAATGTCCTTCAAATTCGCAATGTCCTGCAAGGCGTTTTAGCTCAGCAGCATAACTCGCCACTTCCTGGCCGTCAGACCTTTTGTTGGTGTAGAACCGGTACCTCGCCATCAGAATGCTTTGCTTCGGGTTCAAATGCTCTCGGACTAGTGTGCACAAATTGTCGTATGATTTCTCCATGGGTTTTGCTGGAGTGAGCAGATTCTTCATGAGGCCATACGTTGGAGCCTCACAGACGGTGAGGAGGTTCGGCCTTCGTTTGGCAGCGCTCTCTTCCCCATCGAGCTCGTTGGCCATGAAGTATTGGTGAGTCGCTCCACAAAAGTTTCCCAATTATCTCCTTCTGAGAATTTCTCCAGGATGCTCACTGTTCTCTGCATTTTTGGCTTTGCTATCTGTAACTCGTCACCAGTTGTTATGTATGGAGAAATAGTCAGACTGAACACTGTGAGCTCAAAGTAAAGTGTGACCTTAGTCTTTTATTGCAGGTTTCCAGAGTGCCTCTCCAACCTGTGAAGCCTGAGGCCCCCTTAAATACCTGTAGGATCACTTGGGACTCTCGGGATTGAGCCCTCTGGTAGCTGTACAGAGTAAATACAAGTTTACATATATAACAATCATCCCCTGTTCCCCTGTGACATCATCCCCGTTCCCCCCTGTGACATAAGAACATAAGAACATAAGAATTAGGAACAGGAGTAGGCCATCTCACCCCTCGGAGCCTGCTCCGCCATTCAACAAAATCATGGCTGATCTGGCCGTGGACTCAGCTCCACTTACCCGCCCGCTCCCCATAACCCTTAATTCCCTTATTGGTTAAAAATCTATCTATCTGTGATTTGAATACATTCAATGAGCTAGCCTCTACTGCTTCCCTGGGCAGAGAATTCCACAGATTCACAACTGTCTGGGAGAAGAAATTCCTTCTCAACTCGGTTTTAAATTGGCTCCCCCGTATTTTGAGGCTGTGCCCCCTAGTTCTAGTCTCCCCGACCAGTGGAAACAACCTCTCTGCCTCAATCTTGTCTATCCCTTTCATTATTTTAAATGTTTCTATAAGATCACCCCTCATCCTTCTGAACTCCAACGAGTAAAGACCCAGTCTACTCAATCTATCATCATAAGGTAACCCCCTCATCTCTGGAATCAGCCTCATGAATCGTCTCTGTACCCCCTCCAAAGCTAATATATCCTTCCTTAAGTAAGGTGACCAAAACTCCACACAGTACTTCAGGTGCAGCCTCACCAATACCCTGTACAGTTGCAGCAGGACCTCCCTGCTTTTGTACTCCATCCCTCTCGCAATGAAGGCCAACATTCCATTCGCCTTCCTGATTACTTGCTGCACCTGCAAACTAACTTTTTGGGTTTCATGCACAAGGACCCCCAGGTCCCTCTGCACCGCAGCATGTTGTAATTTCTCCTCATTCAAATAATATTCCCTTTTACTGTTTTTTTTCCCAAGGTGGATGACCTCACATTTTCCGACATTGTATTCCATCTGCCAAACCTTAGCCCATTCGCTTAACCTATCTAAATCTCTTTGCAGCCTCTCTGTGTCCTCTACACAACCCGCTTTCCCACTAATCTTTGTGTCATCTGCAAATTTTGTTACACTACACTCATCCTGTGTGACATCACCCTCTCTCCCTGTGACATCAGAGGTTTCTGAGATATGGGAAATGATCCTCGTTGTCCAGGGCCATGCCATGGATCTTGATGGGCAGTGCTGTGGGGCGAGGACAGGCTGGTGAAAGACCCTTTGTCTTATGGATGTTTAGCGTGAGGTCCAGAAGTAGTGGGAACCTGTTCAACCTTCGTCATCTCCAGACCAGATCCAAGTCCAATCCAAACCTCTGTCATCGAGCGACAGTGCACGGACAGCGTTTGCGTTTGCACACACACAGAGGCTGAACTCCAGGACATATTCAACATTGGCGATGAGACTCGAGGTGCTCAGCACCCTCCCGGATGCACTTCCTCCACTTCGGGCAGACTGATCTTTGGCCAGGGACTCCCAGGTGTCGGTGGGGATGTTGCACTTCTTCGAGGAGGGGTGTCCTTGAAACGTTTCCTTTGGGGCTACCTTGCTGTGTAGGAGTTCCGAGTAGAGCGCTTGCTTTGGGAGTCTCGTGTCGGCAAACAATGTGGCCCGCTCAGCAGAGCTGATCAAGCGTGGTCAGTGTTTCAATGCTGGGGATGTTGGCCTGGTTAAGGATGCTAACGTTGGTGCAACTGTCCGCCCAGATTTGTAGGATCTTGTGGAGGCATTGTTGGTGGTATTTCTCCAGCGACTTGAGGTGTCTACTGTACATGGTCCATATCTCTGAGCCATACAGGAGGGCGGGTATCACTACAGCCCTGTAGACCATGAGCTTAGTACCAGATTTGAGGTCCTGGTCTTTGAACATCCTCTTCCTCAGGCGGCCGAAGGCTGCAATGGCGCACTGGAGGCGGTGTTGAATCTCATGGTCGATGTCTGTCCTTGTTAAGAGGCTCCTGAGGTATGGGAAGTGGTCCACGTTGTCCAGCCCGGGCTGTGGATCTTGATGACTCGGGGGCAGTGCTGTGCGGCGAGGACAGGCTGGTGGAACGTTAGCGACATTTTGACAGGTTACAAGTGCTGGATTTTGGCGCATGCGCATTGCTCGGCAAAAACAGGCACTTGTGGGGCCTCTATGGGTATGTGCGCACATCGTACCTGCCTGTAGAGGGTGCCATTTTTGGCCCATTAACTTGCCTTTATCCCAAGTCACTTCACAGGTATAAGAGAAAAATGAACCTCAAGCCTTCGGAGATATTAGGAATAGTAATGCAAAGCTCAATCAAAGGGATGGGTTTTAGCAACAACAACCTGTATTTATATAGTGAAACATCCCAAGGCGCTTCACAGGAGCATTATGAGATTATGAGATTAAAAAGTTGACACCGAGCCGCATAAGTAGAAATGAGCGCAGGTGACCAGAAGCCTGATCAAAGAGATAAGAGAAGCGTTTCGAAGGAGGAAAGATAGGTAGAGAGGCGGAGAGATTTAGGCAGGGAGTTCCAGAGCTTGGGGCCCAGAAGGCATGGCCACCAATGTTTGAGCGATTATAATCAGGGATGCTCAAGAGGGCAGAATTTGAGGAGTGCAGACATCTCGGGGGTGGAGGTTGTGGGGCTGGAGGAGATTACAGAGATAGGGAGGGGCGAGGCCAATGGAGGGATTTGAAAATAAGGATGAGAATTTTGAAATCGAGGCATTGTTTAACCAGAAGCCAATGTAGGTCAACGAGCACAGGGGGTGATGGGTGAGTGGGACTTGTTGAGAGATAGTACACGGGCAGCCGAGTTTTTAAGGAGTGTCTTAAAGGAGCAGGTGGAGGTGGAGCGGTTTAGGGAGGTAATTCCAGAGTTTGGGGCCTAGGTGGCTGAAGGCACGTTCACCTTGGAGGCATTTAAAGGTTGAGAATTTAAATTTGGGCAAGTGAGTCTCAGTTCGAGATGGAATTCGGGCAGCAGAAGTACAAAGGGTGCAGGATGGGAGATTAGTCAGGAGTTGCTTCCATGTTGTGCCAGTAAAACAGGTGCAATTAAGTTCAATTTTGTGGCCTAATGTCCTGCACCCCCAGGGATGCCGAAGAACATCCACCCAAAATTGCATCGGTTCATTTTCTTGGTGTCCTTTATGGCCACCTAAAACAAGAATTAGGCCCATTACATCTATAAATGAGAGGACTAACCTTTGTTTCAGGCCTGCGCTGCTAAATTAGTCCGTGATGAGCGGGGCAGATGTTGGGCCAACCTATCTCAGGATTCATCAGCCTAAGCAGGAGCTGCCAATGAAGGGAAAGTGTTTTTACATTACCTGGAATTGCATTCAGCCCAACCAATTTATGCTCCACATGAACCTCCTCCTGCTCCACTTACTTCATCTCCCCTATCAGCATTTTGTCTACCCCTTTCTCCATTACCTAGCTTCCCCTTCAATACAAATGTTTTGTTTTAAAATGATTTTCTAAAACGCTCCTGAGGAGCTGGGAGAAGCAGGCCTGCTCCCCGCGGCTCCGCACCCCTCCTGAGGTCCATTGCCAGCCTGGCTCAGAGACATGGACCGTGTACAGTAGACACCGCAAATCGCTGGAGAAATACCGCCAACGATGTCTCCACAAGATCCTACAAATCCCCTGGGAGGACAGATGCACCAACATTACCGTCCTCGATCAAGCCAATATCCCCAGCATTGAAGCACTGACCACACTCGACCAGCCCCATTGGGCGGGCCATATTGACCGCATGCCCGACACAAGACTCCCAAAGCAATCACTCTACTCGGAACTCCTACACGGTAAGCAAGCCTGTAGGGGGTGGTCTGTGGGGTCAGGTTCACCTCTGACCTTTTGAGCGGTTCGAATTGCTCCCACTCCCTGGGTTCTAGACTTTGGATTTATTTGGGGGATGTGACAAAGTGCAAGAGACAATTGGTTTGCTGCAAAGAACTTCGGTTTTATTAAAGACAAGAAAATACAATGTCAAACTTGTAATCATTCAAGTAAGGAACACTTTCTCGTACATTCAAAGGGGTTACAGAAATAATACAACTCCCACCTCCCAATGTCTAACTCTGGCTAGATCAAACTCCAGGGCAAACAGGGATAATGCTCACCAATCCTTTATTGCCAGTTGGCGGTGGTTCGCGATTTCGGGGTTCGCTGGACTCTGTAGGGTCTGCTTGCTGTATCCCGAACATCGTAGAAGACTTCTCACTGCATAGTCTCCAGTTGGGTGGTGTCCGCTGATGCAGTAGGGTGCGCATTGTACTTATGGGGTGAGTACCCACTTTCGTCCGTTAGAAATAGGTTTTAAAAGATGTTTTGATAGCTAGGACTAGGTTGTAGAGTGGAAACTTTTGAATCTTTGGTTTCTTCTTGAGGAGTCTTGATTTTGGAATTGGGCGATCGCAGTGCTTTCGGTGTTACCTCGGTGGTCAGTTGATGGCGATGTCCGGAGTTATTGCTTTCTGCCGTGATGATGTTCTTCCTTCTTTTTGGTAGCAGGGCATGTAGCCCCGGGAGTGTCGTCGAGATTGGAGAGGCTTGTTAAAACTGCTGCAGTTGTCTCTCTCTCTAATCTTGATTCTCTACAGTGCTATGCACCTAATGCTGCGCCTCTGATGCCTCAAAACCTTTGTTAACCAGAGCTCCAGTTATCCTTTGGGAGACATTCTAATCTTCGCGCCAAATCTGCCCCGATTCTTTATTTAATTTTTGGCGGGCTTGATATCTCTTTGTCATATTTTTGGAGGAACCATTAATGTTAACCTGTCTCGGATGTGTCGATCCTTTAAATTTGTTTCTTGATCGGGAAAAATTAGCTTTTGTATTTGCAATGCCTGCCTAGGCCTGGGTATTCCATGCGGGCTGGATGTGCCATTTTCATTCTGTATGCGCTGGATGGGTTTCCTGCTCAGGCTGATGGCTGGCAATCTCTGGGTTGATTGTTGCTATGTTAATGTCTCCCGGAGAGAAGGGTTTTTGAGTTTGCACAATTCCCCAGACAATTTGTGTAGCTTCAATACCCCAGACAGTTTCAATACCCAAAACTGGTTTCTTTGAAGGGTAGTTCTCCTTTAGTACTTAGCCCTTCCCCCACGGACCCAATCTGCCTTGTAAAATCCCAAATTCGATTAAAACTCGTAGTTTCTTCCATGTGCACTTCAGGATGTCAAACTTTCTGGTTGAAAGT
Source organism: Pristiophorus japonicus (assembly GCF_044704955.1). Classification (NCBI taxonomy): domain Eukaryota; kingdom Metazoa; phylum Chordata; class Chondrichthyes; family Pristiophoridae; genus Pristiophorus; species Pristiophorus japonicus. The sequence continues at coordinate 67,259,442 of NC_091994.1, forward strand.
TCCAAATTAAATTTCCTTTCCAATGAATCCAAACACTGGGGGTTTTTTCCACGAATTTTGCAACCCTACAAGCCCAAGATGGGCAGAGGAAATGTTTCAAGGACACCCTCAAAGCCTCCTTGATAAAATGCAACATCCCCACCGACACCTGGGATTTCCTGGCCAAAGATCGCCTTAGGTGGAGGACGAGCATCTGGGAAGGCACTGTGCACCTCGAGCCTCATAGCCAAGAGCATGCAGAAATCAAGTGCAGACAGCGGAAGGAGTGTGCGGCAAACCAGTCCCACCCACCCTTTCCTCCAACCACTGTCTGTCCCACCTGTGACAGAGACTATAATTCCCATATTGGACAGTTCAGTCACCTGAGAACTCACTTTTAGAGTGGAAGCAAGTCTTCCTCGATTTCGAGGGACTGCCTATGATGATGATGAGACCCCCCCTCCCATTCTATCCCCCTTCCCCATGCCTCAAACTTATCCAAGGGTTGAATGTAATAGTTTGCAGATGACGCTAAGCTGGATGGCAGTGTGAGCTGTGCGGAGGATGCTAGGAGGCTGCAGGGTGACTTGAACAGGTTAGGTGAATGGGCAAATGCATGGTAGATGCAGTATAATGTGGATAAGTGTGAGGTTATCCACTTTGGTGGCAAAAACAGGAAGGCAGATTATTATCTGAATGGTGACAGATTAGTAAAAGGGGAGGTGCAACGAGACCTGGGTGTCATGGTAGATCAGTCATTGAAGGGAGACATGCAGGTAGAGCAGGCAGTAAAGAAAGCAAATGGCATGCTGGCCTTCATAGTGAGAGGATTTCAGTATAGGAGCAGGGAGGTCTTATTGCAGTTGTACAGGGCCTTGGTGAGACTGCACCTTGAGTATTGTGTTCAGTTTTGGTCTCCTAACTTGAGGAAGGACATTCTTGCTATTGAGGGAGTGCAGTGAAGGTTCACCAGACTGATTCCCGGGATGGCAGGACTGACATATGAAGAAAGATTGGATCGACTAGGCTTATATTCACTGGAATTTAGAAGAATGAGAGGGGATCTCATAGGAACATATAAAATTCTGATGGGATTGGAGAGGGTAGATGCAGGAAGAATGTTCCTGATGTTGGGGATGTCCAGAACCAGGGGTCACAGTCTAAGGATAAGGGGTAACCCATTTAGGACCGAGATGAGGAGAAACTTCTTCACTCAGAGAGTTGTTAACCTGTGGAATTCTCTACCACAGAAAGTTGTTGAGGCCAGTTCGTTAGATATATTCAAAAGGGAGTTAGATGTGGCCCTTACGACTTAAGGGATCAAGGGATAGGGAGGGAAAGCTGGAGTGGGGTACTGAAGTTGCATGATCAACCATGATCTTATTGAATTGTGGTGCAGGCTCGAAGGTCCAAATGGCCTACTCCTGCACCTACTTTCTATGTTTCTATGTTTCTATGAAGGAGGAGGGAGGCATTTGCCTCGTTCAAGAACCTCCTGGCTCTTTTGTGCCCTCCAATGTGCTCCTCTCCCACCTCACTGCTCTCTCCAGCATCAGACTCCACAGCGTGATGTGATGTCTCCTCCTCTCTCTCCATTATAGGCCAAATTCAGGTAAATATGTGGCTGGTAACAGCTAATTTTTGTTTCCCTATTTGCTGTGAAGCTCTAAAGTCTCCCTCCTTCCTCCCAAAGCAGCCAAAGCACACCCAGCCACGCCTTCAGTCCCTCTGAGCACCCTCTCTCTCTGTCTCCTCTCCTGCGCATGTCATGATGACCCTTGATCTCCTAAATCGCTGAATCGAGCGTTGCCAAGCCGTTGCTAAGGACGGCGACATTTTACGGCAGAAGGTCAGTGAGATTTAACGGACCCGCCCATTTCATATCGCTCACGGCAACACCCAATTTAAAAAATGGAGACTAGGTGCTTTGAGAATGGGTGAGAAGCCGGCGATCTGAAAACCCTTTTTATTGCCCAGGCCAGAAATATCGCCCATTTTTGGGCGATCTGCAGAAAAGAGTAAAATCTAGCCCCTGAATCTCTACTCAAAACCCAACTCTGCAATTCCCACAAGTTCGGGCCTACCTCAGGCTTCCCGCCACACCACCCATCGGCGACGACGACTGGGCGCCTGGACCTCCGGCGACGACTGGGCCTCGTGCAGCGACTGGGCGGTTGGGCCTCCCGGCTGGGCCTCCTGCGGCGACTGGGCCTGGCTATCGGGCCTCCACCCCCTCTCCAGCAGCAATGGGAATATCTCGAGCAACAGTAGATGGGCCTCTCCTCCATGACGGAGTCTGGGTCTCCTCGACGATGGCTGGACCTCCTGCGGTGACCGGCAACCTCCTCCTCAACGGCGACCGGGTCGACTGGCCTCCCCCTCCCTCCTTCACCGATGACTGGAGCTTTCCTTCCCCACTGGTGACCTGGCCTCCTCTCCTCCTCCAGCACGTGGTGAGTACCATGGCTGTGAACCCCCTGTCCTCCCACCCTGAACCCCAGTGGCCACCCCCAATGCCACCCCCAAAGCCTCGGACCACCTACCATCAAGGGCGCTACCCAGCACCGAGCCTGTGGCCAACATCTTGCCGTAGGCAACTAGGCCCATACAGCAGTGCCTGGTCTCCAGTCGTCTTGGACCCCCTTGCCACTGGACCAAGACCTTGCTCAGCTAAGCCCGTGCGGTAGCTGGTGTGCAACGACCACCTCACGTTAAAAGAGCTCACGCCCATCTTCCTCTCCTCTAAGTGCATCCGGGAGAGTCCTGAGCACCTCGAGTCTCGTCGCAGAAAACAAGTGCAGGCAGCGGAAAGAGCGTGCGGCAAACCAGACTCCCCACCCACCCTTTCCTTCAACCACTGCCTGTCCCACCTGTGATAGAGACTGTGGCTCTCGTAATGGACTGTACAGCCACCTAAGACCTCATGTTAAGAGTGAAAGCAAATCTTCCTCGATTCTGAGGGACTGCCTATAATGCTCCCAGTTAGGTTGAGCACTATGAGCAGATTGCAATTTTTCCTACTGCAGACTGACATAACAGTGATTTCCACGTTGCTGCAGCACAACCAACAGCAATGGATCACAAGTGACTGAAAGTAAAAATAGTACCAACCGTACTGATATTATGGCCCAGCTTTTCCCATTGTAATTCCCATTCGTTTGAACTGTTAAGATTAGAAAGCGCAGGAAACATTTGTAATACCACTTACCACTTGCTTAAGATGCAGGTAACTAGTGCGACCAGATTCTCAGTTACAGCAGGAACCAAAGTCATTTTTTGGTCTTTTAACAGCAATTCTTCATAAACAAAATCTCCTCACTCAGACCTGCTTTGTATTTTTGCTTTTCTGAATTTATTTTTATGGCATAAGTATAAGAGTTAGGTATGCTGCTGTGTAAGCATTTGTAAAGGGGCCTGCATATTTTCATAGAATCATAGCAGCGAAGGAGACCATTCGGCCCATCGTGCCCATGCCCGCTCTTTGAATGAGCGATCCAATTAGTCCCACTCCCCCTCCCAGATCACAACAACTCGCTGCGTAAAACAAACTCACCTCACCTCTTCTCTTTTACCAATTAGCTTAAATCCGTGTCCTCTGGTTAGCGACCCTTCTGCCAATTTCTCCCGATCTACTCTATCGAAACCCCACACATCAGCGGCCTTACAGAGGCAAAGGCACAAAATGGGCACAAGTGCTCAAGGGCACAAAATGCTGCCCAGTACAGGGCTGCTCTCTGAATCCCGCAATCCTGCAATTGCAGCATTGGCCCCGTTATACTGTGTATAACACGGTGGCTGGGATTTCCCCCAGAGGCACTCCACATCGACCGCTGCAGCCTATGGAGACCACGTCAGCAGAGATTCCACAAATCACCCGCCAACGACGTGGTCAAACATCGAGGGACGTCCCCAGGAAATTCTCGGTGAGTGCATCGTTCCGCTAAGGTGGGTGTGTAGCCTTTGTGGCTACAACATTTAATTACCATTATGTGAACACTGATTGAGTTCCTACACCCGATATCAGGTGTTTAAACACACTGTGCCTGTTGTGCATGAATGATGGTTAAATGAGATGAAACTATAATCTTCATGCTTATGGTGTGGATTCAGCTTTTCCTCGAAGGCCAATTGTTTATGCTGATTTACACCTATTTTATGTTCAGCCGTACTCTTATGAGATTGGGCGTAATATGACAGCGGCAAAATGGACACAACTTCGGGTCTAACTTCCAGCTTGCACCCAAGGAGGAAATTTCAGGCCACAAACTGAATTGAACTGATTTTGATCCATTTCCATTTAGTCAGTTGAATATTTTATTATGTGCACATGTGTGTGTATGCGTGTGCATGTCTATGTGTGTGTGTGTGCGCGTGTGTGTCTAAGTGTGTGTGTCTATGTGTGTGCGCGTCTATGTGTGCGTGTGTGTCTATCTGTGTGTGCGTGTTTATGTGTGTGCGTGTCTGTGTGTGTGTGTCTGTGTGTACTTGTCTATGTGTGTGCGTGTCTATCTGTGTGCGTGCCTATGTGTGTGCATGTCTATGTGTGTGCGTTCTATCTATGTGTGTGCACAGGTGCATTTAACAGCAAATCCTTATATTTTAATCAGTCACTCATTTATGCCCTGCAGACATGTGGCATCCTGAGGTGTGATAGTTCTGAGTTGATTGAAGCTTGAAATGTACAACTTTTTAATTATATAGGTATTCCAATTTGTTTCCTGCTTGAGCAGAGGACCTCTGGTTGAGCCAAGAGCTTTGCTGCATCTCAGATTTTAATCTGAGCAAATTCACCAGAAGATTAATTCTCGCTATTTAAATGTCATGCGATAATGAGTAATGAAATGGCAAGTGAAACCCATGACCCAAGGTGCCCTGTAGTCACGTGACATCAGTGTTAATACTTCTGGGCTCATCAAGTATCTGACTTCGTTAAACATTTTTCCTTCAGCTCATTAGTAAATGTTTGTAAGATTAATTTTGTTGTTAGGGAGACGAGCACTAGAGTTGTGTTAGTTTAATCAATTAGTTAGTAATGCATGTCCTTTCCTTTCAAGTTATATTGCTGATGGTGGAATCATAGCGGTCAATGGTCAAATGACCACTTTCAACGGGCAGAAGGTATCTGGAGTGAGCCCACTGGGAGGGGTGGGAGGCCTGAATCATTCCGATGGCATTCGTTAGCATTGAGGCTCATTAGTGAGTTGCTGCCACTCTGGAACACCTCAGCAACTGGAGGGGGCAGGAAACCCAACGGTTCCACCACAGAACCCAGCCAGAACAGGTAAGTCAATGGAGTGGGAGAAGGTGATTCCCAAGGTAAGATCGCAGATGGCCGGGCAATGTTAGGGGTCGATTTTAATGGGGCCAAAAGGAAGATTAATGCTGCTCCTGGCCACACAAAAATAACTTAAAAGCCTTTCTTAATCCTTATTTTGCTGCACTGGTTAGGACACTCTACGCCAAGTACCAATGGGCGAAAGGCGTCCACAAAGGAGGCTCCACCTACTTTTACTGCAAAATCGCATTAGCGTCATATTGACAGCATTGGACCGTGTACCGCAACAGCCATTGAGCCTCTTGCCCGTTTCTGAAGGGCCTCAGAGTCTCTCACATCATGGCCCCACCAAAACCAGACATCAGTGACTGGGCATCAGTGACTGGGCATCAGGGACAGGGCATTAATGACGGGGCATCAGTGACGGGGCATCAGTGACGGGGCATCAGTGATGGGGTATCAGTGACAGGGCATTAGTGACTGGGCATCAGTGACAGGGCATTAGTGACGGGGCATTAGTGACAGGGCATCAGTGACGGGGCATCAGTGATGGGGCATCAGTGACGGGGCATCAGTGATGGGGCATCAGTGACGGGGCGTTAGTGACTGGGCATCAGTGACGGGGCATCAGTGACTGGGCATCAGTGACTGGGCATCAGTGACTGGGCATTAGTGACTGGGCGTCAGTGACGGGGCATCAGTGACGGGGCATCAGTGACTGGGCATCAGTGACTGGGCATTAGTAACTGGGTGTTAGTGATGGGGCGTTAGTGACGGGGCATTAGTGACGGGGCATCAGTGACGGGGCATCAGTGACGGGGCGTCAGTGGCGGGGCGTCAGTGACGGGGCATCAGTGATGGGGCGTTAGTGACGGGGCATCAGTGACGGGGCATCAGTGACGGGGCGTCAGTGACGGGGCATCAGTGACGGGGCATCAGTGACGGGGCATCAGTGACGGGGCATCAGTGACTGGGCGTCAGTGACGGGGCGTCAGTGACGGTGCGTCAGTGACGGTGCGTCAGTGACTGGGCATCAGTGACGGGGCATCAGTGACGGGGCGTCAGTGACGGGGCGTTAGTGACGGGGCGTTAGTGACGGTGCGTCAGTGACGGTGCGTCAGTGACTGGGCGTCAGTGACGGTGCGTCAGTGACGGGGCGTCAGTGACGGTGCGTCAGTGACTGGGCGTCAGTGACGGGGCATCAGTGACGGGGCGTCAGTGACGGGACGTCAGTGACGGTGCGTCAGTGACTGGGCGTCAGTGACGGGGCATCAGTGACGGGGCATCAGTGACGGGACGTCAGTGACGGGACGTCAGTGACGGTGCGTCAGTGACTGGGCGTCAGTGACTGGGCGTCAGTGACGGGGCATCAGTGACGGGGCGTCAGTGACGGGACGTCAGTGACTGGACGTCAGTGATGGGGCGTTAGTGATGGGGCGTTAGTGACGGGGCATCAGTGACGGGACATCAGTGACGGGGCATCAGTGACGGGGCATCAGTGACGGGGCATCAGTGACTGGACATCAGTGATGGGGCGTTAGTGATGGGGCGTTAGTGACGGGGCATCAGTGACGGGACATCAGTGACTGGGCATCAGTGACGGGACATCAGTGACTGGGCATCAGTGACAGGGCATCAGTGATGGGGAGACAGAGGGAAGTAGAATGGGGGCAGAAGCAAAAGATAGAAAGAAGAAAAGTAAAAGTGGAGGGCAGAGAAACCCAAGGCAAAAAGCAAAAAGGGCCACATTACAGCAAAATTCTAAAGGGGTGAAGGGTGTTAAAAAGACAAGCCTGAAGGCTCCGTGCCTCAATGCGAGGAGTATTCGGAATAAGGTGGACGAATTAACTGCGCAGATAGCAGTTAACAGATATGATGTAATTGGCATCACGGAGACATGGCTCCAGGGTGACCAAGGCTGGGAACTCAACATCCAGGGGTATTCAACATTTAGGAAGGATAGACAGAAAGGAAAAGGAGGTGGGGTGGCGTTGCTGGTTGAAGAGGAAATTAATGCAATAGTAAGGAAGGATATTAGCTTGGATGATGTAGAATCTGTATGGGTGGAGCTACAGAATACCAAAGGGCAGAAAATGCGAGTGGGATTTGTGTATAGACCACCAAACAGTAGTAGTGAGGTTGGGGACAGCATCATACAAGAAATTAGGGATGCGTGCAATAAAGGTACAGCAGTTATCAAGGCCAACTGTAATCTACATATTGATTGGGCTAACCAAACTGGTAGCAATGCGGTGGACGAAGATTTCCTGGAGTGTATTAGGGATGGTTTTCTCGACCAATATGTCGAGGAACCAACCAGAGGGCTGGCCATCCTGAACTGGGTGATGTGTAATGAGAAAGGACTAATTAACAATCTTGTTGTGCGAGGTCCCTTGGGGAAGAGTGACCATTATATGGTAGAATTCTATATTAAGATGGAGAGTGACACAGTTAATTCAGAGACTAGGGTCCTGAGCTTAAGGAAAGGTAACTTTGATGGTATGAGATGTGAATTCACTAGAATAGACTGGCGAGTGATATTTAAAGGGTTAACGGTGGATAGGCAATGGCAAACATTTAAGGATCACATGGATGAACTTCAACAATTGTACACCCCTGTCTGGAGTAAAAATAAAACAGGGAAGGTGGCTCAACCGTGGCTAACAAGGGAAATTAAGGAAAGTGTTACATCCAAGGAAGAGGCGTATAAATTGGCCAGTAAAACCTGAGGACTGGGAAAATTTTGAGATACAGCAGAGGAGGACTAAGAGTTTAATTAAGAGGGGGAAAATAGAGTATGAGAGGAAGCTTGCTGTGAACATAAAAACTGACTGCAAAATCTTCTGTAGATATGTGAAGAGAAAAAGATTAGTGAAAACAAATGTAGGTCCATTGCAGTCAGATTCAGATGAATTTATAATGGGGAACAAAGAAATGGTGGACCAGTTAAACAAATACTTTGGTTCTGTCTTCACGAAGGAAGACACAAATAACCTTCCGGAAATACAAGGGGACTGAGGGTCTAGTGAGAAGGAGGAACTGAAGGAAATCCTTATTAGGTGGTAAATTGTGTTAGGGAAATTGATGGGATTGTAGGCCGATAAATCCCCAGGGCCTGATAGTTTGCATCCCAGAGTACTTAAGGATGTAGCCCTAGAAATAGTGGATGCATTGGTGATCATTTTCCAACAGACTATCGACTCTGGATCGGTTTCTATGGACTAGAGGGTAGCTAATGTAGTACCACTTTTTAAGAAAGGAGGGAGAGAGAAAACAGGTAATTATAGAACGGTTAGCCTGACATCAGTAGTTGGGAAAATGTTGGAATCAATTATTAAAGATGAAATAGCAGCACATTTGGAAAGCAGTGACGGGATCGGTCCAAGTCAGCATGGATTTATGAAAGGGAAATCCTGCTTGACAAATCTTCGAGAATTTTTTGAGGATGTAACTAGTAGAGTGGACAAGGGAGAACCAGTGGCTGTGGTGTATTTGGACTTTCAAAAGGCTTTTGACAAGGTCCCACACAAGAGATTGGTATGCAAAATTAAAGCACATGATATTGGGGATAATGTACTGATGAGAATAGAGAACTGGTTGGCAGACAGGAAGCAGAGATTCGGGATAAATGGGTCCTTTTCAGAATGGCAGGCAGTGACTGGTGAGGTGCCGCAGGGCTCAGTGCTGGGACCCTAGCTATTTACAATATTCATTAATGATTTAGACGAGGGAATTGAATGTAACATCTCCAAGTTTGCAGATGACACTAAGCTGGGTGGCGGTGTGAACTGTGAGGAGGACGCTAAAAGGCTGCAGGGTGACTTGGACAGGTTAGGTGAGTGGACAAACGCGTGGCAGATGCAGTATAATGTGGATAAATGTGAGGTTATCCACTTTGGCGGCAAAAACACAAAGGAAGAATATTATCTGAATGGTGGCAGATTAGGAAAAGGGGAGGTGCAACGAGACCTGGGTGTCATGGTACATCAGTCATTGAAAGTTAGCATGCAGGTACAGCAGGCGGTGAAGAAGGCAAATGGTATGTTGGCCTTCATAGCTCGGGGATTTGAGTATAGGAGCAGGGAGGTGTTACTACAGTTGTGCAGGGCCTTGGTGAGGCCTCACCTGGAATATTGTGTTCAGTTTTGGTCTCCTAATCTGAGGAAGGACGTTCTTGCTATTGAGGGAGTGCAGCGAAGGTTCACCAGACTGATTACCGGGATGGCAGGACTGACATATGTGGAAAGACCGGATCGACTGGGCCTGTATTGATTGGAGTTTAGAAGGATGAGAGAGGATCTCACAGAAACATATAAAATTCTGACGGGACTGGACAGGTTAGATGCAGGAAGAATGTTCCCGATGTTGGGGAAGTCCAAAACCAGGAGACATAGTCTAAGGATAACGGATAAGCCATTTAGGACTGAGATGAGGAGAAACCTCTTCACTCAGAGAGTTGTGAACCTGTGGAATTCCCTACCGCAGAGAGTTGTTGATGCCAGTTCATTGGATATATTCAAGAGGGAGTTAGATATGGCCCTTACTGATAAAGGGATCAAGGGGTATGGAGAGAAAGCAGGAAAGGGATACTGAGGTGAATGATCAGCCATGATCTTATTGAATGGTGGTGCAGGCGCGAAGGGACAAATGGCCTACTCCTGCACCTATTTTCTATGTTTCCATGTTTCTATCAGTGATGGGGCATCAGTGACTGGGCATCAGTGACTGGGCATGAGTGAAGGGGCATCAGTGACTGGGCATCAGTGATGGGGCATCAGTGACTGGCGTTAGTGGGAATGGGGCAGTTAAGTGCTATGTTGTGCTCCCTATCTCTGTAATCTCCCTCAGCCCCACAAGCCCCCGAGATGTCTGCACTCCTCAAATTCTGCCCTCTTGAGCGTTCCTGATTATAATCGCTCAACCATTGGTGGCCGTGCCTTCAACTGCTTAGGCCCCAATCTCTGGAACTCCCTCCCTAAACCTCTCCGCCTCTCTCCCTCTCTTTCCTCTTTTAAGACGCTCCTTAAAACGTACCTCTTTGACCAAGCTTTTGGTCACCTGTCATAATTTTTTCTTATGTGGCTGGGTGTCAAATATATTTGGTTTGTCTTATAATACTTCTGTGAAGCGCCTTGGGATGTTTTACTACATTATAGGCGCTATAGAAATACACGTTGTTGTTGTTGCTGTCATTGTTCCAGCACGGAAGCGGCTCTGCAGAATGTTGTAGCACAGTGGCGAGCCCATTGGCCCCATCCTGCCTTTGATTGAGACACCTCTGTATGAATGGTAGAGAACAATTATATAAACACGCTACTTTTATCATACATATATTGATCCTGTGTAACATACAGGGCGCACAGCAAATTCTCTGCTTGGATAGTATCCTATCACTGCGACCGTGAGCTTTGCAATGAGATGCCGCCCTTTCCACCTTTGGGAAATTTTACAAAATAATTGGCATCACTTATACTGATTGGGTCACTCGATGTGGAGAGTGCATCTATTAATAGAGACATTCCGACAGATCTGGGCTGCAATCTTGGTGATTATTGAGATTATGACTATGTCAGAGAGGTTCGAGCAGGCCATCATTTCATTCAGTGCCTTACGCAGCTTTAAGTTAGAGACTAGAAATTAATTGCTGGCTTCAGGAGTGAATTCTGCTCAAGCACGCACTCCACTTAAACACATTTAGTTAGTTTGTGGTCCATTTTTTACATTTAATGCATGATGGCAACTAAGACACTGACATTGATCATAATTATATTACAAAATTGGGGAATAGTTACACACTTGGCTGATGCTGTTCCTCCCCAGTATAAATTCTCATTGCAGCCTGATTTATAGAACCATGTGAATCAATAGCTATCAGCCTCACTGATTACAATTAATTCGGAAAGTGAACTGTTACTGGCATGACTCAGTGGAAAATAAGGCACTCAGTTATCCAGAACCTATGTTTTTGACAACACTGAACCCTGATTTTATGTTTTTGACAGCACTGAACCCTGATATAAATTAAGACCATAATTTCTTGAATAGAAAGAAATTTGAAGGGCATTTTCAAGACAGGTGCAGGCATTTCTTGTTTAGTAAGTTTAGCGATTCTTCAGCTTTTATTACATATCACTATTGAAGAGATCGCAAAGTCTCTGTTTAAAGAATGGACTCAGTTGAGAATATTTGGTGGACTTTATGGGATTTTTCTGAGGGTATTTTTCCCTGTGATGGGATCACCCTGTGCAGAGAGACCGCATGGCAGTTGTCTGTGACAACAGAACTGTCAGTCATCCAGAATGTACGGGTTCGCCCGCCAGTCCTAGCTAAAGGAAGGGGGCCATATGCAAAGGCACTTCTCACCTCCATCTCAGAAGAGAAGCAGAACAATGAACCCACAAGCCTGGCCAGCCCAAAGAAGAGCCAGTTTTTTTTCCCAACACAAAGACCGAGGTATGTCCCAGACTCCGGGCCATTAGTCCAATACACATGGGTCTGATGGCCCATCACTGACTAGCCACGGGAGTGCTTAGAAACAAAAGGGTTTTAAAGATTGGCGGGAAAGATAGGGGTAGCAAGACTCCTATAAAGATAGATTCTTTTCCACCATTTCGCTAACCCCTTCTCCCTCTCGCTCTCGACGTAACAAGAAGTACCAGAGGAGGAAGCCGCAGTTCCGCAGTAGTAACTACCGAGACAGAGAACCGCATACTCCTCACAGGGTATGGCCTCCAGGCAGCCACTTCCCACAGCCGAGCTGAGCGATCGAGACTGACTGTGTGTGGTGGTGAGCATGGTCGCGAGTGTCCCAAGCCGGTAACCAGATATCCCAGGCGCGTTGGGTGAGATGTAAGGGCTCAGGGTTTTCTCAGAAGTGAAGCTTTTCGGGGCTATTCTGGGGAGGAAGCTTCATTTGGTTAAGCTAGGCGAAGGGGCTATGACTGGGTAATTCGTTGGTAGGGGTGGAGTTAGAATCCACCATAGCAACAAGGGAACTACCGCATGTTACCGGTCCTCAGTTTTGTACTGTATGTATGTTGTTTATAACCTGGATCTTATTCTTCACAGAGACAATGATTTTGTTTAGTAGTGCATGTTTTAGCTAGTGTAAATAAATATAAGTACGATTTTTCACCGAAGTATTCCTGTCCGTGATTTATTCCATTTACACACTGAATAATAATCCCCAGATATAGAATTTTTGTAAGGCGTGGATGATTTGAACCGTCCGTCTAACAATTTGGCTAGGATCAAAACCGCTTACACAATCCTGAATGTAATTTTTTAAAAAACACGAGAATCTTTCTTTCTTTCTTTCTTTCCTTCCCCACACCAGCTTCCTCCAATGTCTCTCCTGACCTTTGTCCAGCTCAGTGAGAGTGCCCTCACATCATTCCACTCTCCTCTATCTGATTATAGCCAAAGCACCTTCAGCATCTCCTGCCCCCACGCCGGTATCTCTGGAGTTCCCAAGGATCAATTCTTGGCCACCTTCCACATGTACACTAACAACACTCAGCTCTCCCTCACCACCATCTCTCTCAGCCTTTCCACTGTCTCTTGTGTCAGATTGCTTGTCCAACATACAATCTTTGATGAGCTGCAATTTCCTCCAACACATCCTCGGGTCCCACCACGAACTCCATTCCTTTGCCCCAAATCAATCCCCCTCCCTAGCTATTGTCTCAGGCTGAAGTGGACTGTTTTAAACCCTGGTGTTATTAAACCCTAACCCCATATTTTCTCCAACACAAAGAGCACCTACTTCCAACTGTATAACGTCACCCGCCTCTGGCCCTACTGCCGTCCATCAGCTGCTGGAACACTCATCCATGCTTTTGTCACCTCCAGACTTGATTATTACAATGTTTTCCTAGCTGGTCTCGCTCCGAAACATCAGCTTGTGAAAATTCTTTGCTGCTTGTGTCCTATCCGATACCAAATCCCACTCACCCATCACCCCAGTCCGCACATTGACTACTGGTCTCCCAACCCTCAAATTTAAAATTCTCAAGCTCATCTTTCAATCCCTTCTTGTCCTTGCCAGGTTATATCTGTAACCTTCTTCAGCCCGACAGCACAACAGTGACTACACTCCAAAAGTACTTCATTGGCTGTAAAGCACTTTGAGACGTCCGGTGATCGTGAAAGGCGCTATATAAATGCAAATCTTTTTTTTCTTCTTTCTTTACATTCCACTCTCTCAAACTTTCAGTTCCTCTGATTCCAGCCTCTTATGCACCTCTTCCTTCCCTTTACCTCACCATTCGCAGCCGTGCCTCATACCACCCGAACCCCACATTCCAGAATTTCCTCTCTTACCCTCGTTACTTCTGGTTCCTTCTTAAAACTCATCTCTTTAAGCAAGCTTGTAGTCATCCCTCCTAATGGCTTCTTGTTTGGCTTGGCATCTCTTTTTTCCTGATTACACAACAGTGGGAGAGTTTTCTGTGATAAAGACGTTATCCCGGATTTTCCAGGGATTATGCTGATGTGCATGTACAAAAACCCGGAACATGCGATCCGTCAAGAATCTGCTTGACAGATCACCCACATGCACAGCAAATGGACTCACTGGTGGAGAGTTTGGCTATTTGCCCAAATCCTGCTCAGCAAACGCCCACAAAACCCTTATGCCTGATAAAAACAGGCGTAAGACCTTCTTTTACCAGCATAAGGGTTTAAATAAATATTAAAATAAATTATTTAACTACACAAAAACCTTTAAAATATGTTTAGGTTATTGTTGGCCCCTTGAAAATTGTTTAAATTTATATTTCAAAAAAATTACATTTTTCTTTTAAATGTTTAATTAAATTGCATTTTAATTAATTTTGACCATCTGATGATTTATGCTTATTTCAGTGCTGTGACAGTGTGTTTTTTTACAGGATTCTGATTATACTAATGGGAACTCTATGTAAATGGAGTCCCCAGAAGCAAAATGGGAATCCCCCTTTGTGATTGGTTGGACTGGCCCACGCGATCCCAGGGACATTTGTGAACCGCCTGCGTCCCTGGGCTCCGTGGGCCTTTATGCAGGCATACGCCCACAGGCCCAGAGCGCGAGTGTCCAAAGCCCGGGGTTAGCAGCTAAGTGCGGAGTTTATTACAGTTCGGTCTGGAGGCATTCGCCCGCAGCAAGCCTCCCATTGCAATTCCCAGCCCATCGTTGTATCTTACCTAGAACTCCTCATTGCTGGTACAGGTGCCAAAAATAGAAAAAAGTGTTCCTTACTGAAGACTGACGTAACCCTACCTTAATAAGCACAAAAAAAAGCTCAGTACACGCTGCCTTTGAGGGCTGGATGTTACCAATCTCGGTGTGCCCATGGTGGGCGACGTCAGTGGTGGGTCCCCGGCCTCGCTGCTGGCAGAATGACTCTCTCCTGATTGGGCTTGTACAGCCTGCCCAGCTCGTTTACCAGCCAATTGAAGGGATCATCTGGTATCCTGAAAAGGGACCATGTGCAAATTGATTTTGACATTTGTGCTGCCAGTATTCTACAGCATTGAGGTGCTGCAAACATTGACAATCCCTGCACCGAGGGGCACACCTGCGCCCAGGCTCCCCCATAATCCCCTCCATATGTTTCATCATATCATCATAGGCAGTCCCTCAAAACGAGGATGATTTGCTTCCACACCAAAAAGGGATGAGTTCTTGGGTGTTTCAATGAAGGACCTAATATTCCAGATCCCGAACTGCATGTTGAAGGGCGGAAGATGCCTATGTGTGGATTTTTTTAACGTGTGATGGCCGTTGCACACCAGCCACCACACGGGCTTAACAGAGCTAGTTCTTGGTCCAGTGGCAAGGATTAACCAGGATGACTGGAGACCAGCTCTGCTGCACGGATCCAGTACGCACACATATCGCAGTGTGGGCTGGCCCGTGCTGCCCCTGGGCCTTCACCTCCTCTGGGCCCTGAATTCTGGCCTCTCCTGGGCCCCGATCACACCCCTCTATAAACTCTTGCCGCTCCTTCGCCCCGATCTCGCCGCTCCTGCTGTACCTGCCCGCATTGCAGTCAGCCGTCGCCCTCCTGCAGCAGGACGCGCTGCTCCCTGTGGTGGTATACTGCCGCATGCTGCTCCCTCCAATGGACCCGGCCTGCTGATGGTCTTGCAGGCCGGGCCCGCGGCGATTTCCGGGTCGGGCCGCCGCACGCTGCTATGCATATGTTTATTAGTGAGTCACAGCACGCAGGGAGGTTCTCGTCCCTTCCGTTGGCGGAAGAGACCTCCCCAGGAGACCAACGCAACCTGGTTGCACATTGCATAGGGGTAAAAGTATTCTTAAGTGGCTGCAAACAAGCCACTAATGATTTTAATTGCCTCACCCACTGCTGCATGGGTCTGCTGGCTGACTCGACATTTGGTAAACGTGCACGGTGGGTTGTCAGCGGTGTCGCAACTCACTGTCAAACAAAAACACTTTCCCACTGTGAGGGGAGGGGGGGCAGTGTGTTGTGGTCTCTATGAGGGGGTCAGGTTCCCTTCTGACCAACTTGAGCGGCTTCGAATTGCTCCCCCTCGCTTGGGTTCTGTACTCTGGATTTATTTGGTGGGTGTGACAAAAGTGCAGAGGACACTGGTTTGATGCAAAGAACTTTGGTTATATTACAGTCAGGGTAATACAGGCTTATTACTCGAGTAAGTAAATACACGGCCAAACTAACAATCCCTCTAATAAAGTACAATACAAGGAAAGGTACAAGGTCAAACTTATAATAACTCGAATAAAGTACCATACACTACACATTCAAAGGGGGTTGCAGTAAAATTATACCTCTCACCTCCCAATACCTAATTCTAGCTAGGTTAGACTCCAGGGCAGGGACTTATGCTTACCGATCCTTTTGATAGTTAATGGTAGATGGTGATGTTCTTCCTTCCTTCAGGACTTCAAGACTTCGAGGCTGGAGAGTCTCTCCCCTCTCTCTCCCTATCTCTCTTCTCTCTAACCTCTGTTGAAAACAGTGGCCAGTTATATGATTTCAGTGTTCTAATCTTGCTGCCCAATCTGTTCACAATCCTTTGTATAATTTTGGCGGGCTTGATTCTTTTTTGTAATATTTTGTCGGACTCGTTAAAGTTGATATGTCTTGGGTGGGTTGATGTTCGAAAAACTGTTTCCTGATAGAAATATTAGTTTGGTAATTGCAATGTCCTTTTGTGCTTAGTCTTTTGCATACAGGCTGGATTGGGCCTCTTTGTGATGTATATGCTGAAATGGTTTGTCCAGACCCATGTTGATGGGGAGCCACCTCTGGGTGATTTTGTGATGGTACTGTCTCTTGTGGGGGAAGATTTCCAAATACTCATTCTTCCAGACAGGTTAACTCAGTCCTCACACCCGGACAGTTCCAATAATCAAGTGGGCTTCTTTTGTTCCCTAGGTCCGCCCACAGGCTTGAATTTGTCTTGTAAAAGTTCATAATTCTATTAAAGTTCATAGTTTCTTCATAACATTTTAGAGTTCCAAACTTTTCGGTTGATAGTCCCAAATTAAATTTCCTTTCAAATGAGCCCAAACACAGGGGGGGTTCTTGTGAATTTTGCTCTCTGCAGTTCCCCCTGTTGACACTCTACACTCCTTGAGTGTCAATCAAGGTTAGCAAAATTCCTGCTCCCGAGAGTTAACCTTCACTGCATTTATACTAGCTAAACATTACCCTGCATCCCCCGTTGAAATGCAATGCAATATACAGGTGAATACAGTCATTACAATTCGGTTATAGCATAGAGGGGGTATGGTGTCCTTCTTTTACTCGGTTTTCACAGTAAAATGACGGTATACAGTCATACACAACTTCAAGTAAAGTAAAATAAAAACACATAGTAACACATTCTCAATAGCATAAAGGTCCATAATCAAACACGTTTTAAGTTCAATAAAATAAAGGTACATAGTCAAAACATTTAAGTAATACTCTTACAACACTCGCAATGTTGCGGTTTACAGCAGGTAAAATCAAACACAAATTAAACATGGTGGTATGATGTCACCCCTCCCTGCGCGATTCCCAAGTTCGGCCAAGGAGCATACAGCACCCTTTGGTGCCTGTCCTGATGGCCTCTGCGTTTCACTTGGCAAGTGATACACCATAAGTAAAGAATAATCGTGAATTGACAAATAACTAAAGTATGGGAAGTGATTAGGATCCAGACTGGGACCTCTATATTTCTGAAAAGGTTCCACCAAGGCGGAATGGTGATCTCAAGATTCTTTTTCCCTATCTCAATGGTTTTCTGTTCTAGCGTATAGGAGTGTTTTTGTGAGATAATTACAGCTTTTAGCAGAGCGGTAAGATGTTCGGGTAGAGGGGGAATTGCAAAGCCAAAATGTACAACATAATCCTGCAGGTTTGTAATGTTTTCCTTCACAGTGAGGTGGACAGTGGAGGGTTCAGGAATGGGGACAATCCGTTCCTGGGCCACTTGAACTGATGCCTCAGGTTTGAAGCAAAAACTGCTGTCACTTACCGGACACCAGAAGTGTCCATGTTGGTAGTGGGGCTACTGGTGGTGACACAATATGTCCCAGCCCCTATGTATGTTACCTGTGGAGGGACATGGTGTTGTGCCATTACCTCCATGGTGCAGTTAATAGGCTGTGCACCAGCAGCTTTAAACCCACACTGTGACTTTGAATGGGCACTCAAGTACTGGGGACACAGTATTATGTGTGCACCCCGGCTCCGGCACCCGGAGAGGTCAGTACCCGTTACAGCGTGCTCCCACTTTATGACATCGGGTGGGACCGCTGTGAAACGAATGTGCGCACCTCCCTGAATAACTCCAATGTTCTCCACCCGGTATACCGGTGCGGGTCGGGCTGTCCCACCCATGACCGGCATCCTTAATACTATCCCCATAATAGTGTGGTTAGATCTCCCACAGTCTACTGGGACAGGGTAGGCTTCATAGGCTAGGCGGAGCTGGCACGGGCTTAGTGAATTGCTGTACAGGTGGAGGGCTGCAAGGTGCTTGTTCCTGATCCAAGAGGGGACGACACCTTGTTTTAAATCCTCCAGGTTGTTGCGGCCCTCACCCAACAACCCTGCCCCATACAATACGCACACCTCGTTCTGTGCAACCTGGTCAGAAGCGTTCCAATCCTCCCGTATAAGTGCATTCACTGTCTGTGCATGTTTTTCCAGCTCAGCCACTATTTCTTTAAAATGGACAGTCATAGCCTGGTCCTCGTGTAGTTCTGATCCTACTACAGTGTTCTTCTGTTTTAGGACTTTTCTCAATTGGGTCTTTAAACTGTTTATCTGTGTTTGCAGTTCTATGTCATCTAGGCTATTTATTACCGAGGATGCTGTATTGTAGTTAGTGAAAACATCGTTTATGATTCCCCTTCTAGGTCTCCCTGAGCCCATGGTGTCCCTAGCATTTAGGTCTGCTTTGTCTACATTTCCAAAGTCTAACTCATAAAATTTCTTGAACATGTCTCTAAGTAGGGCCTGGTAAACCAGCTGTGTTTCCTTCAGACATCATGCATGCAGGTGTACTTCGGTAAGGTTTAATATTACTGAAGCTACTGCATAATGTATGCCCTGATATAATGCCTTTTTGGTCGGTACCAGTTCTAATCCGTTCCCAGGTCCCTTGGTGGTGGTAGGACACCTTTCTATTACTGTGCGTATTGGCGGGGTTGTGGGCAGGGGTTTCTTAATGTGTGCTCTTAGTTCGGTGCCGTTAATTGGGAGTGGGGAGTGTGGGACCGCACACCCGTGTAGGCTAGAGTCCCACCCCATCCCTTCCCCTTCATCTTGCCATTGCCAGGCGAAGGCGATTGATTTGCCTGCGGGACAAATACTCTCTGATCTCCACATGCAAACATAAATTCCTTGATCGGATTCCCACCAATTGCCCCAACACAATTTTACTCGTCCCCGTGCCCCGTGATGGTGCATTAAGTTTCATTACCGAGTCTTCCCCAGTCCAATTCCTGTTCCCATGCAGCCTTGCTGAGTTTTCTGAGACACCACCATCTTACCAGGGTGTGATATATTCAAAGAGCACAGCACACACAGCTTCCTAACATGGCAGGCAGCTCTCTTGGAAGCCTCCGGAAATCTGCCTGGCTCTGTTTATTATTAACCCTGCACTTGCAGTACACAATACGTCCACATCCACAGTGTGGAGCTATAAACATTACAAGCTTAAAGACATTACACTTCTCCCTCCTTAATGAAGAAGCCATCATAACAAACATCATACATAACTTTCATGTTTATGCATAACACAGGATATAAACTTATTATTTTCCATATTTACAAATTTAATTTTACCACTTGTTTTCTGTTTCGAAGAGGGTACTTTCGCTCTTGAACAGAACCTTCCAAACATGGTGTCCATTTCACACTCATTCGAGGCTCATTCTGAGGAACGTTTTCCTCCATGGAATTTCCTTGATTTTCATTTGAAGTCACTCTAACTTCAGGCTCTTTGTTTTCCTGACTTGGACTCAGACTTTCATTCTGATTCTCCAGGATTTGTTTCCAGTACATTGGATTTAAGATTTGCTAGTGGTGTATCAAAACTATCTGATGAGTCAGAAATAATTGAATCATTCCCACCTTCAACTCCTTCCATGTCTGTAGGTAAAATATGATCAATATGAACAAACCTAACCTGTCCATTATCAAACATCTTAACCAAATATGTGCGAGGACGACATATCTTCACCACTCTTCCTGGTAACCACTTTAACCATTTATGTTGATGGTTCTTCACTCTCATCTTCTGGTTTAATTTCACACTTCTCTCTTTTACTCCACCTCTATCATGATTCTATTTCTGTCTTAATTGTGCATCTTCTACGGACTGTGCCAAATTTTGCTTTAACAACGAGAATCTGGTTCATGGCTGTCATTTGAGAAATAACTCTGCTGGTGTTCTACCAGTAGTTGTATGAGGAGTATTTTGATGTGTAATCAAAAAATTAGCCAATTTGTGATCCAATGACAACTGTCGTTTCCTTGGATTTGGAACTAACATTTGTTTTATGAGGGCACGTTTTACAATTTGTACAATGCGCTCTGCTGCACCATTCGAAGCAGGATGGTATGGTGGGACCTTGGTATGTGTCTCACCATTTTTGCTCATGAATTGTGCAAATTTATCTGAACGAAATTGTGGTCCATTATCAGAAACAATCTCTTCAGGGAGGCCAAATGAAGAAAATAATTTTCGTAAAATGTCCAATGTTTTACTTGTTGTTATTTTCCAAATTGGAAACACCTCAACCCACTTTGAATGGCTATCAATCACAATGAACAATTGTTGTCCACCTAACTCAGCAAAATCAGTGTGTAGCCTTTGCCACACCCTGGGAGGCCATTTCCATGGCTGTAATGGTACTGGTGGTGGATGCTTTCTTACCGATTGACATGTCGTACACTGACTCACGATGGAGTCTATATCTTTATCAAGACCTGGCCACCATAAATAACTGCGTGCAAAACTCTTGGTCAAGCACATTCCCAGGTGCTGGTCATGGAGGTCTCCTAATAATTTGGACCTGAATTTATTCTGTATAACCACTCTTGCACCCCACATGATACAATCTTTATCGACTGACAATTCATTCCTACGGATGAAGAATGGATGAATATCTTTGTCTGTTACCTGGTCTGGCCATCCGTTTGCAATTACTCAGACACCTTTGACAACACTGAGTCACATTTGGTTGCTCTACCAATCTCTTCAGCTGTGACTGGCAGTTCATCAATGTATGAAAAATAAAACACTTCTTCCCTATCGGGTGTAACTTGTGATGGGGAAGGCAATCTCGACATTGCATCAGCATTACTGTGATCAGCTGATCGTCTGCATTCAATATCATATGTATATGCTGACAAAATCAAAGCCCATCTCTGCATTCGGGCTGCAGCTAATGTTGGAACTGGGGATTTTGGATGGAGGATTGCTGTTAGCGGCTTGTGGTTCATAATGATGGTAAACTTACGACCATACAAGTATTTGTGAAACTTCTTTACCGCAAAAATTAATGCCAAAGCTTCCCTTTCAATTTGGCCATAATTACACTCACTGGCACTGAGAGTGCATAAAGCAAAAGCAATTGGTCTCTCCTCCCCACTACTTAATACATGAGAGATTAGTGCTCCACTCCATACGGAGAGGCATCAGATGCTAGCTTAATCTCCTTAGATATGTCATAGTGAACTAACATGGTGCTCTCTACCAATTTGCTTTCACACTCCTTGAATGCTGTCTCGAATTCTTTTGACCACTTCCAATGGACCTGTTTTTTCAAAAGTTCATTCAGTGGATATAATACTGTAGCCAAATTTGGTATGAATTTCCAATAATAGTTCAAAAGACCCAAGAATGAACGAAGTTCAGTGACATTCCTGGGAGTGGGTGCATTTCTAATTGCATCCAATTTTTCCATAGTTGGATGTACACCATCTTTGTCTACTCTGCACCCTAAGTACTCTACTGAGTTTGTAAATAACTCAAACTTACGAGCAGACACTCGTACTCTGTGCTTCTCTAGCCGTTTGGGGACTTCATTCAATATGTTATATGAATTTGCCTATTTGGTGCTGAAATTAGTATGTCATCCAAATAACATACTACCCCTTCAATACCTTGCAAAATCTGGTTCATCACCCCTTGGAATATGGCAGGGGCAGAAGACACTCCAAATGGTAGCCTATTAAATTGATATAGGCCTAGATGAGTATTTATAGTCAAACATGACTTGGACTCCTCATCTAGTTCAAGCTGTAAGTAGGCATTCGTAAGATCCAGTTTTGAGAAGATCTGACCACCTATCAGTGTTGTGAACAAATCTTCTATATTCGGCAATGTATTGGGGACATTACCCTCTAGAACCTGGTTTACGGTTGCTTTATAATCACCACACAATCTTACCTTACCATCGGACTTAGGTACAACAACAATGGGTGTAGCCCATCGATCTATCTTACAAATAATGTTCTCAGTCTCTAGTCTTTTGAGTTCTTGCTCAACTTTCTCCTTGAGTGCATATGGCACGGAACGTGGCTTGTAGTAAACCGATCTAGCGTCTTTCTGTAGCCTGATACTCGCCTTGAAGCCTTTGATCGGACTGCCCGTTTCACAGAACACCTTCGGATACCTCTTGATAACCTCATCCATTGATGAAAATCTCTCTTCCACACAGAAAATCTTACTCCAATTCAACTTCAGTGAGCTCAACCAATTTTTTCCTAGTAATGCAAACTTGTCTCTTTCATTACTATTAGAGGCAAGTTCTGAAATTGACCTTTATATTTCACCGGTACGGTGATACGACCTACCACAGAAATTTTCTCTCTGGAGTAGCCTCGCAGCTTTATCTTGGATTTCTCCATTTGGAAATCATGCAATTTGTCGAGATACAGTGACTCCAGTACTACACTCACGGATGCACCTGTGTCAATTTCCATTGGTATCTTGAATCCCGCAACATCTGTGTGGATTTTGATGCTTTCCGAATCGCTGTCCATTAACCTCGTGCTCCTAATGACATGTAACTCTAACATCACCTCGTCCTGTTGTTGTTCTTCCATGCTATGTAGTCTCTTTGGATTTCTACTCATAGCTTTGAACGCTGGATTCATAGCTTTGGAAGCTGGTTTACCCTTCAGTTGGCATGCCTTCGCAAGAGGCCAAGTTACCTGCAGAAGAAACACTCTGCCTTCACGTATGGACAACTTTGAGCAATGTGTTGTCCCAGGCACCTATTGCACGACTTTGATGCTCTGTTAGAATTTCCAGTTACTGAGACTTTGGGCCCCCACCGTCTTTTACTTTGAACCTGCAGGTGATTTACCTCGGTTGACTGATGACCATAATTATTATTTAATTCTCGGGAATATTGTTCGGCCATGCCCATTGACCTCGCTGTCTCAAAAGTCAAGTCATCCATCGTCAATAACTTCCTTCTGATCGCATCAGTTTTCACCCCACAAACAAAACGATCCCGTAATGCGCAGTTTTGAAAGTTTCCAAAATTAAAGTGCATCGATAGCTTTTTTATTGCTGCGATGTAATCACTGATACAACATCAGCCTTTTGATTCCGAATCCCGAAATGTTAGCTTTGAGCAATTTCTAATGGTTTGGGGTTATAGTGTTGCTCCAGCTTTGTTAAAATCTCTTTAAGCGTTGTGTCCTTTGGCTCGTCAGGCACAAGCAAATTTACAAAGGTTTCGTATAATGCCTGGCCCGCCTCCGATAAGAAGATCGCACTCTTACGTTCCAACACAGCCCGGTTCTGGACTGCATTGTCTGGAACTCCAATTATGTTATTTGCAGTGAAATACATTTCTAGCCGATCCACATATGCTTTAAAACGTTCCCGGTCGTGTCTGTATTCCCCCAAATGTTCGATTACACCTGCCTTTTTAATCTCGAGCTGTTCACACCGTGTGCTGTATTTTACCTCAGATTTTGTAGCTTTTTTCCAAAGACAGAAACTTCCAAAGTCTCTCTGTCGGCTGGCTGAATCCTTCACCAACAAAATTTAAGCTTTAAATCATCCAAAAAATACCATCTCACCGCCAAATGTGATATATTCATAGAGCACAGCACACACAGCACACATGGCAGGCAGTTCTCTCGGACGCCTCCAGAAATCTGCCTGGTTCCGTTTATTATTAACCCTGCACTTGCAGTACACAATACGTCCACATCCACAGTGTGGAGCTACAAACATTACAAGCTTACAGACATTACAGAGGGGAATGTTCCCTTTGCAAGTCAAACACACACGTTTCCCCTCTGTAACACTGACTCGGGCAGCGATGATCCGTATCCGGGGGCATGGAAGTGAGGCCTCCCCCTAGGTAAAACCTTCCTGGCTGGAGTAGCGGGTAGAATTAGATCCAAGCCACCCTGGCCACCTTCCCTCGTGGGCGTAAACGGCGAGTTCTTCCACGTCTCGGGGGCCACCCCCGGCGGTTACGATCGATGCTCTCCCTCCTGAACACCCGTAAATGAGGGATTCTTCCACGTCTCCTCGGTCGCTGCTGCTCATCCCTATCAGGGCGATCAGGAGCAGGATCCTTTCCATTCTGTTCTTTTTCCCATAGGGGCACATGAAACAGATTGTCTAGCCCTGAGAAAGCTCTCTGGCTTGAAAAAGGTGACCGAGTTCCAAATTTGGGCTCATAGTCTTTAACTGACTGGCTGTCCTCTTCAGTTCCTTGTGGACTGATTCCTGCTTTTAACTTTATCTAATAGTCGTTCTGCTTGTTATCTTACCGGTGCTTCCTTAATAGCCATACCGGTAGATTCGCCTTACTCCCGGGTATTACCCGGCATGTGCTTCTTTTAACAGCTGCACAGATAGTTTCTTTTCCCTACCCCAGTTAACTAATACATATATACTTATCATTACACCGATAAATCTTACACTGTTCTAAACTTATTCACTAAACATACTTAAATTCGTATTGTTAAACATCCTTAAATTCACTTCGCTATATATGTACATCTGCCACCCGTCTCCGGGTGGCCAGGTTAATTCCTGCCTTCTCTTTTTCTTCTTCTCCCGCTGAGTGTCCAGCGAGGTAGGTGATAGGTCGGTCTGCATCGTCTAACCCTAAGTACCCTGACCGGACGTGGGTCTGAGTCCCCCACTATCGGGGGAACGTCCCCTCCGGTGCTGCAGCACACCGCTCGTTTGGGGGTGGCTGCCTGGTTTCTTTCTTCCCCTCGGGGTTCTGCCTCGTCGAGGGCTACGGGCTTGGTGGCTGGTCCACCGCTATCTCTTCTGGGGGTCCCTTGTTTCCCGAGGCTACCGGCTGGGTGTCCCTGCTCGCGGGCTGGTCTCTGACCTTAGGTGCTCTTTTGCGGCTGGTCCCTTTCCCGGGGCTGAACCATTGAAATTGGAGCGCTGGTGACCACGGTGTCTTTGGCCGTGGTGTGCGGGAAGTCCTTCTTAAGGCTCCTGCTGGGGATGCGCCCGAGTCCCAAATGATTGGGGGGACAGCTCCTCCAGTAACACAGTCCACCGCCCCTCTAGGTACAGTCTGTGGGTCTGCTACCACAGTCGGGGGCCATTGGCTGGGGGTCCCTGTCTTTAGCACAATTTATAGTTTTAGGCTGTCCCTTACGTTTAGCTGCTGCCCCGGGTTGAAATGTTTGCACTGAATGATGTGGAACCACTTTGTTTGGCGGGGCAATTTCATGGCATAGACCATGGGGCTTGCCTTGTCGACAATGTGGTATGGTCCCATGTACAGTGTCTCAAAGACCCCTACTCTAGCGTAGTTCCTCACCATAACCTGGTCCGCTATCTCCCACTCATGGTGCTTGCAGGGTTCTAGCAGCAGTCGGTTGCTCCGATGCTGTTTTCCCATGTTGTTAGCAGCCTGCCAGTGAATCTGTTTCAGGTGTTCAAACAGATTCCTGACAAAGCTGTCCCGGTTCGCTTCCCTGAGCTGACCTTCCATGAGTACTGGAGCTAACACATGGGTGTTCGCATGACTCTGCCGGTCATGAGCTCGTACAGGGAGTACCCCGTGCTCTTTGACTGGCTGGCCCGGATCCCCATGAGGACTAGTGGTAGGACCTCTACCCATCCTTTGGGTGAGTACCCTGTCTCTTTGCATTGGCTTTCTTTGATGGTGCAGTTTAAACGCTCCACAGACCCGGATGACTGTGGGTTGTGGGCGAAATGCCATTTTCCTCTGATGCCGAGTACCTTAAGGGTCTCCTGCATCACCTGCCCGGTGAAATGACTCCCTTGGTCGGACTCCACATATTGTGGTAGTCCCCATCGAGGGAACACTTCTCTGACCAGGATCCTAGATGTTCCCAGGGCAGTGGCTGTTCGGCATGGGAAGGCTTCCACCCATTTGGTGAATACATCCACCAATACTAGGCAGTACTTGTAACCTCCCTGGGCAGTGGGTTGGGGCCCGATGTAATCGATTTGGATCAACTGTCAGGGTCCCTCTATCCTCCTGATATGTCCCATAGACACCTTTCTTTTCTGGGGATCAGGGTTGTTGGTCGCATACCAGACAGCTAGCACAGAACTCGCGGACATCTTCCCTGAGTCCTGGCCACCACCCTGCCTGTTCCACTCGTTGCCAAGTGGTCTCAGGTCCGGGGTGTCCTGCTCCTGGACCCTCGTGGGCCAGCTGGAGGAATTCTCTCCGGTGTTGTTGCGGTACTGCCCATTGCTCCCCCTGAACAGCATGCCTTCTTTAATGGCAATTGCTGCGGTGCCGTACGGGCCGTCTATCCTTTCCCATTTAGCTAGCGTGTTCAGGACAGTTTTGAGGACGGGGTCTTGGGTCTGAACCATTTTTAGGTCCGGGGGCAAATCTATCCCTGCCTTCCCTGCCGTCCCTATCCTGCCCCTGACTGCTGCGATGGGTCCTGGGTTGTACAGATCCCAGAGCTTGCCCGTGCGGGCCCCCTGCTTGGCTAAGATGTTAGTCTGCTGGTTCCCCTCGCTACAGGGTTCTGTGGTGGAATGTGCCTTCACCTTATGTATGTAGATATTCCCTTCCTCCCCTACGGCTTTCATGATATTTTCCAGTAGGGGCTTAATTGCCAGGGGTCTCCCATCTGCAGATGTGTATCCGCGGCGGGACCAGATAGCCAGGTACTCCGCACACGAATTGCATGTGAACATATTGTCCGAGCAAATCGTGTATGGGGTAAGGAATTGTTCGGGGTGTGTGACTACCTACACCACCGCAGACAGTTCAGCGTGCTGGGCGCTCATAGTACTGGGGAGTTTAATCGCCAGGGCAATGCCTGCCTCGGGGTCATAAACTCCGCAGCCTGTGAGTCGTTCACCCGCAGATACCATGCTTGAACCGTCCACATAGATCTGTCGGCTTGTGGAGTGTAACCCAGCCCGAAAGCCTATGTTAATTTCCCATACCCCTTCTATGGAACACTGGTGGGCTGTCCCTGGATAAATCATGTTGGCTGCGAGTCTTGGCTCGCAGACAACCTTTACCCTTAGGTCCATTTGGGAGAGGAGCAGGGTCCAGCAAGCAATGCAGGCACTGCTCACTTTCCCATCCTTAATTCTCCCATCCAGGAGCATTTGGGTGGGCGTATGGTGGGTAAAAAGTGTGATAGGGGACCCCCCGGGAAGATCGGTGATCTTTTCACAGCCCAGTGAGTGGATAGGAGGTGCCGCTCACAGTTGGAGTATCCCTTCTCCATGTTCGTGAGTATCCTGGAGACGTAGACCACTGGTCTCAGCCGGCCGTGCCGCTCTTGGAGCAGTACTGCGCTCAGGCTGTCCGCACTGGCTGCTACCTACAGAAAAAACTCTTTACCCCCATCGATGGCCCCTAGAGCTGGCGCGGTCTGCAGGTCTTTCTTGAGTTGGATAAATGCTGCCTCGCAACCTTTGTCCCATTCCCACTCCACTCCCTTGTGTAGGAGTCGGAGCAGAGGGGCTGCGGGGGCTGCATAATCCTCAATGAAATCTCTGCAGTACCCGGTTAGCCCGAGAAAAGATCTTACTCCTGTTACTGTGTTGGGGGCAGGTAACTTCTGCACTGCTTCCCTTCTAGCTTTGTCAATGGCTCTTTCCCCAGCGCGCACAGCCAGTCTCAGGAATTTTACTTCCTTCAGGCCGATCTGTGCCTTCTTGGGGTTTACTTTAAATCCCTCTTCTTTCAGCAGCTCCAGCAGCTCAGCCAGCAGTGCGCCATGCTCCTCCCCCTCATCGGTGAACAGGAGCAGGTCATCTACATACTGTACTAATTGCTGGGGTCTGCTGAAACTCTTTAAACAGTTGGCCATACATTGATGGAAAATACTGGGGCTATTGTGGAAGCCCTGAGGGAGACTGTTCCAAGTGTATTGCTGTCCTTTTAAGGTAAAAGCAAACTTGTACTGATCTTCCCTTCTTAAAGGTATGGACCAGAACCCGTTGGAAATATCCAGCACCGTGAAGGTGGTCGTGGAGGCTGGGATATTTCTAATGAGGTCAGCGACAGCAGCAATAGTGGGTGCACAGGCGGGGAAGTTACGGTTGAGTACTCAATAAGGAGTTGTCCAGTTTCTTAACCAGCCACAATGGAGAGTTCACGTGGGTAGCTATTGGTCTCAATACCCCCTGTTTAACCAGCGAACCCAAGGCCGTTTCCATGTCTGCCTCCGCCTCCCTGGGGAAGTTCAACTGTTTCTGTGGTCAGGTCATGGGGTCCCCATCTATGCTAACCTCGAACCCATTTATTCTCCGGCAGTCGTGTTTGTGAGTGGCAAAAGCTGCAAGGTTTTTCCTCACATACTGTTGATATTCTACAGGGGTGTTACTGACCAGTGATTAAAGGTCGTAACCCTCCTTTGGTTTCATGGTGCACACCGTCCCTTTTCCCTGTTTTCCCAGGATAACCATCACCTCACTCTCCTGTCCCGTACAGACTGACCCCCAAAGACAGTGGTTTCTTAAATCCACCTGGATCCCATGGCCTAGGATGAAGTCACCCCCACAGGATCCCTCTCCCTTCCTGCTGCCACATCATCAGGACACAAGTCCACTTCGTGTGGAGTGTACCTAAATGAATCAAGAGCAGAACGGAGAATGAGCCAATCTGTTGAGTGCCTGTGAAACCCACCAAGCTGTAGGGGACCCCGTTAGGCAGAGGTGAGGTGGCGGGCTTAGCTGTAACAACAAGCATGTTTGAGGCACCGGTGTCCAGCAGGTAAGTCCCTTTGACTTTTTCCACTTCTATCTGTATGGTCGGTCTCCCCCAAGCATCATACTCGAGGGAACACAGGTGGACAGGCTGTGCCTGTCCAAGTCACGGTTTTGGTTGGGAGGGGGAAGATGGGATTTCGGTACCGGTGGTGGTGGCTACCTTTCCAGGGCCATCTAACATGGAGTTAAAAAGGTCTAAAATGAGTGGGGAGGGACTGGCTTATCTGTCTCGGTCTTTAGGGCAGGGGCTGGAGAATTCTTTCCTGCGCTATTCTTCCAAGGATTTTTACAATCCTTTCTCCAGTGCCCACTCTTTCCATACCCAAAGCAGGTATGTTTTGTATCGGAGGGGTTGCCCCCCTCGTGGCGCCATTCCCTCTTATCTTGGTTAGGTCAGATTTCGTGAACCCTTCCCTTTTGTGGGTGCTCTTCTGTCCCTCTGCCGTTTCTGTAAGCTAGAATCAGTTGCCTAAGCACTCCCTGTTCTGTGGCTTGGGGATCTCTGGGGTCGAACCAGGCCTCAGCCTTGGTTCTTATTCTGGGTAAACTGTTAGCTACTAGGCTTCGGAGCCAGTGTGCTAATTCGTCCGGGTTTAAGTGATCCCTGTCCATGTCCCCACAACAGGCGCTTTTGTACACTGGCCACAGTCGGTCTGCGAAAGCCTGTGGGGTTTCCCCTGTGAGCTGCACCATTTTCTCTGCTCCAGAGAAGGGAGTCCCATCATTGCAGCCCATAGCTTCTAAAATGTCTTTCTGGACGGCAGCAAGTGTTTTCTGTCCTCTTTTGCTCTCAGTAGAGAGGGACTGGCACAGTTTGCTGTCTAGAGATAGGAGAAGCATCTTTGCCATTTCTGCAACATCGCACCCATTAATATCCCCTGCCTGTTCCACTTCCACAAAGTGAACCGAGGGGTCTCCCTTTGGAGTTAGCTTTCCCAGGTGGCTTATCATAGCCCTAAGCTGGTGGGGAGTGTGGGGGACCACAAACTGACTTTCCAGGTGCCCTGGACCCTGTTAAGGGTGGGCAGGCCAACTTCTGCTGCCGGACTGGGCACATTGGCCCTGGTTCTGGCTCTCCCTGTTCTGGCTCGCCTCCCTCTCTTCCCTGCGGCCAAGCCGAGCTGCTGCAGGTGGCGGTGGTTCATTATCCCTGTCCGCCCCGCAACTGATTTGCCCCTCCTGCTGCTGAACCGGTGTAGTCACCGGTGCCACAGGTAGTGGCCAGGTAGTTTCTTCCTTCTCTTCCATGTTTACCTGGGGTGTACCCAGGCTTATTAAGCATACCATGCCTTTTGCCTTGGAAAGAGCAAGGTTTAAACTTTTAATTTGTTGCTGGCAGGGACCGTGGTCTCCCGATTCAAACCCATTCGTGCTAGCTACTTTATACGCTGCTTGCACATCTGTTAATCTTTCCTGGAGCTCTTTTACTTGTAGAGTGAGGCGAGTTCTTTCCTCCCTCTGTGACTTTTCATTACTTTTGGCCTCGGTAACCTGACATTGAAAATAATCCTGACTGTTTTTAAACCTTTCCATTATTTGGGTCCTTTCCTGTTTTAGCTTATGGAGTTCTCCTGATAATCTTTCTTCTGACATAACCCTTTCCTGATAGTTCTCTGTGTATTCCCATAACTCTGCCTGCAATGTTTCATTCATTCTGTCCAGCAGTTGGATCTGTCACTGTGGACAGACCAACCAAATTGCTTTCTCGACTGCTTCCTTGTGATCTTTACTTGCTGTCCACTGGGCTGCAGCGTCAGCCGGACGCTCAGCGCGCAATTGACTAAGCACCCATTCCTACGTTACATTCACTTTCTTATACACATAAGAGGAAATCCTCTCTTCCATTTTGGTTCCTTACCCCAAACCAGCACCCTCTACATCACACCCCGTGTACCAGAGTCCTGCCGCGGTCGCCATTTTGTAAGGGGGCGTGTGTGGTCTCTATGTGGGGGTCAGGTTCCCCTCTGACCAACTTGAGCGGTTTCGAATTGCTCCCCCTCCCTTGGGTTCTGTACTCTGGATTTATTTGGGAGGTGTGACAAAAGTGCAGAGGAAGCTGGTTTGATGCGAAGAACTTTGTTTTTATTACAGTCAAAGTAATAGAGGCTTATTACTCTAGTAAGAAAATACATGGCCAAACTTACAATCACTCTAATAAAGAACAATAGAAGGAAAGGTACAATGTCAAAATTAAAATCACTCTCATAAAGTACCATGCACTACACATTCAAAGGGGGTTGCAGTAAAATTATATCTCCCACCTCCCAAAACCTAATTCTAGCTAGGTTAGACTCCAGGGCAAGGACTTATGCTTACCGATCCTTTTGATAGTTAATGGTAGATAGTGATGTTCTTCCTTCCTTCAGGACTTCGAGACTTCGAGGCTGGAGAAGTTAGTTTTACAACCGTCACGTTGGTTTCTCGCCTTGTCTTGATGAGGTAGTAGCGGCCACCTCGCTCCCCCACCAACCTCTGTTGAAAACAATGACCAGTTATACGATTTCAGTGTTCTAAGCTTGCCGCCCAATCTGTTCACAATCCTTTGTATAATTTTGGCGGGCTTGGTTCTTCTTAGTAATATTTTGTCGGGCTCGTTAAAGTTGGAATGTCTTGGGTGGGTTGATGTTCGGAAAACTGTTTCCTGATGGAAATATTAGTTTGGTAATTGCAATGTCCTTTTGTGCTTAGTCTTTCGCATACAGGCTGGATTGGGCCTCTTTGTGATGTATATGCTGAAAATGGTTTGTCCAGACCCATGTTGATGGGGAGCTATCTCTGGGTGATACTGTGATGGTAATGTCTCTTGTGGAGGAAGATTTCCAAATACTCATTCTTCCAGACAGGTTACCTCAGTCCTCACACCCAGACAGTTCCAATAATCAAGTGGGTTTCCTTTGTTCCCTAGGTCCGCCCACAGGCTTGAATTTGTCTTGTCAAAGTTCATAACTCCATTAAAGTTCGTAGTTTCTTCCATAAACATTTTCTTTCGAATGAGCTGAAACACAAATGGGGTTCTGGTGAATTTTTCTCTCTGTAACCGATTGCAATTTTGCAGATTCATTAGCTTGTTGCAATACACACCCAACCCCGTATGATGATGCATCAAATGCTAGTACCAAACGCTTAAATGGATCGTACAACACAAGCAATTTGTTTGAGCTTTACAATTTTCTAGCTTTTACAAAGGCATTTTCCTGGCTTTTGCCCCATACCCATTTGTCTCCTTTACACAGTAAGGCATGCAGTGGTTCTAATAGTGTGCTAAGGCCTGGTAAATGTTACCAAAGTCGTTCAGGAGTCCTAGAAACAACCGCAGCTCCGTCACGTTCTATGGCTTTCGTGCGTTCTTGACTGCCTCCGTCTTCGAATCAGTGGGCCTGATGCAATTCTTCTCCCCAGGAACTCCACTTCAGGTGCCAGGAAAACACAATTCGAGCATTTTAACCTGAGCCCCACGTGATTGAGTCGACTAAGAACCTCCTCCAGGTTCTGCAGATGCTTGACTGTGTCCCGGCCTGTAACCAAGATATCGTCCTGGAAGACCACCGTGTGCAGGACCGTCTTCAGTAAGCTGTCCATGTTTCTCTGGAATATCGCCATGGCTGATCGAATTCCAAACGGGCATCTGTTGTAAATGAAGAGACCTTTGTGCGTGTTGATGCAGGTGAGGGCCCTCAATGATTCCTCCAGCTCCTGCCTCAGGTAGGCCGAGGTCAAGTCCAGCTTTGTGAACCTCTTTCCTCCCAAAAAGGTCATCAGGTCATCAGACTTTGGTAGTGAGTATTGATCCTGCAAGGAGAAATGATTGATAGTTACTTTGTAATCAACACAGATTCTGATGGTGCCATCTCCCTTGAGGACTGGAACAATCGGACTGGACCACCAGTTGAATTCCATTGGCGAAATGATGCCCTCTCATTGCAGCCGGTCGAGCTCAATCTATATCCTTTCTCTCATCATGTATGGTACTGCTTTTGCCTTGTGATGGATGGGTTGCGCCCCCGGAATTAGGTGGATCTGCACTTTTGCTCCTTGGAACTGCCCGATGTCTGGTTCGAACAGTGAAGGGAACTTGTTTAAGACCTGGGCACACGAAGTGTCGTCGGGCGAGAGCGCTCGGACGTCGTCCCAGTTCCAGTGTATCTTTCCCAGCCAGCTCCTGCCGAGCAGCGTGGGGTCATTGCCCAGTACCACCCAGAGTGGTAACTTGTGCACTGCTCCATCGTAGGAGACGTTTACAGTAACACTGCCGATTACTGGAATGAGTTCCTTTGTGTAAGTTCTCAGATTCATGTGAATGGGAGTCAAGACTGGCCTTGAGGCCTTGCTGTTCCACAATTTATCAAAAGTCTTTTTGCTCATAATGGACTGGTTTGTGCCCGTGTCCAGCTCCATTGACACTGGGAGTCCATTTAATTCAACCTTCAGCATTATCCGGGGAAACTTCGTGGAAATGTGTGCACCCCATATACCTCTGCCTCCTCAGTATGAGGCTCTGGTTCGTCATGATCCACCGTGGATCTGTCTTCCTCTGCAACATGGTGGTTTCCAGGATTAGCAGGATTTGCAGCTTGCCTGCACATACGTTGGAGGTGTCCCATTGTTCCACAGCCCTTGCAAACTTACCCTTTGAAGCGGCATGAATGGAAACGATGATCCTCCCCACAGAGCCAACAAGGTGTTAATGGCCTTGCATTCTTCACCCTTGATGGTGGACTCTGAGACATCTACGGATGTGCAGCTGCAGGCATATGAGGCCTGCCCTGTATATTGCGATTTGAAAACAACATCACTTTGTTCACAGTGCTTCTAGCAGCAATTTTGTGCTGAGAGATTTGCTTAGTATTGTCACTGGTGGCAATGAACACCTGGGCTATTGCTGTGGCCTTACTCAAGGTTGGGGTCTCTACAGTCAATAGTTTGCGAAGTATAGTTTCGTGACCAATGCCTAGTATGAAAAGGTCTCTGAGCATGTGCTCCAAATGTCCTTCAAATTCGCAATATCCTGCAAGGCATCTTAGCTCAGCGACATAACTCGGCACTTCCTGGCCTTCAGATCTTTTTTAGGTGTATAACTGGTACCTCGCCATCAGAACGCTTTCCTTCAGGTTCAGATGCTCCCGGACCAGTGTGCACAAATCATCGTACGATTTCTCTGTGGGTTTCGCTGGAGCAAGCAGATTTATCATGAGGCCATACGTTGTTGCCCCACAGATGGTGAGGAGAATCACCCTTCATTTGGCAGCATTCGCTTCTCCTTCCAGCTCGTTGGCCACGAAGTATTGGTCGCGTCACTCCACGAAAGTTTCCCAATCAACTCCCTCCGAGAATTTCTCCAGGATGCCCACTGTTCTTTGCATCGTTGGATTCAGCATCTGTATCTCGTCGCCAGTTGTTATGTATGAATAAAGAGTCTGACTGGATACTTTGAGCTCAAAGTAAAGTGTGACCTTAGTCTTTTATTGCAGGTCTGCAGAGTGCCTCTCCAGCCTGTAAGGCATCCTTAAGTACCTGTGCTCCCAAGGGATTGTGGGATCCCTTGGGACTCCAGGGGATGAGCACTCTGGTGGCTACACAATGTATATACAGGTTTACATATATAACAACCATTTTGCAGGAAGCCATCAACTGTATGCGCGTGGCTTTGCGGCTGCTGCCCCTGCTACAGGCTGAGATAAAACATGTATCACAACCACAGAGGTTGCCACTCGCTGAAGGTGCAGTTGATGTGTGACCACACTCGGCATATCATGATGGTGAATGCCCGGTATCCTGGCTGCAGTCATGGTGCTTTTATTCTGCACCTGTCCACTGACCCCTCAGTTTCTGAGCCACCATGGCATCCCAGAGGGTGGATACCGGGCAACATGGGCGATCTGCTGACCACCTGGCTCATCACACCGCTCTATAGCCCAACCACACGTGGGCAGCGTGCGTACAATAAGAGCCATGCTGCCACAGGGAATCTGACAGGGCAGACTATTAGCGTCCTGGAACAACAGCCCGGCTGCCTGGACCGCTCTGGAAGAGCCCTGCAATAATCACCAGAAGACGCCTCCAGACTCGTCGTGGTCTGCTGCATGCTCCACAACTGCGCCATCATGAGGATACAGCCTTTTCCACCTGGCATATGGCCTCCAGCTGAGGAGGAGGAGGAAGTGGAGCAGGAAATAACCCAGACAGCCCCTTTCTGCCTGGGAGCTTGCCATGAGATGTAAGCGGTTTTGATCCTAGCCCAATGGCTAGACAGACGGTTTGAATCGCCCCCGCCTTATGAGAATTCTATACCCGGGGATTATTATTCAGAGTGCAAATGGAATAAGTCATGGACAGAAATGCTTTGGTGAAAACTCGTACTTATTTATTTGGTCTAACAAACACTGGCTAAAACATGCACTACTAAACAAAATCAGTGTCTCTGTGGAGAACAAGATCCAGGTTAAAACAACATACAGTACAACACTGGGGACCGGTGACATGCAGTAACCTCCTTGTTGCTATGCTATGATCAACTCATCCAACTGTGGTATCAATGAGCGCAACCCCTTTTCCCCATTCAACAATAGTCCCAAACCTTGCCTTCCCTCTGTTACTGACCATCACAGCGTCATCGTGACCACAGTGCTGAAATAAAAGCCGCAACAAAAGAAACTGTTGTGTGTCGAAGAACTCCACGAGGCTGAGTACTGTGAGCTAAACTTAGTGTGACCTTAGTCTTCTTTATTACAACTTCAGAGTGCCTAAACAACATGGCAGCCAATCTTTTATACTGGCCCTGCACGTGTGTGCAGGTGACCATTAGGACTCCAACATTCGTGCTCTCTGGTGGCAAGTATTACATAGTTACATACATAACATCACTCCCCCGCAAAGTCTTCGGTACAAGTTATTTACAAGTTGAGGTGATCCAGAGCCCTTCGCTCCCTGGTTGATCGTCTAAGGTCAAACCCTGGCGTGTGTGAGTTGGCCGGACCATTGCTGCACTGCACTGTGACTGGTCTGACCGGACTGTCAGGAACGGTGGGTTCATCCTCGTGATTGACAGCGAGGTCGATTGCTGGTTGGGTGTGTGTTGGTGGATCGTCGATGGTGACGCCCTCTTCAAATCGTTTCTGATTGTCAGTAAATCACAATTTGGTCTGAGCTAAATGCTTTCTGCATGTTTGGCCAGTTAACTGTTTGATTATAAACATCCTATTCCCTTCCTTGGCAAAAACAGTGCAGCAACCCACTTGGGACCATGACCGTAATTCAGGACAAACACAGGGTCGTTAACATCAATGTCACGTGAAACAGCCGCGCGATCATGGTATATGTTCTGCCGGTGTCGCCGGGTTTCCACGTGATCATTAAGATCTGGGTGGACTCGGGAGAGCCTGGTTTTGAAGGCTCTCTTCATTAACAATTCTGCCGGGGGAACCCTGGTGAGTGAGTGGGGTCGCGTCCGGTAACTGAGCAGAATGCAAGACAAGCGGGTCTGCAGGGAGCCGTCTGTCATGTGTTTCATACTCTGCATGATTGTTTGGACTGCCTGCTCCGCTTGACCGTTAGACATGAGCTTAAACGGAGCAGACCTGACATGCTTGATGCCATTGTGAGTCATAAATTCGTTGAATTCCGAAACACAGTCAATTGTCGCTGACAAGGACGTCGGGCAAGCCATGGGTGGCGAACATGACCCGGAAGTTTTCAACGGTGGCTATGGACGTGCTGGATGACATGATTACGCATTCAATCCATTTGGAGTAAGCATCCACAATGACTAAAAACATCTTTTCCAGAAAGGAGCCGGCAAAATCTATGTGGATCCTGGACCACGGTTTGGAGGGCCATGAGCACAGACTCAGTGGAACCTCCCTTGGTGCATTGCTCAGTTGTGAGCAAGTTTTGCACTGATGCACGCATGACTCCAAGTCCGAGTCAATGCCGGGCCACCAAACATGCGACCTGGCAATTGCCTTCATCATGACAATGCCTGGGTGGGTACTCTGTAGGTCGCGTATAAACATTTCTCTGCCTTTTTTTGGCAAAACCACGTGATTACCCCATAAGAGACAATATGACTGGATGGACATTTCACCTTTGCTTCTGTGAAACGGCTTAATTTCATCTTGCATTTCCCCGGGAATGGCTGAGCTGTCATGTTTGTAACCTTCACATAACTGTAACCCTTACGTAACAACACTGTACACTGTATACACATGAGTAATGCACACCTTGATCACAGGGGGTGAACTTGTGGGAGACACTCCTCACCTGGTCATCTAGGTATATAAAGGGAGGTCCCACACAGGGTCAGCACTTCTTGGTCCTGGAAATAAAGGTTCAGGTCACGTCGTGACTTTGTCTGCAGTACATGCCTCGTGTGATTCTATAGTAAGGTGTAAGGACACCACATTTGGCGATGAGAAACGGGAATCAATGACCCACGAGGATGGCCACCGGTAGCACAGAGGAACGTTTCTGTGTTGGTGAGGACTGGGGGGATTTCGTTGAGAGGCTCCAGCAGAAATTTGTCATGAAGGACTGGCTGGGGGAGGAAGCGGCTGGCAAGTGGAGCGCGCATCTACTGACCAGCTGTGGATCCAAGACATATGCGCTGATGAAAGACCTGCTCGCACCCAGGAAGCCGGCAGACAAGTCTTTTGAAGGGCTCAGCACTCTGATTGGTGAGCACCTCAAAACGGTGAGCAGTATACACATGGCCCGGCACCGGTTCTACACACACCGGTGTTGGGAGGGACAAAGCATATCGGACTTCGTTGCGGACCTTCGGCGTTTGGCTAGCCTCTGTAAGTTCACAGACGTCTGTAGCGGGGAGATGTTAAGGGATTTCTTCATTGAGGGCATTGGTCAAGCCGGGATTTTCAGGAAGCTTATTGAGACGAAGGACTTGACTTTGGAAAGGGCAACGTTGATAGCTCAGACTTTCATGGCAGGGGAAGAGGAGACCAAGATAATTTATGCGCGCAGCCCTGGTTCCAACATGGCGATGGACCAGGGAGTTAACATTGTAAACGGGATTCAGAATCCCGCAGGCAGGCAAGGGCAATTCGACACCGGCCAGGCAGCAACAGGCTCCAGGGTGGAACAGCAACAGAGACAATGACAGGGGGATAGGCAATTCACGCCATCACAAGGGACAATGCGTCCCGGGATGGGACCATTGACACTCAGCAACAGAGTGCTCAGGAGTAATCAAAGAGACAATCAGAAAGGAATGTCTGTTAACAGTTCCTTTGTTCACAACAATCTCAGCTCATGCTGGAGGTGCGGAGGCAAACATGCTGCGAGAACGTGTAGGTTTCAACAATTTATCTATCGAAATTGTAACTTCAGTGGACATCAGGCCAGAATGTGCAGAAAGCCCGTAGCAAGGCTCGTTTACGAGGCAGAGGAACCAGACAAGGGGTCTGCAAGGCAGGGTGATACTTGGGGCAAAGCTATGGACGCTGAAGTCCAGCGGGTTCATGTGGCAGACGTCCATAGCTCGTATACCAAAACGCCACTCATGATGATGAAAGTTCTATTAAATGGCATCCCGGTACGCATGAAGCTGGACACAGGAGCCAGCCAGTCACTTATGAGTGCCCAACAATTTGAAAAACTATGGCCACTCAAAGCTAACAGGCCCAAACTGGAACGCATTAACACACAGTTACGGACGTACACCAGAGAGATCATCCCAGTACTAGGCAGTGCAAACTTGATGGTCACACAAAATGGATCGGAGAACCGGCTGCCACTCTGGATTGTCCCGGGGAATGGTCCCGCGCACGTGGGGAGGAGCTGGTTAGCTGAGATGAACTGGAAATGGGGGGATGTGCACGCCATGTCATCTGTGGAGCGAAGTTCATGCTCACAGGTCCTACAGAAATTCGAGCCACTTTTTCAAGCAGGTGTCGGGACTTTTAAGGGCACCAAATTAGTGATACGCATCACCCCGGATGCCAGACCAGTCCACCATAAAGCCAGAGCCGTGCCGTATGTGATGCGTGAGAGAATTGAGAGTGAGTTGGACAGGCTGCTAAGAGAGGGCATAATTTTGCCTGTTGAATTTAGTGATTGGGCAAGCCCCATCATTCCTGTCCTTAATGCGGATGGCTCGGTCAGGATTTGTAGCGACTACAAGGCCACCATCAACCGAGTGTCACTACAGGACCAATACCCGCTTCTGAGAGCGGAGGATTTTTTTGCCACACTGGCAGGTAGTAAGCTGTTCACCAAGTTGGACCTCACTTCGGCCTACATGACCCAGGAACTGGCCGAAGAATCCAAGCTTCTGACCACCATCACTACGCACAAGGGGCTATTCGTTTACAACAGATGTCCGTTTGGCATTCGTTCAGTGGCCGCTATCTTCCAAAGGAACATGGAAAGCTTGCTTAAATCCATCCCTGGAACGGTCATATTCCAAGATGACATCCTAATCACGGGTCGAGACACCGAGGAATACCTCCACAACCTGGAGGAGGTGCTACGCCGACTGGACCAGGTAGGCTTGCAACTAAAGAAGTCCAGGTGTGTGTTTTTGGCCCCAGAGGTCGAGTTTTTGGGCAGGAGGGTTGCCGCAGTCAGGATCCGGCCTACTGAATCCAAATCGGAGGCGATCCGTCGTGCGCCCAGGCCCGGCAACACATCAGAGTTGCGGTCATTCCTGGGATTATTGAACTACTTCGGGAACTTTCTGCCGAACTTAAGCACATTGTTGGAGCCGCTGCACGTGCTCCTGCATAAGGGTTGTGAATGGTTTTGGGGGGACTGTCAAGAACGGGCTTTCAATTGGGCGCGGAATCTGCTTTGTTCTAACAAACTGTTGACCTTGTACAATCCCTGTAAGAAACTGGTTTTAACGTGTGATGCATCATCCTATGGGGTTGGGTGTGTGTTGCAGCAGAGTAATGATGAGGGCCAACTCCAACCTTTGGCTTATGCCTTCAGGTCGCTCTCCCAGGCAGAACGGGGATATGGGATGGTTGAAAAGGAAGCACTCGCATGTGTCTATGGGGTAAAAAAGATGCACCAGTACCTTTTTGGCAGAAGGTTCGAGTTAGAAATGGACCACAAACTGTTAACATTCCTATTGTCCGACAGCAAGACTGTCATTACCAATGCATCAGCTCGCATACAGCAGTGGGGCCTCACGCTGGCTGCGTATGACTACATCATACGGCACTGGCCAGGGACCGAAAACTGCGTTGACGCACTCAGCAGGCTCCCACTGGCGACCACCGAGGGGGCGTCGGAGCAAAGCGCGGAGATGGTCATGGCCATTGAGGCTTTCGACACTGCAGACTCCCCCATCACAGCCCGCCAGATCAAAATCTGGACCAACAGAGATCTCCTCCTATACCTGATAAAGAAATGTGGCCTTACTGGGGATTGGGCGCCCGCGCACGGAGCGTGCCCCGAGGAGGTCAGGCCATTTCAGACGGATGGACGAGCTCTCCATCTAAGCCGACTGCCTGCTATGGGGCAGCCGGGTAGTCATGCCCCAGAAAGGAAGGGAAGCTTTCATCAGGGAACTCCACAACGAGAACCCAGGCATTGTGCTAATGAAGGCCATTGCCCGGTCACATGTATGGTGGCCGGGAATTGACTCAGACCTGGAACACTGGGTTTGCAGATGCACGACAGGTGCTCAGCTGGGAAATTACCCCAGGGAGGCCCCACTCAGCCCGTGGCCCTGGCCCACCAGGCCATGGTCATGTATTCACATGGACTACGTGGGCCCGTTCATGCGAAAAATGTTCCTGATTGTTGTCGATGTACACTCGAAATGGATCGAGTGCATCATATTGAATTAGTGCATGACATCCACCACTGTGGAGAGTCTGCATACGGTCTTTGTGACCCACGGCTTGCCGGACACCCTGGTTAGCGACAACGGCCCGTGTTTCACGAGCTATGAATTCCAGGAGTTTTTGTCGGGTAATGGTATCAAACACGTCAGGACAGCACCATTCAAGCCGGCTTCCAATGGCCAGGCGGAACATGCGGTTCAAATCATAAAACAGGGCATGCCCCGGATTCAAGGACCCTCCCTTCAGTACCGTGTATCGCGCCTCCTGCTGGCCTTTAGGTCCTGCCCGCATTCGCTCACGGGAGTCCCGCCCGCGGAACTACTCATGAAACGCATGCTTAAAATGCAGCTGTCCCTCATTCATCCAGCCCTGTCAGACATTGTTGAGGGAAAGCGCCAGTCCCAAATCAAGTGCCATGATCGCAACTCAGTGAGAGATGCATAGAAATAGATGACCCTGTATTCGTTCTCAATCATGCTTTGGGACCCAAGTGGCTTGAGGGTACTGTAATTGGCAAAGAGAGGAATAGGGTCATAGTGGTCAGACTCAACAATGGGCAGATATGCCGCAAACATCTGGACCAAGTAAAGAAAAGGTTCAGCATGGACACTGAGGAACCTGAGGAAGATCATGAGGTGTCACCCACACCACTGCCAGTGAACAAGCAACAAAGACATATACCAGCATGCACAGTCCCTGCGGCAAGCCCAGACAGGCCGGAATCACCTCAGGCGAAAGAGACGCATGCCAAGGCCCAATCACCAGAGCCCCAACTGCGGCACTCCATGAGAGAGCGTCGACTGCCTGAAAGACTCAATCTTTGACCCAAAGACGTTGGGGGGAGGTGATGTCATGTTTGTAACCTTCACACAACTGTAACCCTTATGTAACAACACTGTACACTGTTTCCACCTGAGTAATGCACACCTTGACCACAGGGGGTGAACTTGTGGGAGACTCTCCTTACCTGGTCATCCAGGTATATAAAGGGAGGTCCCACGCAGGGTCAGCACTTCTTGGTCCTGGGAATAAAAGTTTAGGTCACGTCGTGACTTTGTCTGCAGTACATGCCTCGTGTGATTCTATAGTAAGGTGTAAGGACACCACACGAGCAGTTCCCATTTAAGACGCAACTCTTTACTAATGATAGCACAGGATCCTGGCTGGCCCAGGTCCTGATCTGGCGAGCTAT
The DNA here is from genome assembly GCF_044704955.1 of Pristiophorus japonicus. Classification (NCBI taxonomy): domain Eukaryota; kingdom Metazoa; phylum Chordata; class Chondrichthyes; family Pristiophoridae; genus Pristiophorus; species Pristiophorus japonicus. Next base: position 67,301,383 of record NC_091994.1, read on the forward strand.
GATGGGTGACCCCTCGCTCTCAAAAGCATCCATGACCAGTAGCAAGTCTGCAGGCTGCGCAATTTCAACCCCAGTGGTGGGTAATGGTAGCCGGCTGAGAGCATCAGCACAGTTTTCAGTGCCTGGTCTGTGGCGGATAAAATAGTCATAAGCAGATAATGTTGGTGCCCATCCTTGGATGCGGGACGAAGCATTGGTATTGATACCTTTGATCTCTGAAAACAGTGAAATGAGCAGCTTGTGGTCAGTTTCAAGCTCAAACCTGTAAGGTTCAAACATCCACGGCAGCATTTTATTGGAACACCCTAAGGGCAAGAAAACCAAGATGGGATCGTCCTATACATTTTAAATTAACATTTTCGGCCAAGTAAAATCCTCAGACCAGGCAGGCTGGGAAACGTGTGGGCGGATACAGACATTGTGGAGTCTGGTTCAAAAGTGAGACAGAGGCACTGGCCAATGGGGAAAAGTGCATTCTGGCAGGCCAATCAGGGGTCGAGTCGGGCCTGAAGTGGGGAAATCCTCAACCAATGGGGACTACCCGGCCCAGTTCGAAAATATGACTCACCCCTAATCAAATTATCAATGTGGACCATCATCTACCTAATTAATATGGACAGTGGACAATAGTCCTGAGATCACTGCGGTGATGGCCCATCAAAGGGGAGGCCCAAACCGATTGACTCCCAGGACTGTTACAATGGACCAGCAGACTTTGAGGCACCAATGTGCACTGAAACAATACCCCTGTCCTCACACCTACCTGTACCTGTGACATCTTCTGATTAAATATTCAAAGCTATCTCCCCGCCCAAACTGACACAATGGACCACCAACTGAGTTTGGGCGCGAAAAGGCCAGAACGAAATGGGATACAAATATAGGACCTACGGAACAATCGAGAGAGGAGAAGCAGCTGGAGAAGTAGGAGAAGGAGTCGAGGAGCAGTAGCAGTCACAGACAGACAGAAACCGAGAGAGAGCGGAGACGGACTGTTACCGGCTGGGAAACCTACCATGGAACGGGCCTGGACTCGACTTGTGTGCAGAATATACAACCCAACTACCGAGAGGCCCAACATCGTCTCAAGAAGCCGAGCCGCACACCGAACAACGCTCCGAGGCCAACCAGCTGAATAAACGGAGACCGAAGTAACTGGGAGAGGCAACATTCACTCCGGCTACCCCGTAAACCAACCATCCTAAGGCTAAAAAAATAATAATATCAAAAGGGATCGTAAGTATTATCCTGGGGTTTCTTTTCCCAACTCTCAGCCTAGGTCAGTCAGGTAAAAAGGGGGGGGTGGGGGTGGTGTTGGAAATGTCTTGTAAAGATAAAATTGTTTCCGTTTCTTCCCATAGATTTTCACAGTTTATAAGTGTGTATCAGATATGTGTTTTGATGAAGTTTGACCTTGTTGGAAACTCACCATGGTTAATAAATTGGACTTACCCATTTTCTTTTCGTTCCAAGGACCACTTGTCTCTTAGTGTTTTGGTTTCCCTTGTGGAAGCTCATAATCCACCAAAATTCTGAGGTCAGAACCAGATAGGGGTGCTAGGGCGCTTCGAAACCGTTTAGTGGTCAGCGAGCCATAAGCTGCTGGACCGTCCCCTAGAAGGGACAGAGAGGCCCAATACACCAATAGCCACCAAAGACCCCCGTAATTGGGCAGAGCAAAAACGCCCTACAAACCAAAGTCCAAATAGGTATTGGTGCATTTTCTTAACCCCATATACACATGCTAATGTCTCTTTCTCGACCATACTATAGGCTCTCTCAGCCTTAGACAAACTTCTCGATGCATATGCAACCGGTTGGAGGTTGCCCGATACATTGGCTTGCTGCAACACACAGCCTACCCTGTACGATGAGGCATCACAAGCTAGCACTAAACATTTACATGGGTTATAGTGTACAAGTAAGTTATTTGAACATAGCAGGTTCCTGGCCTTCTGAAAGGCTATGTCTTGAGATTTGCCCCAAACCCAGTCATCACGTAGCAACATGTGCAAAGGCTCTAACGGGTAGAAATTTACCAAAATAGTTGAGGAGTCCCAGGAACGATAGCAGCTCTGTCACATTCTGTGGTCTGGGTGCATGCTTGATGGCCTCTGTCGTTGAGTCCATGGGCCTGATGTCATCTGCTGCAATCTTTCTCCCCAAAAATTCGACTTCTGGCACCAGGAAAACACACTTGGAGCGTTTCAGCCTGAGTCCCACTCTGTCTAGGTGACTTAGAACCTCTTCCAGGTTGTGTAGATGTTCGATGGTGTCACGACCAGTGATCAGTGATCAGGATGTTGTCTTGAAACACAACGGTACGCGGAACAGATTTCTCTGGAAAATGGCTGCAGCCGAGCGAATCCAGAAAGGGCACCTGTGGTATATGAGCAGCCCTTTGTGTGTGTTCATGCACGTCAGTCTTTTCGAAGATTCAGCCAGCTCCTGTGTCATGTAGGCGGAGATTAGGTCCAACTTGGTGAACGACTTCCCCCCCGCTAATGTTGCGAACAAGTCATCTGACTTGGGCAATGGGTACTGGTCCTGTAGTGTGACTCAGTTAATCGTTACCTTGTAGTCTCCACAGATTCTGGCCGTGCCATCGCTTTTCAACACCGGAACACTCGTTGAACTCGACTGGCGATATGATTCCTTGTTGTTGGAGTCTGTCCAGTTCGATCTCAACTTTCTGCCTCATCATGTACGGAACCGCCCAAGCCTTGTGATGAACGGGCCATGCCTCGGGGCCAAGATGGATCTGTACCTTGGCGCCTGGTTCGAATAGCGAGGGAAACTTGCTCAGCATTTGAGTACACGAGGCGTCATCCACTGAAGATAGTGCTTTGATGTCGTTCCAATTCCATCTAATCTTTTCTAGCCAGCTTCTGCCGAACAGCTTTGGGCCATTGCCTGGAACAATCCACAATGATAGGTCATGCACAGCTCCATCATACGATGCATTCACTGCCGCACTTCCAATGACTGGTATGAGCTCTTTGGTCTAGGTAAGCAGCTTTGCCTTAATCGGGCTCAGTTTGGGCCTTTGTGCTTTATTGCCCCACAGTTTCTCAAAAGCCTTCTGGCTCATTATTGACTGACTCGCAGCCGTGTCCAACTCCATGGATACTGGAACTCCATTTAATTTGACTTTCTGCATTATAGGAGGTCTCTTGGTGGTGAAGGTATGTACCCCATACACTTCTTCCTTGGGTTGAGTTGCCTGTGCTGCGTGATCCGCGCCAGATCGATCATCCTCTGTCACGTGGTGTGTCGCAGCACGTTTGCACATTTGCTGGAGGTGCCCCATCGTTGCGCAATCTTTGCACACGTAGTGCTTGAATCGACATTGATGGGCCCAATGATTACCCCCGCAGCACCAACATGCGGACTCTGAGTCATCACAGGTCTTGCAGCCGCATACGTATAGGCCCTGCCATATGCAGTTCGGCCTGTTAGCGACGTCATTTTATGCACACTACTTGCCGGTGAGCTTCAATGTTGAGAAATATCTGTTTGGTGTTATCATCCATGGCCATGCATGCCTGGGCTATCGCAATGGCCCTGCTCAGGTCGAGGGTTTCGGTAACCAGCAGCTTTTGAAGAATGACCTCATGGCTGATGCCCAGCACGAAAATGTCCCGCAGCATTTTCCCCAACCCAGCTCCAAAATCGCAAGGTCCCGCGAGGCGTCTCAGGTCGGCGACATAATCCGCCACGTCCTGGCCCCTGGAGCGATGGTGTGTGTAAAAACGATATCTGGCCATGAGGATACTCTCCTTCAGCTTGAGGTTGTCCCGAACCAGCGTGCACAACTCTCTATATTCCTTCTCTGTTGGTTTTGTCGGTGTGAGCAGATTCTTGATGAGGCCTCTATTTTAGGCCCACAGATTGTGAGGCGAACCGCCCTGCGCTTGGCCGCGTTAGTGTCTCCTTCCAGCTCGTTGGCCACGAAGTACTGGTCGAGACGCTCGATGAAGGCTTCCCAATCATCACCCTCTACGAATCTCTCTAATATTCCAACGGCAGCCATGGTTGCGTGAAGGTTCGTATTCTGTTACTCGTCGCCAATTGTTGTGATAGAGGAACTCCACGAGGCTGATTACTGTGAGCTAAACTTAGTGTGACCTTAGTCTTTATTACAACTCCAGAGTGCCTGAACAACATGGCAGCCAACCTTTTATACTGGCCCTGTACATGTGTGTAGGTGACCATTAGGATTCCAACAGTCGCGCCCTCTGGTGGCAAATATTACATAGTTACGTACGTAACAGAAACATTCCAATCCAACTTTAAACATCAATCCATTCAATATTACACAACACAATCGACTAATCACCCTTGTGCATGCCCTTTGTGACTGTCTTGCATGAGCCTTTGCCTGTTCTAGTGTTCCTACGTAGTGCTACCCCAGTGGCTGCAGCAAGGTTGGTGGGAGGCTGCAGATGGCCTTGCAGGATGACCTTGAGCAGCTCTGTACATGGAAGGCCCGGCTTTGGGCTGCAGCACCTCGGCATGGAGAGCAGCAGTCTGGGCTGGCTGGCTGACAGGCAGCGGCAAGGGCAATGGCGGAGTGGCAGTGGTGGGAGCATGAATGCTGTCATCCCCAGAGAGGGCAGCAGGTTCCTGCTCCACGGAGCCACTGCCATCCCCCCCGGGGTGATGCCTCAGCATTCATAGCCATCTGTTAGAGAAGAGAATGCTGGACTGCTGTGACACCCTGCAAGCCCCTTTCCACCGCTACGATGGCAGCAGTCAGAACCTGCACGAGAGCAGGCTGAGCTTCCACTGCAGCACCCAGACCTTGGGTGGCGTGTGCCTGTGCTGTAATGCAAGCTGAGACATTGGCCATCAGATGCTGTATCAAGGTTGGGACCGCAAGTGTGCTGCTGGAGTTGGCCATCAATTCCATGCTGGAAAGGCTAGGCTCCAAGCTCTTTGCAAAACCCTGTGCAAGGCTGGAGCTGGACTCCTCCATGCTCCTTTACATTGCACTCAGGCTTTCTGGCAGGCTTCCCAAGGCACCAAGCATTTCATTCACCATACCCATCAGCGTTCTCCTGTAGGCCACCCCAGCAAAGTCCTCATCTGAGTCCTGTGCTGCATAACGCGTGTGTGAGCTGGCCGTCCGGGGAGACATCACCTGAGCTACCCTTTCCCCCCGCCCTGGCTGCAGGCCATATGCCCAATGACTCACCATGTGCAGATCCCGCCACTAACCAGTGTTGTAAAGTACGCGGAGTGTCAGTATCTGAGCTGGTGGCTGTCAGTGTGAAATCGAGTGGTAGTGCTGTGTTTTCATGGTCACTGCCTTCCTGATACTCCTCCAGTGCCTGGCCAGGTGGCAGTTCTTTGCTAGCTGAAAGGAGAAAGGCACAAGGGTAGGGTTGTGATGAGGGGAGGGGGGAAAGCAATAGTTGCACGCTTACACCATCTGCAGCTTGTAAGTCCGAAGAGATTGTTGGATGAGGGGGAGGTGGGATGTGAGAGGGAGGATTAGGTATGAGGGCACCATCATCTTGGATTGCTTCAGTCCTGCCACTGGTCACAGGTTCAACAATTGCCCTTCCAAGAATGGCCAGCACCGTCTCCTAGATGAGCGAAACATTATGCTGAAGCGTCTGTGCACCTTTGGATAGCCTCTGCTGGCTCCAATTGTGAGCCACCTTGTCCTGGGAGAGAAAGGGAAGTGTGTCAGTGAGTGTCGTGTAATGTGTTTGGGTGATGTGCCTGTCATGGTTGAATAGCTGACCGTATAGGCAAGCTGTGAGATGTGTGTGTGAGGCTTGCAGCAGTGAGGGGGAGGTGAAGCTATGAATGTGAGGTATGAGTCGTGTTGGGTAGAGAGTATTGGTAGGTGAGTGATGGGGGTGTGGTGCATTGTGCAGTGTGTGAGGTGAGTGGTGCAGATTGTGGGATATGGCATTTGAAGATGAATTCACTGATCTTGACCACCCATGTGAGGTCATTAAACTTGTTCCTATACTGCAACCAGGTCCTCGGGGCCACACTGCTGATCACATTGGTTATCTGCTCCCACTGCTGTTTGTGAATTTGCCTGGAGGGCCTTCTGGCCCCGTGTGGAAACAGAACCTCTCTCCTCCTATCCACGTCCTGCATCAAGGCCTCCAGTGTTGCATCTGAGAACCTTGGTGCACGCTCTCTCCCCTATTGTGCCATCATTAGTTGTTCTTCCTGTATACTCAGCCAGTTGAATGATGATCTGCAGGCAGAATACACCTCCCCTTTAAGATGTGCAGACTAACTTTAAGTAGTACAGGCTAGCTTTAAGCTTTAAGTGGTACTAGCATCGCACGAAGCTGGGCCCCTGCTGCGTGTTCAGCCACTCAGCTATGCACTCTACTCAGAACTCCTTCACGGCAAACGAGCCAAAGGCGGGCAGCGGAAACGTTACAAGGACACCCTCAAAGCCTCCCTGATAAAGTGCAACATCCCCACTGACGCCTGGGAGACCCTGGCCAAAGACCGCCCTAAGTGGAGGAAGTGCATCCGAGAGGGCGCTGAGCACCTTGAGTCTCAAAGCCGAGAGCATGCAGAAATCAAGAGCAGCCAGCAGAAAGAGCGTACGGCAAACCAGATTCCCCATCCACCCTTTCCCTCAACGACTATCTGTCCCACCTGTGACAGAGACTGTGGTTCTCATATTGGACTGTTCAGCCACCTAAGAACTCATGTTAAGAGTGGAAGCAAGTCTTCCTCAATTCCGAGGGACTGCCTATGCTGATGATGGTGATGATGATAGGCATTCCGCGCTGAGCTGAACGCCGCGATCATGGAAATGAGCAGGCAGCACGGCGTCCACTTGCTGCCTGTGTTCCTTTGAACAGGCGCGGGGTCGTTGCGCATCACGATCCCCACCCTCGCTTTTGGGGCTAACGGATTTCTAGGCCGTAGAATTTTAACTGCAAATTATGTCCAGCGTTTCTCGACCTTCCGAGATCTCTTGCGCGAGTTTAAAAATCATCGCACTAGAAGCTGGCCCTGCTGCAAAAACTGGCCACACCGCCAGATCATATTCACCACCATGGTGAGTCTCTGCTAATTGCGCACATTTGCGGGATTTTGCGGAGGCTCCAAAAGCTGGTTATTTTGGCCACGGTATAAAAGCTTTTGAGTATAATTTTTTTTTAAATTGACTAAGAATCTGACTAGTGTGCACCAATTAAACCAGCAAATGATTCTGTATAGATTTTTAAAGTCATTTTCAATGATTAAAATCAGGTTACTCACAGGTGGTGGACTAGACACTATGATTGAAAATGCTTATTTTTTGTGATAATCCCATTTCTAGCTGTATTATTAAAGCTACACCAGGTTACCATTCTTGAATATATCACGGAATATTTATTAAAGCAATATTTTTTACATTACAAAACGCTGCCCAATTGGACTGGTTCACATCAGATTTTACGTTCAGCAATATGCAAATAAGTTTGAGTGGAAACTTGTGAAAAATAAATCACTTCTCAAAAACTAGCGCAATTTTTGATGCAATTTGTGCCCGGATTGCAGTTGTGCTCAAAGTAGATTGTCTTCCTGCTCGTGTTCTACTGTATTCTTGTTGAACAGCTGTATGATAGAAAGATCCAGATGTTCGGAGGGTTTTCAGAGATATGATCACTGACTAGTAAAGAGACAGACAGACTTGGATTTATATAGCGTCTTTCACGACCACCGGATGTCGCAAAGTGCTTTACAACCAATGAAGTACTTTTGAAGTGCCGTCATGGTTGTAATGTGGGAAATGCGGCAACCAATTTGCACACAGCAAGCTCCCACAAACTGCAATCTGATAATGGCCCAGATAATTTGTTCTTTGTTATGTTGATTGGGGAATAAATATTGACCAGGTGGTGCAACGGCCAACACAAGAGAGATTGCAGATCGGGGTCCAGAGAGGCGCGAGCTCGGGGCCCAGAAGATCCGAGTGCCCAGGGGCAGCACGTGCCAGCCCACACTGCGATATGAATGTGCACTCGGTCTGTGCAGCAGAACTGGTCTCCAGTCATCTTGGTTAACCCTTGCCACCGGACTAAGACCTAGCTCCGTCAAGCCCGTGTGGTGGCTGGTGTGCAACAGCCACCCCACGTTAAAAAAAATCCACGCACAGACATCTTCCACCCTTCAGGATGTAGTTCAGGACCTGGAATAATAGGTCCCTCATTGAAACACCTGTGAACTCATCCCTTTTTGGCGTGGAAGCAAGTCATCCTCGATACGAGGGACCACCTATGATGGTGATGATTGACCAGGACACCGGGGATAACTCCCCTGCTCTTCTTTGAAATAGTGCGATTGAATTTTTTACGTCCACCTGAGAGGGAAGACAGGGCCTCGGTTTAACATTGCATCTGAAAGACGGCCAGCTCTGACAGGGCAGCACTCCTTTAGCACTGCACTGGAGTGTCAGCCTGGATTTATGTGCTCAAGTTCCTTGGACCCACAACCTTCTAACTCAGAAGTGAGTGTGCTAAGGGAGAAAGGAATAGAAGGATATGTTGATAAGGTGAGGTGGAAAGGGGTGGAAGGAGGCTCGAGTGGAGCATAAACACTGGCATAGACCAATTGGGCTGAATGGCCTGTTTCTGTGTTGTACTTTGTATGTAATTCTATGTAATGCCTGCATGGTTTACAATGCATAATTACAGAAGTGAGCAGCGGCCTTTGAGGCACAAACTGCACGGGGCCATGAAGACAGCAAGTAGTTTCTCCACAATCTAACAGCAGAATGTTACGAAACAAAATGATGAAAGAATCCTCCTCACTCCCGAGGAGTTTTGAATGTCATGTTCAAACCCGATTGCGCTGGGGGATTTGATGTGTTCCAGTCTTCAGTCCAAGCAGGATATTAGCCGGTTGTCTCGATTCATAGCCGCCTCCCTTTATTTTCCCTCAACGACGGCAACACAAAAGGAGTCACAGGCCGCAATCCCCCCACCACCAGTCACCAGTGAAGCGCCTCACACCCCTCAGAGAGGTAGCATTATGCAGCGCAAAGATCCCATTCCAAGATGCGGGTGAGATGGTTTTTGACAGATAGGTTAAGCAAAGCTGAACATTAATCTTCTATGTTAGGAAGAATGTGAGGAAGTCAAGCAAGTGTTCAAACTCCTTGGGAGTAATATCAGCCTAATCCGCCTGATGGGTATCTGATGGGATTGGATCAGCCACCTGTTACAACCCACTCAAACTTTACTCCCCATCGATGGCCCATCCAAACCCAACAGTTTCCCACTGCTTGGGTTTGTTTCAAATGACTCCACTTGATCAGGGTTTATGGGGTTTCGGTTTCCAGTAGCACCTTGTGGCCTGAGTTTTAAGGGCACAAGCAAAGACCAAGGAGACAGTGAAGAGTTTCAAAAAGACCTGCTGGAAAAGATAAGAAATAAAGGTTTGTATTTATATAGCATCTTTTGACATCACTGAGAAACATGACAAAGTGCTTCACATGCAATGAATTGGTTTCTCGTACAATGATCCTTTGCTATGTAGGTAAATGTAGAGAATGGTACTGCCTCGAGCAAAGGGATTGACCGAGTATTACATGGAATGACATAGAATATACAGCATAGAAACAGCATAGCAAGGGAAGGAACCTCCGAAATACAAGAGTTATCGAGTATAATTTTTGCAGGTTTTGGAGAGGGGCTACCCTCCTACAAAATCATTAATTGGTCTATTGCTATCGGCGGAGTTACATTGATGTGTCGACTCTTATCAGACTGGCTCTGAGTGGTATATGCAACTGTCCATCTCCCATCATTGTGTTGTTCCATTATTTGCAATTCTTACAATTTATCCCTTACACAGGCCATTGGGCCCAATGGATCTATGCCAGTGTTTATGCTCCACACAAGCCTTCTTCCAACCTACCTCATCTCACCCTACCAGCAAATCCTTCTATTCCTTTCTCCCTCATGTATTTGCCTCAAACTATTCCCTGTGGTAGCAAGTTACAAATTTTAACCACGCTCTGGATAAAGAGGTTTCTCCTGAATTTCTTATTGGATTTATTCGTGACTATCTTATATTTATGGCCGCTAGTTTTGATCTCACTAGTGGAAACACCTTTTCTACCTTTTCAGAATTTTAAAGACCTCTATCAGATCGCCTCGCAGTAGTAGTGGAATTGGACCTAGAATTACAAGACCAAAGCAGGGAAGTCTTACTACAGCTATATAAGGTATTAGCTTTATGGGATGACCTTTGAGTTGGAGAACCCAGAAGGATACCAAGTTATCTTTCAAGCAACTGCCTCAGGAAGTGATTAACTGTTGTGGAAGAGGATACTGTGCAGAAGTAGTGCACATGTCAACTGCTTCAGGAATTGGCATACAGAATACCAATTGCAGAAGGTTAAACTCAAAAATATAAGACAATGCTTATTGATAATCCTTACACTCTAATTGGTTTTCTAATGGTTGTCTTTAACTTTTCCTTTAATTGGATGCTTGCTCTTGTGTAAAGGTTAACTGGTGTCAGGAAATGGTGAGTCTGCAATCAGACAAAAAAAATCAGACAATTAGTCCTTACTCTTCTCATTGTACATGAAATCTCAACTTTAGACCTATGACCTCCATGCTGTATCATTATCTGTGAAAAGCCTGCAGGCCGTAGGTAGCTGAGCTCAGACAGAAAGACACAGTGAGTGATTAAAAATTAAAGAAAGTGGGTGCTGAAGCTCATCACACTCAGCAAAATAAATATGGAACAGATCATATGGAACCTAGGCTGTGACCAGCAGCCTCTGTGGGATATGACACACCATGTTAATCTGAGGGGCATACAATGAACAAAACAGGGGTCTGTCTATCTATCTGTTTGTCTGTCTGACTGTCTGCCTATCTTTCTATCATATGTCTATTTCTCCATCGATCTTTCTGTCTATCTATCTATCTATTTATCTATCGATCTATTTATCTATCTATCTATCTATCTATCTATTGCCCAAATTTTCCCCAGCACTGGGCCGTTTATTCAGCGCCCAATGAGTTTTTTGGCGCCGAAGGCCATTTGAAAGATTCCCTACTGTTGGGTGCCAGCGTGAACGACCAGCGGCAGAGTGTTTGGCACCAAAAATTCTGGCACTGATGCACCTGTGAAGAAGGTTCCTGCGCCATTTCTGGGCTTAAGGCCAAGTTTCCACCCTACAAAAATTTTTACCCCGGCGCACAGACCCTATAATCACCGTAGGAAAAAACCCTACCTTCAGTTGGAGAAATCCGCGTTGGCCTGCTCCTATCTATCTGATATATAGATAGATAGACAGATAGACAGATAGAGAGATAGATATAGAGAGATAGATGTAGAGAGATAGATATAGAGAGATAGATATAGAGAGATAGAGATAGAGATAGAGATGCATGAAACACAAAAGAATACTATGTAGGTACAGCAAGTGATCAGGAAGCCAATAGTATCTTGGCCTTTATTGCAAAGGGGGTGGAATATAAAAGCAGGGAAGTCTTACTACGGCTATATAAGGTCTTGGTGAGGCCACACCTGGAATACTGCGTGCAGTTTTAGTTTCCATATTTACGAAAGGACATACTTGCTTTGGAAGCAGTTCAGAGAAGGTTCATTAGGTTGATTCCGGGGATGAGGGGGTTGACTTATGAGGAAAGGTTGAGTAGGTTGGGTCTCTACTCATTGGAATTCAGAAGAATGAGAGGTGATCTTATCGAAACATATAAGATTATGAGGGGGCTTGACAAGGTGGATGCAGAGAGGATGTTTCCACTGATGGGGGAGACTAGAACTAGAGGGCACGATCTTGGAATAAGGGGCCACCTATTTAAAACCGATGAGGAGAAATTTCTTCTCTCGGAGGGTTGTAAATCTGTGGAATTCGCTGCCTCAGAGAGCTGTGAAAGCTGGGACATGGAATAAATTTAAGACAGAAATAGACAGTTTCTTAAACGATAAGGGGATAAGGGGTTAAGGGGAGCGGGCGGGGAAGTGGAGCTGAGTCCATGATCGGATCAGCCATGGCGGATCATTGAATGGTGGAGCAGGCTCGAGGAGCCGTTTGGCCTACTCCTGCTCCTATTTCTTATGTTCTTATCCACGGCCGAATGAACTCCCTCGCTAATACTTTAATTTTTTGCACAATTAAAAATTACCTGTAAGTAAGTATAAAAATAAAAATGTTAAATGAAAACTTACCAATAATGCTGCTCCTGCGATGTTAAACTGCATTCAGGGCATAAAATTTAAAAAATGTAACCTTTATCGATCGATGTTTCTGGGTCCCAAAATCAACCAAAATCTTCAAAAATTCTTCAAAGTTAATGCACCAGGCTGCATCTTCTGAGACATCCACCATGTTTTGCAATGAAGCTGGCAAAATGAAGATTTCCTCTGTGAGCTGCAAGGGCAGCCTTCTGTGTTTCTCCTCCTCGACTGCAGCTGCTGCTATCCCAGGTCGAAGGTTCTCCACCCACACTGCCCCGCTGCTATCCCAGGCCCAAGGTCCGCCACTCATGCGGCCCGCTGCTATCCCAGGTCGAAGGTTCTCCACCCACACTGCCCCGCTGCTATCCCAGGCCCAAGGTCCGCCACTCATGCGGCCCGCTGCTATCCCAGGTCGAAGGTTCTCCACCCACACTGCCCCGCTGCTCACTGAGGCCGAAGGTCTATACACAGAAGACAGTGCAAGCCACTCCAGGCTCACGGAGAAGCAGCAGTGATTTCTAATAAAGAATGGACATTTCATTATTATTAAATAATCCCACCACAAATCTTTAATGTTTAAATGAAGTGTTGGAGTGCTTAGATGGACAATAATGTACAATATATTTGTGGAGATATTACATTTGCATGTTCCTGTACAAAGTTGTTGACGGATCTTATAACACTGGGTCAGGGTGAGTGATACATGCACCATGGTCCTGCATTGCACATATCAGTGACGCAGAAAAAGTTAAAATCCATGAACACCTCAGTAGTGGAACCTCCCTCTCTATCATTTAAACTATTTTGTTCCAAGGGTTGAGGCCATTTTGCATGTTGTGTCCGTCCCTTTATCCTATAATATGTTTCAGTGCAGCATTAAGAAATGAACTGCAAGAGTCAGGTTAATAGTCCAAAATAAATATGTTTATTAAACTTTTGTACAGCCCAGTGATAATTAGCTTAACATGACATAATAAAACCTTCGTACCATTAGAAACTTTAATGATTACAGTGGCAAACTTTATGAAAAGCAATCAACCAGACCAACCAAAAAACAAACAAGCAAACCATCTATCCTCCTCCTTAGCACTGTGCACCAATCCTGCCGCAGTAGATGCCGCTACCCCTGCATGTGCCCGCAAAGTACTGCTTCCTTGCCGCCCCCCCCGTACCCCCAGGTGTAATCTGGATTTTTCCGTTGCGGTGTTTCTTGCTGCTGGTTTACAACTGGGACAGAGCCAGAATGTGTCATTGTGGAAGGCCTGGGTTTCTCTTCGCTATTATCCTCAGCCTCAGGATCAACCCTTGATTTTGATGCAGAGCAGAAAGCGTTCCTTGCATCAATAACAGTCTGGATTAGCCCCGCTATTGCCGCTACAACTGCACTCAAGTGTCCCAAAAGTCTTTCCAGCTATGATGACAGTCCCCCAAACACTGCCCTCACCCCACCAACGGCTTCCAGCAGCAAGCGCGATTGTTGGATGTTCTCCCCGCTCATCCCCACAAGCTGTCCTATGTTCTCCGAATCCATTGTTTCTGCATCAGGTCTGCAGTGCACTCTCCTTTGATGTCTCGCAGGTGTGGCTTGCTGCGACACACCTGGACCCACAGCCCCAGACGTCACACCTAGAAAAGTTCCGTCGCTTGACTCACTCATGAGAGGGCTTGGAATGCTCAAGGGGTTCATCATCTCCAAATCCAGGATAACCATGTCATCGTCATCAACATCTTCTAGCATTCCATCATTCTCCTGAAATGGAATATCTGGCGTGGCGTTTTCTTGAACAGTCTCTCCTTCAACTTCAGGTGCACCTTCTGTCTCCTCCTGATGCTCAACCCCTGCGAAACAAAAGATAGATGCTTGGTTAGCAGCATTGAGGAAGGAGAAGCGTAGGAAGCGCACGCAGTGCGTAACATTTAGCCAATCCAGACTGTGCCATTTGTAGGGCTTACCCTCTATTGGGAAACTGGGACCAGGTACTGGGTTGATGGTTGATTTTCTCCTGTGACATTTAATCATGGACGCTATCCTCTGCTCCATGGCTGTAAGTTGCAGCCCACTTGGCGGACCTCCTCCAGTTTGTGACCATTCTCAGTTGATCTGTGACACCACCTTCTGCAAAGATGAAAAGAGAGGGTCCTTCTGAACACACACGCACACACGGATCACATTTACACATTTATAAATATACATATGCTTAAAAACCCACATAAATCTAAATATAACATATTACTTACATCACTGCTTGCCCGAGGTCCTGCCACTTCTTTATCAGCTGCGCACTGGTTCTCGGGATGATGGACATTCCATTAAACTCGACTGCGACTTAGTCCCAAACTTTGGCGAGTAGAGGGTTTAAGTTTCTTTTTACCGAAGCTCCCCTTGTTTTCAAGAACTTCCCACCGACTCGCAATTAAGTCTACCAGGGGCTCAATTTCTTCCGTGAGAAATCTCTTCGCTCTTACCGGTTCCCATTCTCCGGCTCCGCCCTGGCTCTTTCGTCTTCTCTGCGCCCTGCCATTGCAGTCATCACATGATCGAAGCAGTACTTCCGACCTGCAAATCCACCTCTGCCACCTATGGGTCGACAAGGCCTGTATTCACTAGAGTTTAGAAGAATGAGAGGGGATCTCATTGAAATGTATAACATTCTGATGGGGTTGGATAGTCTGGATGCGAGGAGGATGTTTCCCCGGTGCTGGGAAGTCTAGAATAAAAGGTCACAGTCTCAGGATACGGGGTTGGAAATTTGGGACTGAGATGAGGAGAAATTTTTTCATTCAGAGGGTGGTGAACCTGTGGAATTCTCTACCACAGAAGGCTGTGGAGGCCAAGTCACTGAATATATTTAAGAGGGAGATAGATCGTGTTAAATATGTAAACTTGTATATACTCTGTACAGCCACCAGAGGGCTCATCCCCAGAGTCCCAAGGGATCCCACACTCCCTTGGGAGCACAGGTATTTAAGGAGGCCTCGCAAGTTGGAGAGGCACTCTGGAGACCTGCAATAAAAGACTATGGTCACACCTTACTTTGAGCTCACAGTATTCAGTCTGACTCTTTCTTCATACATAACAACTGGCGACGAGATACAGATAGTGAACCCAAAGATGCAGAGAACAGTGGGCATCCTGGAGACATTCTCGGAGGGAGATGATTGGGAAACATTTGTGGAGCAACTCGACCAATACTTCGTAGCCAACGAGCTGGATGGAGAAGAGAACGCTGTCAAACGACGGACGATTCTCCTCACCGTCTGCAGGGCACCAAAGTATGGCCTCATGAAAAATCTGCTTCCTCTAGCGAAACCCACGGAGAAATCGTACGATGATTTGTGCACACTGGTCCGGGAGCATTTGAACCCGAAGTAAAGCATTCTGATGGCGACGTACTGATTCTACACCTACAAAAGGTCTGAAGGCCAGGAAGTGGCGAGCTATGTTGCTGAGCTAAGATACCTTGCAGGATATTGCGAATTTGAAAGACATTTGGAGCACATACTCAGAGACTTTTTCGTACTTGGCATTGGTCACGAAACTATACTTCGCAAACTTTTGACTGTAGAGACCCCAACCTTGAGTAAGGCCATAGCGATAGCCCAGGTGTTCATTGCCACCAATGACAATACTAAGTAAATCTCTCAGCACACAATTGCTGCTACAAGTACTGTGAACAAAGTGATGTTGTTTTCAAATTGCAGCATACAGGGCTGGCCACGCATGCCTGCAGCTGCACGTCCGCAGATATCTCAGAGTTCACCATCAAGGGTGATGAATGCAAGGCCATTAATACCTTGTTGGCGCTGCGGGGGTGATCATCATTTCCATTCATGCCGCTTCAAAGGGTACGCTTGCAAGGGCTGTGGAACAATGGGACACTTCCAATGTATGTGCGGGCGAGTTGAGAATCCTGTTAATTCTGTAAACCACCATGTTGCAGAGGAGGACAGATCCACGGCGGATCACATGGAACCAGAGCCTCAGACCAAGGAGGCAGAGGTAAATGGGGTGCACACATTTACCACAAAGTGTCCCCTGATAATGCTGAAGGTTGAATTAAATGGACTCCCGGTATCAATGGAGCTGGACACAGTCGTGAGCCAGTCCATCATGAGCAAAAATACTTTCGATAAATTGTGGTGCAGCAAGGCCTCAAGGCCAGTGTTAACTCCAATTTGCATGAAACCAAGAACTTATACTAAGGAACTGATTCCCGTAATCGACAGTGCTACCGTAAAGGTCTCCTACGATGGAGTGGTGCACAAACTACCACTCTGGGTGGTACCGGGCGATGGTCCCACGCTGCTCGGCAGGAGCTGGCTGGGAAAGATACGCTGGAACTGGGACGACATCCGAGCGCTATCGCCCGCTGACGACACTTCGTGTGCCCAGGTCTTAAACAAGTTACCTTCGCTGTTCAAACCAGACATCGGGCAGTTCCAAGGAGCAAAAGTGCAGATCCACCTAATTCCGGGGGCGCGACCAATTCATCACAAGGCACGAGCAGTACCGTACATGATGAGAGAAAGGGTAGAGATTTAGCTAGACGGGCTGCAAAGAGAGGGCATCATTTCACCGATCGAATTCAACAAGTGGGCCAGTCCGATTGTCCTCAAGGGAGACGGCACTGTCAAAATCTGTGGCGATTACAAAGTAACAATCAATCGTTTCTCCCTGCAGGAATAATGCCCACTGCCAAAGGCCAACGACCTCTTTGCAACGCTGGCGGGAGGAAAGACGTTCACAAAGCTGGATTCGACTTCAGCCTACATGACGCAGGAGCTGGAGGAATCATCGAAGGGCCTCATCTGCATCAACATGCACAAAGGTCTCTTCATTTATGACAGATGCCCGTTTGGAATTCAATCAACAGCGGCGATATTCCAGAGAAACATGGAAAGCTTACTGAAGTCAGTCCCGTGCACCATGGTCTTCCAGGACGGCATCTTGGTTACAGGTCAGGACACAGTCAAGCATCTCCAGAACTGGGAGGAGGTTCTTAGTTGACTCAACTGTGTGGGGCTCAGGTTAAAATGCTCGAAGTGCATTTTCCTGGCACCTGAAATGTAGTCCCTGGGGAGGGGGATTGCGGTGGACGACATCAGGTTCACCGATTCGAAGACTGAGGCAATCGAGAACGCACCGAGGCCACAGAACATGACGGAGCTGCGGTCGTTTCTAGGACTCCTGAACTACTTTGGTAACTTCTTACCGGGTCTCAGCACATTGTTCAAACCACTGCATGTCTTACTGCGTAAAGGGGATGAATGGGTATGGGGTAAAAGCTAAGAAAATGCCTTTGTAAAAGCTAGAAAACTGTTATGCTCACACAAATTGCTTGTGTTGTATGATCCATGTAAGCGTTTGGTACTAGCATGTGATGCGTCGTCATATGGCGTCGGGTGTGTATTGCAACAAGCTAATGATTTTGGGAAATTTCAATCAGTTGCTTATGCATCCAGGAGTCTGTCGAAGGCTAAGAGAGCCGACAGCATAAGAACATAAGAACATAAGAATTAGGAACAGGAGTAGACCATCTAGCCCCTCGAGCCTGCTCCACCATTCAATAAGATCATGGCTGATCTGGTCATGGACTCAGCTCCACTTACCCGCCCGCTCCCCGTAACCCTTAATTCCCTTATTGGTTAAAAAAAATGGAGAGAGAGACAGAGCGAGAGAGAGAGAGACAGAGCGAGAGACAGACATAGAAAGAGAGCGAGGGAGAGAGACAGAGCGAGAGCGAGAGACAGAGAGAGAGCGCGTGCACGAGAGAGAGAGCGCCCAAGTGAGTGTGTGAGAGAGCGACAGAGAGAGAGAGAGTGGGAGAGAGAGAGAGTGGGAGAGAGAGAGAGAGACACACAGCTACAGAAAGTGGGAGAGAGAGAGAGAGCGAGAAAGAGAGAGACAGCGACAGAAAGTGTGTGTGTGAGAGAGAGAGAGAGACAGAGAGTGGAGCTCCTTGCTAATCCCTCGCCTCAAGATGCCCCAAGCTCCTCCGGATTCGTGAGGAAGACGCGGGGGAGGGGGGGTGGGAACCGCTCCGATTCCCGCTGTGATCTCTGCCACCAGCGATCGTTGGACCATCCCACCCGCCGCAAAACCTCGTCACGGGACCGCAAAGACGAGGGGGGGGGGGGGGGTGGAAGCATCGTCTGTAAACCCGAACGTGTGCGCGCGTGCTCCTGGGTTCTCCGGTCCCTTCCAAAGTTCCGTCACCTTTGTTTTCTCTCTCCCTCGGGGTCGGCCGCGAGTTTAATCCGTCGCTCTCCCGTGGCGGGGAGGGAGGGCGAGCGCGCGCGGTTGGGGAACGGGCGCGGGGTTTTGGCGGGGGGAGGGGGGAGAGCGATGTCCTTGCCCGGCGCCACGAGAGACAGAGAGCCCTGTCTACGAATGTCGGCGGGGCGATTTCGCGGCGAATGGGCCGGAACGCGGCGCTTTCGAATATCCGCTTCCCGCAAAAGTCAGGGTGGAAAATTCTGGAGAAAGAGCGATGAATGGGGGGGGGGAAGTCTCAAAACCGTCACATAACGTTATAACTTTGAGAGCACGGGAAGGGAGACGGACAGCACCAGTCTGCCTTCTGCATTTTGGCCGCTATTTGCCGCTCGCGATCGAGCCCTTCCCAATTCGGCTCGAGAGAGAGAGAGAGAGAGAGAGAGAGAGAGAGAAGTGGGAGAAGATATTCAGAAGGGTAGAGGGGAGGAAACGAAATTGGAATTTCTGGCGGGGGCACGATGAGATCAATTGCACACAGCTTGGGTGGCCAAGCAAGGCGAGATTGGCAGCTGCAGTTTAGGGTGTGATGTTATTTTTCACGTACCCTGATTGAAAAATAGGCGTTAGCATGTGTCTATGGGCTAAAGAAAATGCATCAACATCTGTTTGGGCTAAAGTTAGATTTGGAAACTGACCATAAGCCACTTATATCCCTGTTTTCCGAGATTAAGGGGATAAATATTAATGAATCGACCCGCATCCAGAGATAGGCGCTCACGTTGTCCGCATACAACTACGCCATCCGCCACAGGCCAGGCACAGAAAACTGCGCCGATGCTCTCAGTAGGCTGCCATTGCCCACCACGGGGGTGGAAATGGCGCAACTTGCCATTTTAGTCATGGTTATGGAAGCATTTGACAGTGAGCAATCACCTGTCACGGCCCGGATGATTAAAACCTGGATGAGCCAGGATTCCTTATTGTCCCTAGTCAAAAACTGTGTGCTTCATGGGAGCTGGTCCAGTGTCCCAGTGGAAATGCAGGAAGAGATAAAGCCATTCCAGCGGCGAAAAGGTGAAATGTCTATACAGGCGGACTGCCTTCTGTGGGGTAATCGGGTAGTGGTTCCCAAGAAGGGCAGAGAAACCTTCATCAGTGATCTCCACAGTACCCTCCCAGGCATCGTAATGATGAAAGCGATAGCCAGATCCCACGTGTGGTGGCCCGGTATCGATGCGAACTTAGAGTCCTGCGTTCACAGATGCAACACATGCTCGCAGCTAAGCAATGCACCCAGGGAGGCGCCACTAAGCTTATGGTCTTGGTCCTCCAAACCATGGTCTGGGGTCCATGTTGACTATGAAGGCCCATTCTTGGGTAAAATGTTCCTTGTGGTTGTAGATGCGTACTCCAAATGGATTGAATGTGAGATAATGTCGGCAAGCACGTCCGCTGCCACCACTGAAAGCCTGCGGGCCATGTTTGTCACGCACGGCCTGCCCGATGTCCTGGTGAGCGTCAGTGGGCCATGCTTTACCAGTGCTGAGTTCAAAGAATTCATGACCCGTAACGGGATCAAAGATGTTACATCTGCCCCATTTAAACCAGCATCCAATGGTCAGGCAGAGAGAGCAGTGCAAATCATCAAGCAGGGCTTGAAGAGGGTAACGGAAGGCTCATTGCAGACTCGCCTATCCCAAGTCCTGCTAAGCTACCGCACGAGACCCCATTCACTCACTGGGATCCCACCTGCTGAACTGCTCATGAAAAGAGCACTTAAGACAAGGCTCTCGTTAGTTCACCCCGATCTACATGAACAGGTAGAGAGCTCCAACAAAGTCAATATCATGATAGCGCAAATGTGTCACGTGAGATTGAAATCAACGATCCTGTATTTGTATTAAATTATGGACAAGGTCCCAAGTGGCTTCCTGGCACTGTTGTGGCCAAAGAGGGGAGCAGGGTGTTTAGGGTCAAACTTTCAAATGGACTCATTCACTGGAAACACTTGGACCAAATCAAACTCAGATTCACGGACTATCCTGAGCAACCCTACCTTCTTTGACCCCCCAACATACACACCAGTGGCAACCGACACAGCGGTTGGCCACAAAGCAGAACCCATCATCCACAGCAGCCCAGCAGGACTCACCACACCAGGCAGCCCAGCAAGGCCAGCTGCACAGCAGCCCAGAGAGGGCCCAACAGTCTATTCACCAATACCAGCATTTGCCCCAATACGATCCACCAGGGCAAGAAGGACCCCAGATCGACTCACCTTGTAAATAGTTACACTATTGACTACGGCGGGGGGCGGGGGGGAGTTTTGTTTTATATGTAAACTTGTATTTACTCTGTACAGCCACCAGAGGGCTCATCCCCTGAGGTCCCAAGGGATCCCATAATCCCTTGGGAGCACAGGTATTTAAGGAGGCCTCACAGGTTGGAGAGGCACTCTGGAGACCTGCAATAAAAGACTAAGGTCACACTTTACTTTGAGCTCACAGTATTCAGTGTGACTCTTTCTTCATACATAACAGATAGATTTCTAGAAACAAAAGGCATCGAGAGGTATGGGGAAAATGCGGGAATATAGTGTTGAGATAGAGGATCAGCCATGATCATATCAAATGGAGGTGCAGACTCGAAGAGCCGAATGGCCTACTACTGCTCCTATTTTCTATGTTTCCAATGGTGATCCACACAGTCCCCATGTGCTGTTTTTTATACATTGTACAGCGCATACGCAGGTTATTTTCATTGCACATGCGCCGTGCGTTTATGGTCTTGGTCCTCCAAACCATGGTCTGGAGCGCATGAGCTGTGCCGTTACGGCGCACACTTGAAGCTCCATCCTGCGATTTCAGCTCGTGTAGCGCCGGCACCAGAAGGTGCGCATGACGGACTGAGACTTTGTTTTTTATTTTTAGCGCTGAGGGGCCAAATAAAAACGGGCGTCCAGGTAAGTGAGCGCCATAATTTTTTTAGGGAAATTTAGGCTCTATCTATCTATCTGTCTATCTATCTATCTGCCTATCTATCTATCATTACTGTATATATGTATTTATGTGTGTATGCATGTATTTATGTATGTATGTATCTATCCATCCAGCCAGACATCAATGCATTGTTTTTCAGCCCTTTTGATTGATGTACCATGCCTGTTCCCAATTGACTTCCAATGTGGTTTTCTAGTTTCAGCAGCTTGACTGGCTGGTGTTGCAGGATGATGGTTCGATGAGGTATTGTTTCTGCAGCATTGCGTTTCTTGTGGGCGGTGGAGAGGCAGAGGGGTTTTGGAATTCCAGAACGTGATGCCTAGGCACAACTGTTTGTGAAGGAGTGAAGTGGGAGAGGGATGCAATGGAAGCCAGAGTCGGAGGAATGGAAAATTCAGGGGAGGATGTAGGGTTGAAGGAAGTTACAGAGAGTGAGGGCTTGAAGGGATTTGAAAACAAGGAGCCAATGTAGGTCATTGAGTGTGGTGGTGATGGGTGAGCGGGATTTGCTACGGGACTGGACACATATCAGTTTACCCGTGATGCCCTCCTCTCAGTGAGTACTGGCACTCACTGTTGAGGCTTACAGACAAATAATGATCAATTGAAGGACAGCCATTGCCTGCTCTGTCCATAGTCCAGGGAAGGAGTCAGTGTCTTCAAAGAGGAGGGGAGGGAGTAGAGGGAAGAAAATTGACAAGGTGAATTGCTCAGAAACTTCTGCCCAAACCCAGGGATTATATTTTATCGTAAATCATTGCCTCCAATATTGTGCCAAACAGAACCATTTTCATTCCATTATTGCAACAACAGTACCTTTAGCCTTTGACCTAGAGGCTGTAATAATGTAAAAGCTGTGCTCTGCATTGGCAACTGGACTGCGCTGGACTGATGTGATAATTTCTGAAGTGGTTCTATAAAACATTCCCAATATTGGTGATTTTATACAACTCTACACAGAAATTTGACTCACAACAAAATATCACAAATTTGTTGGATGATTTTTTTCTAGTCATTCATGGGATGTGGGCGTCGCTGGCAAGGCCAGCATTTAGTGATCATCCCTAATTGCCCTTGAGAAAGTGGCGGTGAGCCGCCTTCTTGAACTGCTGCAATCCGTGTTGTGAAGCTGCTTCCACAGTGCTGTTAGCGAGGGAGTTCCAGGATTATGACCCAGCGACGGCGAAGGAATGGCGATATACTTCCAAGTCAGGATGGTGTGTAACTTGGAGGGTAACTTGCAGGTGATGGTGTTCCCATGCGCCTGCTGCCCTTGTCCTTCTAGGTGGTAGAGGTCGCGGTTTTGTGAGGTGCTGCCGAAGAAGCCTTGTCAAGTTGCTGCAGTGCATCTTGTAGATGGTACACACTGCAGCCACGGTGCGCCGGTGGTGGAGGGAGTGAATGTTTAAGGTGGTGGATGAGGTGCAAATCAAGCGGGCTGCTTTGTCCTGGATGGTGTCGAGCTTCTTGAGTGTTGTTGGAGCTGCACTCATCTAGGCAAGTGGAGAGTATTCCATCACACTCCTGACTTGTGCCTTGTAGATTGTGGAAAGGCTTTGGAGAGTCAGGAGGTGAGACACTCGCCGCAAAATACCCAACCTCTGACCTGTTTATGTGGCCAGATTATTTATGTAATTGGTCCAGTTAAGTTTCTGGTCAATGGTGACCCCCAGGATGTTGATGGTGGGGAATTCAATGATAGTAATGCCATTGAATGTCAAGGGATGGTAGTTAGCATCTCTCTTGTTGGAGATAGTCATTGCCTGGCACTTGTGTGGTGCAAATGTTAGTTGCCACTTATTAGTCCAAGCCTTAATGTTGTCCAGGTCTTTCTGCATGAATGAATTAAATGCTTCATTATCTGAGGAGTTCCGAATGGCATTGAATGGCAATCATCAGCGAACATCCCCACTTCTGACCTTATGATGGAGGGAGTGTGATTGATGAAGCAACTGAAGATGGTTGGGCCCAGGACACGGCCCTGAGCATCTCCTGCAGCGATATCTTGGGGCTGTGATGATTGACCTCCAACAACCACAACCATCTTCGTGTGTGCTGGGTATGACTCCAGCTAGTGGAGAGTTTCCCCCCTGATTCCCATTGACTTTAGTTTTACTCGGGCTCCTTGATGCCACACTCGGTCAAATGCTGCCTTTAGATCAAGGGCAGTCACTCTCACCTCACCTCTAGAATTCAGCTCTTTTGTCCATGTTTGAACTAAGGCAGGTTATCGGTGAGTAAGTGCTGCTTGATAGCACTGTCGATGACTCCTTCCATCACAAGTCTTCAGCACGACAGTCGGGATGTTGCCGGGGCCCAAAGCCTTTGCTGTAACCAGTGCACTCAGCCGTTTCTTGATATCACGTGGAGTGAATCGAATTGGCCGAAGACTGAATTCTGTGATGGTGGGGACCTCAGGAGGAGGCCAATATGGATCATCCACTCGGCACTTCTGGCTGAAGATGGTTGCAAATGATTCAGTCTTGTCCTTTGTATTCTTGTGCTGAGCTCCGCCATCATACTGGGAATAATCATGGAGTCTCCTCCTCCCATTAGTTGGTTAATGGTCCACCAGCATTCACGATTGGATGTGGCAGGATTGCAGAGCTTTGATCTGATCCATTGATTGTGGGATCGCTTAGCCCTGTCTACAACATGCTGTTTCCATTGTTTAGCATGTATGTAGTCCTGTGTTGCAGCTTCCCCAGATTGGCACCTCATTTTAGGTACGCCTGGTGCTACACTCCTCATTGAACCAGGACTGGTCCCCAGGCTTGATGGTAATGGTAGAGCGAGGGATATGCCGGGCCATGAGGTTACAGATTGTGGTGGAATATAATTCTGCTGCTGATGGCCCACAGTACCTCATGGATGCCCAGTTTTGAGCTGCTAGACCTGTTCTGAATCTATCCCATTTAGCACGGTGGTAGTGCCACCCAACATGTTGGAGGGATTTTCTTAGTGTGAAGATGGGACATTGCCTCCACAAGGACTGTGCGGTGGTTACTGCTACCAATACTATCTTGGACAGATGTATCTGTGACAGCTAGATTGGTGAAAAATGCCGAATAACATCCGCTGTCACCTAAAGACCAATTCGAGTTCAAATAGGGAGCAATGGAATATCATAAAAACCTATTCAATGTTTGTGGGTAATAGTGACTTTGAGTAATAGTAGAAAATGAGCAATATCGATTCAGTGAAATGGGGAGAGATGTATAACGGGCGGCTGAATCGATGTTGCCGGTTTTACACTATCGACCAAACTCACAATTACCCACTTTGTGCATTATCATCCAACAGTAATATCTAGGCGATGAGGAAACCTTACTGCTAGTGGAGACTGCCACGTTATAAGGTGGGTTCCTTTCCAGTGCAGCAACAAATGGTACAGAACAACTGGCTAAGCATGTTTCATTAGAATAACACAGATTGTGGGGCGATACAATAGATGTGTTTACATTTAAGAAATGATGGGACAGGGTGGATAGAAGCAACTGTTTCCAATAGTTGAGGGGTTGAGATCGAGGGGCCAGAGATAGGAGATTAAATGCAAGAGATTTTGAACAGAGGGCAGGAGAGACAGGTTCATACACAGAGTTGTCAGGCTGCAGAATTCACTTCCAGGGTTAGTGGGTGTGGGCTGGATTTTCGGCTCGGTGCCGTCCCTGTTAGCTCCCTGGAGGGGCGGCAATGGCGGCGGTGAGCTCTTCAGGATGGGCAGCCAGCTTCCAGCACCCTGCCGGTGTTTTCGGGGCCGGTTTCGGCGTGGTGCGGAGCATTACCGCCTGGGAGAGGCGAGTCAGTGTGCAACGCCCCTGGTTGCGACTCCGGCTCGATTTTTGGCTCCCACCCGATCTGTAGTGCTCGGTAGAACGCCCGCTGGTGGGACCGCCTGTGAAAGCATGCACTCCGAGCTGTAGCGTCTGCAGTGAGGTAAGTAATGTCCACCTCAGGTAAGTGTGGTTGGTTTTTGTTTTATTTTTGCGATTTATGTTGTGGCGGAGCAGGCTGTGGATTGGGAATGTTTTTGGTGGGGTTTCTTTCAGGTTTTTTTTCTCCCCAGACCTCTCTCCTCTTTAGCTCAGGATTTTCAGCTGCACAGCTGGCCGAGCGCCCTAAGAGAGGTGTGTAATGCATCCCTTAGTGCTCCGCCCCACACTCAGGGCCCAGTTGCCCAATTTTGCTGATTGAGGCGCAAACTGTTCCCGGGCGCAAACTTTACCGCCCCACTGCCATTACCGCCCCGAAAGTTTGTAAAGCCGAAAATCCCGCCCTAGATTGGATTGGAGAGGTGGATGTTGCAAAAGGGTCTGATGCGATACGGAAACAGGGCGGGTGAAAGTGATTGGAACTATTTTCTCAGATGGAGGGTAAACACTGACATGGACCAGTTGGCCCGAATGGCCTGTTTCCAGATTGTGACTCCTGTGTATTTTGCTTGTGAGAAAATAATTCAAATTTAACAATGTTCAAATAAGGCTAAGGTCACCTTTAATGGTTATTGCTTTCCTTTTTTGATTCTGTGCTGTGGATAGCAGTGATTTAAACTGATTAAATACCTTATCCTCTTCAGGTCGGTGAAGTCTTGGAAAGTGTACAAAGTCCATGTAATTTGCCTTGTCAAGCCTTTATCCAGCAGACTCGACCCATGTCCTTTGTGTAATGATCAGGGAGTCGCAGCACACCTCTAAGGCCAGTTAGTACAGAAGGAGATCCAGGCATATCCCATTAGTGATAAGCAAAGCTGGTGTATTTGAATAGGATTAGTATCTGAATTAAGCACTGATACCATCTGATTTGGGAGAAAATGAGCAGAAACAAACTGAATGTTACAGTGCTTTAGAATTCTATTATAAAGCAAAGCATTCCCACCTCTGAGGACCTGAGTTCTAATTCAACCCTGAGAAAGATGATGAATGTTACCCTCTAATGACTGCTAAAGGTTATATTTGAAATGAGTTCTATCAGTCTTTACCCAGTTCTTCATTGACATGATACCACAGCATAAAACCAACTCAAATGTGGTATTTAATAAATCAATTTTTGTGCAATTTTTATGGGATAATATCAAGACTTGGGATCAATCCATTTGGCAGTTTTAATTGTAAGATATCCACAGGAGACAGTGTGAAGATTAGAAATGTCTTTTCCCCTTACGTTAATTCTGACTGGAAACTTAAAAGAGCAGCTTCAAAAAGACTACAGCTGCCTCCCGTGAGTGCGCAGCACAGTGCTGCTCTTTAAGGCCCAGCACCAATGGCCTGTGATCTTAACACCGTGATCAGTCAACAAATCAAATAAGTGAGAGTTAACTCAATAGACCAACACTCCAGTGGGAATCATCCTCTGCTGGAACTGAGGCGGCTGATACATCATTGGGAAGCTAATTTCAACAATCCCAGGTGTGTCAATCCCACTTCTCAAAACAAACTTTACTTTGGAATGTGGTTACCTGTTTCATGTGTCTTCATCATCATCATCATAGGTAGGCCCTCGGAATCGCAGAAGACTTGCTTCCACTCTAAAAGTGAGTTCTCAGGTGGTTGAACAGTCCAATACGGGAATTACAGTCGCTGTCACAGGTGGGACAGACAGTGGTTGGAGGAAAGGGAGGTGGGACTGGTTTGCCGCACGCTCCTTCTGCTGCCTGCGCTTGTTTTCTGCATGCCCTCGGTGATGAGACTCGAGGTGCTCAACGCCCTCCCGGATGCTCTTCCTCCACTTAGGGCTTCCTCTAGATCATGTCCATTGTACCCCTTAGTGGACGGAATCTGCATTATGACTCTGGGAGGAACACTTCAGCCACAGCGAGAAGATGGTTGAGGAGGATTCTTGCGATGACTTTCCCAGTGACCGACAGCAGGGAGATTCCTCTGTAGTTGCCACAATCAGAATTGTCCCCTCTTTTGAAGATGGTCATAATTACGGCATCTCTCAGATCTCCCGGCATGCTCTCCTTCTTTCAGAGAAGAGAGCTGAGGATCATGCATTCATGCCAATAGTGCCTCTCTGCCATATTTTAGCGCCTCAGAGAGGATTCCATCTGCTCCTGATGCCTTGTTGTTCTGGAGCTGACGGATGGCCTTTTCTACCGTGTGCAGGGCTGGGGTTTTGCTCAGATGGTGGCGGGTAGCACGCTGCGGGATGGAGTCGTGGACACTTGTGTCAAAGGCAGAGTCTCGGCTAATGAGATCTTCGAAGTGCTCCACCCAGCGGGCCCTGATTGCCTCGGTGATGAGTGTCTCCCCATTTTTGGCCAGCTGTGGGGTGGGGCCTTGGCTGCTTGAGCCGTAGGCGGACTTAGCTGCGGAGAAGATTCCTCGCACGTTATGGCTGTCGGCTAGCTGCTGAATCTCCTGTGCTTTCTCCACCCACCATCTATTCTTTAGGTCACGGGTCTTTTGTTGGACCTCGGCCTTCAGCCGCCTGTAGAGCTGCTTTGCTGCACCCAAGTTGGGTTGCTGCTTTATGTTCAGAAATGCCCTGCGCTTGCGGCTTATTAGCTCATGGATCTTCCGGTCGTTCTCTTCAAACCAGGAACTGTGATTCTTGGTTGAGTGACCGAACGTCTCTTCACAGGAGCTGGTTATGGTGGCTTGGAGGGCAGACCAGGTGCTGTGGGGTCATCGAGAGTCGTCAGGTTGGAGTGAGGCGCTGACTGTACAGGGTTCTTTTTACTGGGTCTTTTAGTGCCCCGGCGTTGATTTTTCTACGGCATTGCTTCGGTTGCCGTCGCTGCTTTGGGGCTATATTAATGTTGATGATGGAACGGATTAGGCAGTGGTCGGTCCAGCAGTCGTCGGCTCCTGTCATGGCACTCGGATGTAGTCGAGCAGGTGCCAATGCTTGGAGCGAGGGCATTGCCATGATGCCTTGTATTTGTCCCTCTGGCGGAACAAGGTGTTGGTGATGACAAGGTTGTGTTCGAGGCATTTTGTCAGGAGCAGGGTACTGCTGGAGTTGGTTTCCCCTATCCTCTCTCTGCCAATCACGCCTCCCCAGAGGGCTGTGTCCTTGCCGACTCTAGCGTTGAAATCACTGAGGAGGATCAGTTTGTTGTCCGATGGGACTCGGGACAGGGATTGTTTGAGGCTGGAGTAGAATGCCTCTTTGACCTCATCTGTTGTGTCGCGTGTTGGGGCTTATATGATGATAAATGTGGCGCACTGGTTCCGGGATAGGGTGAGCCGGAGAGTCAGGAGGCATTCGTTAATCCTGCAAGGGGCGTCTCTGAGGCGGCCGACCAGTTCGTTCTTGATGGCAAAGCCAACTCCATGGAGGCGGTGTTCTTCTGGTTTGCCTTTCCAGAAGATGGTGTAACCTTCAACTTGTTCTTTGAGCTGGCCTTCCCCTGCCTGCCGGGTCTCACTTAGGGCGGCGATGTCGACATCGAAGCGTCTAAGTTCCTGGACAACTATGGCAGTGCGGCATTCCGGTCTGTTGCTGTTGGGGTTGTCCATGAGGGTCCTGACGTTCTAGGACTCGAATTACATTTTGAAGGGTGGAAGATGCCTGTGTGTGAGTTCTTTTAACGTGGGGTGGCCGTGCACACCGGCCACCACATGGGATTAGCACAGCAAGGTCTTGATCCAGTGGCAAGGGGGTCCAAGACGACTGGAGACCAGACACTACTGTATGGGCCTAGTTGCCTACGGTGGGGTGTGAGCCGTAAGCTCACCGCTGAGCAGCGCCCTTCGGTGAGATGGTGAGAGATCCGACTCGTGGGAAGTGGGGATGAGAGATTTGAGGTGATACTTCCCTCTCCCAAGTATTAGATCCTGACTGAGAGCAGGCATTGGGATGGCCAGAGGTCCACTTCGTGGAAGGAGGAGAGGTCAGAGTGGCCGCAGTCATTGTGCACACCATGTGCTCGCCAGGGGCTCCACGGCGGAATGGGACCAGCAGCCGGGGGCAGGCCAGAACGTCGCCGGAGGGTTGGAGGCCCGAAGGTGAGGGCGGAGAGAGAAGGTAGGGCCCAAACCGGTGGTCGGAGCTGGTCGGAGGCTCACAGGACGCCGTCGGGGTCCTTCATGTGTCCTTCAAGTATGGTTCCAGTCATCATCTGGATCTGTAATCCCAGGTGAAGGTCTTATTTGCACAAAGGTCAGTCTTCTGATTACACACATACAAAGGAAGACTTATTATCGGAGTGATTATTTGCAAAGGGTCTTCTGTGCATGCGCACTATATGGGGACGGAGTCTAAACACCATCTCACTGAAACCATGCGTGTGCACCTGATGTTGCGGTATTGGGTATTTACTGCTTGTTCTCCATTTCCTATTTTAATGAGCATTACTTAAAGTTTTTGTCTTGACCTTGATCCCTTCATTCTGAATTAAAGAATATTTTATCACTTCCAGAGAAAAAAACATAAGACTCCAAAGAAGTAACTAATCCAGTAGTTAGAGTATAAATTATTTTATTTGACCAGCCAAGGACAACTATAATTACAATTGCAGAACACTAGATAACAGAGGATCTTCACAAAGCTAGCTACACTTGCACTATCTGTAGGTCGCCTACAAGACTGGATTTGCCGATATATTTGCAAATCAGGATGGTGTGTTACTTGGAGGGGAACTGGGAGGTGATGGTGTTCCCATGCGCCTGCTGCCCTTGGGCTTCTAAGTGGTAGAAGTCGCGATGCTGCCAAGGCCAAATTAAACACCCATCACTAGGATATTGTCTATAACTTGGTGTTCTGCAGAGGGCAGCATACTGACTTGGCTTCAATGAGCCTTAGCACGAAATGGAAAAACCAGTGGGGTGTGCGGCACAGATTGGAGGGTGACATGCTCTGGTTCAATGGGAGGAAGTGGGTCTGTATTGCATCATGAATGGTAGGTCATCAGGCATGGTCAATATTCATATTGAATTCCTAAATTCTAGGCAAGGTGAGGGAGGGAGGGGGATATCATTGCAGTCTTTATGAACAGTCTTGGAGATGCCCTCCTGTGGTTGAAGATTAATATTCGATGTGAGACAAGCATTTTCTTGCTATTCCAGAGGGGAGTTTTGGTTTCCAGCCACCAGAAGGGGTGATCCAAGTGAGCCCAATAATGCAATGGAATCTCATTGATATCAGTGGCTCTTCAGATGTTTTTTTGAGCTGTCGTGAGATTTATATAAGATGTACAGGGGACCAGCAGAGAAAGGAACAGGCTGAATTCTGCTCTCATGGGGAATGTGTACGATAGCTTATGGCTTTATTGGAGATCACAGAGTCATAAAGCTCAGGGGAAAGCTAATCACGTTGCCTTCACTCACTCTCAAAAGGCGTTTGATTTAGTGCCTCCTAGAATTTTCATGAAGAATGCAATGGCTGTAGGAGTACATGAACAAATCTTTGGTTTTATCTGGAATGTGTAGTCTAGCCCCAAGATCCGTGTAAGGGTGGATTAGAGTAGAGATATACTGAGCCCATCTCTCTTAAAAGAGGCATGAAGTAAACGTGTCTACTGTCAATGTCACATTTTGTGATATCTGATTATTTGGCCACAATAATTCATATTAAAATGCGACAATTAATTTCAAGTTAGCTCTCAAGGCATTAACTTCACTGAGCAATTGTACCAGGAGATGTGAATTAGAGCCTGATAAAGTCACGTATGAAGTGGTGCCGGCCACATAGAATCTCAGCTTTCAATACAACCTCATACCCACTCACACCATTCTCAAATGAAAAAAAAAGCAGAATTCTACATTCACTGACCAGACCCAGGGTGTCTATAGGAAGTGTTGCTTTGTAAGAACATAAGAAATAGGAGCAGGAGTAGGCCATACGACCCCTCGAGCCTGCTCCACCAATTAATAAGATCATGGCTGATCATTGACCTTAACTCCACTTTCCCACCCGCTCTCCATATCCCTTGATTCCCCTAGACTCCAAGGGTGGGGTGGGGGAGTGTGAGCGGGGGTGGGGGGGAGGGAGGGGAAACCTAAAAAAAACCTACACAAGCATTCCCCCAAAAAAACTCATGACCACAACACAAATCGCAAAAAAAAATTCCAAGGAAATACAATCACACTTACCTTTGGAGTCCATTCCATCTCCGCGTCGGTATCGTTGGAGCATCGGATTTCCCAGGAGGTTAGTGCGTGGTGTGCTGTGGGGCGGACGGGTCGGGCAATAATCAAAACTTGCGCCGGTGTCGCAACCAGGGCCGTTACACGCTGGCACAGCACTTCCGGGCTGAGCATCACTGCGCCGCCACAAATCCGGACATGAGGATCGTAGCGGGGCACTGGAGGTTGACCGCCTGTCCAAAAGACCTCACCGCCGCCATTGCCGCCACTCTGGGGCGAGAGCAGAGCGCAGAAGACCCGAAAATCTATATCCAAGTAACAAAAAATTGCCTGCAATAAAAGGACCTTCACCTTAAGCTGTCGCCCTTCAAATAGATGTTGAAGCGACAGACATCATGTTCTCAAGTTAGTGAGTTCTCTGTGAGTGGCAGCTGTCCTTGGATGACTATTGAGACGCAAAACCAGAAGTTAGCACAGAATTGGCACAGGGAACTGGATCAGACACACATCCTGCAGTGCATCCTCCCACCACCAGGGCACAGACCATGGAAATCCACTTTCAAGCATCTACAGAGGTTTACATAGGATATACGGCACAGAAACAGGCCATTCGGCCCAACCAGTCCATGCCGGTGTTTATGCTCCACTCGAGCCTCCTCCCGTCTTTCCTCATCTAAATCTACCAGCATAACCCTCTATTCCCTTCTCCCTCATATGCTTGTCTAACCTCCCCTTAAATGCATTGATACTATTCGCTTTAACCCTTCCCTGAGTTAGTGAGTTCCACATTCGCACCACTCTCTGGGTACAGAGGTTTTTTCTGAATTCCCTATTGGATTTCTTGGTGACTATCTTATATTGATGGCCTCTAGCTATGCTCTTCCCCACAAGTGGAAACATTCTCTCTGTATCTACTCTATCAAAACCTTTCATAATTAGGTCACCCCTCAGCCTTTTGTTTTCAAGAGACCCAGCCTGTTCATCCTTTCCTGATATGTATACCCTCGCATTTCTGGTATCTTCCTTGTAAATCTTCTCTGCACCCTCTCCAGTGCCTCTATATCCTCTTTATAATATGGTGACTAGAAGTGTGATCTAACCAAGGTTCGATACAGGTTTAGTGTAGCTTCCCTACTTTTCAATTCTATCCCTCTAGAAATAAACCCTAGTGCTTGATTTGCTTTTTATGGCCTTGCTAACCTGTGTTGCAACATTTAGTGATGTGTGTATTTGTATCCGAGATCCCTTTGTTCCTCTACCCCACCCAGACTCGCACCCTCCCAGTAATAAGTGACCTCCCTATTCTTCCTACCAAAATGTAATACCTCGCATTTATCTGTGTTGAACTTCATTTGCCAATTATATGCCCATTCTGCAAGTTTATTAATGTCCTCCTGTAATTTGTTGCTGTCCTCCTCAGTATTGACTATCGCTCCCAATGGGATGTCATCCATAAATTTAGAAATTGTGTTTTTGATTCCAAAGTCTAAATCATTAACGGGTTTGAAATCCCAGTGCTGGGCTTCCCGTGGGCGCTCGCCTGAAAACAGTAAAAAAGATCGGCACCTACTTTAGCTGCTGCGTCCTCCGGCCATCCCGGTCGCAGGCCTCGTCTCCCTGACCATCGCGGCGTGTTCGCGTTTTACAGATGCGCTGAGAGAAGCTGGAGTCACATGGCTCTGGGCAGCCAATCAAGGTAAAGCATTCTCATTCATAATAATGGGAGCGCTGTAAGTAGAAGTTCTCATTATTGTGAATGAAAAACATCCCCAAACACCAAAACATCAAAAAAAAGAAAAAAATATCACATATTTAAATTAAAGTTAATAAATGTGTTGGAAAAAATAAATATTTTTCTGATTTTTTTTTAAAGTTTTGTAATTATGATTTAAAGTAAACTTACCTTAGTGGGCAGGGTTTTTAACATAAAAATGTGTTTTTAAATTTTATTTTTATATGTTTTTTATATGTTTTAAAACTGTTACACTGGTAAAAGGCTATGCACCTGCTTTTATCATGCGCAAGAGTTTTAAGGCCATTCGCTGGGCAAGAGTTGGGCATATAGCATAATCTTGCCCATGTGAATGTCCTGGCTGCCAAGATGTGTTGGATCTGTCAAGCCAGATCTTGACAGATTGGAAAAGCCGGTTTTCGGTGCGTGTGCATTGTGTGCCGAAAACCGGCTTTTGCGATGCCTCCCCGGGTCCGTACAGACTCCATACAGACCCGGGAGGCCGGAATTTCAGGCCCAATGTAAATTGTGAACAACAGTGGTCCCAGCACAGATTCTTGTGGAACACCACTGCCCACCTTCTGCCACTGTGAATAGCTACCTTTCCCCCTACTCTCTGCTTTCTGTCTTGAAGCCAGCTAGCGATCCATTCTGCTACTTGTCCCCTGACTCTGCATTCTCTGACCTTGTTCATCAGTCTATTATGGGGTTCCTTATCAAAGGCCTTTTGAAAATCTAGATAAATTACATCCCCTGCATTATCATTGCCTACTTTCTCTGTTACCTCTTCAAAAAATTCAATGTGATTAGTCAAGCAAGACTCTCCCTTTTGAAATCCATGCTGACTTATTCATTGTTATATTTTTGGTTTTTAGATGTTCTTTTATTTTCTCCTTTAGTAGGGATTCCATTATTTTTCCTACCACCGATGTTAAGCTGACTGGTCTATAATTACCTGGACATGTTCTATCCCCCTTCTTAAATATAAGTGTTATGTGAGCAATCCACCAGTCCTCTGGCAGAACACCGTTTTCCTACGAATTATTAAGTATGTGTAGTAATGCCTCTGGTATCTCTTTCCTAGATTCTTTAAAAATGCATGGATGCAATAAATCCAGACCAGAGATTTTATCCTCTTTGAGTATGATTAGTTTATTTAATATATCCCCTCTTTTTATTTTATATCATTACTAATCTCATCATCCAATCTCATGTCCATCTGTTCTATCTCCCTGGTAAATACTGAAGTAAAATAATGATTTAATGTTTCTGCCATCTCTCTATCGTTACCTGTGGTATTATCCTGTCTATCCTTTCATGGTCCTATTCCCATCCCAACATTCCTTTTTTTATTGATGTGCCTGTAAAATATTTTACTATTTTGTTTTGTGTTTCTTGATAATTTAATTTCATAGTTTCTCTTTGCCTTCCTAATTGTTTTTTTGATTTCTCTCCTAATCTCTTCATATAGAATTTCCTCTCACTTTAGGTTTAACCATCTTTTTAACTCCTGTTCTGTGATTTTATGTGTTCCCTTGCCATCAATGTCCTCCCTTATTTTATTTCCTACGCTCTCTTTTCCTGTTTTCTTTATATTTAGACTGGTTACATTTCTTATAGATCTATTTCTGTTCCCGATTCAAATGGAAATATATTCACTCACATTATAATGATCTGTTGTTATGATCCGGACAACAATGCCTGAAAGGGGGGTAGAAGCAGATTCAATAGTGACTTTCAAAAGAGAATTCGATAATAATTGAAAAGGAAAAATCTGCATGCCTATAGGGAAGGAGCAGGGGAGTAGGACTAATTGGATCTCTCTTTCAAAGAGCTGGCACAGGCACGATGGGACGAATGGCCTCTATCTGTGCTGTCTCATTCAATTACTTTAAATTTTAACTATTATAAATTTTATCCAGGATACATTGAGGCAGGATAGAGTTGAGCCGCTTTATGTCACCCTGTTTAAAATATGCTTGGAGATATATCCTGAGATATAGCAGGTAACGAAAGGAACACTGCTTTCTTCATTAGAGTGAACACGGATAACAAAGTGTTATCTAAATGAAGTTGATCTGAGCACTCCTCACTAATCACAGCACAGTACTGAGGCAGCTTTGATAAAGACCTCCAGATAAAAGGATAGCACACAACGTGTTCGGAGCGTTTTGGCCAGCGACACAAGCAGGGAAAGTCCGTTCCATGCGGAGCTTTTGATTGGCTGACAATGAAACAGCTTTATTTTGGGTAATTTATTTTCTTTTACTCTGTGCTATCGGTAACAGCCTGTCTCAGGTGCTTGCCTGTGTCACATAGTGTGCAAAGAAATGTTCCGAGATGTGCTGTTTCCAACATTTAGATCTTCTTGACATTGTTAAAGGATAATAACGTCTGTGTTTATCCAATAATTTCAAGAAGACACATTTCAATCTAGAATGTGTAATATTCAATTTGGAGGGGTTCCACTGTGCACACACACAATGTCCTGCCTGGCTAACTATAGCGTGGTTCACAGTGCATGAAATACGCCACTGTTTGCACACCATACAGTTTGCACTGTTTGCTACTTTATTGAAACAGAAATACATGGCACTAAAGCAAAATATTGTGGATAGAAACATAGAAACATAGAAAATAGGTGCAGGAATAGGCCATTCGGCCCTTCGAGCCTGCACCGCCATTCGATGAGTTCATGGCTGAACATGCAACTTCAGTACCCCATTCCTGCTTTCTCGCCATACCCTTTGATCCCCCTAGTAGTAAGGACTATATCTAATTCCTTTTTGAAAATATTTAGTGAATTGGCCTCAACAACTTTCTGTGGTAGAGAATTCCACAGGTTCACCACTCTCTGGGTGAAGAAGTTTCTCCTCATCTCAGTCCTAAATGGCTTACCCCTTATCCTTAGACTGTGATGCTGGAATCTGGAATAAAAACAGAAAATGCTGGAAATTTCAGCGAGTCACGCAGCATCTGTGGAGAGAAACTGAGTTAACGTTTCGGGTCGAAGACCCTTCGTCAGAACTGGAGAGTGTTCGGAAAGAACAGATTCTTAAGAAGCACTGAAAGGGGGAGGGGAAGAAAGAACAAAAGGGAAGGTCTGTGATAGGTTGGAAGACAGGAGAGATTAGAGAGACAAAAGGGATGATGGCCCAAATTCAAATGGTAATGCCAGGAGTTAGAAAAACATTAGTCGAGATAGGGTGTGAATGGTGGGATAATGACTGACTGCCATTAGAGACAAGGAGAAAAAATTAAACTGGCTCTGGGGGCGGGGGGGGAAATGGAGTCAAAGATGGGCAGCGGTTACGCTCTGAAATTTTTGAACTCGATGTTGAGTCCAGAAGGCTGTAAAGTGCCTAAACGAAAGATGAGGTGCTGTTCCTCGAGTTTGGATTGAGCTTCATTGGAACAGTGCAGGAGGCTGAGGACGGAGAGGTCAGAGTGGGAGTGGAGCGGTGAATTAAAGTGACAGGCGACCGGAAGCTCGGGGTCACATTTGCGGACTGAACGGAGGTGCTCCGCAAAGCGGTCACCAAATCTACGATTGTTAACCACGGCGCAGGGGAATCCTCCGATGAGGAAAAAGGAAGACATGTCAGAGGCACTAGTGTGAAAGGTGGCGTCGTCAGAGCAGATGCGACGGAGACGGAGAAACTGGGAGAATGGAATGGAGTCCTTACGGGATGCGGGGAGGGAGGAAGTGTAGTCCAGGTAGCTGTGGGAGTCAGTGGCTTATAGTGGTTACTGGTCGAAAATCTATCCCCAGAGATGGAGACAGAGAAGTCGAGGAAGGGAAGAGTCGGAGAGGGACCATGTGAAGGTGAGGGAAGGGTGGAAATTGGATGCAAAGTGAATGAAATTTTCTAGTTCAGGGCAAGAGTAGGAAACGGCACCGATACAATCATCAATGTCCCGGAAAAAAAGGTGAGGGAGGGGACCTGAGTAGGACTGGAACAAAGAATGTTCCACATATCCCACCAAAAGGCAGGTATAGCTAGGACCCAATTGGGTTCCATAGCAAAATCTTTAATTTGGAGGAAGTGAGTGGAGTTAAAGGAGAAGTTGTTCAATGTGAGAACAAGTTCGGCCAGGCGGAGGAGGATGGTGGTGGATGGGGACTGGTTGGGCCTCTGCTCGAGGAAGAAGCGGAGCACCCTCAGGCCATCCTGGTGGAGGATGGAAGTGTAGAGGGATTGGATGGCCATGGTGAAAAGGAGACGGTTGGAGCCGGGAAACTAGAAACTGTTAAAGTGACGGAGGGCGTCGGAGTCACAGATGTAGGTGGGAAGAGAGTGGACAAGGGGAGAAAAAAAGAGTCAAGATAGGAAGAAATAAGTTCTGTGGGGCACGAACAGGCTGAAATGATGGATCTACCGGGGCAGTCCTGTTTGTGGATCTTGGGAAGGAGGTAGAAGCGGGCTGTGCGGGGTTGGTGGCTACGGAGGGAAGATCTCCAGGAGATGAGGTCAGTGACGGTCTGGGAAATTATGGCTTGATGTTCAGTAGTGGGGTCATGGTCCAGGGGGAGGTAGGAGGAGGTGTCAGAGAGTTGGCGATCAGCCTCTGCAAGGTAGCGATCGGTTCGCCAAACAACAACAGCGCCACCCTCGTCAGCAGGTTCAATGACCAGGTTGGGGTTGGATCTGAGTGAGCGGAGTGCTGCAAGTTCAGAGGGAGGTCGGTTGGAGTGAGTAAGGGGAACAGAGAAATTGAGACGGCCGATGTCCCGTTGGCAGTTTGTAATTAAGAGGTCCAGAGAGGGTAAGCGGTCAGAGGGAGGGGTCCAGGTGGAGCGAGAATTCTGAAAACGGGAGAAAGGGTCAGCTGTGCGGTTGGAAGAAGGATGGAGCTCAGGCCTTTGCTGAGCACTGATCGTTCAGGGTCAGAGAGGGGAAGGTCAGAGGGGATAGTGAAAACATGGCAGGGGATGAGATTGGAAGAAGGGATGGGATCAGAGGGAAGTGTGGGGGAAGAAGGTTCCGGAGGGGTTTTGGTGTCCAAGACTTGTTGAAGTTTACAATCTCTTTGGCTTCCTTCCCCACAACCCCCCACCCCTGCGTCTCCCCCCTCAGAGCCTGATTCTTTCTTTTTTTCCTCCTCGTCTCTAATGGTAGTTGGTCATTATCCCACCATTCACACTGTATCTCAACTAATGTTTTTCCAACTCCTGGCATTACCATTCGAATTTGGACCATCATCCCTTTTGTCTCTCTAATCTCTCCTGCCTTCCATCCTATCACCAACCTTCCCTTTTGTTCTTTCTTCCCCTCCCCCTTTCAGTGCTGATTCAGAATCTGTTCTTTTCGAACACTCTCCAGTTCTGACGAAGGGTCATCGACCCGAAATGTTAACTCTGCTTCCTCTCCACAAATGCTACCTGACCGGCTGAGATTTCCAGCATTTTCTGTTTTTATTCCAGGAATACATGGCCACATAGTCAGGCCACGTCCAGTTTGAATCAGCTTGCACCTGTAATTTGCCAGGCACCAGAAGAAAATGGCCCTGGAAGTTGCTCAATGGTCATTACAAGCCAACTGCCTCACTTATGTCCATCAGAAACCGACCATCCGGACTGGCCAACACACGACCCCAGTCCCACACTGTGGAGTTGACACTTAATGCCTTCTGAAGTGACCTAGCAAGTGGTCAATTAGGGATGACCAATAAATGCGGCCTGGCCAGCGTTGGCCACATCCCAAGACCAAATAAAAAGTAGTTTGCTATCTCAGCTATGGCATGAGGTTGTGGTGTGGTCAGTTCATGTCAACTGTTTCCCCCCACAGGACAGTGAGAAAAAAAGGAGTTACTCAAACTACTCCTGTAGACCTGCTAAGTTAGGTTTTACAGCAATAGAAGAGTTCTGGGTCCTTGCTGTGTGCAAATTGCTTGCAAATCGACTCTTAGCTCAGGAGTTTCCCATGCTAGTGCCAAAGAGAGGTGTACAATACCTCCCTTAGCGCTGCGCCCCCTGACTCAGGGCCCAGCTCCCAATGTTACTTACTGAGGCGCAAACTGTTCCCGGGCGCTAACTTTTACCTCCCCAAACACATCAAAGCCAAAAATCGAACCCATTGCCGTTAAGGCATCATGGGATGAAAAGCACTGGTTAAATGCAAGTTTTGTCTTTCTTCTTTCAAAAATTGAGGGAAACAGTAAATCATTCACATGCGATGAAGTTATTCCTTCAGGAATGCTTACCGAACACTGGGTTAAATTCTGTATATCGGCAGCCCTTCCTGCTCTCTGCTTTCTTCTTGAAGGTGAAAGTAGGCCATTACCAATGCCAGAAAACAAGCACTGACGATGCCCCTCCCCCAGTCTGTGGTCGCTCAACCCATATAAAATGGAAGCTCTGGAACTCTTGCATGGGCATTGCAGGAGAAGCAAGAGAAGATGGGGAACTAAGATGGGCTATAACAGATGCAGGCTGGTCATATCATTCTTGTTAACATGTCTCTTCAGCTCCTGCAGCCCATTGATAGCTGTCATCACAAAGCATTGTGAGTCCCTCAGGTCGGCCTTGTGCTGAGTGCCACTGGCAAATCAGCTCCTGCTCACCTACCCATCCTAACATCCCCTCTTTTTAAGAGGAGATGTCACTCTGCTTTTTAAGAAAGGCAAGAGAGGAAAACGAGGAAATTATAGACCAGTTGGCCTAACATCAGTTATTGGGAAAATTCTAGAGTATGTAGGGATGATTTTCAGCAAGGCCTCCACCCGCCCAAGTGCCGCCCAAAGTGCCGCCGATGGCCGCCGAGGTACCGGACAGTACTTTGGGCGGCATATTCATCACCGAGGTCCCTCGAAGGTCGGTGGGTGGCAAATGGACGATATACGCCGCCAATCTGGGTGGCAGCAGGCGGGAGGTCGAATTCTCGGCGGCAGAGGCACTTGCCACCCAAGTGCCGCCGAGAATGGAGTCAGGCTCACGGAGGGTCATGGCCTGGAAAAAAAATTCAGCAGTAAAAAATAAAAAAACTATCGGACGACCTTCAGTGGACATCATGTAGGGAAGTCGCTATGGAAATTTTTTTTGAATATGTTCACTTACCTTTTTTTCAGGTTATTCAGATTTACTGTCGGGGACAGAGCAGCCTCCAGCCAGCGGTCCACCCCCGTTCTGCCGCTGAGTCCCGTTGAGTCCCGCCTGCAGGAATCTGGGAGCTCGGTGGATGGGAGGTCAGTATGCCACTTGGCCGTCCGTTGACATCAGTGGGTGGTTCCTGGCGGCTCTCCCCTCCCGTCCACTCCAGGCCACCTCTAAACACCAGGCAGATTAAGAAGAGCAATGTCGGCTGCAGCGGGCGGTGAGGTGATGAATTTCGGCCCCTATAATCAAGAATGGGGTGACTGAACACCTCGAAATGTTTCAGTTGATCAAAGAGAGCCAGCAAGGATTTGTGAAAGGTAGGTCATGCCTGACAAACCTGACTGGATTTTTTGAAGAGGTGACTAAAGTATTGGACAGAGAAATGTCTATGGATATTATTTCCAGAAGGCATTTGATAAAGGTCCACATAAGAGATTGTTATCTAAGGTAGAAGCTGATGGAATTGAGGGCAAATTATTGACCTGGTTAGGAAATTATCTGAGTGGCAGGAGACAGGCAGTAGGGATAATGGGCAGGTACTTCAATTGGCAGTATGTGACTAGTGGCATCCCGCAGGGATCTGTGATGGGGCATCAACTATTCACAATATTTATTAACAACTTAGATGATAGAATAGAAACTCATATATCCAACTTTGCCAATGACACAAAGATAGACGGCATTGTAGGAAGTATAGATGGAAGCATAAAATTGCACAGGGATATTGATAGATTAAGTGAATGGGTAAAACTGTGGCAAATGGATTTCAATCTAGGCAAATGTGAGGTCATCCACTTTGGACTATAAAGGATAGAAGGGTACTTTCTAAAAGGCTGGAAACATTGGAGGGCCAAATGAACTTAGAAGTCCAGGTACATCGACCATTACTATGTCATGAACAGGTTCAGAAAATAATCAAAAAGGCTAATGGAATGCTGGCCTTTTTATCTAAAGAACTAGAATACAAGAGAGTAGAAGTTATGTTGCAGCTGTACAAAGCCCTGTTAGACCACACCTGGATCACTGTGAGCAGTTCTGGGCACACCTTAGGGAGGATATATTGGCCTTGGAGGGAGTGCAGCGTCAGTTTACCAGAATGAGATCCGGACTCCAAGAGTTAAGTTACGAGGAGAGATTAAACAAATTAGGGTTGTATTCCCTAGAATTTAGCAGGTTCAGGGGGTGATCTGATCGAAGTCTTCAGGATATTAAGGGGAACCGATAGGGTAGATAGAGAGAAACTATTCCCGCTGGTTGGGGAGTCTAGGACTAGGGGGGCATAGTCTAAACATTAGAGCCAGAGCCAGGAGTGGAATTAGGAAACACTTCTGCACACACACGGTGGTAGAGGTTTAGAACTCTCTTCTGCAAACAGCAATTGTTAAGTTTTAATCCGAGATTTATAGTTTTTGTTAACCAAAGGCATTAATGGATATGGGCCAAAGGCAGTTTTATGGCGTTAAATCGCAGATCAGCCATGATCTCATTGAATGCAGATCAGACTCGTGGGGCTGAATGGCCTCCTCCTGTTCCTACATTCCTATATTCCTCCCTTTGTTCCTGTCGAGTTGCCCCACAGCAGCAAGCAGCACCCAGAACATATGCCTTCTGCTTCAGTGCCACCCAACATCTCTCCAAACATGGTGCCAATCACTCTCCTGCTCAAGCACTGACCCAGAGGAGTGTATAGTGACCCTGAGGGCAGTGCACAAGGTGATGCACAGAGTGTGGGCAGGAAGAGCTGGGCTGGAAGGAGGCGGGATTAAGTATGACTTTGGCTGATAGTGTGAAACAGGCGATAGCACATCACCCATCCAGTATACATCTCTCCTGGTTTCCATTCCCAGTGAAGTTAGTGGTGTTGATTGCAAGGTAAGGAAAGAATTGCCCTCAACTGATAAGCTTCATGAGCCAGACCACATTTGAATGAAAGATGATTACTGAGCATCAAACGTATGTACAGGCCCGGGAACATTGTCCCAGAATGCACTATAGATGATGGGAGCTTAGACCACTAGACAGAAAGGTCAATTTAGCAGCAAGCATCTTGATGAAAGAAATGCAAAAAATAATTTTTCAGCGGACAAATTAAGGCAATTTGACCTTCCAGTGAAACCTTCTAAATCCCCGCCTGCCTGTCAGCAGCCATCAAACAACACTTCGTGCCTTTTATAAACTAGGTTAATTCATAGGCTCACATCGGGAAATCCAACATTTGAAATCAGAACATTCGAATCTAAATTAAATATGGTTAAAATATTTGGCGAGGAACTTCCAATGGAAAACTGAATATTACATTCTTCGAAAGAAAAGAAAGACTACATAGCTCCTGTCACGACCTCAGGACATCCCAAACCGCCTTACAACCAATGAAGTAATTTTGAAGTGCAGTCACTGTTGTAATTTAGGAACCATAGTAGCCAGTTCGTGCACAGCAAGCTACAACAAACAGTAATGAGATAATGACCAGTTAATCTGTTTTAATGATGCTGGTTGAGAGATCAAGACAGTAGAACTTCCCATCTCTTCTTCGAAATACTGCCATGTGATATGTTATGTCCACTTGAGAGGGTAGATATGGTCTTGGCTTAATGTCTCATCCAAAAGACAACACCCCCCAATAGTGCAACGCTCCCTCAGTACTGGACTGGATTATCAGCCTAGATTTTGTGCTCAAGTCTCTGGAGTGGGAATTGAGCCCAAAATCTTC
The DNA here is from genome assembly GCF_044704955.1 of Pristiophorus japonicus. Taxonomy (NCBI): domain Eukaryota; kingdom Metazoa; phylum Chordata; class Chondrichthyes; family Pristiophoridae; genus Pristiophorus; species Pristiophorus japonicus. Next base: position 67,344,363 of record NC_091994.1, read on the forward strand.
TGACTCAAAGACGAGAGTGCTGCCCACTGAGCCACGATACAGCGTAACATCGCACTGTTACATTTTCCAAATCTGCCTACTCCGAAACCATCTAAAACCATCTGTTTAAATCAGAAATCTGTTTCTTTGTCTGGGCCAGGGATGCAGATGAAAATGTGCTTGGGGGCCGAGGGGGCCAGTCTTGTGTCGATCAGAGGAATCGTGAGCTGAGTGTGAGTTCTCATTACATGAACATCCCTTTTATCCTCAGAACATCACAGGCGAGCACTTTGTAACTTTAATCAAGTTTCCATGTTATGTGCATATCGGCAAAATGAAGTCCGCTGTTAGCAGCACCGAACTGTTCCGACAGATTCACGCTCAAGTCAGATAGGAAAGTAAATGGAGACACAGCATAGTAAGATTTGGCTCCTAAAATATCGGGCTATATACTTGCTGGCTGTAACATTGAATCTTTCCCAGAAACAAAGTCCTGCTCTTATATCCATCTGGGTATAGTATAGACGATGCACAGTTATTCTCATCTTTATCATGTATGTTTTGGCAAACTTGGACTTTTTGCGCTTATGACATTCAAATAACCAAACAAAACCTGCCAGATTTTTCACATTTCGCCCAGTTCATTAATTTTTAATGATACGTTTCAAGGCTCTGTGTGACTGAACCATGAATCAGCTGGTTGTGATCACTCTAATCCCAGGCACAGCATGTACCAGAAACATTCTATCCTCGTGTCATGTCTTCAAAGGGAAAATGCATGGAAAATTAAATGAACTGACTTATTCCCTAGTTATGTTTTTCCATTTGTTGAATGGCCTCCTTCTGAGCTGAAATATTTTATAATTTTATCGTTTTGTTTCATTGAAGTTGTGCTTCAATTATTTTCCTTGTCCCCTTCCTTTCTTCCAAACCTCACTCTTTGCAATGTCAACTTGCTCCTATCCTTTGACAATTTTGGCACTGCATTTCTTCAATCTTTTCAATGCCACAACAATCTATTAATGGCGGAGACATTTTTTTGTCGAGGAAATTTGGGGTGGAAGTCATTCCTGCCGCCGTCTGGCTTTACGCTGCTTTTCTGGAGTCCATTCGCGGTTTTTGAGTATTACCGTGATCCGCCCTGACTTCAGCACTGACTTCATCACCGCATGTCCGAGCGAGAGAACCTCTGGACTAGCAGCTGTGGCTTTGCTGGGTTTGCAGAGCTAATGCACTCAGGGATAAGTTTTACTGAGACACATGAGGTGTGCCAGTTGTGAGTTTCCTGGGCTTTGCACTCCTAATATACTCTGGGTAAGTTAGACTGACGTACCTGAGGCACTGCCAGGATTTATTTATTCATTTTTTTATGTTTATTCATGGGATGTGGGCATTGCTGGCAAGGCCAGCATTTATTACCCATTCCCAATTGACTTTGAGAAGGTGGTGGTGAACCGCCCTCTTGAACGTGTGGTGAAGGTGCTCCCACAGTGCTGTTAGGGAGGGAGTTCAGGATTTTGACCCAGCGACGATGAAGGAACGGTGATATAATTACAAGTCAGGATGGTGTGTGACTTGGAGGGGAACTTGGAGGTGATGGTGTTCCCATGCGCCTGCTGCCCTTGTCCTTCTAGGTAGTAGAGATCGTGGGTTTGGGAGGTGCTGTCAATGAAGCCTTGGTAAGTTGCTGCAGTGTATCTTGTAGATGGTACACACTGCAGCCAGGGTGCGCCGGTGGTGAAGGGTGTGGATATTTCAGGTGGTGGATGAGGTGCCAATCAAGCGGGCTGCATTGTTCTGGATGGTGTCGAGCTTCTTGCGTGTTGTTGGAGCTGCTCTCTTCCAAGCAAATGGAGAGTATTCCATCACACTCCTGACTTGTGCCTTCTAGATGGTGGAAAGGCTTTGGAAAGTCAGGAGGTGAGACATTGACCACAGAACACCCAGACTCTGACCTACGCTTATAGCCACAGTATTAATGTGACTGGTCCAGTTAAGTTTCTGGTCAATGGTGACCCCCACAATGTTGATGGTGGGGGATTCGACAATGGTAATGCCATCGAATGTCAAGGGGAGGTGATCATTACCTGGCACTTGTGTGGCGTGAATGTTGCTTGCCACTTATCAGCCCAAGTCTGAATGTCATCCAGATCTTGCTGCATGTAAGCATGGACTGTTTCATTGTCTGAGGAGTTGTGAATGGAACTGAACACTGTGCAATCATCCGCGAACATCCCCACTTCTGACCTAATGATGGAGGGAAGGTCATTGATGAAGAAGCTGAAGATGGTTGGGCCGAGGACACTGCCCTGAGGAACTCCTGCAGCGATGCCTGGGGCTGAGATGATTGACCTCCAACAACCACAACCATCTTCCTTTGTGCTCGGTATGACTCCAGCCACTGGACAGTTTTCCCCCTGATTCTCCTTGACTTCGGTTTTACTAGGGCTCCTCACATTCGGTCAAATGCTGCCTTGATGTCAAGGGCAGTCACTCTCACCTCACCTCTGGAATTCAGCTCTTCAGTCCATGTTTGGACCAAGGCTGTAATGAGGTCTGGAGATGAGTGGTCCTGTCAGAACCCAAACTGGGCATCGGTGAGCAGGTTATTGGTGAGTATGTGGCACTTGATAGCATTGTTGATGACACCTTCCATCACTTTGCTGATGATTGAGAGTAGACTGATGGGGTGGTAATTGGCCGGATTGGATCTGTCCTGCTTTTTGTGGACAAGACACACCTGGGCAGTTTTCAACAATGTCAGGGAGATGCCAGTGTGGTAGTTGTAATGGAACAATTTGGCTAGAAGCGTAGCTAGTTCTGGAGCACAAGTCTTCAGCACGACAGCCAGGATGTTGTCAGGGCCCATAGACTTTGTTGTATACAGTGCGCTCAGCGGTTTCTTGATATTATGTGGAGTAAATCAAATTTGCTGAAGACTGACTTCTGTGATGGTGGGGACCTCAGGAGGAGGCTGAGGTGGATAATTCTTTGGCACTTCTGGCTGAAGATGGTTGCAAACTCTTCAGCCTTATATTTTGCACTCACTTGCTGGTGTCTGCTATCATTGTGGATGGGAATGTTCATGACGCCTCCTCCTCTCATTAGTTGTTTAATGGTCCACCACCATTCATAACTGGATGTGGCAGGACTACAGAGCTTTGATCTGATCCGTTGGTTGTGGGATCGCTTAGCTCTGTTTATAGCATGTTGTTTCCGCTGTTTAGCATGTGTGTAGTCCTGTGTTGCAGCTTACCCAGGTTGGCACCTCACCTTTTAGGTACGCCTGGTGCTGTTCCTGGCATGCTCTTCTGCACTCCTCATTGAACCAGGGTTGGAGCCTTGACTTGATGGTAATGGCAGAGTGAGGGATATGCCGGGCCATGAGGTTACAGATTGTGATGCTGCTGATGGCCCACAGTGGCTCATGGATGGCCAGTTTGAGCTGCTAGATCTGTTCTGAATCTATCTCATTTAGCACGGTGTTAGTGCCACACAATGGGCCAAAACTCGCGGCCTCAGTGGGTCCGTATGATGTGTGCACGGACTCGGCAAGGCCTCGCAAGAAATGGTTTTCGGGGCGCAATGCGCATGCACCGAAAACTGACTTTTCCGATGTGTCAAAATTTCTCCATACAGATCCTCCGCGTCCCCAGGAGAAGGACAACTGCGCGGGAGAGATTGCGCTATTCGTCCAACCCACGCCCAGCGAATGTCCTTCACACTCTTACGCCTGGTAAAAACAGGCACATAGCTTACTTTTATCAGTGTAACACATTTAAAACAAATAAAAATTAAATTTAAATACACATTTTTATATTAAAAACCCTGTCCATTAAGGTAAGTTTATTTTTAACACCATTAAAAAAATTTCCAAAAGTATTTTTTTTTTCTAAAGCATTTAATTACATTTAATTTCAATTACTTTTAAATATGTGAGGTGTTTTATTTATTTATTATGCTGTGTTTGGGTGTTTTAGGGGGTTTTCTCATTGATGGAAAGGAGCTCATACAAACTGAGCTCTCATTTTTATCAATGAGAATACTGCATGGCGATTGGTGGTCCCGGCCCATATGACTGCAGCATGTACGTATGTACCAGAAAGGCATCTCCCCGTGCGCCGCGCAGTGAATGGAAGGTTTGACCAGGATCCTACGTTCCTCCGGGACCAACAGGTACTTTTGTAGATTTTTTCGGGTCGGAGACGTTTGTACGAAGGAAACCTACAACCTCAATATTTCCCCCACTATGATGGAGGGTGTCCTCATTGTGAAGACAGGACTTTGTCTCCACAAGGACTGTGCGGTGGTCGCTGCTACCAATGCGGTCATGGACAGATGCATCTGCGACAGGTAGATTGGTGAGGACGAGGTCAAGTAGGGTTTCCCCTCCAGTTGGTTCCCTCACCACCTGCTGCAGGCCCAGTCTGGCAGTTATGTCCTTATGGACTCGGCCAGCTCAGTCAGTGTTGGTGCTACCGAGCCACTCTTGGTGATGGACATTGAAGTCCCCCACCCAGAGTACAATCTGTGCCCTTGCTACTCTCAGTGCTTCTTCCAAGTGATGTTCAACATGGAGGAGTACTGATTCATCAGCTGAGGGAGGGCGGTAGGTGGTAATCAGCAGGATCAGCAGATCAGGGTGAAAGTGAAGACTTCCTGACACAGAAGACTCTGGAGATTTTTAAGGCAGATTTCTCCATCTGGAAAACATTCAGAATTTTGGTGTAGCCATTTGGCCTCCAGACACCTGGACTTGCTACATTGCTTCTCTCGAGCTCAGATCACCGGCAGATTTCCAGACCTCCCACTCCGCCTGTCCCTTCCTCACAGTCAGGGCTTCTCAGGCATTCCCTGTGGGAATCAGCCCTCCTCCCCCAACTTACATCGTAAGTGTGACTGAAGCCAGATCAGAATTTCAGTCCCAGAAAATCGAGCCATTGCTAAATCAGGTGGCAGGTGGTCTGTTGGAGGAGCGGGGTAAATCGATAAAATGGCCTTTCCCATTTCTGGACTTTCTACTGTACTGAACTAGACCTTCCAAAGCCTTTCCTAGTTGTGCTTTTTATTAAATTTTGATTGTGGGAGGCCGGAACGTCGAAGCAGGCAGGGCAGTCATGGAGTGAGCCGTGTACATGAGTGTGTATGTGTGTGTGTGTATGTGAGTGTGAGTGAGTCTGTATGTGAGTGTGAGTGAGTGTGTGTGTGTGTGTGTGTGTGTGTGTGTGTGTGTGTGTATGTGAGTGTGAGTGAGTGTGTGTTTGTGTGTGTGTATGTGATTGTGAGTGAGTGTGTGTGTGTGTGAGTGAGTGTGTGTATGTGTGTGTGTGTGTGTGTGAGTGAGTGTGTGTATGTGTGTGAGTGTGTGTGAGTGTGTGTGTGTGAGTGTGTGTGTGAGTGTGAGTGTGAGTGCGTGTGTATGTGTTTGTGTGTGGGAGAGTGTGTGTGTGTGAGTGAGTGTGTGTATGTGTGTGAGTGTGTGTGTGAGTGTGAGAGTGTGTGTGAGAGTGAGTGTGTGAGACTGTGTGTGTGTGAGTGTGTGTGAGAGTGTGTGTGTGAGTATGTGTGTGAGACTGTGTGTGTGAGTGCGAGTGTTTGTGTGTGTGTGTGTGTGAGTGTGTGTGTGTGTGTGTGTGTGAGTGTGTGTGTGAGTGAGTGTGAGTGTGAGTGCGTGTGTATGTGTGTGAGTGTGTGTGTGTGTGTGTGAGTGTGTGTGTGAGTGTGAGTGTGAGTGCGTGTGTATGCGTTTGTGTGTGGGAGAGTGTGTGTGTGTGAGTGTGTTATGTGAGTGTGTGTGAGTGTGTGAGCAGTGAGTGAGTGTGAGTGGTGAGTGTGTGTGAGTGTGAGAGTGAGTGTGTGTGAGTGTGAGAGTGAGTGTGTGTGAGTGAGTGTGAGTGTGCGAGTGGTGAGTGTGCGTGTGCGTGTGCGTGTTCGTGTGTGTGTGTGTGTGTGTGTGAATGTGTGTGTGTGTCTGTGAGTGAACGAATCGAGTGATCCACTGCTTCAACTCCCACTGCTTTTTGTCCCAAAAATGTATGACAGAAATAGTGCCGCAGGTATTATTGTCCCACTGGGATCGTTGACGGCTAGTTCTCTGTGTCTGTACACCCTTGTGTTAGTTTCAAAACTAATTTTATTCTGTGCAACTTGAAGAGAATCAGTTTTTGAACTGGGAGATATCAACTGTAGATGGAGCTGCACAATTGGAATTTACTGCCAGGTTCTGAGATTTGTGGAGTATATCTTCATATCCCCCCTGACTCAAACTAGTCCATATGAGAGACCTGGCTGTGGGAACGGGGACAGTCCCCATGGAGTGGGGGATGAGCCCACTCCTGTCCCTCTTCGATTTCACCAACTGCAGTTTGAAGTTGCCGACGGCTGGAGCACCCGCCCATAGTCCTCTTTCAATAATCAAATCAGGCTCCGGCCTGAGGGAAGTGTGGGCCTGGGTTCCCAGGGTTCCCTCCGCTCCCCCAGCCCCACACCCCCATTACAATCGTGTCTGCAGACCCACCCTCCTCACCACACACCTGACTGGCGGCGACCACTGGCACGGTTCCCTGGCAACGGCCCCCTGCCGCTGGGATTCCTGATCCTGCCGGCCCTCGAGGCAGTGATTGCTGCTAGGTTCAGGCGGCAGGCGGGAGTCGGGACCTGAGTATCGACATGAGGCCCTGCAGTTAAAATCTCTCCAGGCCTCCATTTGTAAGCATGTTGCTCACCCAACTCCCCCCGTTCAGACCAACCTCACCCACCCCACAGACCAACCCTGCCTCCCCTTCACAGACCAACCCCACCCCCTTGTACAGACCAACCCCACCCACCCCACAGACCAACCCACCCCCCTTACAGACCAACCTCCCCCAACAGACCAAACCCCCCCCCCACAGACCAACCCTCCCCCCACAGACCAACACCACCCCCCCGTACAGACCAACCCCCTCCAACAGACCAAACCCCCTCCCACAGACCACCCCCCCAACAGACTAACCCCCTCCCCCACAGACCAATCCCACCCCAGCCTTGCCCCCCCCACAGACCAACCCCCCCCCGTACAGACCAACCCCACCCCCCATAGACAAACCCCACCCCCCGTACAGACCAACCCCCCCCCACAGACCAACCCCCCCCCCCACAGACCAATCCCCTCCCAGCCATGCCGCCCCCCCAACAGACCAACCCCGCCCCCCCGTACAGACCAATCCCGCCCCCCCAGCCACGCCCCCCCCCGCCCCAGCATAGACCGATCCCACCCTTCCAATATAATGGGGGAGTGCAATTGTTTGTGCTGCCTGAAGTGAGTGAAGATTATCTCCTTGTGCTTGCTCTCTGTTGGTGTCAGACCAAGAGCCAATTGTCACGTGCCTGTTTCCATTGGGCAGGAGCAGGAGGCAGGCAGTGACTGAGGGCCCGAACCATTTTGATGGTTCTTGTATAGTTTTCAAGTGCTACCAGGCAGCTCATGATCGGAGGGGGCAGCGGCGATTCTGGAGCCTCCTCCTGAGCCGGTCAAGTCACAGTAACTAAAAGAGGGAGGAAGCATTACTGCTCCTCCTGGCCCCACAACAATCATTTCACAACGTACCTGTGTGGAGTGGCCTGCAGGTGTCCCATTCACAAACTCTGGTTAAGCCGCTCAGCGCCAAACACCAATGAGTGGAGTGTAGGTTTTGCACTGTCCACCCGTTGATAATTGTACAGGCTAATGGGGCGCCCGCTTGCTTCAAGGACCCCACCAAAATGGTGACAGCAGGACCGTGTGGTGTGTGCTGCATTACAATTGTCACTGTGCTACTGCGCTGGTCCCAGCTGACCATGAGGGCGGTAATCAGCGCTCCCCCCCCCTACCCCCCCGCCCCATGTCATAAGAACATAAGAATGAGGAGCAGGAGTTGGCCATTCAGCTCCTCGAGCCTGCTCCACCATTTAATGAGATCACGGCTGATCTTCTACCTCAAACTGCATTTTCCTGCACTGTCCCCATATCCCTTGATTCCCTTAATAACAAAAAATCTATCGATTTGTCTTGAATATACTCAACGACTGAGCCTCCACAGCCCTCCGGGGTAGAGATTGCCAAAGATTCACCACCCTCTGAGTGAACAACTCTCTCCTCATCTCAGTCCTAAATGGCCGGCCCCTTATTCCGAGACTGTGTGACCCCTGGTTCTGGACTCCTCAGCCTGAGGAAACATCCTCCCTGCCTCTGCCCTGTCAAGCCCTGTAAGAGTTTTATGTCCTATTATAATTGCTGTCTGCTCTAGTGGTTTTATTGGGTCAAAGACACCGATAAACTACTTTAAACAGTGTGGCGTTTCTGCATTACAAGTAATGAATGAATGAGTGGAGAGAGGGAGTACATGGATTGCACAGGGATAAAGTGACCAGCCGACAGTTGTGTGAGAAGCAAACCGTTTTAGTGAAATGACAGTGCTCATTTCCCTTTGGTAGTTATATTATTATAAACCCACTTACTTAATTGTCCAACTTACTGTCCATTAAGCACTAGCTATTTCCTCCCTCAATGCAGTTTAGAAGCCTGTCTTCTTTCCTTCCCCTGACAGATGTCATCTAATTTCCAGAGAACCATATTGGAGGAACGGAAAACTTTAATTGTTAACATGCATCTGGCTGTTTTTGATTGGTTCTCTTGGTTTTTTTTTGCATCATTTCAAGTTCCACTCATTCATTAAATTTTGACCAAAGATACTGAGAATGAAGAAATTGACAATTTCCTGCATTTGACACAAAGATGTAACGAGCAGAAAACCGATCTTTAAATCACTTGGTTCCTGTTTAATTCATCCAAATACTCCCACCCACCGCCCCTCTACCACCCCCCCACTAAACCCCCCCCCCCCCCGGCCCACACACACACAAAACTGCATTCATTTGTTTCAAATTTGAATTCTGCACGTGTCAATCATAAAAACAGAGCAGTCAGATTCTAATAAATCATATCATAAACGTTCACAAAACAATAAAAGCAGATATCTGCGGAGACTCTGGGAATAATAATGTTCTGGTGAAATGAGCCTGAATTTGCATGGAGCAATGCTGTGATTGATGGTGTCCCGCTCCATCGTTACTGACAGAGGTTAGTGAGTACCGCACTCTGGCACAAATCAGTGCAAGACTGCTGCCCCTCTCCCACTCTACCACTTTCTCAGAAGATTTCAATTTCCTGCCACAAATTTTGGAACAACATTATTTCATGCCAGTTCTTATTAAAAAGCAGTTTGTTCCTGTCGGCCGTTGTGTGTGCACTTTCATTCTTTCTCGGTTCATCATTTTCTGTGTTTTTGGTCTACCCGGTGAATGGTGAATTTACCAGACATCTTTTCTTAATGAAAATTTGTATTTTGTTTCTTTCATTGTTATTATTAGTCCCAGTGTATTGCCTGTTCTCCCTTCCAGCCCCATCCATTTGGAAGAAAGAAAACAGACAAGAGACAACACCGAGGTTCTTATTACTGATACAGAGACAGGAATAGACAAAGTGGCCAGCACACTCCAATATATTTCTACAATAAATATTATTCCATGTGGAATCAATGGAAGAATTGTAATTTAAATGTGACCTCAATATAATCACATCCAGAGCTAAACATGCCTTCTGAAGCAATGTATTCATTTAGCATCATTAGCTGAGGTCAATGGTTCTAAATATGTTTCAAGGCCAAGCAGCAGAAACATATCCCGAGTCCATTGTGGCCCTTCTACCTATAGCTTTCATAGATAGAGATATCATTAATTGTGCCACATTAAATGTCTTCAAAGTTTACGTTATCATCATTATCATTCTCCTCCCTCCCTTCATTGCTTCTCTCTCTCACCCTTCATTCATTTCTGTTTCTTTCTCTTTCTTTAGTTCTCTTGTGTGTCAGCCATCAGTCAGTTGGTGAGCGGCGAGAGAGAGAGAGAGAGAGAGAGAGCCTGTGAATGGAGAGCAGTGAGCTGGAGCTGGAGCCTGGGGCCCCAGGGTACATGGTCAGTACTATACGGACAAACTCACAAGCTGCTCCAAGCTCAAGGTGCTCACCCACACTGCGATCTCTGCAAATCAGGGTGTGAGGACCTGAGGGAGGGAGGGAGAGCGTTAGTGGGAATATGTGTGTGTGTGTGTTGGGCCCATGCAGCAAAACCTGATCGCCAATCGTCTTGGATCCCCTTGCCGTTGGACCAAGACCTAGCTCTGTCAAGTCCATGTGGTGGCTGGTGTGCAACGGCCACCACACGTTAAAAGGAATCACGCACAGGCATCTTCCACCCTTTAAAATTAAGTTCGGGACCTGGAAAGTCAGGACTCTTTAGAACTCATGTTAGTGTGGAAGCAAGTCATCCTCGACTCCGGGGGGAGGGGTGCCTAAAAGAAGAGAGAGTTGGCAGCACCCTCGCCTCTGAGTCAGAAGGTTGTGGGTTCAAGCCCGACTCCAGAGACTTGAGCACAAAATTCTAGGCTGACACTCCCAGTGTAGTACTGAGGGAGCGCTGCACTCTCAGAGGTGCCGTCTTTGGGAAGAGACGTTAAACCGAGGTAAATATCCTCTCAGATAAATGTAAAAGATCCCACGGCACCATTACAAAGAGTTATCCTGGGTGCCCTGGCCAATATTTTTCCCTGAACCAACATAACTAAAACAGATCATCTGGTCTTTATCAGATTGCTGTTTATGGGAGCTTGCTGTGTGCATATTGGCTGCTGCATGTCCTACATTTCAACAGTGACTACACGTCAAAAAAATACTTTATTGGCTGTAAAACACTTTAGGATGACTGATGGTCATGAAAGGCGCTATATAAATGCAAGTCTATCTTTTTTCCTATCACGTTCCCTTTTTCCCTCCCATTACTACCTGGTTTATTTTTGCTGCTCTCTCCTTGTCTCTGATATACGTCCAACGCCCCCACACCCCCCCACACCACCACTCATTCCCCCCCCCCCCCCCCCAATATCTCATGGAATGGTGCAGTGAGAAACAGAAGCAGAGGCGGGGGGGGAAATATCGCTGGCGGTAACTGAATGACAAACGAGAGTGGGGCCCTTGACAGCTGGATCGAGGAATAGAGGCAGTGGCAGATGGGAGTTACTGGAGTGTCTAAATTCAGGCCCTTCACTTGGAGAGGGTACGGGAACAGCAGCACAATAAATGCATATTGGAGCTAAAGCATTGTAACGCAACTGAAGAGGAAGTTGAGGTATGTGGACTTGCCCCCAAAGCGGGAGAGAGAGAAAAGTATTCTATGCATCTCTGAGATGATGGGCTTTCTAATTCCGACTCTTGTGATTTGCTGTTAAATACATTGCTGCTGATGTGGTTGTGAGAGGGGTTATACGTAACACAAAAAGGTGAGCCAGCTCATCCATGTTCCCTGTAAAATTGTGGCATGTCTGGTGGTATTATTCCCACCTTTGTGCTCCCTCAGTGTGTTGCCATATCAACAATTTCAGCATTGGCTGCTTCCTGTTTTTTTCCTTGCACCTATCTGCTTATGACTCATGTAAAGATCATTGGAATGTGGCCCCAGCTGGAGTGCTGCATGTCCGCCTGCCCGATACTAGACTCCCCAAACAAGCGCTCTCCTCCGAGCTACGTCACGGCAAGTGATCCCCAGGAGGGCAGAGAAAACGCTTCAAGGTCACCCTCAAAGCCTCCTTGATAAAGTGCAACAGCCCCACCGACTCTTGGGAGTCCCTGGCACGAGACCGCTCAAAGTGGAGGAGGAGCATCCGAGAAGGCGCAGAACACCGAGTCTCTTCGTCGGGAGCACGCAGAAGCCAAGTACAAACAGCGGAAGGCGCGCACGACAACCCAAGCACCCCACCCACACGTCCCTCCAACCACCGTCTGCCCCACCCCACGACAGAGACTGTAGATCCCGCATTGGTCTCATCGGTCATCTTAGGACTCATTATAGTATGGAAGCAAGTCATCCTCGACTCCGGGGGACTGCCTAAGAAGAAGAAGAAGAAGAAGAATTGAGTCCAATTCCACACTATAGGAAGGATGGTTAGGCCTCACAGAGAGTGTTGAGGTGATTTACCAGAATGATACCCAGAATCAGTTACGCGGAGAGACTGGAGAAGCTGGGGTTGTTCTCCTTAGAGCAGGGAAGGTTAAGGGAAGATTTAATCGAGGTGTTCAAAATGAATGGAAGCAGTTTTTACTTATTTACTCTATCAAACGACTTTTGATAGAGTAAATAAGTAGAAACTGCTTCCACTCGCAGGAGGGATGGCAGACAGAGGACACAGATTTAAAATAATTGGCAAAAGAACCAGAGGAAAAATGTGGAAGAATTTTTTTTTACGCAGCGAGTTGTTGTTATCTGGAACGCGCTGCCTGAAAGGGCGATGTAAGTAGGTTCAAGAGTAACTTTCACAAGGGAACTGGATAAATACTTGAAAAGCTAAAATGTGCTGGGCTGTGGGGAAAGAACGGGGGAGTGGGACATATGGGCCAGCAGGGGTACAATGGGCCAAATGGCCTTCTGTGTTGGACCATTCTATGGTTCAATGTTGGGAATGGGATTGGCATTCCTCTATTAGAGACAGAAGTTGCTTCAAAGCCCAGTTATTTGAGGAAGCTAACTGGTCAACTATTGCAATTAATTGAGACATCCAACTGGAAGTTAAATGATTCCAATTATCACACTAACCCTGTCCAGTAAAAGGCAGTGGTAAAGATTTTAATATGGGAATAAAATTACAACTGTAAAACATGTACTTTTATAAATGAATGTTCCTATTACCTACAGGGTAAATTTCGGTCTCACTTCAAAAGCTGCAGAACCTCGGAGCAGAAAGTATCTCAGTCGCTGAACTTACGCTGGGCCGATCTCGAAGGATTTCCCATTACATATTCATAGTGAGCTCCTGGCACTGATCAGGCTCAGCTTTGGGAGTTCACTAACATCAGAAGGCAGGAAATAACGCACAACTGCAGCTCTCAAAGACTGTCACTGCTACTTAAAGTAGCCAGTTAATTGTTGCAAGGAAGAAATGGCTTTGGCCAGGAGTAGATCTGCGCCATTTGCTGATGCTAACTCAAAGCTTCTGCAACACAATGCAGCAAAGGAGGAGCCTCCTCATTGACCGACCAGGGTTCGCTACTCTATGAACAAATGTACACACTGCTGGGAAAGAGACCCGGAGGTAGCGGAGAACAAAAATCAGTAGCCTTAGGAAACGGTGAGACGAGCCTATAGTGCACTAGCTCAAGTAGCTCAAGTAGATGAGCCAAAGGCATCTCCAAATTTGCGGATGACACTAAGTTGGGTGGCAGTGTGAGCTGCGAGGAGGATGCTATGAGGTTGCAGAGTGACTTGGATAGGTTAGGTGAGTGGGCAAATGCATGGCAGATGAAGTATAATGTGGATAAATGTGAGGTTATCCACTTTGGTGGTAAAAACAGAGAGACAGACTATTATCTGAATGGTGACAGATTAGGAAAAGGGGAGGTACAACGAGACCTGGGTGGCATGGTACATCAGTCATTGAAGGTTGGCATGCAGGTACAGCAGGCGGTTAAGAAAGCAAATGGCATGTTGGCCTTCATAGCGAGGGGATTTGAGTACAGGGGCAGAGAGATGTTACTACAGTTGTACAGGGCCTTGGTGAGGCCACACCTGGAGTATTGTGTACAGTTTTGGTCTCCTAACTTGAGGAAGGACATTCTTGCTATTGAGGGAGTGCAGCGAAGGTTCACCAGACTGATTCCCGGGATAGCGGGACTGACATAGCAAGAAAGACTAGATCAACTGGGCTTGTATTCACTGGAGTTCAGAAGAATGAGAGGGGATCTCATAGAAACTTTTAAAATTCTGATAGGTTTAGACAGGTTAGATGCAGGACGAATGTTCCCAATGTTGGGGAAGTCCAGAAGCAGGGGTCACAGACTCAGGATAAGGGGTAAGCCATTTAGGACCGAGATGAGGAGAAACTTCTTCACCCAGAGAGTGGTGAACCTGTGGAATTCTCTACCACAGAAAGTTGTTGAGACCAATTCACTAAATATATTCAAAAAGTAGTTAGATATAGTCCTTACTACTAGGGGGATCAAGGGGTATGGCGAGAATGTGGTGCAGGCTCGAAGGGCCAAATGGCCTACTCCTGCACCTATTTTCTATGTTTCTATGTCTATGCCCTCTAGTTCTAGTCTCCACTCTCAGTGGAAACATTCTCTCTGCATCCACTTTGTCAAGCCCCCTCAAAATCTTATACATTTCGATAAGATCACCTCTCATTCTTCTGAATTCCAATGAGTAGAGGCCCAACCTACTCAACCTTCCCTCATAAGTCAACCCCCTCATCTCCGGAATCAATCAATGACACATATAGATTCCTCTTACCCAATCACATCCTGACTGAAGTTCCAGGCTTAACCCTCAGAGATCAGCTGTTTCCAAGTACTGTATCTGGACACAAGTTATTGCTGCCACTTAAAACTGACACTGCTGTTGCATTGCTATGTGGAAAGGTATTCCCATAAAGCAAGTGTTATGTATTAATGCTTGGGGGTCACCAGACACCAGAAGGGGCCGCGGTCGGAGGGCATTGGGCTGTATGCATGTGGCATGTGTGCTTGGTCACCTGTATATAAGCTGGGTGTCGTTGTCATGCAGGTACTCTTGGGCTGGAATAAAGATGGATCAGGTTGCATCTGAGTGCGTTTACAGTAATCAGACTCTTGAGTCATTACAGCAAGTTTGCCATATAATTAACCTGTTTCTTTCCTCACATACAAGTTGGGACAAGTTTGGCTGCAAAAGGAATAAAGAGCTGTATATCCGAGCTTGCAAGGGACACTAAGTTATGAGGTACAGCAAGTTGTGAGTTTGGCAGCAGGCAGTTACAGAGGGACATAGACTGTCTAAGTGAGTAGACAGAACTATGGCACATGGAGTTCAATGTCGGGAAGCATGAGGTCATCCACTTTGGGTCCGAGAAAGACAAATCGGAGTATTTTCTGAATGATGAAAAACTAGGAGCTGTGGAGGTCCAAAGGGATTGGTGTCCATATACACAGATAACTAAAAGCTAGTGCACAGGTACAAAATGTAATCAAAAAGGTTAATGGAGTATTGGCCTTTATCTCCAGGGGGTTGGAATACAACAGTGAGGAAGCGGTGCTTCAGTTGTACAGAGCCTTAGTCAGAACCCATCTGGAGAGCTGTATTCAGATATATTGGCCTGGGAGGAGGTACAGCACAGACCCACCAGAATGATGTCAGGGCTTAAAGGGTTCAATCGTAAAGGCACAATGCGTAAACTTGTTCCGAAGGTTGAGGTGTTTAAAATGATTGAGGGATTCAATCGGGTAGATACAGAGAAACTATTTCCTCTGGTGGGAGAACCCAGAACAAGGAGGCACACACTTAAAATTAGAGCTAGGCCGTTCAGGGGTGTTGTCGGAAAGCACGCATTCACTTATGGAAATCTGGAACTCTCTCCCCTAAAAGACTGTGAATGCTGTAAATTGTCAAGACGGAGAGCGACTGATTTTTTAGGTAGGGTATTGAAGGATTATAGAGCAACGGTGGATAAATGGAGTTGAGCTACAGATCGACCATGATCTAATTGAATGGCGGAACAGGCTCGAGGAGCTGAATGGCCTCCTCCTGTTCCTCAGTTCCTATATATGTCTTTGCGCTTTTCAAACTTCTGATATCTCATCACTGCTTCTCCGTTTGCAGGACAAAGCTGCATGTAACTGAGCCAAACCAGAGGAGGGCCCCGAAATGTAGACCCTACACTCCATACAAACAGGCCCCACTTGACATGGTTGTGCCAAGAATATAAAATAACTCCCCTAGAGTGGGACTAGGGCATCCATTTCTTTTTCTTCTGCACTCACTCATCGAGTCGCCCATTCCCTCACACACGTACATTGCAGCAAAGCACCATAAAACACACTGTTTTCTTGGGCGCCTTTATTATGATATATTCTTTATGACCTCACAACACACACAGATTGCAAGATGACTCCATTGACGCAGAAACTTGTCAGGTGACCTGTCATCTGATGCCTTTATTGTGAAAACAGCAATGGCTGCATTATCACAGTAGTCCACACGGTGGAGCAGTAGCCCACAGGGTGGAGCAGTAGTCCCCACGGTGGAGCAGTAGTCCCCACGGTGGAGCAGTAGTCCACTAGGTGGAACTATATTACACATATAATATACCCGTCAGTTTCTTTAGGTGACCCTGACGAAGAAACTGCAGACCCTTTTCTCAGGTCAGCATAACCTAAACATTGGCCCAGTTTATCTTTTTGACTCTTGGCTGCTAAAGGACGCCCCTTTATAGCTGGTGCAGTGTCAAGAACATCAACAACTGAGCCAAACCCTGAGGCTAATTTTATCTTCAGCACTTGGGTAGTAATGTGCTGGAGCAGATTGCCTGCCCATTACAGAGCCCGGCCTTGGTGTAATACATGCTACTATTGAGTTAAACGTAGCCTGCAATGGGTTAAATTCACAAGACAGCAAGGTTTGGAATGTAGATTAAGATGCAGACAGCCCGTCTGAAGCAGCATTCTGTAGATAGTGAAAGATAGCTGAACAATCCAGCACTCGCTCGGTCACACTCATTGCGGCTGTGACAACTCTGTTCATCTGAAATCAGCAGGGTAGATTTCCAAGTTTGCCCAGTGAATTCTGCTCTCGGGTGGGGGTGCAGTCAATTTGACCAAACCTGATTCTGGAGCTGGGCTGAGAGATAAAAAGACAAGGGTGTGAGACAGTCAGGTTTATTAAGGGAAATGCTATGAGGGCCTTCGCCAAGAGAAAGAGGTTAGAAAGGTTGGAGGGTCGCTTTAAGTTATCTTGTTTAAGGTCAAATGATGTGGAAAAGGGAGGCATATTTCTTATTTTGTATCATTATGCAAAGGTAAGTTTTGCTGATTGAAGTGAATGAATCGGATTACAACTATTGATCAGTATGCTCACTCATTGTGAAATAATGCATCTTAATGGTTCCTGCCAAACATTCCCTCACCAAATTTTTGCTCAATATACTTTCGGAGAGATTGAAGGGGTACGTATGCAAATATCCATCCAGGTCACAAAAGGATTCCATAGTTACAACCCTAGTTAAACTATTGTATAAGTAGATATTGGGAAGTAATCGTCAATTCTATAAATGTAAGCCCATGCACCGTGGCTGCAGAGTGTACCATCTACAAGATGCACTGCAGCAACTCGCCAAGGCTTCTTCGGCAGCGCCTCCCAAACCCGCGACCTCTACCACCTTGAAGGACAAAGGCAGCAGGCACATGGGAACACCATCATCTTCAAGTTCCCCCCCAAGTTACACACCATCCTGACTTGGAAATATATCGGCCGTTCCTTCATCGTCACTGGGTCAAAATCCTGGAATTCCCTCCCTAACAGCACTGTGGGAGCACCTTCACCACACGGACTGCAGCGGTTCAAGAAGGCGGCTTACCACCACCTTCTCGAGGGCAATTAGGGATGGACCTTGCCAGCGATGCCAACATCGCAGGAATTAATTTTTTAAAAAGCTGTTCAGAATTTACTGAAGTGACTAATGTCACTTACCAGAGCAGCAATCTACGCAGAATAACAGCACTGTAAGGCAATTTAGCCAATTCAATGTGAACCAGGCCACACTCACCCTCTGTCACATAAGATACAAGCTCATGGGACGTGAAAGGTACCTGAAGCATTCAGTGAGTGCTTGGCATGTCTGATTCTCACGCAGCCCATGGAATCCGCAGGGGCCTCATAAGTGATGCTTTGGGATCCACGCTGTGAACAGAAGCCAGTCTGAAGAGACTCAAGCAGCACGTTTTGGCGGAGATGAGCACTGAGCTGAGAAGCAGTGGCACCTTCAAGAGAGGAAGGGAAGGTTAGCCAAGGACAGGAAGTTGTAGAGTGTTGGGTGAGTCATTTTGTGTGCTGGCTCACATACCTTGCACTCTCCCGTTGTATGTGGAGTGTTCACTAATTGTTCCTTGCCATTCACCTTCCCTCTTGAGTACCGCAGTGGCTGTAACTGAGGGCACTACAACAGGTTGTAGAACATGTACTGTGATGTAACGGTAAAATCCGCTCTGCTATCAATCTTACAATTTACAGGCCTGTCATATATCCTCAATCCTACCTGTCACCTGTCTGTGACAGCACCACGCAACTGATCCCTGGAAGAATGTCTCCTGATTATATGATTTATCGCTAATGATCACTGCTCTAAAAGCCACGGGTGTGACAGGCATTTCCTGGTGTCGATATTGAGTGTGTCCTTGATCACAATGTATTCAGGACACAAGCACCTCTCCCTGTGAGAATTGTGCCTTTATTAAAAAGATAATAAAATTATGACATTACAAGGATGGTGGACGCTGATTGGTTCTTCCATAGTAATTGAATCATTGGACAGGGAATGAATTTTAAAGAAAGCTAATAACTGCTTCAATTGGTGGTTTTCTAATTTTAACTTAATTTATAATTGTGGTATATATTTAATTTTGTTTAATTATAATTAATCTTTATTATACTGACTTTACTATTGTATATTCCTTAGTGTGTTATTTACAATGTAATTTGAATTTTTTTTTAAAAACAATTTTCCACCTGTGTCTATCTGCGTGCGCGCTTTGGCTGCCACTTTGGAGCCGAGCCTTTAGCCTATCTTTACACATCCTTCTCACGCTTTTTCTCTCTTTCCCTCAATGGTCAATATATAACGTGTTGCAAAACTGTTGTGAAACATCTTGGGACGTTGTACTACATTAAAAGCACTATATAAATAAAAGTTATTATTATTAATAATAATAGTTATTATTATTAATAATAATAGTTATTATTATTCCTCTTCATTCTTCCTTTTTAGGGCTTTCGTGTAACCTTGTCCAGGTCTGCACTTGGCCACAGACTAGCCACCCAGCAACTCTTGAGGATGCACCATTTGGACAGCAGTGTCATCTATGGCTTCTTTGACAGGTCGGATTCAGTCATCCCATTCACAGCTCTGTCAACAGCAACGGCAACTTGCATTTATATAGCACCATTAATTTAATAAAACGTCCAAGGCACTTCACAGGAGTGTTCTAAGACAAAACACTTGACAGCGAGCCACATAAGGAGAGATTAGAGCAGGTTCCAAATCGGCGACCAGGGTTTTGATTTTGTCACCCAGTCGCGCATCTCAAAATCCTTGGAGCAGCTCGCGCTGGGAGTTGAAGTGGTACGCCACTCCAGCTCTTTTATAGCCCGACCTGCGAGAGAACAGCTAGCCCGATCTAGGACCCCAATGTCCTTCGGATGCGACTTCCCACTGCAATAGAGCACGGGATCAGTGAATTCACCCTCTAATCTGCCTCCATTTAACCTCCATTCATTGTGAACTTGTTATCAGATAGTTCATAGAGTTCTACTACATCTCATATCTTCAGATGACAAACAAGATTACTTTTCGTAACAGGCTAAATCATTGAGCAGGTTAGTTACAGAGCACGCAGTAAGCCTGAATCACTGAGCAGCTCCGCACACAACCAGGAGCTTGGAACCAGCTCACAAGCGATTCATCAAACACACCACTCAGTTCTGAATTCTTTGAATTCTTGCTGCAGAACTTGAGATAAAAGAAAAGAAACCACCTTGTTCCTCGGCAAAAGTACAATAAATGCTTTGCAACAATTACATTAATTGTAAGCTTATAGGGCCCAAATTTCCCAGCCGCCGAGAGCGGCGTAGTTAGGGGTGGCATGCCGGCTTTTTGGGGCAAAAAAAGCACCAAAAAACGACCTGGTAATTTGGTCACTCCCTCATCGTCCGGATCCATCGGCGTGGCACTGCAGAGCCTGCGGGGTGTGGAGCTTCAGCCGCGCTTGCTCAGCGCAGCCGGCAGGGGAGTGGGGCTTGGGCCCAGCGTCTTGTGGAGTGCCGGCAGGGGGACACATGTCCGTTTGAGCGCGCGCATGCACAATGGGTGCTTCAGCGTGCGCGCATGCGCAATGCAACAGAAAGCTTGGCAATCGGCCAATTAAAGGGAGAGCGTCCTCAGTATCATTGGTAATGGAACATATATAATGGTAAGGTTTAAATATTGATTTCTGTGTGGCTGAGGGAGTGGAAAGGAGAGCTGGATAGGTGAGAAGTGTGATCTTTGAACATTACCTGAGTGTGAGACCAATAGACAAATGGCGCAAGAGCATGCAAGACAAACAAAGAATTTCCTCCATGAGGAAGTGGAGAAACTAGTGACTGTAATTGAGGAGAAATGGCTGGTGCTGGATATCAGCAAGAGTGGTCCGTCAAAAGTTTCACCCAAGGAAATGAGAAGAAGCTGGAACCTAGTTGCAGAAGAATACATCGCAGGGGTCAATACCGCAAGATCTGGAAGCCAATGCAAGAAGAAATGGCAGGACGTTGGTAAAGTAGTGAGTGTAAATAATATCTTCATCTTTACATTGAATTGCAGTGAAAAATGTGAGCATCTGTATGGGTTCCATCTTTCAGAAGCGCACCATGTGTGAAAATTAATATTTTCGCCTTTGCAGAAGAAATTGGCCCACAACAAAAGGGAAAGACTTAAAACATGAGGAGGTCCGCCAAATCTGCACCAACTGTCACCCCTGGAACAGAGGGTTGCTGCCTTGCTGAGTCGGCAGAAAAAGAATCAGCTCTGCACAAGCTGGGCCCACACGCGAGGGTGAGTCAGTAAAATGCATAGTCGCCCTTCAAATCAACCTGCTGACTGGCCTGCTACGCGTCAGACTGCTCATGCCACCCATCCTGCCCCCTCCTGTGCTGCTGTTCTGTTGTATTTTGCAGAAGAAGGAGACACTCCTCAACATCCTGAAGATCCACCAGAAGATCCAGATGCGTGCGTTCCAGACCAAGGCGGGTGGGGGGAGGAGGGGTCCGTGGAAATGTGTTCATGGGAGAATGCTGACCGCGATATGGATCAGTCCATAGTACAGGGCATCACACTGCCAGAAAACTCCATGAGCTCCTCAGCAACATTCCATGGGTTCACACCTTCCGAGGTCATGCGTCCCAGTGGCAGTGGTGAAATGCATGTTGGGACACCCAGTGCCCCACCGTCCCATCCTGCGCCCCACACTGGAGGGGTGCCACTAGGCAGATCCACGGCGAGGGGAAGGAGAAGCTGACCAGTCTCTCCTGAGATGCAGCCCTCAGCAGAGGTTAATCAGGTTGTGTCATTGGGTGAGGAGACCAATGCCCTCACAAGATCACTCGTGGCAACCGTCAGTGGGATGCGTGATGAGGTCGCGACACTGTCAGGTGAAATCTCAGCACTGAGACGGGAAGTGAGGGCAGGAATTTCAGAGGGTGTGCAAACGATGGCAGATGCCATGAGGGAGCCAGCTTCTGCAATAAGGGCACAAAGGCCAGATACTCAAATGCCACTCCCACTTCAATTCACGCACCAGCCACCGGTCAGACCCAAGCTGGGCCCCCAACCACCCCCCCCAACCACCATCACTGACCCTATGAGGAAGTGCACTTTCCCTGAGATGTGAGTGAGGGATGGGTGCAGCGTTTCTTTGCTGTTGTTGTTGTTGTTGTTGTTGTCATTAAAGTGCACTGTAAAATATCCAATAAAAGATATTTTGCATTAAAACTGAATCATACTCCATTAGGACCACGCAACATTTAGGGACAACTGTAAAAAGTAAAAATCCCTCACCCCTACAGTCATGTGTGCCTGCCGCCCCTAGCCCTGGCGGGAGGGCTAACCGGTGCGTTCTGCAGTCGGCAAGTAGGACTGCTCCACTTTCAGTAGCTGATTTATCTTTCATTTATTTGCGATGATGTTGTGCAGCTGTTGTGCTGAAGATGTTGTGATATTGTGCTGATATTGTGAAGGTCTTTAGTGCTTTAGAATCCTCTAACTCACCTTTCCCCCTCCACACCCCCCCCCCCCCCGCCACCCCTATCTCTGACGACCTGCATTGATTTTTTAAATGCCTACAAAAGAGGCCACATACACTGGCCTAAGTTAGTTTGGAGTAACTTTCAGTTGGCCAAATTTGCTTCTATGGCCAGAAGATTGAGAACTGGTTGTCAGACAGGAAGCAAAGAGTAGGAGTAAATGGGTACTTTTCAGAATGGCAGGCAGTGACTAGTGGGGTACCGCAAGGTTCTGTGCTGGGGCCCCAGCTGTTTATACTGTACATTAATGATTTAGATGAGGGGATTAAATGTAGTATCTCCAAATTTGCGGATGACACTAAGTTGGGTGGCAGTGTGAGCTGCGAGGAGGATGCTGTGAGGCTGCAGAGCGACTTGGATAGGTTAGGTGAGTGGGCAAATGCATGGCAGATGAAGTATAATGTGGATAAATGTGAGGTTATCCACTTTGGTGGTAAAAACAGAGAGACAGACTATTATCTGAATGGTGACAGATTAGGAAAAGGGGAGGTGCAAAGAGACCTGGGTGTCATGGTACATCAGTCATTGAAGGTTGGCATGCAGGTGCAGCAGGCGGTTAAGAAAGCAAATGGCATGTTGGCCTTCATAGCAAGGGGATTTGAGTACAGGGGCAGGGAGGTGTTGCTACAGTTGTACAGGGCATTGGTGAGGCCACACCTGGAGTATTGTGTACAGTTTTGGTCTCCTAACCTGAGGAAGGACATTCTTGCTATTGAGGGAGTGCAGCGAAGGTTCACCAGACTGATTCCCGGGATGGCGCGACTGACCTATCAAGAAAGACTGGATCAACTGGGCTTGTATTCACTGGAGTTCAGAAGAATGAGAGGGGACCTCATAGAAACATTTAAAATTCTGACGGGGTTAGACAGGTTAGATGCAGGAAGAATGTTCCCAATGTTGGGGAAGTCCAGAACCAGAGGTCACAGTCGAAGGATAAGGGGTAAGCCATTTAGGATCGAGATGCGGAGGAACTTCTTCACCCAGAGAGTGGTGAACCTGTGGAATTCTCTACCACAGAAAGTTGTTGAGGCCAATTCACTAAATATATTCAAAAAGGAGTTAGATGTAGTCCTTACTACTAGGGGGATCAAGGGGTATGGCGAGAAAGCAGGAATGGGGTACTGAAGTTGAATGTTCAGCCATGAACTCATTGAATGGCGGTGCAGGCTAGAAGGGCCGAATGGCCTACTCCTGCACCTATTTTCTATGTTTCTATGTAAGAGGCATAAGTGGCTGGTCACGCCCCTTTTGGAGAGAAAAAAACTGAACTAGAAAAAAACCTAACTAACTGACTTACACTGGAGCAAGTTAAATGGGGAAATTTGCGAATTTTAATTTACTCCATAAAAAGCTACATACTCCAAAAAAAACAGGGCAACTCTTGGGGAAATTTGAGCCCATAACGTCTAAATTACCTCTGAGCTCTACCAAAGTTAAACGAAATTGGCAAACATACTGTTTGTAACACTCAGAATCGCTTGCAAGTTAAAACGCATCAGGTGCTGGATTTTAGGCTTTTCTATTTTCGGGGCAGAAACAGAGGTGGGGCGGGAAAGTTAGCGGTCGGGAATAGTTTGCGCTTTGGTAAGGAAGTTTGTGCATCTGGGCCCTGCGTCAGGGGGCGCAGCGCGAAGGGAGGCGTTGTACACCTCTCGTGGAGCAAGGATGGGAAACTCATAACTAAAGTGTCGGACCGGGAGCGCTCCTGGTCGGGGTGGGGAAACCTTAAAAACCCACAAAAACTTTCCCAAAACATTGCCCACGCCACCACAACACATATCGCTACAAAACTGTAAAGTACAGACACTCACACTGACCTGCGGAGCACTTTACCTCCCTCCGGGCTGCTGGCTGTGCCGGATCGCTCTGATTTCCCAGGCGGTCATTGCGGGCACACTTCCGGGCGGACGGATCGGGGAAAGTCTAAACTCCTGCCGGTGTCACAACCAGAGGCATTGCACACCCAGAGCAGCTCTCCCCAGCGGTGCTGCTCAGCCCCAGCACAAAACGCGACCCGAGGATCGCGACGGGGCACAGGGGGCCTCACCGTCGCATTTCACACCGCTCTGGGGCGCAACCCACAGCGCACAGGACCAGAAATAGCAGCCCCAGCTTTGAAACGCTGACACATTATAAACACAAGAGTATGTAGATAAGCACATGGCAGCTGGATTCCCCTCTGCGATTCCAACTGAAGCTAGACAGGATGGCGGTGGAGAATGAGGGAAGGTTCAGGTGGTGAGGTCTATCGATGTACTTTCTTCACATCCCCCCGCACTACCCCCCCCACCCCTCCTCCAGGGTGGGTGATGGCCGCACCTTCTCCGCACCCTGCCTGTAAATGGGGGTGGGGTCTGGATCCCCGATGGGTTACCCTCTGGTCCACCTGTAATACTGGCGATTCCTGGAGCTGCCATGGGGGAGGGTGATAGTGAGACCTGAGTGGCAGCAGTAATGGCCCTGAGTGGCCCCCCTAGTGGGTGAGGGTCCTGTAACGGCCTTCTCTCACACCATTCTGCCCCCAGCACATCACCTGCTGCAGGTCTTGTTCTCACTCGAGACCTTCAGTGGGACATTGGTTCCAACCTTCGAGATGCTTCTACCCTTCCACTAACCCATTCCCAGCTGATCTGGTGCTGGAAATTGATGGTGCGCTATTCCTTATTGAATCAGCGAATCATACAGCATAGAGGGCAGCCATTCACTCATCATGCCTGTGCCGGCTCTCTGAAAGAGCTATCCAATTAGTCCCACTCCCCTGCCCTTTCCCCATACACCTACACTTTGTTCCTTTATAAGTATATATCCAATTCCCTTTTGAAAGTTATTACTGAACCAGCTTCCACCATCTTTCCTGGCTGTGCATTCCAGATCACAACAACTCATAAGAACATAAGACTATAAGAAACAGGAACAGGAATCGGCCATTTGGCCCCTCATGGCTGATCTGATCATGGACTCAGCTCCACTTCCCTGCCCGCTCCCCATAACCCTTTACTCCTTTATCATTCAAAAATCTGTCAATCTCTGCCTTAAATATATTCAATGACACAGCCTCTAGGATAGAGGATTCCACAGATTTACAACCCTCTGAGAGAAACAATTTCTCCTCATCTCAGTTTTAAATGGGTGGCCCCTTATTCTAAGACTATGTCCCCTAGTTTTAGTTTCCCCTATGAGTGGAAGTATCCTCTCTGCATCCAAATTGTCAAGCCCTCTCATTATCATAAATTTCAATAAGATCACCTCTCATTCTTCTGAACTCCAATGTGTGTAGGCCCAACCTACTCAACCTTTCCTCATAAGTCAATCCCGTCATCTCCGGAATCAATCTCGTGAACCTTCTCTGAACAGCCTCCAATGCGAGTATATCCTTCCTTAAATACGGAGACCAAAACCGCACGCAGTACTCCAGGTATGGCCTCACCAATACCCTGTATAGTTGTAGCAGGAATTCTCTGCTTTTATACTCCACCCCCTTGCAATAAACTCAGTGAGTAACAAAAATACTCTTCATCTCCCCCTGCCTTTTTTTGTCAATTATCTTCAATTTGTGTCTTCTGGTTATCGGCTAACAGTGTCTCCCTATCTACTTTACCAAAACCCCTCTTGACGGTGGAAACCGTGCCGGGAGCCCGAACCCAGGGAAATGAGTCAGGGGGTCAATGGGGGTGACTTTAACCCAACTCGCTCAGCAGCAACCTGGTGGGTAGGCAGTTAAAATCGCCCCAGCACTTACCTGTCTGAAAGCCGCCATGATCGCAACACTTGTGATTTTAACCTGCTCTCTGCATTTTGTGGCCTGCTGACATCGTTGAAACCCGACTTTAAATTTAACTCAGGCCAGAGCGGGAAAACCACCTGGCATTAAAATCGGGTTCAGTGTTGTTGACGGGTCAGACAGAAGTCCCACATTGGGTCTGCTCATTTTTACACAATTTTAACCCATCACATCCATTTGATTGAATTGATTTATTTCAGGTCAAAAGTAAACAGCCTTCTTCCAGCAGCTTGTCACATCGTTAGCATGGCAACATGTTTTATGACATTTAAAGACCTTAGGACATAAGACCATAAGAAATAGGAGCAGGAGTAGGCCATCTGGCCCCTCGAGCCTGCTCCGCCATTCAATAAGACCATGGCTGATCTGATCTTGGCCTCAACTCCACTTTCCTGCCCACTCCCCATAACCCTTGACTTCCTTATCATTCAAGAATCTGTCTATCTCCACCTTAAATAAATTCAATGACCTAGCCTCCACAGCTCTCTGAGGCAGGCAAATCCAAAGATTCACGACCCTCTGAGAGAAGAACTTCCTCCTCATCTCTGTTTTAAATGGACAACCCCTTATTCTGAAACTATGCCCCCTGGTTCTAGATTCCCCCACGAGGGGAAACATCCTCTCTGCATCTACCCTGTCAAGCCCCCTCAGAATATTATACGTTTCAATGAGATCACCTCTCAATCTTCTAAACTCCAATGAGTATAGGCCTAACCTGCTCAACCTTTCTTCAGACAACCCCTTCATCTCAGGAATCAACCTCGTGCACCTTCTCCAAATTGCCTCCAATGCAATTATATCCCTCCTTAAATAAGGAGACCAAAACTGTATGCAGTACTCCAGGTGTGGCCTCATCAATACACTGTACAGTTGTAGCAAGACTTCCTTACTTTTATACTCCATCTCCCTTTCTTCCTAACGAGTAAACATGAGGACCTTAAAGAAGGTGGAACTAGGTTTAGAATATGTAACAGGAAGGGAAGTCGTGGACAACATTCCCATTTTTATTACAGTCATCAATCATAGAAATTTACAGCACAGAAGGAGGCCATTTCAGCCCATCTTGTCTGCGCCGGCCGACCAAGAGCTATCCAGCCTAATCCCACTTTCCAGCTCTTGGTCCGTAGCCCTGTAGGTTACGGCACTTCAAGTGCACATCCAAGTACTTTTTAAATGTGGTGAGGCTTCCTGTCTCTACCACGCTTTCAGGCAGTGAGTTCCAGATCCCCACCACCCTCTGGGTGAAGACATTTCCCCTCATATCTCCTCTATACCTCTCTCTAATTACTTTAAATCTATGCCCCCTGCTTGTTGATCCCTCTGCCAAGGGAAATAAGTCCTTCCTATCCACTCTATCCAGGTCCCTCATAATTTTATACACCTCAATCAGGTCTCCCCTTAGCCTCCTCTGTTCCAAAGAAAGCAGATCACTGCTCTGATGCAGCAGACCCTGTATGGCGCTCCCCATACATGGCTCTAACAGTGTGATTAGTCAGTGGCGCTTTAAGGGTTAAAGAATCTTACAGAGCTAAAAAATGTCTATGCCGGCACTGCAGCGAGTAGGTTGGAGCAGGTGTTGTAACCGTTAGATGGCAGGGCCCCCCGAGGAACAACATGGCAGCTCGGTGTTTAGGATTTTGATCGGCCTATTTCCGTTTGTTCCAGGATCTGAACCGGCCCAGAAACTCCCGGAAAATAATGTCTATTCACTTAAACTTTACCAAAGCAAAATACACCTCCCGAAATTGGCACTTAAGCCAAGGATATTAAATTGTGTGACCTTTCGTTCGAACAGTTTGTTTTTTGAGACTACCTGCCGATGACAGTTCCTTTCCTAAGCTGATGTTAAGGGATATCTCCTCAGCCTGGGGCAGCCTAAGTGAAAAGAATGAGAATGCCAGCAATGAATGTACCATTATCGTGCTATCACAGATCTCTGACCTCTCCAATCCAATTATGTTGCCACTGATGGAGGTGACTTCAAGTCATTACACTGATGTCCTTTGCTGCCTGAAGACACGTGGCGAAAATCAACAGCTGCCTATATATAGGCAGAGTGTCATTTACATGACAGCAGATACAAAACCCATAATTAAAGCAGCATTGGGTGTAAGCCTGGGCCCAGGGGCAGCACTCTTGTGTCTGAGTCACAAGATTGTGGGTTCAAGCCCCACTCCAGGGACTTGAGCACAAAATCTGGGCTGGCACTCCAGTGCAGCGCTGAGGGAGCACCGCACTGTCAGAGGTGCTGTCTTTCAGTTGAGATGTTAAACCAAGGTCCTCTCAGGCGGATGTGAAAGACCCCATGGCACTAGGTGAAGTGGAGTTCTCCCTGGTATCCTAGCCAATATTTATCCCTCGACCAACTGCACAAAAATATATTATTTATTTAATTGCTGTTTCTTCGTCATAGGCGGTCCCTCGTATCGAGGAAGACTGGCTTTCACCAAAAAAGGATGAGTTCTCTGGTGTTTCAATGAGGGACCTACGATTCCGGATCCAGAACTACATGTTGAAGGGTGGAAGATGCCTGTGCGTGGATTTTTTTAACGTGGGGTGGCCGTTGCACACCAGCCACCACACGGGCTTGACAGAGCTAGGTCTTGGTCCAGTGGCAAGGGTTAACCACTTGCTGCATGGACCTAGTGTGCACACATATTGCAGTGTGGGCTGGCCCGTGCTGCCCCTGGGCCCTCGCCTCTCCTGGGCTCCGATCACGTTGCTCTACAATCTCTCGCTGCTCCTTCGCCCCCTCATCGCCACTCCCACAGTACCTGCCCACGCTCCAATCATGGTACCCACTGGGCCACGGCTCACACACACGAGTTTCAAAGAAGGAATTGGTCAGTTTGAAACTTCGAAGATGCCGCTGAACCTGGAAAAGGAGGATCATCACAATCTCATCTTTCTAAGCACAGCAAGTGAGAAAAGAAAGAAAAAGCAGTTTCGATGAAAATCAGCTTCCCCGGTGAGAAGGAATTCAAAAAGAAGAGAGACACGGTCAGAATTTAAAAATACTCAGAGCGGTTCTTAAGAGTTGTATTTTGTCCACTCACAGAGATGGATTACAGAGTTTGTCTTGTAAATATAGACCTGGATTATATAGCTGGTATTTATTTACATATATCGTCTTTTGTTAAGTGTCTCCTCTTTTCTGTTTGTGGGATGATGCTGTGTACATATTGGCTGCCATGTTTCCTACATTTCAACAGTGACTATACTTCAATAGTACTTCATTGGCTGTAAAGCACTTTGGCAGGCAGATGTAAACGGCGCTATATAACTGTAAGTTCTTCTCTCTCTGTAGCATTGATCTGAAGGCTGGAGATACACTGCCAAGCCAGCTGCTGACTGGGGTCCATGTTGGATTCACTCCAGAGTGATATTGGCAGGATAAATGAGCTACGAGCGAACTGATGCAACTCCTTGCAATTGTACTGTGACAGGTGGTTTTGACTGACAGGAAGCTATGGGACTTGAAGCAGCAACCATCTGGAAGCTTGCATCATAACTAAGCAGCCAGCTATAACAATAAGGTAGAATTATCCTTTTATTCATAATGCATGAGTAAACATTCTGCTTCTCATTATAAATGTCCAGCCCAGACTGATGGGATGAAAGTCTGTCCGGCCTGCTCTGTCTCTCAAAGTTCTATGTGTAGTGAGTATGAGCAGCATTCATCCAACTCTTCATGGCCACAAAAGAAAGTGGGCTCTAAATTGGCACTCTCACATAGACAGGCCCCCAGATGGCTAGTGGGAGACATAGAAGCTGCTGCACCGGTGCAGTGAGATTTTCTTGTCTAAAGTCAGATGTAAGGCATGTTACTGTGGAAAAGTAGAGAGACAGAGCAAGAGAGAAAGGAAAAGAGAGAGAAAGAGAGAGCGAGGAAGAGGGAGAATGAAAGAAAGAGAGAGAGAAAAAAAGAGAGAGAACGAGAGAAAGGGAGAGAGAAAGAAAGAGAAAGAGAGAGAGAAAGAGAGAGAGAAATAAAGAAAGAAAGAGAGAAAGAAAGAGAGAAAGAAAGGGAGAGAGAGAGAGAAAGAGAGAAATAAAGAAAGAAAGAGAAAGAAAGAGAGAAAAAAAGGGAGAGAGAGAGAAAGAGAGAGAGAAATAAAGAAAAAAAGAGAAAGAAAGAGAGAAAGAAAGGGAGAGAGAGAGAGAAAGAGAGAGCGAAATAAAGAAAGAAAGAGAAAGAAAGAGAGAAAGAAAGGGAGAGAGAGAGAAAGAGAGAGAAATAAAGAAAGAAAGAGAAAGAAAGAGAGAAAGAAAGGAAGAGAGAGAGAAAGAAAGAGAGAGGGTGAAAGAGAAGAAGAGAGAGAGAGAAAGGAAGGAATGGAGGAAGGAAGGTAAACTGTTTTTTTTATGTTAGCTGAGTGATAAATATTGAGCAGGACACTGGGGTAGTCCCCATGCTTTACTCTCGATGTAATCTGTGACTGTGCTCGACACTGACAATGGATACCTGAATGGAAAATAGTAGTGGCAACACTTAAAAAGTATTTTTTTTTTAAACAAATATTTTCCCTCCCCCTCCCTGGGGGAACTGAGACCTGAAGTTGTCACAGTTTATGATATGTTGAGTACTCCTCACAATGATTTGGATTTGCTTTCAAGGATGGAAGACAATTGAAATATTGGTGCCTTTTAAAATTATTCATTGCCACATATACCATTGGCCAGGCCAGCCTTCCAGCTGATTTAACATACATCGAGAAACCTGTTGCAGAGAATGAAACTTTAGTTTATTAGCATTGCTGAAATGGATGTTCACAACGCCGAACTACACTGACCCATTTCTCACCTCCCTCCACACATATCTGCTACCATATTGTTATGTATGTAAACATTGTAACTGTGTAAGACTTGCCACCAGAGGGCGCAACTGTTGGAGACCCAAGGGTCATCTGCACAACTCGTGTAAGGGAGTATAAAAGGTTGTCTGCCATGCTGCTTAGGCACTCTGGAGTTGTATTAAAGAGGCTAAGGTCACATCAGTTTTAGTTCACAGTACTCAGTCTTGTGGAGTTCTTCCCTTCTTAACAATTGGTGACGAGTAACAGATTACAAACTTTCACGTGGTCATGACTGCCATTGGTATTTTAGAGAGATTTGTAGAGGGTGATGATTGGAAGCCTTCATTGAGCGTCTCGATCAGTACTTCGTGGCCAACGAGCTGGATGAGGACGATAAAGCGATCAAGCGCAGGGCAATTCTTTTCACCGTGTGTGGGTCCACAATATACGGCTTCATCAAGAATCTGTTAGCACCGGAGAAACCAGTGGAGAAGACATATACAGAGTTGTGTACACTGGTTCGGAACCACCTCAAGCCGAAGGAGAGCATCTTAATAGTCAGGTATCGCTTCTACAGCACCACCGCTCCGAGGGTCAGGACGTGGCGAGTTATGTCCCCGACTTGAGACGCCTTGCGGGAATTTGCTGGATTTTTGGGGGAAATGCTGCAGGACTTTTTTGTGCTTAGCATCGGCCACGAGGTGATTCTTCGCAAGCTGCTGTCCACCGAATCCCGAGACCTGAGCAACGATAGCCCAGGCATTCATATTCACGAGCGGTAATACCATTCAGATATCTTCCCAGCATCGAAGCCCACCAGCAAATACTGTGCATAAAATAATGTCACTAGCAGGCAGAACTGCATATGGCAGGTTCTACACGCCTGCAGCTGCAAGACCTAGGATGACTCAGAGTCCACCATCGGGCATGAATGTAAATCCATTAGAACCATGTTGGCGCTGCGGGGGTAATCATCGAGCCCATCAATGTCGATTCAAGCACTACGTGTGCAAAGGCTGCGAATGTGCAAAAGTGCTGCGATTCACCACGTGGCAGATCGATCCGGTGCGGATCACGCAGAACAAACAAGAGAGGCAACTCAACCCGAGGAAGAAGTGTATGGGGTACACACCTTCACCACCAAGAGCCCTCCTATCATACCAAAAGTCAAATTGAACTGTATTCCAGTATCAATGGAGTTGGACACGGGGGCGAGTCAATCAATTATTAGCCAGAAGGCTTTTGAGAAACTGTGGGGTAACAAGGCACAAAGGCCAAAACTGAGCCCGATTCAGACAAAACTGCGCACCAACACCAAAGAGCTCATAGCAGTCATTGGCAGTGCGGCAGTGAAGGTATCGTACAATGGAGCTGTGCATGATTTATTACTGTGGATTGTGCTAGGCGATGGCCCAATGCTATTTGGCAGAAGTTGGCTGGGAACGATTCGATGGAACTGGGACGACATCAACGCACTATCTTCAGTGGATAATGCCTTGTGTGCTAAAGTGCTGAGCAAGTTTCCGTCACTATTTGAATCAGTCATCAGCAACTTCACAGGCGTCAAGGTGCAGATCCATCTAGTCCACAATGCAAGGCCCATTCATCACAAGGCTCGAGCTGTTCCATGTATGTTGCGGGAGAAAGTCGAGATCGACCTGGACAGACTTCAACGAGAGGGAATCATATTGCCAGTCAAGTTCAACGAGTGGGCCAGTCCAATTGTTCTGGTGTTGAAAAGCGATGGCAGGGTCAGAATCTGTGGAGACTCCAAGATAATGATCAACCGAGTCTTGTTACAAGACCCAGTACCCGCTACCCAAGGTGGATGACCTATTCGCAATGTTAGGGCCAACTTGGTGAAGTCGTTCGCCAAGTTGGCCCTAACCTCCACCTACATGACACAGGAGCTGGCTGAATCTTCGAAAAGATTGATGTGCATCAACAAGCACAAAGGACTTTTTATAATACCACAGGTGCCCTTTTGGGATTCGCTCGGCTGTGACCATCTTCCAGAGGAACATGAAGATTCTGCTGAAATCGGTTCCGCGCTCCGATGTGTTTCAAGACGACATCCTGATCACCGGTCATGACATCACCGAACACCTGCACAATCTGGAAGAGGTTCTAAGTCAACTAGTCAGAGTGAGACACAGGCTGAAACGCTCCAAGTGTGCTTTCCTGGTGCCAGAGGTCAAATTTTTGGGGAGCAAGATTGCGGCAGACAGCATCAGACCCACGGACTCAAAGACAGAGGCCATCAAGAATGCACCCAGACCACAGAATGTGATAGAGCTGCTTACGTTCCTGGGAGTCCTCAACTATTTTGTTAATTTTCTACCCGGGTTAACCACTTTGCTGGACCGTTGCACATGTTGCTACGTAAGAGTGATGACTGGGTTTGGGGTAAATCTCAAGAGATAGTCTTTGAGAAAGCCAGAAACCTACTTTGTTCTAATAAGTTACTTGTATTGTATGACTCGTGTAAACGTTTAGTGCTAGCTTGTGATACATCTTCGTACTGGGTCGGCTGTGTGTTACAGCAAGCCAATGTATCAGGCAAACTTCAACCGGTTGCATACACGTCTAGAAGTCTGCCTAAGGCTGAAAGAGCTTACAGTATGGTCGAGAAAGAAGTGTTAGCATGTGTATATGGGGTTAAGAAAATTCACCAATACCTATTTGGACTTCGGTTTGAGCTTCAAACCGCTCATTTCGCTGTTTTCAGAAAGCAAAGGTATAAACACCAATGTTTCATCCCACATCCAAAGATGGGCACTAACATTGTCCACCTATGACTATGTTATCCACCACAGACCAGACACAGAGAACTGTGCTGATCCCCTCAGTCAGCTACCATTGCCCACTACCGGGGTGGAAATGGCACAGCCCACAGACTTGCTTCTTGTAATGGATGCTTTTGAGAGCGAGGGGTCACCCGTCACTGCTCACCAGATCAGGACCTGGACCAGCCAGGATCCTGTGCTATCATTAGCAAAGAGTTGCGTCCTCAATGAGAGCTAGTTGGCCATTCCCGGGGAAATGCAAGATGAAATTAATCCGTTTCACCGACGTAAGGATGAAATGTCCATCTAGTCGGATTGTTTCTTGTGGGGTAATCGCGTGGTTTTGCCAAAAAAAGGCAGGGAAACGTTTATACACGACCTACACAATACCCACCCAGGCATAGTCATGATGAAGGCTATAGCCAGGTCGCATGTTTGGTGACCCAGCATTGACTCAGACTTAGATTTATGCGTACACCAGTGCAACACATGCTCACAATTGAGCAATGCACCAAGGAAGGCTCCATTGAGTCTGTGGTCATGGCCCTCCAAACCATGGTCCAGGATCCACGTAGATTTTGCTGGCCCCTTTCTCAGAAAGATGTTTTTAGTTGGAATGGACGCTTACTCTAAATGGATTGAATGCGTAATCATGTCATCGGTCACATCCACTGCCACCATTGAAAGCCTCCGGGCTATGTTCGCCACCCATGGCTTGCCCAACGTCCTTTTCAGTGACAATGGACCGTGTTTCACCAGCTCGGAATTCAACGAGTTTATGACCCGCAATGGCACCAAGCATATCAGGTCTGCTCCATTTAAGCCCGCATCCAATGGTCAAGTGGAACGGGCAGTGCAAACTATCAAGCAGAGCTTGAAACGCGTGACGTGTGAGATAAGCGGGTCCTTGCAGACCCACTTATCTCGGGTTCTGCTCAGCTACCGGACGCCACCCCACTCGCTCACTGGGGTTCCCATGCAGAATTGTTAATGAAGAAAGCACTCAAAACCAGGCTCTCCATATTCCACCCGGATCTAAATGATCATGTGGAAACCCGGCGTCACCGGCAAAAGATGTACCACGATCGTGCGGCTGTATCGCGTGACATTGATGTTAACGACCCTGTGTTTGTCCTGAATTACGGTCATGTTCCTAAATGGGTCGCTGGCACTGTCTTGGTCAAGGAGGGGAATAAAGTGTTTCTAGTCAAACTATTGAATGGACAAACGTACAGAAAGTATTCGGATCAGACCAAACTGAAGAGGACATCACCATCATCGATCCACCAACACACACTCAACCATTAATCGACCTCACTGTCAATCAAGAGGATGAACCCACCATTCCCAACAGTCCTGTCAGACCAGCCGCGCCACAGTGCAGCAATGGTCCGACCAACTCACCTATGCCAGAGTTTGAACTCAGACGATCAACCAGGGAGTGTAGGGCCCGTGATCATCTCAACTTGTAAATAATTTTTATTAAAGACTTTGGGGGGAGTAATTTTATGTATGTAAACATTGTAACTCCATAAGACTTGCAGCTGTTGGAGGCCCAAGGGTCACCTGCACACCTCGTGCAAGGGAGTATAAAAGGTTGCCTGCCATGCTGCTTAGGCACTCTGGAGTTGTATTAAAGAGACTAAGGTCACATCAGTTTTAGCTCACAGTACTCAGTCTTGTGGAGTTCTTCCATACTTAACACGTATGGTGCAAAATCCTTCGTAGAGTCCTTGCAAGTACCAACAGGGCCAGTGTCAAAGCCACTCAATCAACACAGGAATATCCTTTGTTTTACTCTAATACGGCCAGAGATACAGGCCCATTATGTTATGGTTATAACTGTGGATTAACACAGAAATGTGCCCTTGAAAAAATTCGCCTCTATATTCTGTTATTTCCCCGTACCCTTGTGAATAACACAGTCCCCTTTGCTTCTGTGCATGTTATGACAGGAAGTCATAGTGGCAATCAGAAGTTAATGATCTGATTCAAACGATGTATCTTACCACTCCTTGGCAGAGCTAAAAGGTAACACCAGTCCAAATTAAATTGACAGTTCCTTCACTAATCACTGCTGCATCTCTATCAGAGAAGCTGGAGGAAGAGATTTAGGAATGAAATGTCACACAAGTTCAGTAATGGCTGCTGTGTGCCTGGAGTTAAAGTATTCTGAAGGAGGAATGCACAAAGCAGCAGCTGATCTATGCAACGACTCACATAACTGGCAACGCACAATCGGGATGGAAGCCAAACTAGATTGTGAAACCAGGAAAGTGTCGGTGGGAATGTTGGGTGAGGATATCAGCTGTGGTGCTCCGACAGACAATTAGCCTCCTGGCAGAGACTGGCCAGATTCACACATGAACAGCGATTTAGGCACCACACCCAACGGTGGGTGGCAATTATGCGACATTAACCTTGGATAAGTAACACTTTCAGGAGAGGACGAGATAAACAGGGACATTTTTCACAAAAAAGGGGGGAAAGAAAATAATTATTTAATACTGAATATCTGAGGTGGAAAATGCAGAATTGCTTGGGTAAGGGGTTAAAGGATGAAGCTCCTGTCAGACTGCACCTCAACTCGAATTACTGCGTTCAAAATGGCAGAGGTTCTCTGTTACTCTTCATTATCTTGCTTATTAATCACTTGTGGCCTTACTTAAAGAAACACAGGTCAATGTAAATGTTGTCACCTGAACTTTTAGGCTATATGTCGAGTCTGCAGATCACATCACTGCTCTGAGGTGACAATAACTCCCCGAGAGGAAGGAATCATCACTTTGGATAATTCTGCCTCGTGCTCCTTGTTGCAATGTTGCTTCAGCGTATGGCTGATAACTCCAATACACTCTTCGAGAAGCAAATGAATATTGTACATTCCTCTCCATAAAATGCCCTCATTGCTGTTGCTATGCACGCATGTGAATGTGTTGTTTAATTCATTCATGAGGCTCAGGAACTCAGAAAGACCTAACAACAACAACAACAACTTGTATTTATATAGCGCCTTTCACACAATGAAATGTTCCAAGGTGCTTCACAGGAGTATTATGAGATAAAAATTTGACACTGAACCGCATAAGTAGAAATTAGCGCAGGAGGTATGTTTTAAGGAGTGTCTTGAAGGAGGAAAGAGAGGTTGAGAGGCGGAGAGGTTTAGGCAGGGAGTTCCAGAGCTTGGGGCCCAGGCAACAGAAGGCACGGCCACCAATGGTTGAGCAATTATAATCAGGGATGTTTAAGACGGCAGAATTAGAGGAGCACAGAGATCTCGGGGGGCTTGTCGGACTGGAGGAGATTACAGAGTTAGGGAGGGACGAGACCATGGAGGGATTTGAAAATAAGGATGAGTTTTTTTTAATTGAAGCGATGCATAACCGGAAGCCAATGTAGGTCAGCGAGCACAGGGGTGATGGGTGAGTGGGACTTGGTGCGAGTTAGGACACGGGCAGCCGAGTTTTGGATCACCTCTAGTTTACTTCGGATAGAATAGTGCTACAGGAAAGGATAGTTCACACAGAAACAGTCTGATATGATGAACTGATAGGGTAAGGAATTAATACTCCATGTTTTTTTTCTTAATTTCCTAATGGCTCTCAGTCTGAATAAACCATTCAGATCAGAAGGTTTCGAGTTAAGTCCCTGGTTTGTTCTGAGTTAGTTGATCTCCTCCCGAGGGGCAATGGAGGTCCCATTCCTGATCACTGTACAGTTTCCCAGCTGGGAAATGGATAACAGATGAGGAGAGTGTGTCTATGATGCGATCTACAGTTGCATAGCCTGCCAACACTCACTGCCTGCTCTGGGAGGTGACTGGCTCCTGTTGAATGTGCCCTGGCAGCATGATCAGTTGCCTGTGCTCCTGAACAACGGTTAATTGAAAAGAAACTCTTGATTGGCCCCTTTATAGAGGGTTCTGGTGGGGGTGGGGGGGTGGGGGTAGGATTTGAGCAGGTCTCGGGGGAGGGGACCCTATGTAATTAGGCTGACACTCCCAGTGCAGTGCTGAGGGAGAGCTGCACTGCCGGAGCTGCCGTCTTTCGGATGAGATGTTAAACCGAGGCCCTCTCTGCCGTCTCAGGTGGACGTAAAAGTTCCCATGGCATTATTTCAAAGAAGAGCAGGGGAGTTATCCCCGGTGTCCTGAGCCAATATTTATCCCTCAATCAACATAACAAAAACCGTTTATCTGGTCCTTATCACATTGCTGTTTGTGGGAGCTTGCTGTGCGCAAATTGGCGGCCGCGTTTCCCACATTACAACAGTGACTACACTCCAAAAGTGCTTCAATGGCTGTAAAGCACTTTGAGATGTCCAGTGATCATGAAAGGCGCTATATAAATGTAAGTCTTGCTTTCTTTCTTTGCAAATGACCCCAAAGGCTGTTAGCCTCCGGAGTGACTGCCTACATGAAGCAGGCGGGTGCTGGATAGGCCCCATGCCAATGAGGTTGCCCTTCCATTTCCCTCGCTAACACTGGTAGCATCAGCGCTGGGGGGCGCCCAGTCAGAATGCTCCTGCTCCATCAGCGGGGCTGGTGTCCCATGGTCTCTCAGGGCCATCGTGTCATGGATGTGTGATTATTCTCAGTACCTCAGGCGCACGTCTTGATTTAGTTGTGTCTGATGTCTCTAGTCTGCTCATTTCTAAGCAGTGCAGCCTGATATTGTCGGGGGAGCAAGTTCCTTTGGTGTTGGGGTCAAGGGACTCAAAGTTTAGATAATCCATAAGTTTCTGGCATCTCCAGTGAATTCAGTAACTGCTGGGCTTGCCATGTTTTCAATATTTCATTGCACACACTGAGAATGAAAAATTGCAACATACAATATTACTGTCAGGTTAAAAGTCTCTATTAGTGTCGTCCTCCCTCATAAAATATATATTTTTTAATCTTTAATTTCTAAAGTCATTATTTCTATTCTGTATGACTTTTCTTCCTTATTTCAATCCACTTTCAATGTTGTTCTTTCTAATCCATACTCTATACTCTAATTGATCGTAACTCATTTTAGTAAGATATTTGCCTCTTTCTGCCTCCATACGATGGATGTCAACTTTGGAGTTGAGAACCACATCAGCCGTGCTCCTATAACTCGTCCGAAAGGTGGCACCAATGTGACAGGTTTATCTTTCTTGGGGGTGAGATTGGTCTCTGGCGAAATCGCAATACGGGCGATTGGGAGTCGGCCACCCCTTTTACACCTTGCCCGATGGTATTTCCCACTGGAGCAGGGGTGTGAAACGAGTGTCCAAGTCCCTCTCACCCGAGACCACTTCCACGTCCTCTACGTGCTTTCTTAGTAAAGCAAGGAGAGCAAATGCCCCATGGCTAAAGACAGGAGTCTTGCGAAACAAGTTGGCTTACCTTCCACGGAATGAACAAAGCCACCTGGAATTCTCCGGATCATCCGATTTAACATAAATGACTATTTACGCCATTTCACCAGGGTTTCCAGCAAATGTCCATCGAGGTTACACCAAATAATCGGCAGAAGCTCACAGAAGTTCTATCCCGCTGTGTTATCCGTATATGGAATGCGAAGAGTTGTCTCTCAATTGCTCGTAATATATCTTATCTTGCAGCTTAAACAATGCATCCCATGGTGTATCCAAGATTTACAACAGATTAATATGGGCAACCAACGTAATGCGAGAGGAAGTATACACGCAGACTTCTTGTGGTGGTGCTCACACTAAGGTGGGGCTGTATTAAACAGGTTATTATTCCAAGTAGCATTACTAGGAATGCTGATTCATCAGAACTGGGACAGATCTGGGGTCTAACATAATGGGCTGGGGTCTCAGGGTCGAACAGTAATGGGCTGTGTCTCAGGGTCTAACATAATGGCTGGGGTCTCAGGGTCTAACATAATGGGCTGGGGTCTCAGAATCTAACATAATGGGCTGGGGTCTCAGGGTCTAACATAATGGGCTGTGTCTCAGGGTCTACCAGTAATGGGCTGTGTCTCAGGGTCTAACAGTAATGAGCTGTGTCTCAGGGTGTAACATAATGGGCTGGGGTCTCAGGATCGAACAGTAATGAGATGTGTCTCAGGGTCTAACATAATGGGCTGTGTTTCAGGGTCTAATATAATGGGCTGGGGTCTCAGGGTCTCACAGTAATGGGCTGGGGTCTCAGGGTCTAACATAATGGGCAGGGGCCTCAGGGTCTAACATAATGGGCTGGGGTCTCGGGGTTGAGCAGGAATGGGCTGGGGTCTCAGGGTCTAACATAATGGGCTGGGGTCTCAGGGTCTAACATAATAGGTTGGGGTCTCGGGGTCTAACATAATGGGCTGGGGTCTCGGGGTTGAGCAGGAATGGGCTGGGGTCTCAGGGTCTAACATAATGGGCTGGGGTCTCAGGATCTAACATAATGGGCTGGGGTCTCAGGGTCTAACATAATGGGCTGGGGTCTCGGGGTCTAATATAATGGGCTGGGGTCTTGGGGTGTAATATGATGGGCTGGGGTCTTGGCGTCTAACATAATGGGTTGTGTCTCAGGGTCAACAATAATGCTTTGGGTCTCAGGGTCTAGCAGTAATTTAGGAGGTCTCAGTATCTTGGAGTGCTGAGTGAGTCCTGTGGTTTTGAGAAAGTATAGAGGGAGTCCTGGGTACAGCTTCTGAGTCTGTGTGTCCTGGGAGCATTCTGGAGGCAGGTTCCAGCGCCTGGGGACATCGGGGCTGAGGGAGCACTGGAAATGTGTAAGAATACATCCTGGGATTTGGGAGT
Source organism: Pristiophorus japonicus (assembly GCF_044704955.1). Classification (NCBI taxonomy): domain Eukaryota; kingdom Metazoa; phylum Chordata; class Chondrichthyes; family Pristiophoridae; genus Pristiophorus; species Pristiophorus japonicus. The sequence goes on from NC_091994.1 coordinate 67,384,373, forward strand.
GAGAAAAAGGGGTGCAGCTGCAGTGGGTCTGGCAGTGTGGAGTGCGACCTCATGGGGGAGGGGATTCAGGGAATAGGACCTGAACTGCCTCTGGCCCCTTGCAGGCCATCAGACCACAATTGGCCACCAAAACCTTACCTGATAGCTTCCTTCCCCAACTCATTGGTGCCCTTTTATGCTCTCAGACAACTCACTGCAGCAGTCTATAAACGTACAAAAGCTACCTCATAAAACACTATCCAGTTCATGTTAAAAAAAAATCCTTAACACATAAAATAGTCCAGAAGAGAAATATTTTTGAATTGAATATTGAACCTGTTAATTGAGGGGAAATAAATTAAGTCTCAGGAAACAATCTTTGTTGACAGTAAGAAAAGCAAATGCTGCTGGTGACAGACACGGTTACTTCCAGGCCTTGTCTGAGGGAATGTTTCCGAGCAGAACAGTTGTTCTGTTTTAGAAATCTTCCTGAAATAAAGCTTTATGAATTCAGGTCTCAGTTTCTTTCAAAGTCTTTTGGAAAAAGCCAAGTAACTCTCAAGTCCTCACAACACAAACGGGGGATTTATTCCACTCCTCTTACTGCACAGATTGCAGGCTGCAAAATGCTGAAAGCTGCACATTCTCAGAAGATGTAGATGGAAAATTCTCAACTTTTTCCTGAGGTAAAATAATTGCAGTTAAAGCCTGGGCTTTTGAGACAGGCGGATGCTTTTAATGAAATTCATTCAAGAGGCATTAAGAGAAGCAAACGGCATTGCAATTGATAAATGTAATCATATTGCTGTGAAATATACATAATTTCTATTTTGTTTCAAGCCTTGCTTTGTACATTAGGAATTTCAGTCACTGAGAAAAAATTGTAGATTAATGTTATTTTTAAACAGTATTTTGAGTAATTTGATTTGTTCATCAATAACAACAACAACACCATCCATCATAGGCTGTCCCTTGAAATCGAGGAAGACTTGCTTCCTCTCCAAAAATTAGTTCTTAGGTGACTGAACCGTCCAATACAGGAACCACAGTCTCTGTCACAGGTGGGACAGATAGTCGTTGAGGGAAAGGGTGGGTGGGACAGGTTTGCCGCACGCTCCTTCCACTGTCTGCGCTTGGTTTCTGCATGCTCTCGGCAATGAGACTCGAGGTGCTCAACGCCCTCCCGGATGCTCTTCCTCCAATTAGGCGATCTTTGGCCAGGGACTCCCAGGTCTCGGTGGGGATGTTGCATTTTATCAAGTAGGCTTTGAGGGTGTCCTTGAAACGTTTCCTCTGCCCACCTTGGGCCCGCCTGCCATGTAGGAGTTCCGAGTAGAGCGCTGGCTTTGGGAGTCTTGTGTCAGGCATGCGAACAATGTGGCTTGCCCAACGGAGCTGGTCGAGTGTGGTCAATGCCTCGATGCTGGGGATGTTGGCCTGATTGAGAACACTGACGTTTGTGCGCCTGTCCTGCCAGGGGATTTGCAGGATCTTGCGGATCCATCGTTGGTGATATTTCTCCAGCGATTTGAGGTGCCTACTGTACATGGTCCATTTCTCTGAGCCATACAGGAGGGCGGGTATCACTACAGCCCTGTAGACCATGAGCTTGGTACCAGATTTGAGGGCCTGATCCTCGAATACTCTTTTCCTCAGGCGGCCGAAGGCTGCGCTGGCACACTGGAGGTGGTGTTGAACCTTGTCGTCGGTGTTGTTAAATACAACCTGTATTTGTATAGCGCCTTTAACGTAGTGAAACATCCCAAGGCGCTTCACAGGAGTATTATGCGATAAAAATTTGACACCGAGCCACATAAGTAGAAATTAGCATCTTGAAGGAGGAAAGAGAGGTGGAGAGGTTTAGGCAGGGAGTTCCAGAGCTTGGGGTACAGGCAACAGAAAGCACGGCCACCGATGGTTGAGCGATTATAATCAGGGATGCTCAGGAGGGCAGAATTAGAGGAGTGCAGACATCTCAGGGGGTTGTGGGGCTGGAGGAAATTACAGAGATAGGGAGGGGGCGAGGGCCATGGAGGGATTTGAAAATAAGCATGAGAATTTTGAAATCGAGGCATCAACAAAAGATCATAGGCAGTCCACGTTGGAAATCCCCTTTTATAAATGTTTACATAGCTAGTTTTAGCGTGAAGTATTGACCTAAAAATGTGACCAAAACTGTGACAACAGAACTAAGGTTTAGGGCCAAGATTTTTAACAAGGTTTATTCAATTTCCTGTAGCACCGAACGTGGGGGAAGGAGTCAAGACTAAAGTATAGTGTTCAGATAAAGTGGGGTTAGAGGGCAGGGATAATTGGACCAAGGCAGGCAGATGTAATCCACTCCCCATTTTAAAGTCATACATCTGCCCTTATTTTGACATAATACTTGAATTTTATATCATTCCGGCAATTTGGAAAGCATTAAGAAAGTAGAATTGGTTCGCGCATAGGACTACCTGCAGCACCGGTTAAAGAGACGAGAGATACAAAGCTACAGTGCCACTAGTGGCAGGAAGGTACAATTACACCAGCCCGGATTTTAAGGGCCCCGCAAGGTCCGGGTTTCCGCCTGCGATGAGCATGCGCGAAAACCTGGAACTTGCGATCTGTCAACTTTCAGTTTGACAGATCATATGAATCCACAGGAAATGGACATTCACTGGCACAGGATTGGACTATTTGACTAAATACTGTCCAGCAAATGCCCATGAACATCTTACAGCTGGTAAAAGCAGGCCTAAGATCTTCTTTTACCAGCGGGAGGGTTCAAATAAATATTAAAATAATTTTTTTTAAATCATTTAATCATTCAAAAACCTTTAAAATTGGATTAGGTTATTTTGGCCCCTTTAAAAATGTTTACATTTATTTTTCAAAACGTGAAATTTTTGTTTTACATGTTTAATTAAATTGTATTTTAATTCAGTTTAAACAGGTGATGATTTATTTTTATTTAGGTTGTGTGAAAATGCATTTTTGATGTGATTTTTATTATGCTTATGGAGATTCCGTATATAAACACAAGCATAATGGGGATCCCCCTTTTTGATTGGTTGGGCCGGCCCACATGGGAGGCTTGTGAATCACCTGCGCTCCTGGCATCCGTGGGCCTTTACACAGGCGTCCATCCGCAGGTCCTGGAGCGCGAGTCTTCCTAGGTCTGGGACCATCAAGTAAGTATGGATTTTACTTGCAGTTCAGAGACATTTGCCCGTGGGATGCCTCTGCCTGCAATTTCAGGTCCAATGTGACAGAGTTACATACGAACATAAGAACATAAGAAATAAGAACAGGAGTAGGCCATATGGCTCCTCGAGCCTGCTCCGCCATTCACTAAGATCATGGCTGATCTGATCATGGACTCAGCTCCACTTCCCCGCCCGCTCCCCATAACCCCTTATCCTCTTATCGTTTAAGAAACTGTCTATTTCTGACTTAAATTTATTCAATGTCCCAGCTTCCACAGCTTTCTGAGGCAACGAATTCCACAGATTTACAACCCTCTGAGAGAAGAAATTCCTCCTTATTTCTGTTTTAAATGGGCAGCCCCTTATTCTAAAATCATGCCCTCTAGTTCTAGTCTCCCCCATCAGTGGAAACATCCTCTCTGCATCCACCTTGTCAAGCCCCCTCATAATCTTATACGTTTCGATAAGATCACCTCTCATTCTTCTGATTCCAATGAGTAGGCCAACCTACTCAAACTTTCCTCATAAGTCAACCCCCACTTCTCCGGAATCAACCTAGTGAATCGTCTCTGAACTGCCTCCAAAGCAAGTATATCCTTTCGTAAATATGGAAACCAAAACTGCACGTAGTATTCCAGGTGTGGCCTCACCAGTAGCAAGACTTCCCTGCTTTTATACTCCATCCCCTTTGCAATAAAGGCCAAGATACCATTGGCCTCCCTGATCACTTGCTGTACCTGCATACAATCCTTTTGTGTTTCATGCACAAGTACCCCTAGGTCCCACTGTACTGCAGCACTTTGCAATCTTTCTCCATTTAAATAATAACTTGCTCTTTGATTCTTTCTGCCAAAGAGCATAACCTCACACTTTCCAACATCTGACAACTTTTTGCCCACTCACTTAGCCTGTCTATGTCCTTTTGCAGATTTTTTGTGTCCTCCTCACACATTGCTTTTCCTCCCATCTTTGTATCGTCAGCAAACTTGGCTATGTTACTCTCGGTCCCTTCACAAGTCTGCGATATAGATTTGCGCATGACATAATGAGAAATAATATTGACACAAAACTGTAACAGAATATGTGACAACAGGAAGTAAGATTTTGTAGACATATGAAGTGTGTACAGACATGAGACTTTTCAGGGGTTATTTTGGCCAATGGGTGAAAACAGATGCTAAATGGATGCAGCGCCAATAAGACACGCGTGTTTGAAAGTCTGGAGTTAGCACGCAATTTTGGTCCTAATTGCTGATTACCACAATTTGAATTTGCCTGGAGGTGCTAAACCAGACATCTGCAGGTTTAGCACTCAGGGGCTGATTAGACGCAATTTTGGTGGAGCGGTATCTGTGGGCTCCTCGCACCCACTTCCACTGAAGGTGTGGCGGCCCTGTCTGACACACAGCGGCACAATGCAGGATGGCTCAGGGACCGAGGGAGAGTGCACACGGGTTCTGAGACACGTCTCTGGAGGTCCTGGTGCAGGAGGTCCAGAGGAGGAGGAGGGATATCCTATACCCGCAGGGGGGGGGGAAGGAATCCACATCGCCTTCCTGTCCCTCTCTCCTGCAGCAGCTGGTGCTGCTCTGCCTGGCCTCATGTCCTCCTCCCATTCCCCTTCCAGACCACGGGGGCCCCTAGCAAGATGCCCATGACCCAGCTCCCTTTCTCCTGGTGACTCCTACAAGGTGTCCAATAAGGTGAAGTAGCACAGCACTCACTCTTTTTAAGTAAATTCCTCAGAGAATTTGCGGAATAAATGTTGGTCGAGTTTTGGTGAAGTCTTGACCCAGTGTCCCAGAAAGTCTCCCGATGTGTTTCAGAGGGTCCTCTTCACAGCTCCAGCAACAATGATCATGAAATGTTGAATATCCCCTTAAGTGGTGAGTATCCCTTTAAGTAGCGCCTGAAATCGACATCAATGCCATGTTCACTCGAAGACAGCTGGTCGCTGTTCGGAGAGGGCATTAATTGAATCCATCAGTGTGTCCTGAAGCCTCTTTAATCAGCGCTATCAGGCATTTTAAGTGACAGTCAGCTGTTTAGCGAGCCTCTGGGCAGCTGTTACAGCACTGGCATCATCATCTCCATAGGCAGTCCCTCGGAATCGAGGAAGACTGGCTTCCACTCTAAAAGTGAGTTCTCAGGTGACAGGGAGACAGAGGAAAGTAGAATGGGGGCAGAAGCAAAAGATAGAAAGAAGAAACGTAAAAGTGGAGGGCAGAGAAACCCAAGGCAAAAAGCAAAAAGGGCCACATTACAGCAAAATTCTAAAGGGGCAAAGTGTGTTAAAAAGACAAGCCTGAAGGCTCTGTGCCTCAATGCGAGGTGTATTCGGAATAAGGTGGACGAATTAACTGCGCAGATAGCAGTTAACGGATATGATGTAATTTGCATCACGGAGACATGGCTCCAGAGTGACCAAGGCTGGGAACTCAACATCCAGGGGTATTCAACATTTAGGAAGGATAGACAGAAAGGAAAAGGAGGTGGGGTGGCGTTGCTGGTTAAAGAGGAAATTAATGCAATAGTAAGGAAAGACATTAGCTTGGATGATGTGGAATCGGTATGGGTGGAGCTACGGAATACCAAAGGGCAGAAAATGCTAGTGGGAATTGTGCACAGACCACCAAACAGTAGTAGTGAGGTTGGGGACAGCATCAAACAAGAAATAAGGGATGCGTACAATAAAGGTACAGCAGTTATCATGGGCGACTTTAATCTACATATTGCTTGGGTTAACCAAACTGGTGGCAATGCGGTGGAGGAGGATTTCCTGGAGTGTATTACGGATGGTTTTCTAGACCAATATGTCGAGGAGCCAACTAAAGGGCTGGCCATCCTAGACTAGGTGATGTGTAATGAGAAAGGACTAATTAGCAATCTTGTTGTGCGAGGCCCCTTGTGGAAGAGTGACCATAATATGGTAGAATTCTTTATTAAGATGGAGAGTGACACAGTTAATTCAGAGATGAGGGTCCTGAACTTAAGGAAAGGTAACTTTGATGGTATGAGACATGAATTGGCTACAATAGACTGGTGAGTGGTACTTAAAGGGTTGTCAGTGGATAGGCAATGGCAAACATTTAAAGATCACATGGATGAACTTCAACAATTGTACATCCCTGTCTGGAGTAAAAATAAAACAGGGAAGGTGGCTCAACCGTGGCTAACAAGGAAAATTAAGGATAGTGTTAAATCCAAGGAAGAGGCAAATAAATTGGCCAGAAAAAGCAGCAAACCTGAGGACTGGGAGAATTTTATAATACAGCAGAGAAGGACAAAGGGTTTAATTAGGAGGGGGAAAATAGAGTATGAGAGGAAGCTTGCTGGAAACATAAAACTGACTGCAAAAGTTTCTATAGATATGTGAAGAGAAAAAGATCAGTGAAGACAAACATAGGTTCCTTACAGTCAGATTCAGGTGTATTTATAATGGGGAACAAAAAAATGGCAGACCAGTTAAACAAATACTTTGGTTCTGTCTTCACGAAGGAAGACACAAATAACATTCTGGAAATACTAAGGGATCGAGGGTCTAGTGAGAAGGAGGAACTGAAAGAAATCCTTATTAAGCGAGAAATTGTGTTAGGGAAATTGATGGGATTGAAGGCCGAGAAATCCCTGGAGCCTGATAGTCTGCATCCCAGAGTACTTAAGGAAATAGCCCTAGAAATAGTGGATGCATTGGTGATCATTTTCCAACAGTCTATTGACTCTGGATCGGTTCCTATGGACTGGAGGGTAGCTAATGTAACACCACTTTCTAAGAAGGGAGAGAGAGAGAAGGCGGGTAATTACAGATCAGCTAGCCTGACATCAGTAGTAGGAAAAATGTTGGAATCAATTACTAAAGATGAAATAGCAGCGCATTTGGAAAGTAGTGACAGGTTCGTTCCAAGTCAGCATGGATTTATGAAAGGGAAATCCTGCTTGACAAATCTAGAATTTTTTGAGGCTGTAACTGGTTGAGTGGACAAGGGAGAACCAGTGGATATGGTGTATTTGTACATTCAAAAGGCTTTTGACAAGGTCCCACACAAGAGATTGGTGTGCAAAATTAAAGCACTGTAAGGGAGTGCTCTCTATGAGGGGGTCAGGTTCCCTTCTGACCAACTTGAGCGGTTCGTATCGCTCCCACTCCCTTGGGTTCTAGACTCTGGATTTATTTGGGAGGTGTGACAAAGTGCAAAGGACTTACAGTCAATAAATTACAAACTTATAATTACTCTAATAAGAAAGTACAATGTCAGAATTTACTCAAACTTATTAAAGAACAGTACCTTACACACTCAGAGGGGGTTACAATAGCTTATAATGACTCCAATAGAGAACAACACATTACATTCAAAGGGGGTTACAGTAGAATTACACCTCCCACCTCTCAATCCCTAATTCTAGCTAGGTTAGACTCCAGGGCAGGCAGGGACTATGCTTACCAATCCTTTTGACAGTTAACAGTACTTCGCAGTTTCGGGGTTCGCTGTATGCGGTAGGGTCTGCTTGTCATACCCCGAATGTCAGAGAAGACTTCTTGCTGCGCAATCTTCAGTTGGGTTGAGTCCGCTGATGCAGTAATGCGTGTTTTGGATCTATGGGGTAAGTACCCGGTTTTCTTCATTAGGAATAGGTTTCTACAGTCTTTTAGATAATGTTTCACCTGTTGGTAGGTCAGGATTAGATTGTAGAGTGGAAACTTTTCGATTCGTAATTTTTTTCCCGTTGGAGTTTTGGTTCGAGTTTGGTCGATCATGCGGACGATGTGGCTCGCCCAACGGAGTTGATCGAGCGTGGTCAATGCCTCGATGCTGGGGATATTGGTCTGAGCGAGAATACTGACGTTGGTGCTTCTGTCCTGCCTACAGTTTGTCTACAGGGCTGTAGTGACACCTGCCTTCCTATATAGTTCAGAGATGTGGACCATATACAGTAGACACCTCAAAACGCAGGAGAAATACCACTAACGCTGCCTCCGCAAAATCCTGCAAATCCATTGGCAGGATAGGTGCACCAACTGGCATCAACTCTTTTACCAAAATGTCTTCTCGCATTAAACTGGTATTTCAGCTCAAGACCCCACTTTGGAGGATCGTTAGTGCCTGAAATCGCTGCAGAAAATTGCCCTCTTTAATGTATAGATAAATCATCCGCAGTCTCTTGGAATCGAGGAAGACTTGCTTCCACTCTTAAAATGAGTCCTTAGGTGGCTGAACAGTCTAATACGAGAGCTACAGTCTCTGTCACAGCTGGGACAGATAGTCATTGAGGGAAAGGGTGGGTGGGACAGATTTGCTGCATGCTCTTTCCGCTGCCTTTGCTTGATTTCTGCATGCTCTCGTCAATGAGACTCGAGGTGCTCAGCGCCCTCCCGGATGCACTTCCTCCACCTAAGGCGGTCTTTGGCCAGGGACTCCCAGGTGTCAGTGGGGATGTTGCACTTTATCAGGGAGGCTTTGAGGGTGTCCTTGTAACGTTTCCTCTGCCCACCTCTGGCTCGTTTGCCATGAAGGAATTCCGAGTAGAGCGCTTGCTTTGGGAGTCTCGTGTTTGGCATGCGGACAATGTGGCCTGCCCAGCGGAGCTGATCAAGTGTGGTCAGTGCTTCAATGCTGGGGATGTTGGCCTGGTCGAGGACGTTAACGTTGGTGTGTCTGTCCTCCCAGGGGATTTGTAGGATCTTGCGGAGACACCTTTGGTGGTATTTCTCCAGCGACTTGAGGTGTCTACTGTACATGGTCCATGTCTCTGAGCCATACAGGAGGGAAGGTATTACTACAGCCCTGTAGACCATGAGCTTGGTGCCAGAATAGAGGGCCTGGTCTTCGAACACTCTTTTCCTCAGGCGCCCGAAGGCTGCACTGGTGCACTGGAGGTGGTGTTGAACCTCGTCATCAATGTCTGCTCTTGTTGATAAGAGGCTCCCGAGGTATGGCCCCCTTCTGAAGGTCCATTACCGCCTCTCGAGGATGGAATGAGGTGGTAAGGTCTTTCCAGGCGGATGGACCAACCCATTCGAAATTGTCCCCCGGCTGAGGGCGGCAATAACGGGTTTCCATCCCGCCCAGCATGCCAGCCCCATCCCTTTCGCCCCCACGAGGGAAATGGCCCCACAGGAGCAGAGCAGCCGCCCGTCTTTGCCCCCGACAGCGTTTCCCAGCGTGAAGCTGCCAGTAGCTGGGCTGCGCGTCCGCACTTAAAGGGGAAGGCGAACCGTTCCGCCCGCCATTTTATTTTAATTTTTGGCCGACTCTGAAGTCGGTTCAACAATGGCGGCCACGGGTTTGTCTGGCCCGCGCGGCACCCCCCCTCTTGGGTCCCTCCCCTTTACCTGAAGGGGAGGGACGTTGCTACGTGTCAGCACCACGTGGCACGTCTGCGTCACGCTGATGTGCTCAGCACGGCGCTGATGATCTGGCCCCCTTTCCGCCCCGCTCCCAACGCACCTCCACCCCTCAGCCACCCCAAACATTGCCGCAACGAAGTCTCGCACAAAAAGAGGGACAAATTTCTTTATTCTCTGCCCCAAGGATTTGGGCGAAGGACAATCATTTAATTCAAATTATCCGCTCCATTTGGGACGGAGGGCATTTTCGCCCCATGATACTTCAGTTGGAAATTATCGCTTCGATAAAAAGCAACCAGTTTGGAATTATCAAAAATAATGGCAAACGTACACTACAGTTGTTATGGTAACTGTGCTTTGGATCATTTTGTTAAGGAATAATCTTCATAAATGTATTTTCTAAAGTGTTATGCAATCATAATCCGCTCGCATATCTGACATTTCTTAATTAGCTGCTGTTTGCACACAGAAATTTATGGAATGCTAACCAGAAATCCATGCTGCCCAGGTTCTTGAATTCATTAATAAAGTGGCCATGCTGGACGGAGGGAGGGGGGATGAAAGTTGGAAGCAACACAAAAACTCTCACAAAATCTACAGATTGTACTCAAGAGCAACATAAATTGGACAAACAAAAGAGAGGCTGCATGTTAAAGCTCCTCCCGTTTCAGACCTTGATAGACTGGACATTTTGCTGTTATTTATGAAAGGCATTGATGTGTGAAAGATCTCTTTTCACCTGGAATTCTTTAACAGCTGCCAAGTAAATACTTTAATTTCCAGCGCCGCTTCACATCAGCCACGGAGGCTTGTTTTAATGGACCAAGTCTCCTGCAGACTGCAGCGTGGCCAAGATCCAGACACGTGGCTGATATTCTCTCCGAATGACTGCGTGTTTGATAAGAGGCTCTGTTTGAGAGCGGTACTCAGTAACCCCTCTGCCATCGTGTGCCAATGCAACAAGCTCATAATTCATGGAGATGTTATTCAGTGGGAACATGGTCTGAGCCTAATTAAATGATAATGATGTGTGTTTAATGCTCCATATTTGTCTTAAGCAATCAAATGATTGGATTGTTGTTTCAAGCTGTGAGGCCGAGACATTAAACAGACTCAGTTAGTCACAGTAATTCCCGTTTATATTTACTTTATAGTCTGGTATATAATTTGTATCTGCATAAAGCTTGCTTCTTGATTTTATGGTTACTGCTTATGTATAAACTATAAATCATACTGATGTGCAAATCATTTCTCAATGTGTCGGAAACCTGAAGATCTGGCTGAGGAGCTTCCCGAATGGACATCGCAGCAGTCAATGGCTGGGAAGCACATGCTAGGAAGATGCCAGGTTAAATGCTCTGTCGTTGCTGTGGCCGCTTGGGACAGTTGGAGGATTAAGCAGTTCCCTCAGTGCCCCGAGTTGGACAGAAGAAGATCACCGAGTCTTGAGCAGATTAGAACTATATTCTTTCAAGTTTAGAAGAATGAGAGGTGATCTCATTGAAACATACAAAATTCTGACAAGGCTTGACAGAATAGATGCAGGGAGGATGTTTCCCCTGGCTGGGGAGTCCAGAACCAGGGGTCAATCTCAGGATAAAGGGTCGGCCATTTAGGACTGAGATGAGGAGAAATTTCTTCACTCAGAGGGTGATGAATCTCTGGAATTCTCTACCCCACAGTCTTTGAGTATATTCAAGACACAGATCGATAGATTTTTGGATATTAGGTGAATCAAGGGATATGGGGATCGTGCAGGAAAGTGGAGTTGGGGTAGAAGATCAGCCATGATCTCATTGAATGGCAGAGCAGGCTCGAGGGGTTGAATGGCCTACTCCTGCTCATAATTCTTATGTTCTTATGTCCTGTCACTCAATGAGGACGCCTGCTGGATGTGTGTAGGTGTTGAGTTAGGACTCAGTTAGGCTTGGCTGTGAAGTTTGCTGTGGTTGAGAGCTTGCCAATCCTCATTGCCTGAGCTCACACATGAAGAATGGCCCCTGGGTGAATTAGCTCTGAGGTTGAAACTATAGCTGATCAATGGTTACAGCAGCTGATCAATGGCAGAAAAAAAGAACACCTTGCATTTATGTAACGATTTTCACAATCTCAGGATGTCTCAAAGCGCTTCAAAGCCTATGCGGCAGCCAATTTGCGCACAGCAGGCTCCCACAAACAGCAATATGATAATGACCAGATAATCTGTTTTAGTAATGTTGGTTGAGGGATAAATATTGGCCCTTGGAAACCGAGAATAACTCCCCTGCTCTTCTATGAAATAGTGTCATGGGATCTTTTAGAACCATCTGGTTTTAATGTCTCATCTGAAAGGCAGCACCCCCGACAATGCGGGACTCCCTCAGTCATCGTAGGCGGTCCCTCGAATGAGGATAACTTGCTTTCACATGGGTTCACAGATGTTACAATAAAGGACCCGATATTCCAGCCCTGAACTCCAATTGAAGAGGTGGAAGATGCCTGTGCGTAGATTTTTTTAATGTGTGGTGACCATTGCATACCAGCAACCACACGGGCTTGACAGAGCTAGGCCTTTATCCAGCGACAAGGGTGAACCAGGATGACTGAACTTTGCTGCACGGACCGAGTGCACACACATATCACAGTGTGGGCTGGCCCGTGCTGCCCCTGGGCCCTCAGCTCTTCTGGTCCCAGTACCCTCATTTGCCGCACCTCCGCCACAATCCCTCACCGTTCCTCCGCCACGATCTTTCACTGCTTCTCTTATTCGTCATGTACTGACTTATTGGCCCCCTGACAATCACAGCAGCAAACCCCCCACCCACAGTACTGCATTGAAGTGTCGGCCTAGACCTTTGTGCTCACGTTGTTGGAGGGGGACTTGAACTCAAAACCTTCCGATAGAGAGGCGAGAGTGCTGCCCACTGAGCCACATGTGATCAATGGTGACTAAGGGCTACAGCGAGGAAAGGGAGACAATCAGCAGGATAAAGGAAGTGTAACTAGGTGTACTTGTACACTGGGGCTTCAAAATTTCACAGGGGTTTGACCAGTAATTGAGCGGGAGGACGGGGAACCCCCAAAGAAAGGAGGGACCACTGGAGATGTCGGGTCGCCGGCATTTCTGGGTTGCCTTGTAAGGAGCAGAACATCCACCGGCCTCTCACCAGGAAAACGATGGGCCGGGGCCGGGCCCAGGGGCACCGGGTGGGTCAGTGGCAGACTGGATGCCAAGTGTTTCAGGCACACCCGTCCTGCCCAGGGCACATGTGGGCCCCATCGACAGGTCCAGTCCTGGCAAACAATCTGAACCCCGCCCCAAAAATTCCATGATGGGCCTGATGGGAACACTGCCAGGGTCAGAGGATAACTAATCGAATCACCCATCTTCCCTCCAGGACAGGCGCCTGACAGAGCTCCCACTGGCATAGGGAAGCAGGTGCTAAAGAAGCCATGCAGAAAGCACTTACACCCCATGCAAATGAGGTACCCGTCCTCTGACCCCATAAACTCTGGCGGGGGTCAGTTTTGGTGGGTAGCAGTTGGCGTGGCACTGTGTAAATGCTGCGATTACCAGCATTGGAACTACCCAGGGGTCCTGAGAGCAAATGCGAAAGTGATTTGCAGACCAGAGAAAATGTACCAGTCGTTTTTCTACGTCAAGCAGATAAGCTGCATATGCACAGCACAAAGTGCTCCCTCCTAAGCTGTTGCACTTTACTGCAGCCACACCCAGAGGGCTCAGGTCTCTTCAAACTTCTTCCAGATTTTATTTTAGCATGTGCACCCGTAATGCAGCAAGTCCCCAAGGGCTCCTGTCGACAATCTCAAACAACACCCACCCCCCCTCCCCCTCCCCCCACCCCGTCCCCATCACCCCCACCTCCATCTCCCGCCCCATCCACGCAGTCCGACCCAACTCCCAGCAAAGGACCAACAAAATATAAATTACTGGCAGGTTGGAGAATCGGCAGGGCCCAGGGGTGCCTCCCTGTGGCAGCTGAAGGTACCACTGCGCCGTAATTCCACCAGTGCAAGGTCCGAGTGGTGTTTTGAACAGATATCAGCGTGAGAGCTTACTGAATTCCACTCACCCTAATCGGGGATAAATTGACCCCTTACCGAGTAATGCATGGTTGAATAAAGTAAATATGATATCAGTCGTTACTTGCAAGCCAAGTCCCGTCTCCTTTGGCATTCCGCATTGCTTTTATTGTCGCTTCCTTTGATGTTAGCAGCTGTATTGTGCTCATTATTAATTTCCCGGAGATGAGGAAAATGACTTTGCACCGATGACCTTTCAGAAATTCTGGTTTAATAAAATAGGAAGCTGTAGTAATGTTAACCTGCTCCCCTATTTAGGTCAGAAGTGCACTTGTTTTTTCAATGTAGCTTGAGCAGCAGCTTAATTCAAAATCTATATTTTTCATACTATATAGATCTGACCTAATTGAAACTAAACTGTTGATCCAAATGATCATCTTTGTAATGCTTATGTCGATTAATAATAAGATTCATGGCAATTGCATCAATCATATTGATGCGTCTCTCTAAGACTTTAAACTCACGGGTGGCACTTTAACATTTGATTTATAGCCCATTAAAGGGAACAGTTTGTGTTTGAATGAAGGACAGTTCTCACAGTCTGCTAGATGCTGCTACCTTTCTGATACTCCCACTACATTTACATCGGATATAAGGCACATATATTGGAGTGTGGGCAGGTACTGCAGGAGCAGCGAGGTCGGGGCGAAGGAGCGGCGAGAGATTGTAGAGGGACGTGATCAGGGCCAAGGAGAGGGGCCCAGGAGAGGCGAGGGCCATGGGGCAGCACGGGACAGCACGGGTCAGCCCACACTGTGATATGTGTGCGCACTAGGTCCATGCAGCAGAGCTGGTCTTCAGTTGTCTTGGTTAATCCTTGCCACTGGACCAAGACCTAGCTCTTTCAAGTCCGTGTGGTGGCTGGTGTGCAACAGCCACTACACATTAAAAAAATCCACGTGCAGGCATCTTCCACCCTTCAACATGTAGTTCAGGACCTGGAATATTAGATCCTTCATTGCAACACCTGTGAACTTTTTGCCGTGGAAGCAAGTCATCCTCGATTCGAGGACTGCCTATGATGATGATGATGATGATGGCACAGAAACAGGCCATTCGGCCCAACCAGTCCATGCCGGCATTTATGCTCCACTCGAGCCTCCTCCCATCTTTCCTCAGCTAAATCTATCAGCATAACCCTCTATTCCCTTCTCCCTCATATGCCTCCCCTTAAATGCATCGATACTATTAGCTTCAACCACTCCCTGTGGTAGCGAGTTCCACATTCTCACCACTCTCTGGGTAAAGAGGTTTCTTCTGAATTCCCTACTGGATTTCTTGGTGACTATCTTATATTGATGGCCTCTAGTTACGCTCTTCCCCACAAGTGGAAACACTCTCTCTGTATCCACTCTCAAAACCTTTCATAATTTTAAAGACCTCTATTAGGTCACCCCTCAGCCTTCCTTTTGTCAAGAGAAAAGAGACCCAGCCTGTTCATCCTTTCCTGATATGTATACTCTTGCATGTCTAGTATGACCCTTGTAAATCTCTGTACCCTCACCAGTGCCTCTATATCCTTTTTATAATATGGTGACTAGAACTGTACACAGTGGTCTAACCAAGGTTCGATACAGGTTTAGCATAACTTCCCTACTTTTCTATTCTGTCCCTCTAGAAATAAACCCTAATGCTTGGTTTGCTTTTTTTATGGCCTTGTTAACCCTTGTCGCAACTTTTAGTGGTTTGTGCATTTGTACTCCGAGATCCCTTTGTTTCTCTGCCCCACCCAGACTCGCACCCTCCCGGTAATAAGTGACCTCCCTATTCTTCCTACCAAAATGTAATACCTCACATTTATCTGTGTTGAACTTCATTTGCCAATTATGTGCCCATTCTTCAAGTTTATTAATGTCCTCCTGTAATTTGTTGCTGTCCTTCTCAGTATTGACTATCACCCCCAAACTGTGTTTAACCAACTTAATCAAGTTTTTTGATGAGGTAACAAAGAGGGTTGATGAGGGCAATGCGGTTGATGTGGTGTACATGGACGTCCAAAAGGCATTTGATAAAGTGCCACATAATAGGCTTGCAGCAAAGTTGAAGCCCATGAAATGAAAGGGACAGGGGCAACATAGATATGGAATTGGTTCAGTGACAGGAAACGGAGAGTAGTGGTGAACGGCTGTTTTTCAGATTGGAGGAAGGTATACAGTGGTGTTCCCCAGGGGTCGGTACTGGGACCCCTGCTTTTCTTGATATATATTAATGACTTGTATGTGGGTGTACAAGGCACAATGTCAACATTTGCAGATGGCACAAAACTTGGAAATGGAGTGAACAGTGACGAGGATAGTGATAGACTTCAGGAAGACAGAGACAGGCTGGTGGAATGGGCGGACACGTGGTGGGTGAAATTTAACTGAGAAAGGCGTGAGGTGATATATTTTGTTAGGCAGAATGAGGAGAGGAAATATAAACTAAAGGGTACAATTCTAAAGGGGGTGCATGAACCTGGGGTCTATGTGCACGAATCGTTGAAAGTGGCAGGGTAGGTTAAAAAAGCATACAGCATCCTGGGCTTCATAATTCAAGGTTTCGAGTACAAAAGCAAGGAAGTTATGATGAACCTTTATAAAACACTGGCTTGGCCTCAACTGGGGTATTGTGTCCAATTCTGGGCACCGCACTTTAGGAAGGATGTGAAGGGTTCAGAGAGGGTGCAGAAAAGATTACGAGAATGATTCCAGGGTAGATAGACTGGAGAAGCCGGGGTTGTTCTCCTCAGAGCAGAGAAGGTTGAGAGGAGATTTGATCGAGGTGTTCAAAATCATGAGGGGTCTGGACAGAGTAGATCGAGAGAAACTGTTCCCATTGGTGGAAGGGTCGAGAACCAGAGGACACAGATTTAAGGTGACTGGCATAAGTACCAAAGGCGGCACGGGGAAACATTTTTTATGCAGCGAGTGGTTAGGATCTAGAATGC
The DNA here is from genome assembly GCF_044704955.1 of Pristiophorus japonicus. Lineage (NCBI taxonomy): Eukaryota > Metazoa > Chordata > Chondrichthyes > Pristiophoridae > Pristiophorus > Pristiophorus japonicus. The sequence goes on from NC_091994.1 coordinate 67,400,895, forward strand.
ATAGCATGAAAGGGTGATGGAGACAGATTCAATCGTGGCTTTCAAAAGGGAACTGGATAAGTACCTGATGGAAAAAAATTGGCAGGACTATGGGGAAAGGGCGGGGGTGTGGGACTAGCTGAGGTGCTCTTGCAGAGAGCCAGCAGGGGTTCGATGGGCTGAATGGCCTCCTTCTGTGCTGTAACTGCTCTATGATTCTATGATTCATTTAATCTGAATTTCCTTTTTATCTCACTGTATTTTTTTTTCCCAAGACAATTAACCTTGATTTTTTTTCTTTTTCTGTTCCAACACTGAACCGACATATATTGGGGTCACTGTTTCCCAAATGTTCTGCTATTTTTAGCTTGCCTACTTGCTCCACTTCATTACCCAGAGCCAGGTCAAGTAGTTTGTTCCTTGTTGGAGCAGCAACACACTGATTGAAATACCAGCCCTGAACACGCTGTTGAAAACCTCCCCTTTCTCATCACATACACTTTCCTCATCCCAATCTATACTTAGATAATGCACGTCTGCCACGAGCATGTTGTATTATTAAAACACATTTCACATTTCTTCACAAATGTCACCCTCAATTTCCATTGTTCAGCTATCTATAATACACTCCCATCAGACAATCCTTAGCTCAATCCAGAGGGATCCTGTTTTGTCCAGTTCTCCGTTCAAATCCTGACACTCTGCTGCTGTAATGTTATACGAACATAAGGAGCAGCAGTAGGCCATTCGGCCCCTCGAGCCGGCTCTGCCATTTAATGAGATCATGGCTGATCTTTGGCCTCATTATCTCTAATTAATATGACTACGTCTCTGCTTTTCTTCCTGGGAGCTTTACAACCTGGAATATTTATAATTGCCAACACTGACCCAGCTGCAGCCAGCTTTCAACTCTTGCTGTAACATCATCATTTTGTTTTTAATCAATAGCTCCTGTTCACCCATTAGTTTCTGACACTCAATGTACAGACATTTCTTTGCTTGGAGTTGCATGATTTTGCAATTTTTCATTTTTTCACATGCCCCATCTTGATATATTTTCTATTATCTTGTCCCTTTCAACCAATTCACTTTCTTATTACCCACGCACTTAAAGTTCACTTTCTCCTTTAAGTCACCAACTCTGCTGCCTTGAATTCTTCCTCCCTCCGCCGAATTAGTTTAAACCTCCCTCTGAGCTCAAGTTCTCTTCCCAGTAGAGTTGTTGGCCCCAGCTCTATTTAGAGCGCTTTAGCAATACTGCTGCTGCCCCAGAACTGATCCCAGTGCTCCAGAAATTGGAGCCTTTTCTCCTACACCCTCACTTTAGCTATGCATTTACCTCCCTAATCTGTCTATCCTTGTACTGCTGACTGTTACCTTTGAAGGTTCTGCTTCTTAACCTCCCTGTAACTCTTCCTTCCCTATGTTGTTGGTCCCAACATGAATGACTCTGGCTCCTGCACTCGTTCCTTTCTGTCCCTTGTCCTGGTATCTGGGAGGCACCACACAATTCGAATCTCGCAGTTACAGCAGTGGCGACTTACTCTTCTCACTATTGAGTCTGCCACTGTGACTGGGTCCCTGCAATCAGCTCTTACTTACTTGGCCGACAATCCAGGCTTATTCCTTTCTGATTGATCTTTTTTTCAAAATCCCATTCCCCATCTCCAAACCTAATTGATGCAAATATTAGAAAGACTTGCATTTATATAGCACCTTTCATGACTACTGAAGGTCTCAAAGCACTTTACAGCCAATGAAGTACTTTTGGAGTGTAGTCACTGTTGTAATGTGGGAAATACAGTAGCCAACTTGTGCACAGCAAGCTCCCACAAAAAGCAATGTGATAATGACCAGATAATCTCTTTTTGTTATGTTGATTGAGGGATAAATTCTGGCCAGGACACCAGGGATAACTTCCCAGCTGAACTTTGAAATAGTGCCACGGGATCTTATCCATCCAATTCCAGCAGACGGGGCCTCGGTTTAATGTCTCATCCAAAAGACAGCACCTCCAACAGTGCAGCACTCCCTCAGCACTGCACTGCAGTGTCAACCTAGATTTAAGTCTCTGGAGTGGAACTTGAACCCACAACCTTCTGACTTAAAGGCAAGTGTGCTACCCACTGAGCCACTGCTGACAATAAGAGAGAGAGGAATAGAGGGATATGGGGGCAGGATAGGAAAAGGTCATTCGAGTGGGCGTAGGTTTGTGTGATGTATAAACACTGGTCTGTTTCTGTACTGTGGATTCTATGTAATCCTACTTGAAGGAACAGGAACCATGTCTGGTGGAATTTCTCCTGTTTAAGATGCAGATAGTTCAGAAACTGCTGGGAAATGGCTATGTTCTACACATAACTCGAAGAACTATGGGCTCAAATTTCCCCAAGAGTTGCCCCTTTTTTTTGGAGTAAGTAGCTTTTTTTTGGAGTAACTTAAAAAACGCAAATTTTGCCATTTAACTTGCTCCAGTTTAAGTCAGTTAGTTAGGTTTTTTTCTAGTTCAGTTTATTCTCTCCAAAAGGGGGCGTGACAAGCCACTTCTGGCCATAGAAGCAAATTTGGCCAGCTGAAAGTTACTCCAAACTAACTTAGGCCAGTGTATGTGGCCACTTTTGTAGGCATAGAAAAACCTTACCTACATTTAAGAAATCAGCGCAGGTAGCCAGAGATTGGGTTTGGGGGGGGAGGGGGGGAGGCGGAAGGTGAGTTAGAGGATTCTAAAGCACTAAAGACCTTCACAATATCAGCACAACATTACAACATCTTCAGCACAACAGCTGCTCAACATCATTAAAAATAAATGAAAGATAAATCAGCGACTGAAAATAGAGCAGTCCTACCTTGCCGACTGCAGAACGCACCGCTAGCCCTCCTGCCAGGCACGCATGACTGTAAGGGTGAGGGATTTTTATTTTTTACAGTTGTCCCTAAATGTTGCAAGGTCCTAATGGAGGATGATTCAGTTTTCATGCAAAATATCTTTTATTGGATATTTTACAGTGCACTTCAACGACGACGACAACAACAACAGCAACAACAGCAAAGAAAGGCTGCACCCATCCCTTACCCACATCTTGGGGAAAGTGCACTTCCTCATAGGGTCAGTGATGGTGGTGGGGGGGGGGGGGGTTGGGGGCCCAGCTTGGGTCTGACCGGTGGCTGGTGCGTGAATTGAAGTGGGAGTGGCATTTGAGTATCCGGCCTTTGTGCCCTTATTGCAGAAGCTAGCTCCCTCATGGAATCTGCCATCGTTTGCACACCCTCTGAAATTCCTGCCGTCACTTCCCGTCTCAGTGCTGAGATTTCACCCGACAGTATCGTTACCTCATCACGCACCCCACTGATGGCCGCCACAAGTGATCTTGTGAGGGCATTGGTCTCTTCACCCAATGACACAGCCTGATTAACCTCTGCTGAGGGTTGCATCTCAGGAGAGACTGGTCGGCTTCTCCTTCCCCTCGCCGTGGGTCTGCCTAGTGGCACCCCTCCAGTGTGGGGCGCAGGCTGGGACGGTGGGGCACTGGGTGTCCCAACATGCATTTCATGACCGCCACTGGGACCCGCAACCTCGGAAGGTGTGAACCCATGGAATGCCGTCGAGAAGCTCATGGAGGTTGCTGGCAGTGTGATGCCCTGTACTATGGACTGATCTATATCGCGGTCAGCATTCTCCCATGCACACATTTCCATGGACCCCTCCTCCCCCCACCCGCCTCGGTCTGGAGCGCACGCATCTGGATCTTCTGGTGGATCTTCAGGATGTTGAGGAGTGTCCTCTTCTTCTGCAAAATACAACAGAACAGTCAAATGGTTAACAGCACAGGAGGGGGCAGGATGGGTGGCATGAGTAGTCTGACGTGTACCAGACCAGTCAGCAGGTTGATTTGAAGGGCGACTATGCATTTTACTGACTTACCCTCACCCTCGCGTGTGGGTCCAGCTTGTTCAGAGCTGATTCTTTTTCTGCCGGTGCGACTTAGCAAGGCAGCAACCCTCTGTTCCAGGTGACAGTTGGTGCAGATTTGGTGGCCCTTCCCCTGTTCTAAGCCTTTCCCTTTGGTTGTGGGCCAATTTCTTCTGCAAAGATGAACATATTAATTTTCAGACATGGTGCGCTTCTGAAGGGTGGGACACATACAGATGTTCACATTTTCAATGGCAATTCAATTTAAAGATGAAGATATTATTTGCACTCACTACTTGACCAACGTCCTGTCATTTCTTCTTGCTCTGGCTTCCAGATCTTGCGGTATTGACCCCAGCGGAGTATTCTTCTGCAACTAGGTTTCATCTTCTTCTCATTTCATTGGGTGAAACTTTTGACGGACCACTCTTGCTGATATCCAGCACCACCCATTTCTCCTCAATGACTGTCACTTGTTTCTCCACTTCCTCATGGAGGAAATTCTTTGTTCGTCTTGCATGCTCTTGCGCCATTCGTGTATTGGACTTACACTCAGGTAATGTTCAAAAATCACACTTCTCACCTTTCTTCCACCTATCCAGCTCTCCTTTCCACTCCCTCAGCCACACAAAAATCACTATTTAAACCGTACATTTATATATGCTCCATTACCAATGATACTGAGGAAGCTCTCCCTTTAATTGGCTGATTGCCAAGATTCCTGCTGCACTGCGCATGCGCGCACGCTGAAACGTCCATAGCGCATGCGCGCACGCTCAAATGGACATACGTCTCCCTGTCGGCACTCCACAAGACGCTAGGCCCAAGCCCCGCCCTCTGCCGGCCGCGCTGAGCAAGCGCGACCGAAGCTCCACCCCCCGCAGGCTCTGCAGTGCCACGCCGATGGATCCGGATGACGAGGGAGCGGCCAAATTAACAGGTACATTTTTGGCGTTTTTTTGCCCCAAAAAGTCAGCGTGCCACCCCTATCTACGCCGCTCTAGGCGGCTGGGGAAATGTGGGCCCTGTAATTGACTGAAGTTGTGTTTTGGGAATGAGCCTGCTTGGCAGAGTTAGAACTGGAGCCTATTTATAGGGCACGTTCCACACTGAGTCACTTCGAATATTCCCAAATAATCCAGGTGCTACAACTAAATGCAGATATAATATGCTGCAGTTTTCAGCTAATAAACTTGTATCATAACCTTAAGCAAAGTGTCCTGGAAATGACTTGGAGTACTCTGGCAGAATAATATTTATCTGGACTTGCCTTATGCAACAATGCACCTGTTGTCATTACCCTCAGACATTGCTGAGTAGATCTCACAGATTGAATTGATTTTTTTTTTAAAGAAAATATGTAAATCCTGATTTCTATTGTTAAAAGAAAGTTATGTTACCTACTATATGGGGTCGTTTTTATTTTTGGCTAAAAGCACCCTGCACATTCTGCAAAAGTGGCTGCTAATGGGGAGATCGCAAGGGGCAGTGTCCTTCAGAATGCAGTGCGACACGATGTAACTTTCTCCAACCCCTTGTCTTGGACTAACAACAGTTTCTGTAAACAGAGCTCAGTGTGCAATGAACCCATACGTGTGTCCTTACTCACTGCCACATTCGGAGTACTGTAGCCATTGACCGCTTCTTACTGAGGAATACGTTGAGTGCTCACTCTGTCTCCAGTCTCATTGCAACATCACCCCAATATACCATTTTATACCGGCTAAACCACTGATCTAAATTTATTTACACAGAAGTACAACAATCAAACATTAAAAGCACCAAAAGGCATCATACTTGAGAAAGCTGACAACGTTTTAATAAACGTTTGTCTTTCGCAGCTTCTCAGAAGGCAGCAGTTCCTGTGGATGAATCAGCAGAGCCTTTTCCTTGGTACATGATCCCCAGTCACAGCACATCTTTCAGTTTAAGGTGTTACGCACAGAATTTGAAGCACAGCTGGTGTGTCTTTTGCAGACTAGACAAACAGCCAGGACTGGGAAAGTTGTTCAATGGAACGGCTTTGATCCTCGTTGTTTAAAAGCAGCCCAACAGAATATCGACGGCATCCGTCCTTTGTAAGACCATATGCAATCTGCTGACTATTGTGCTTACGGGCCATTTTTAACCCTTCTTGCTCCAGAATTTCAGCTTCCATATTTTAACTTGGTCTCCGAGCCAAGTCCCAGCTACCTATGACTTTGAGAGCACCTTCACTGAGGCGGATATCGAAGATACTTCCATTAATTACTTTATTGGAAGAATGCTGGGCCTCCACATCTACAGAAAGCAGTCGAGCATCACAACATCACACCTTGTTTCAGACGTTAACCCTCAAACAAATTAACTTAGTAATAGATGAACAAGTGACCATAACATCGATATATGACAACAGAAATTGTGGATCTATCTCCTCAGAAGTGGATAATAAAGAGTCTATATTAAGCTATTAGTTTTTTTGAATTCAGATTTTATGTAGACAGTGATTCTTCTTATTGCTTCTCCGCACTGTGTTAACTGACCGAGGCGGACCTACTCAGAGGTTGCTGGTGGGGCTTGTTGGGGAGATTGCAGATTCCATTAAAGATGTCTTTCGAAGCTAATTGGAATTGGATACCATCCCAATAGTGATGAATTCAACCCTTATCTTTAAAATAGGGGTACGGGATAAAGCCTCAAATTGCAAGCCTTTGAGAGTTACATCAGCCATAAGAAAGGTGTTTGAGATTTTGATGAGGAACAGCATAAGGGATTGTCTGGAAGGATAGTGTCTAATTAGAGAGATTCAGAAGTGGCAGGTTGTGTTTGACCAGATTTGATGGATGTCGATCTATCTGAATTTCACAAAAAACTGTCTCACATAAAAGCTAATTCACAGCATGTGTTATAAGAACTTAAGAAATAGGAGCAGAGTCTGCCAGTTGGTCCTTCGAGCCTGCTCCATCATTCAATAAGATCATGGCTGATCTGATCCTGGCCTCAACTCCACTTCCCTGTCCGCTCCCTATAACCCTTGACTCCCCTATCATTCAAAAATCTGTCTATCTCAATCTTAAATGACCCAGCCTCCATAGCTCTCTGGAGTAGAGAATTCTAAAGATTCCGGTTAAGGTGTTTGAATTTGAAACACAGCTGGTGTGTCTTTGGCAAAACTAGACAAACAGCCAGGACTGGGAAAGTTGTTCAATGCACCGGCTTTGATCCTCATTGTTTAAAAGCAGCCCAACAGAATATCGACAGTATTCTGAGAGAATAAATTCCTCCTCATTTCCGTTTTAAATGGGAGACCCCTTATTCTGAAACTATGCCCCCTAGTTCTAGATTCCCAAATGAGGGGAAACATCCTCTCTGCATCCACCCAGCCCAGCCCCCTCAGAATCTTATACGTTTCAATAAGATCACCTCTCAGTCTTCTAAACTCCAATGAGTATAGGCGCAACCTGCTCAAACTTTCTTCATAAGACAACCCCTTCATCTCAGGAATCAACCTCCTGAACCTTTTCTGAACTGCCTCCAATTCAAGTTGCCTCGTAAAAGGTAAATAGCAAAGAGTGCTGCTTCACAGGGAGGTGGCAGAGGTTGGTGTTGGAGCTAACGTTTCAATGTTATAAATGCTTGGCGAATGGAGTATTGTCCAAGGTGTCTAACTTTGCCTAGGACAGCAAATTAGGTGCTAACCAATCTGAAATAATCTAAAGGATTCAGACAGGTTAGATGAGTGAGGAAGTAAAACTCCTCACAAGTAAGTATAAAGTCAGGAGATTGAGTAGAAGAAGCAAGAAATTGAAGTACATACTAAATGGTAATTTAGCCTGGGCTCAGGGGTAGCAATCCTGCCTCTAAGTCAGAAGATTGTGGATTCAAGGCCCACACATGAGATTTGAGTACAAGATCTCAATTGACACTCCAGTATAGTACTGAGGGAGTGCTGCACTGTCGGCGATGCCGTCTTTTGGATAAGACACTAAACTGAGTTCCCATCTGTCCTCTCAGGTGGATGCAAATGATTCTATAACATTAGTTGAAGAAGAGCAGGGGAATTCTCCTGGTGTCCTGGCCAACACTTATCCCTCAACTAACATCACTAAAATAGATTATCTGGTCAGTTATTTCATTGCTGTCAGCGTGTCCTTGCTGAGTGCAATTTGGCTTTTGCATGTCTTACGTTACAACAGTGATTACAAATCAAAGGTATTTAATTGGCTGTGAAGCACTTTGAGACATCCTGAGGTCATGGAAGGTGCTATATTAATGCAAGATTTTTTCGTTATTTCGTCAGGGGAGAAATTTGGCTGCTTTGCGCCTCCCGTTAGCACCTGTGGGGGGCGGTAATGGGGGGCTACAGGGTTACCGACGGTGCGGCGAATTCAGCGATGCTTGCAAACTTACCTGGCAGTTTTGCGCTGGCTCTAAAACTTACCGCCTCGCTCTCTTGCGCCCCGTAGATTGTGATGTCATCTGGTGCACAGTGCTCTGTTACCGCCCCAGATGCAATATTCGCTCCCGCCCCCAGCAGCATCGCCGGGCATCAACAACAGCAGCTGCAGGAGGCGTTATCACCTCGGCTGGCCACTTGGGGAACACTAATTAAAGGCAGTGGTGGTCAGTTAGGGCAACATTTATTTATCTCCCCAGTCTGGTGCCTGATGCTTTCTTTTGCCCCCACGATTGCTCAGCCCTGCGCTCTCTCAGAGTGCTTGCGGCTGTTATGCATGTAACACAGATTCCGTGGCCTCACAGACACAGCCTGAAGATTCATTCAACGCAGCATTGTCCCTTTCCTTTAAGGGAGGGAAGGAGCCTGTAAAACTGGCAGAGCCGCCCCACACGTTGCTCAGTGCTCTGCCGATACCACCCCTCTCACTCCCTTTAATGCTCTAAGGGAAGTAGTAGCGCTTGATTTAGTGCTCCACTTCACTCTCAGACCGCTAAAGCAAAATCAAATCTTTACCGCCCGCCGATCCTTTTGTGCACCCACAAAAGTTATCGCCCCAAACAGGGCACCAGACAATTTCTTGCCCTTAAATTTGCAAACCAGGTTATTAAAGGCATTCGATCAGTGCTAACAGGATATAAAGAAAACAAGTAAAACATTGGGATGTACAGTTAGGGCTGTAAAGAAAGCGCGGAGGTGGTTATGGAGTTGCATCTGTCCTTTGCAATACCACATCTGGAGTACTGTGGTCAATTTTGGCCTCTGTATTATAGAAAGAATACAGAATTCTAGGAGCAACTCCAGAAGAGACTATGAGGCTGTTTCCTGAACCTAGAGAAATGGATATTACCTACCCAACTCCTGAGAACAGAAGGATGAGGAGAACTTGCTTGAGATCTTTAAAACTCTCAGGGATTTGGAGAAATTAGGTCAAGGAAATTTCTTCCCTTGGTTGCAAGGTTTGAGGAGCAGTTTAAGAAACGTTTTACTTGGAGGATGATAGACTTTTAGAGAGATAACCAGCAAAGCTGGTGGAACAGGAAACCATGACAGGGTTTAGAAATGAGCAGGTCGAATTGCTATTCGGAAAGGGGATGCAGGACTATTCATTCTAGAATCACAGTACAGAAGCTGATGGGAGGATTGGAGAGCTAGATGCAATGGATCAATGATTTCTCCAGTCCTAAGCGTTAACACGATATGGGGAAAAAGCAGAGAAATGGGGATTCGAATAGATGGGTTCAGTCGCTGGTGTAGCAAAAGCAGATTATCCTGGGGGACCTGGGGGAAACCCTCCTCCTCTTCCAGGCCCACAAGCAGTGCTGGAAAAGCACTTGCCTGTTTCACGCAGCAGTTTCCCGCCTCCCTTTAGCTGCCGGGTTTTCCGAGGCCCGGGAAACCCAGTCGGCCAGAGTTACATTTAAAATGGAGAAAAAAATCTGAGGCCGCACCCTGATTAAAATATTTAAATGGCCAACCGATCTCCTGGGAGTGAGATTGGATGCTCGACCCCCCCGCCCCCCCGGTCTCATCACCGGTAAAACTGCAAATGGGCAGATTCGAGGCGGGTTGCATTCGCGTTTGAGATTTTTAAAATCTTTACATCCCGCCCGAGCTAAACCCACCAGGACAGAGAGGCTTTAGCACTAGGAGAGCTACATGGGTAGTCATCATCATTAAAGGAAAAGCTGTGAGGCTTTCCACTGAGCTGAAGAGGTTAGACACGCTGAAGGATAACTAGAAGCTGTAAGAATCGGCGTAAACATCGACAGCATCGACATAAACATTTTGGACTTTAAGGTTTGGACATTGCTTTTTCATATTTCAGAACTGCTGACTGCATGACTGGGACAGGACCAGGCTTGTTCCACAGGAATGCACATCAGGTGGGTGGGGATAGTCTGGGATGGCTGTAAACAGATGGAGGAACCTTTCTTCATGTAATGGGAACCCATCAGTGAGTGATCAGGTAAACGGGTCGGTGCTCAAGCCATCGAAATGACTGAGAGCCTGGAGCGCGGGAACCTCAGGACAAAGGAAGCTATCTGGCCTCCCAGCCTCCCAGGTTTTTGACCCGAGAATTCAGCAAGCATTTTTCAGGTATACGAGACGGCAGTTTACTGCCATATCTCTCTCTCTCTCCTCTTCTACGCTTGCTTGCTTCGTTCAATGCATTCAAGGACCGAGCACTCCATCTGGGACGGAGAGAAGAAACACGATCTATGAGCAAAGAGAGCCTCGCTGTTTCGACTGGGGAGCTGACCTTGAGACTGGGACTTGGAAACCACAGATTGATATGGAACCAGAAGATATGCCTCATCTGGAGAAGCAGCGAGTAAGCCAGAGGGGTAACTGGTGAGCATTATCCCAGACTACACATCCTTAAGACCACCGCATAGTGTGAAGGGGTGTCGTGCGTCCCAACCAAGCCTTAGGGATTTAGTGGGGAGGTTTCTGCGTGGATCATAGGCATACGCACAGTCTGTTAGACAGATTCGGTGGTGCACTATTGAGTCAAGCAGGGGTGTTTTAGTCGTGGTTACTTCGCGATAGGGGTCTGTTCAAATGGGCCAATGTTGTGTGTTGTACTGTGTTTGTTTTACTTCACCAGTGTGTGTTTTACTGGGTGCAGGTGCGTGCTTTAACTTGAATAAAAGCATTGTGATGGTTGAGACCGAAAGATGTGACTATAACTGAGTATTCTGTTCACTGCTATAATTCCCGGGTCTAGAACTGTTTAAGGGGGGTGATACGAAACCACCAAGGGCAAAACCACTTACAAAGCCATCTTGTTTAAGCCAGGTGAGATGACCAAAGCATGACATATTTTAATTTTGTATTATTATATGATCGTAATTGAATCAAGGGAGTCCGGTCATACTGACTGTACTGTCGTTTCATAGAAACATAGAAAATAGGAGCAGTAGTAGGCCTCCTCCGCCATTCAATATGATCATGGCTGATCCTCTATCTCAACACCATATTCCTGCTTTCTTTCCATACCCCTTGATGCCTTTTGTGTCTAGAAATCTATCTATCTCCCTCTTAAATATATTCAGTGACTTAGCCTCCACAGTCTTCTGTGGTAGAAAATTCCACAGGTTCACCTCCCTCTGAGTGGAAACATTTCTCTTCATTTCAGTCCTAAATTTCCTACCCCGTATCCTGAGACTGTGACCCCTTATTCTAGACTTCCCAGCCAGGGGAAACATCCTCCCCGCATCCAGTTTATCCAACCTAGTCAGAATTTTATACGTTTCAATGAGATCCCCTCTCATTCTTCTAAACTCTAGTGAATACGGGCCTAGTGACTCAATCTCTCCTCATACGACAGTCCTGCCATCCCAGGAATCAGCCTGGTGAATCTTTGCTGCACTCCCTCTATGGCAAGTAGATGCTTTCTTAGGTAAGGAGACCAAAACTGCACACAATACTCCAGGTGCAGTCTCACCAAGGCCCTGTATAACTGTAGTAAGACATCCTTGCTCCTGTGCTCAAATCCTCTTGCAATGAAGGCCAACATACCATTTGCCTTCCTAACTGCTTGCTGCACCTGCCTGTTTGCTTTCAATGGCTAGTGTACAAGGACACCCAGGTCCCTTTGTACATCGACACTTCCCAAGCCATTACCATTTAAATAATACTTTGTCCTTATGTGTTTCCTACCAAAATGGATAACTTCACACTTATCCACATTATACTGCATCTGCCATGTCTTTGCCCACTCACTCAACCTATCTAAATCGCCTTGCAGCGTCTTTGCATCCTCCTCACAACTCACAATCCCACCTAGTTTTGTGTCGTCAGCAAACTTGGAAATATTACATTTGGTTCCCTCATCCAAACCATTTATATATATTGTGAATAGCTGGGGCCCAAGCACTGATCCCTGTGGTACCCCACTAGTCACTGCCCGCCACCCCGAAAAAGACCTGTTTATTCCTACTCTCTATTTCCTGTCAGTTAACCAATTGTCAATCCATGCCAATACATTACCCCCAATCCTATGTGCTTTAATTTTGCACACTAACCTCTTATGTGGGACTTTATCAAAGGCCTTCTGAAAATCCAAAAAACACTATCCTGTGTATCCTGAAACTGTGACCCCTTGTTTTAGACTTCCCAGCCAGGGGAAACATCTTACTGTGTTTCACCTTACTGTGCAATAAGCAACTTTGTAATTCGTATCAGTCCTTGCTGCATAAAGTGTTTGATTGGTTTGGTTTCAGAGAGATTGGTAGAAGGGCACACTGTGGTACAAGGCACAAGAGGCTGCGATTGTTCGGGCCCAGGAATATGCTATTGTACAAGGAGATATTGGACAGTGTGAGTCAGGTCCCAGAAAAGTCAAGATGCTCAAATTGCTTCCAGGAGCGGCTGACTCCATTGAACCAGAGAAAGGATCGATGGCTGATGCCAATTTGTAGCATCTGTGGAGAACATTAATGAAATACGAGCTTCTGGTTCTAATGAATGTTCCTGTGTGTTTTTTTTTTACTGAAATATAGGCCAGAAAACTAATTGTTAAATATTTAAATTACCTCCATTTAACCATAAAACATGCTGGAATATTCATAGCAAGCACAAGTGACTGAAGAGATACTCAGTGGCACTTAACCACCTATTAAATCAGATCGAAACATGTGAGCTTCGATCGGGTTTTAACACCATGCTTAGATTATTTACTTGAAATAATCTATCTGTGGATTTAATATCTGCAGCTTTTATATCCTTGTGTTCTGAGACAGAATCTAAATAATCGGACAAGTCGCGCTGGAGTTTGCACAAATCCATTCTCCATGTGCTGTAAACTTTGAGGTCAATCTTCTGTTCTGCTGGAAGCAGTTTTGATTGTTTACTTGCATTGGGCCCAAGTTTCCACATGATTCGCGCCTGATTTTTAGGAGCAACTGGTGGAGAACGGACTATTTTAGAAATCGCAATTCTCCACATTTTTTTTCCTGCAGTTCCAGTCAGGTAGAACAGTTCTAGTTTAGAACAGAATTTTTTCTTCAAAAGGGGGCGTGTCCGGCCACTGACGCCTGATTTGAAAGTTTCCACAGTGAAAACGTACTCCAAACTAAAGTAGAATGGAGCCAGTGAAGATTTTTGTAGAACTGAAAAAACCTGTTCTACACATTAAAAAATCAGGCGCAGGTTACAAATTAGGCGCCCAGAACGAGGTGGGGGGGAGGGGAGGGAAGGGAACTCATTAAATTCGACAATAAATCCTTATTTATACTTCTACAAATATTATACAAATAAATCCAACCTGAATAAACATTTATAAGTCAAGAAAAGATTAAATAAACCATCTTCCTACCTGTGTGAAAGTGCTTCAGCCAGGGAGAATTCTGCAGCCGTTCGTGCCGCTGAGCGGGAGGGGGGAGAGAGAGAGAGAGAGGGAGGGAGGGAGGGAGAGAGAGAGAGGGGTGGAGGGAGAGAGAGAGAGAGAGGGGGAGGGAGGGAGAAAGAGAAAGGGGGAGGGAGGGAGGGAGAGAGAGAGAGGGGGAGGGAGGGAGAGAGAGAGAGAGAGAGGGAGGGGGAGGGAGAGAGAGGGAGGGGGAGGGAGGAAGAGAGAGGGAGGGAGGGAGAGGGAGGGAGAGAGAGGGAGGGAGGGAGAGAGAGGGGGAGGGAGGGAGAGAGAGGGGGAGGGAGGGAGAGAGAGAGAGGGGGAGGGAGGGAGGGAGGGAGAGAGAGAGGGGGAGGGAGGGAGAGAGGGAGAGAGAGAGGGAGAGAGGGGGAGAGAGAGGGAGGGAGAGGGGGAGGGAGGGAGAGAGGGGGAGGGAGGGAGGGAGAGAGAGAGAGAGGTGGGGGCGTCGGGTCGGGGAACAGGAGCACGGGTCGGGTCAGTCGGGGGGGGGGAGCGGGTCTCGGGCCGGATCGGGGCTGGGGGGGGGAGCGGGTGTCGGGTCTCGGGGCGGGGGGGGGAGCGGGGGGGTGCAGGGGTCGGGGCGGGGGGGGAGCGGGTGTCGGGTCAGGTCTGGTCAGCGGTGGGGGGGGGGGAGCGAGTGTCGGTCTGGTCAGGCGGGGAGCAGGAGCTGGCCGTGGGAGGAGCCCCAGTGAGGCCATTGGGCCAGGGCGAGGGGCTGCGTGCTTCGGGCCCCTCCCACACAGTTCGGCGCCTGGAGCTACTGCACTCACGTGCCGACTGTAGCACGCATGTGCAGAGGTCCCAGCACTGTTTTCAGCGCCGGGACCTGGCTCCGCCCCCCCCACAGCTCGTGCTGGCTGCGCCGAGGGCCAGAGGACCTGTAAGTAGGTGCAGAATACCAAGGATTTTTTTAGGCGCCGTTTTAGGCGCGAAAAACGGGTGCCCAGCTCGGAGGGGCGCCCGTTTTTTTTCTTGTGGAAACTTGGGTCCATTGAATGGGAATATTTTCAGATTGAAACTGAAAAGACAACCAGCTGGGGAAAGTCCAGCTAAATATGTGACTGAAATCCAATGGCGGTGGGAACAACTTCAGCAATTTACTTGTCGCCAGCATATTTCCAACCCCCCCATGTTTATTTTGTTAAACAAATTCTGTTTTCCTCATGCATTTTTTCCCCTTTGCTGGGCGGAGCAACGGGTGGTTCAGATGATGCCCCGGAATAAACAGCTCATAGAAATGGACAGCACATTGCTTCCACCTTCAACACGCACCTCTTGTACAGCCTGCCTGATTGTCAACTCCACTGCAATCAGTGGTAGAACAGTGGTGGGCTGAGGGAACATAGGAACTCTACTCATTTGAGTTCAGAAGAGCGAGAAGTGATCTTATCGAAACGTATAAGATTATGAGGGGGCTTGACAAGGTGGATGCAGAGAAAATGTTTCCACTGATAGGGGAGACTAGAACTAGAGGGCATGATCTTAGAATAAGGAGCCGCCCTTTTAAAACTGAGATGAGGAGGAATTTCTTCTCTCAGAGGGTTATGAATCTTTGGAATTCGCTGCCTCAGAGAGCTGTGGAAGCTGGGACATTGAATAAATTTAAGACAGAGATAGACAGTATCGTAATCGAGAAGAGAATAAGGTGGGGGGCAGGGAAGTGGACCTCAGTCCATGATCAGATCAGCCATGATCGTGTTAAATGGCGGAGCAGGCTCGAGGTGCCGTATGGACTACTCCTGCTCCTATTTCTTATGTTCTTATGAACAAGAATAGTAAATCGAGCCTGTTCCACCATTCAGTAAGATCATGGCTGATTCATGACCTAACTCCATGGGGCCGATTTTGATCAATGCCTCCGCCCGCCCAAGTGCCGCCCAAAGTGCCGCTGATGGTCACCGAGGTACCGGACGGTACTTTGGGTGGTAAATTCATCGCCGAAGTCCCTCGAAGGTCGGCGGGCGTCAAATGGAGGATGGACGCCACCAATCTGGGCGGCAGAGGCGCTTGCCGCCCAAGTACTGCCGAGGATGGAGTCGGGCCCACGGAGGGTCGGACAGCTGAAAAAAAAAATCATCAATAAAAAAATTAAAACGTATTGGAGGACCTTCAGGGGACCCCATCAAGTAAGAGTCGCTGTGGAAATTTAAAAAAAAATGTTCACTAACCTTTTTTTCAGGTTCTTCATACTTACCATCGGGGACAGACCAGCCTCCACCCCCATTCTGGCATCGACTCCCGCCTGCAGGAATCTGGGAGCTCGGCGGGCGGGAGCTCAGTTGCGCCACTTGGCCGTCCGATGACGTCAGCGGGCGGTTCCCGGTGGCTCTCCCCCCCCCCGCCCACTCCAGGCCGCCCCGAAAGTGGCACTGGGGAGGACCTGCAGGAGGAATGTCGGCGGTAGCGGGCGGTGAGTTGATGAATTTCGGCCCCCATATACTCACCTCTGGCCCATATCCCTTTGGTTAACCAAAATCTATCAATCTCAGATTTAAAATGAACAATTGACTCAGTATCAACTGCCGTTTGTGGAAGAGAGATACAAACCTCTACTACCCTTTAATATCCTGAAAACTTGGATCAAATCACCCCTTAAAACTTCTGAATTCTAGCGAATAGAACCCTAGTTTGTGTAATTTCTCCTCAAAATGTAACTCTTGGAGTCCAGCTTTCACCTTGTAAATCTACACTGCACTCCCTCTGAAAGGGGGAGCACCGAGGGAGACAGGGAGAAGTAAGACAACAGTGCGGGCAATGGCTTTGTGTGGCGAAATAATGGACAAGGTTAAACAAGGTCAATTGAAATATGATTAAGCTCAGTGAACTGACCTCAGGTGCCTACTGTCTAACTATTGTCTAAACTAAGGTGGACACCTGGTAGTGTTGGAATTAAGACCAATGTTGTAATATGGAATATTCTAGAAGGTAGGCATGGACATTGTAAAACACGTCATTTGAATGTATAAAAATCATGTACATGCTCTATCAACTAGGAGAAGCTTGGCTCAAGACATAAAGCAAGCTGTCTCCCCACGCTTGTGAATAAAGCCTGTTGGTAGCCTCGGTTTCAGACTTGTGTTGTTTATTTTGAAATACTCCACAACACCTCCAAGGCCAATATATCCTTCCTAAGATGTGGTGCCCAGAACTGCTCACAGTGCTCCAGGTGTGGTCTAACCGGAGTTTTGTATAGCTGTAGCCAGCATTCCATTAGCCTTTTTGATTATTTTCTGTATCTGTCTATGATATTTTAATGGTCTATGTACATGGATCCATAAGTCTCTTTGGACCTCCATTGTTTTTAGCTTTTCAGCATTTAGAAAGTATTCTGTTCTATCCTTTTTAGGTCCAAAGTGGATGGCCTCACATTTGCCTTCATTGAAATCTATTTGCCACAGTATTGCCCATTCACTTGATCTATTAATCTCGCAGGTCGGGACCTCCATGCTGCTCCCTGGGCCGCATGCCTCTCCCTTTATGGCCCCGGCCTACCGCTGATGGTTTCTCGCAGGTCACCCATACCAGTTCATCCACTGGACCAAGACCTAGCTCTGTCAAGCCCGTGTGGTGGCTGGTGTGCAATGGCCACCCCACGTTAAAAAAATCCACACACAGACATCTTCCACCCTTGAGGATGTAATTCGGGTTCTTCATTCAAAACACCTGTGAACTCATCTTTTTTTTTTGGCATGGAAGCAAGTAATCCTCATTCCGAGGGATTGCCTATGATGATGATGAATCTATTAATATCTTTTTGTAATTTTATGCTGCCATCTACACAGCTCACAATCTTTATGTCATTGGCAAACTTAGATATGTGGCTCTCTATTCCCATCATCTAAGTCATTAATAAGCACGGTGAATAGTTGAGGCCCCAACACAGATCCTTGAAGAACACCACTAGTCACATCCTGTCAATTTGAGTACCTACCCTTTATTCCTACTCTCTGTCTCCTGCCACTCAGCCAATTTCCTTACCAGTTCCATGAGTTTCAAATTTAGCTAACAGTCTCTTCTGAGAGACTTTATCAGTTGGGATTGTAGAACCACCAGAGATGGGTATGGAGTTGGTGAAGGTTGTCATTCAGAGATGGCACCAAATAAATTATTAAACACAATGTAGAGAAATCATTGGGATCTGATGATTTATGTCCAAGGATCTACTGGAAGCTACAGAGATAGCAGAGGCTCTGGCTATAATTTTCTAAAATTCTGTGTGCAAAAAAATCATGGCTAATTTAACCACCCTCTTCATAAAAAACAGAGGGATAACCCAGAAAATTTCAGGCCAGTTGACCTTATTCAGTTGTTGGTAATTTATTAGAAATCAGTGCTACCAGGTCAAATTACTTTGCACTTGAAGAAACATGAGCTATTCACATCCGCATAGATATAGAATAGGTCAGGATGTGCTTTACCAGACTCACAAAATGATGCCGAATAAGAGAGAGGTTTGATAAAGGAAAGACCACGGATGCAGTTTATATGAGCGTGTGTGGACAATAACTATTACACAACCTGTTACTTTCCTGGCAGCAGGGCAAATGGTAATACAGGTACTTCATGAATTCTTAGAATGGGTTAGCACAAATTGAGTTAAGGTTATGAGTGTACTTTCTGAGACTTGGCCAGATGCTTAAAGAAAGAACTTGCATTTATAGAGCTCTTTCACGACCTCAGATCATCCCAAAGCACACGAGGTACTTTTGATGTGTAGTTACTGTTGTAATGTAAGAAACGCAGCAGCCTATTTGTGCTCAGCAAGCTCCCATAAAGAGCAATGAAATAAATGACCAGATGTGGTTTTCGATGTGGTCAGGACGGGGGAAATCCCCATGCTCTTCTACAATAGTTCCATGAGATCTTTTACATCCACCCGAGAGGACAGACAGAGCCTCGGTTTAATGTATTATCTAAAAGACAATGGGACTGCAATTGCACCCCCCTCCTTAAGCTCCATTACTGACTGGGGGTAGACGGATGGGCCAACCCTTCCTATATTGCCCCCGGACTGGGAGTGGTAGGAATGGGTTTCCGGCTGCCCGTACTGCCACCCATCAGGCACGCACAAACTCCACACCGACCGGCAACGACCCCGTTCCGCCTCCCCCCCGCCCCTGCGGGAAATTGCACTGTGGGAGCAGAGCGGCTGCCAGTCGGTGCCACTGACCATTTCCCTCGGCGTGAAGCTGTGTGTGCCTGGGATGCGCATCTGCCCTTCAAGGGGAGGGCGCCCTGCCGCAGTCGCCATCTTATTTTACTTGTCGGCCGACTGCCAGGTCGGCCCGACAATGGTGCCCATGGGTTCGATCGGGCCACCAACAGGCAGCCCGGCACCCCCTCTTGGCCTGGCCGAAATCCTCCCTGGCAGTCCAGTGCGCCTAACTAACCATGTAGAGTTCTCTTTTAACTGAAGGGGTGTGACGTTGTAACATATCAGCGCAATGCCGCATGGACTGAGGTGGAGACAGATCAAAGGAATCGATAAGGACGCTACTTTTGTGGTCAGGGGGCAATTTCGGCCCCGAACACCTCTGACAGTGTAGCACTGAAGTGCCAGCTTAGATTTGGTGCTCAGGTCTCTGAAGTGAGGCTTGAATTCATGATCTTCTTTCTCAGAGGTGAGAGCACTACCACTGAGTCAAGGGTCGACACTTGGCATAAAAAAAAAACCTCTATTGTAACTTGCCGTGGTAATTTCCTGCAGGTTGTCCAATGTCTTCCTGACCTGTACCCAGGTCCACTGCAAACAGCACTCACTCTGGGATAGAGATTGGTGTGTGTTCTGCGTGTGTTTGGGGCCTGACAGTGATATCTGTGACCAATCTGTGTAGGTGCTGGACCCGCTATTAAATTCACGGGCCTTTTTATAGGCATCCCAGGCACATGCATAAAAATAGGTGTTAGACCCCTTAAAAATGTAAATTAGTATCTACGGCTCATTGAAGGACCACTTGGTGAAATTAGTCACCAATGAGCGGGGAAGCTTCAGCTTTGCTCCAATCAGGATGCTACAGTACAGCTGCATTCGCTAAGCCTCGGTAACAACAACAACTTGAACTTATATAGCGCCTTTAACGCAACATCCTATGGTGTTTCACAGGAGTATTGTGCGATAAAAATTTGACATAAGTAGAAATTAGCACAGGTGACCAAAAGCTTGGTCAAGGAGGTAGGTTTTAAGGAGTGTCTTAAAGGAGGAAAGTGAGGTAGAGAGGCGGAGAGGCTTAGGCAGGGAGTTCCAGAGCTTGGGGCCCAGGCAACAGAAGGTATGGCCACCGACGGTTGATCAGGGATGCTCAGGAGGGCAGTATTAGAGGAGCTCAGACATCTCAGGGGTGTTGTGAGGCTGGAGGAGATTACAGAGAAAGGGAGGGGTGAGACCATGGAGGGATTTGAAAATAAGGATTAAAATACCCGTCCCTGTGGAGCTAGGAGTGCTCCCTTGAAACCACAAGAGTTGCGATCAGCCCTTCCCGGGATGTACCTGAGTGCCACTGCCCCGACATTATTTCTTTGCTCCATCGATCCTCAGGACCCTTAGTTGATTTGTAGCTTGACAAGTAGCACAGAGTCTGGGCCCAGGCCGAAGCCTACCCCAGTGTCTGCAACCTGCTCCCACACTAACTGAATCAGCTGCTTTGCAGTAGAGTGCCCTTCTGTCCCACACTGGTCAGCCTTCATTTTCTGGCCATACATGGAGGAGAACACATGAAAGATCACCTGACACATTCGTAGTATCAGCTGTGGCTCAGTGGGTAGCACTCTCACCTTTGGGTCAGAAGGTTGTGGGTTCAGGACCACCGGATGTCTCAAAGCGCTTTACAGCCAATGAAGTACTTTTGGAGTGTAGTCACTGTTGTAATGTGGGAAACGCGGCAGCCAATTTACAAACAGCAATGTTCAGGACCCACTCTCGGGATTTGAGCACAAAAATCTACACTGACATTCCAGTGCAGAACTGAAGGAGTGCTGCACTGTCACAGGTGCTGTGTTTCAGATGAGACATTAAAGTGAGGCCCCAACTGCTCTCTCAGGTGGATGTAAAAGATCCCATGGCACTATTTTGAAGAAGGGCAGGGGAGTTATCCCGGGTGTCCTGGCCAATATTTATCCCACAATCAACATAACAAAAACAGATTATCTGGTCATTATCACATTGCTGTTTGTGGGAGCTTGCTGTGTACAAATTGGCTGCCGCGTTTCCCACATTACAACAGTGACTACACTCCAAAAGTACTTCATTGGCTGTAGAGTGCTTTGAGACGTCCGGTGGTCGTGAAAGGCGCTATATAAATCCAGGTCCTTCTTTCTTTTTCTTGGTCATCAAGCCCGTGATAGCCTCCATTTTACAGGAGTATTACAGTGCCAACCATAGTCCACTCTCCAATGAGCAAAAGCAAGGGTTAGATGCCAACTTAATCCATGTAAATGCTGCTCAGCAGTCTAATTGATCCTGACACTCAATTGGACAGCCCGCTGCGTGACCATAAGATCGCACAGTTTCCAGATGGTGCAATAGCAGCAATCCTGGAGATTAATGGGCAGGCAGGAATTCTCCCAAACATTTTAGTAACCCACAGTTACATCTCAAAGTGTGTGCCAACGTCAGTGACCGTGGTTACTGACACTTCTACCACTGGACACGCCCCTGGACCTATCGAGAGGTCAGATCCTCTGCTTCATCCTCCCCATAGCGTCCTCAATAAGGCCCCTGGTCTCTTGGCTGTGAGCATACCTGTGTCACTCAGGAGTGGGGAGGGTTGCAGAGGGAGGCATGAACCACGTGCGTAGGGGGTGTCCCTTGTTCCCCAGCAGCCCCCCAGTCACATTCCTGGGAGAGTTGAATATTGGAGGATGGTAGACTAGTAAAGGACCTTCTCTTCTTCATCTTCTTAGGCGGTCCCTCAATTCGAGGATGACTTGCTTCCACACCAAAAAGGGATGAGTTCACAGGTGCTTCAACGAAGTACCTAATATTCCAAGTACTGAACTACTTGTTGAAGGGCGGAAGATGCCTGTGCGTAGATTTTTTTAACATGGGGTGGCTATTGCACACCAGCCACTACACGGGCTTGACAGAGCTAGGTCTTGTTCCAATGGCAAGGATTAACCAAGACAACTGGAGACCAGCTCTGCTGCACGGACCTAGTGCACACAAATAATGATAGGTTATAAGATGGTGATAACCGAGAGGTCATCGCTGTCGGAAAAGATTGAATAGGCCGGGGCTCTTTTCTCTAGAAAAGAGAAAGTGGAAAGATGGCCTGATAATGGTGTTTAAGATTATGAAAGGGTTTGATAGAGTTGGCGGAGAGAAGATGTTTCCCTTTGCGCTGAGGCCAGAACTAGAGGCCATAAATATAAGACAGTCATCATTAAATCCATAGGATATTCAGGAGTGTCATGGCAGCTACCTGTGCACCTTGGGATGCTGTTTGTGTAATCGGACACTAGCTGGACATTGGCGGACCGGTCGACCTTTCCATTGATAAATGTTGCTGGCTGGTGAGCGGTGTCCTGATGTAACACGTGTACAGTCAATGATGCCTGAGACACGAGGGAGGCCAGCCACTGTTGCAAATCCCCGCGCTCTCTCCTGTTGACTGTTGGGTCCGCCTACCTGTTACTAGACTCCCTAAACAAGCGCTCTACTCTGAGCTCCGTCACGGCATGCGAGCCCCAGGAGGGCAGAGGAAACGCTTCAAGGACACCCTCAAAGCCTCCTTGAAAAAATGTAACATCCCCACCGACTCTTGGGAATCCCTGGCCGAAGACCGCTCAATGTGGAGGAGAAGCATCCGGGAAGGTGCCGAACACTTTGAGTCTCTTCGCCGGGAGCACGCGGAGGCCAAGCACAAACAGCAGAAGGAGCGCACGGCAAATCAAACACCCCACCCACCCGTCCCTCCAACCAACGTCTGCCCTCCACCCCCCGCCCTGTGACAGAGACTGTAGATCCCTCATTGGACTCATCAGTCACCTTAGAACTCATGTTAGTGTGGAAGCAGGTCATAATCGACTCTGCGAGGCTGCCTAAGAAGAAGAAGGAGGAGGTTGGGGTCGATGGGGAAGGTGATGTTCTGGTTTACCTTGCCGGACAGGGTGTCAGTGATCTGATGGATGCGGTTGTGCACTATCGACTGGGAGATGCAGCTCATGCTCCCTGTAGCAGACTGAAAGCAGCACGGCGCGAGGACGTTAAGGGTTGTGGTGACTTTGATGGGCCATGGCCAAGCCTGGCACCCGGGCCCAGTGAGCAGCAGGGCCTGTTGAGGGACGTGGCACAGGTCTGCAACAGTCAGCCTGGAGAAACACAGCCTCCTGATGCACTGGTCTTCAGGTTGATCCACGAAGGCTCCTCCTGGCCTGTACCTTGTGCACTGGCATTGGCCTCCTGCAGGCAGGCCTCTCCCCCTGCTGTCTTTGGATAGGTCCAGCTGATGCTCCACTTCCTCCAACTGTCGCTTCATTGAAATGAAACTGGCAATAATACCAGCCGTGGTAAACAGATAGAGTTTACTGAGGGTAAGTGAGGCAAAACACATCAGGAAATGGCGATTCGGAAGCTGGAAACCTGCCTGGCAATCCAAACAGCACAAAGATCCTGTGATCTGATTCGTTGTAGTTTTAGGCCATTTAGGACTAAGGTGAGGAGAGTTCTTCACTCAGAGCATTGTGAATCTTTGGAATTCTCTGCCCCAGAGAGCTGTTGATACTCAGTCTTTGAGTATATTCAAGACAGAGACCGATAGATTTTTGGATAGTAAGGGAATCAAGGGATATGGAGATAGTGCAGGGAAGTGGAGCTGAGATAGAAGAACAGTCATGATCTGCCTTGGCAATGGCAGCCATTGAATGGTGGAGCAGGCTCGAGGGGCTAAATGGCCTGCTCCTGCTCCTAATTCTTATGTGCTTATGTAGCTGAGTGCCTCTTTATATACAACCATATTGGCTCCAACACAACAATCCTGCCAGGTAAGGTCTGGCATTGGGCGGGACTGCCAGGAATTTTAGTAAAAGTGGTGCAGGGGCCTAATTGTGTCCCGGGACCATGATTTGAATAAAAGTGTGACACGCACCTTGCCCACCTGCAAAAAGTGAGAGGTTAAAATGGTGACGGGCGGGAACACAGTGGTAAGTTCTCTGCCACTGTTTGAGTCACCCGTCCATTCTGCTCCCGTTGGAAGGGCAGGGTTAAAATAAGGCATTAGTGTTCAGAGCCTGCCAATGTATCCTGATGAACAAGCAATATGCAATCCATCGACAGGCCAGTATACAAGCCACATTTCACTTCTTCAGATAGATTTGGCACAGGAATATTTGATGCTTAATTATAAAAAATTACATTCAGATGGTTACTTGTCCTAAATCCAACAGGAGACCCTTCAAGCACTGGAGTTATTTTACAGCATGCCATCCATCCCCATCAGAAATTGGACCACACTACCTGCTTGGATCAATAGAGATAAATGGCTTCCACAGGTCTCGATGTCCATCGGAGACAATCTTAGCACAGAATAAAAGCAAACAAGGATTGTGGTTGGTGGCTTCAAGAGTTGAAAAAAATACTTGGCTTTGAATTGCATTTATAACGTGGTGAAATTCAGAACCACCTCACTAATGAGCTGGTCTGGGAGATTTTATTTTTCTCCACAAAGATACAGAGGGCAGCTCACCGTTGACAATGAGTTATAGCAGTTCCTCCGCCAGTGTGAAAGAGCCATAAATCATTAACACCACAGGTGTGACTCAGTTATGATGATGCCCCTTTGCGGAAGTGAATAATTGTCTGAAATTTGGCATCGCTGATGATAGTCTATTTGTTGTCGGGCTGATTCTGTTTATTCTAAAGACCAAGGCAGCACCTTAGTGCACTGTTTACTGAATTCTGCAACAGAGAGTGTTCTGCATTTCCTTCAAATGTTCAACATTACTTCATACACACTCACACGCACACACCGTGATGCGCACACACACAGGCACACACACGCACACACCCTAACGCTCACACACACCCTAACACACACACACACACACACACACACCTCCTAACACACACATACCCTAACACATACACACTCACACGCACACATCCTAACACACACCCTAACACACACACACACACGCACACACCCTAACGCTCACACACACCCGGACACACACACACACACACACACAGACCTCCTAACACACACATACCCTAACACATAGACACACACCCTAACACACCTACACACCCTAACACACACATATCCTAACACACACATATCCTAACACACACATACACATCCTTACACACACATACACACACTACCTAACACAAGCCCACACCCTAACACACACACACACCCTAGCACATGCATACACCCTAATGCGTGCACACACACACACACCCTAACATACACACATACACCCTAACACAAGCAAACACTCTAACACATGCACACACCCTAATGCACGCACACACACACACAGGCACATACACACACACACACACCCTAACGCACACACACACACAGACACACACGCACACACACACCCTAATATATACACACACACAGGCACATACACACACACACACACCCTAACGCACACACACATAGACACGCACACACACCCTAACCCACATACACACCCTAACCCACGCACACACCCTAATGCATACACACACCCTAACACACACACACACAAACACACACACATGCACACTCTAACATGCACATTCACACACTTTAACACACACACACACGCACAGACACGCACACACCCCAACTCAGGTACACAGGCACACATACTCTAACACACACACAGGCACAGATGTGCCACACACCTTAACGCAGGTACATAGGCACATATATACACATACACACACATACACACACGCACACCCTAACACAGTCACACATGCGCGCACACACACACACTGACAGGCACATACACATACACAAACACACTCATATGTACAGTCCTCTCCACTTACACCGTCCCTACTTATCCTGACAGGAGCCTCTGCTGTTGCCATTACCATCGGCATTATTTTCAAAGACGCCGGTAAACGCTTAAGTACTCCATTTATTTTGGGCAGAAACAGTTGTGTGGATTCACAAGCGCACTTCATTAAAGGTGTACTGAATGTAATAAAAGAGCCCTTATTGCTATCCGGTAAATACTGTATAGAGCTTTTGCAGTGTGAATGTTGTCTGTTCTCTCTCTGGCAGTCTGTAAAACTATGTGGAAATAATTACAAACCAGCAGAATTCAACTCCATCCAAAAAGAGAATCCAGCTAAAATGCAAGGTTGGGAGAGGGTCAGTGCCCTCCGAATAACCATTGCTCTTCACAAATGTCAAGATGACGTATTCTTGTTCTGGTTACTGAATTAGTGCTGATTAGATGCACTAATTCATTAATACCAGTCTGCTGCAGTAATCAGTTGTGGGCACTGAGTCGAACTTTGGACTCTCTGTGCTTGTTTGCTCAGTGACAGTACTCTCCAATGTTCCCAAGCTGATTGTAGCAAGCAAGGAATAACATTTATCAGACAATTTTATTTAGGACTCATATAGTTCATTAGATTTAAAACCCATCTGCAGGACTTTGTGAGTCTCTCATTCCCCAAACAACTACAATTGCACTTCTCTTTTCATCATTGAATAAACACTGCAGAAACTCACGGGGCCAAAAATAAATAGAAGCGATATGACCTCATTGCCGGGCGAGGATTCTGGGACAGTAAGCATATCCATGCAGGAGAAAATCAAATTAAGGTATATTTTATTAACACTACCGGCTATCGTGTATAGCAGGAAAATTGCATTCGTACAAATCTGCTCGTTATAAATGAGGGGACAGAATAACTAAATTAGTTACAGATTTATAGAATCATAGGGGTTGAAATTGTCCCTTTTTGCGATGCCCGTTACCATCTCTGGGAGTGCTAACAGGGCGCAATACAGCGGCAGGGGGCTAGGGGGGCAGGTGCTACCGGCTCCCGTGAAATTGAGCGAGAGTTAGCGGAGACGTGAACACGGTAATGCTGCACCCTGGGCCACCATGCCTCTGGCGATGACGTCATCAGCATGCACAGCAACCCCTTTGTGCCTCGCGGGTCGCAAAATTGCCCAACCTCCGCTCCCGGAGCGGAGGTTAAAGGGGAGGTGCAATGTGCCGCCTGCCGCCATTTTCTTTTCTTTGGCCGACTCCACGGTCGGCCCGTACTCCATCGACGTCACACGGTCCTGGCCGCGATCGTGCAGCTCAGCACTTTGTTCCGGTGCCGGGCTGCTAGTCCGGTCCCACGCAGCCCTGGTGGCCCAGTGGAGGCTATCAAAGGGCCTGGGCAGAGTTTGCAGCGGCCCTCCCCTTTAACGGAAAGGGGCGGGGCATTGAAATGCATCAGCGCTACGTGGAGAAGCCATGTAGCGCTGTGGATCCCACCCGCCTAGTGCCCTGCACATTGCCCCAACAGGAAACAGAATGTATTATGCCTGTAGTGTACTTATGAATGACTCCATGAGGCAATGTGTTGCACTCAAACTGTAGTGACCTTGGTCCTTTATTCGTAACCCCAGAGTGAGGCAGCCACATGGTGGCTCCCCTTTTATACAGCCATCAGGGCAGGAAACCCCTGTTTCCACCAGTTGCACCCTCTAGTGGTGCCAGCATAGTATACACACAGTGTAAACCTTATTGATAGTACATCAGGTAAACAAGTCTCCATGTTATGCAACTATACAGTGACTACACAGAGAGTATATCTATAGTCTGCATATATAACAGAATGCGCGAGATGGCACTCCACTTCCTGTGAGGGGCGGTGACCTGAATTTCACAGCCGAGGCGAGACTTCTGTGATGGGCATAGGAACTCCCGCCCCGACTCGGCTACCATCCCCAAACGGGATGTGACCAAATTTCACCCCCATAGAATCTTACAGCACAGAAGGAGGCCAATCGGTCTGTTGTGCCTGGCCAGCTCCTTGGTCGAGCTATCCAATTAGACCTACTCCCCTGTTCTTTCCCCAGAGCCCTACACCTTTCTCCTTTTTGATTATTTATCCATTACTCTTTTGAAAGTTACTATTGAATCTAGGTGCACCAACCTTTCAGGCAGCGCATTCCAGGCAACAAAAACTTGCTGCATTAAAAATTTCTCATCTCCCCCCAAGTTCTTAAGTCTGTGCCCTCTGGTTACTGACCCTTCTGTCAGTGGAAACAGTTTTTCCTTATCTACTCTATCAAAACCCTTCATAATTTTGAACACCTGTATTAAATCTACCCTTACCTTTCTCTGCTCTAAGGAGAATAATCCCAGTTTCTCCAATCTCTTCACATAACTGAAGTCCCTCATCCCTGGTATTATTATGGTAAATCTCCTCTGCACCCTTCCTTGACAACCTTCCTAAAGTGTGGTGCCCAGAATTAGACACAATTCTCCAGCGAAGTCCTAACCAGTGATGAAAAAAAAAGATTTAGCATAACTTCCTTCTTGTGTTCTCTATGCCTCTATTTATAAAGTGCAGGATTACATATTCATTTTTAACAGCTTTATCAACTCGTTTGCCACCTTCAAAGATTTGTGGTGAATTCCCAGGGCTCCCTGTTCCTGCACCCTCTTTAAAATTGTACCATGTAGTTTATCTTGCCTCTCCTCATTCTTCCTCCAAAATGTATCATTTCACACTTCTTTGCATTACATTTAATCTGCCCTGTGCCTGCTCATTTCACCCATCTGTTTACGTCCTCCTGAAGTCTATTTCTGTCCTACTCACTCTTACCAAGTTTCATGTCACCTGCAAACTTTGAAATGATACCCTGTATACCCAAGTCCAGGTTATATATCAGAAAGTGCAGTGGTCCTAATACCATCCCCTGGGGAACAGCACTGTATACTTCCCTCCAGTCTGAAAAATAACCGTTCACTGCTACTCTCTGCTTTCTGTCTTTTAGCCAATTTCATATCCATGCTGCCACTGCCCCTTTAATCTCATGGACTTCAACTTTGCCAACAAGTTTATTATGTGGCACTTTATCAATTGGCTTTTGAAAGTCCATATACACATCAACCGCACTATACTCATCAAACCTGTCCATCACTTCATCAAACAACTCAATTCAATTAATCAGATATGATTTGCCCTTAATAAATCCGTGTTGGCTGCCTTTAATTAATCCAAGTTTGTTGACTCGATAACAAAGGCACCTAGACTGCTGACTGTCACTGGAGGAGTATGGGTAGAAGTTAAAAGAATGATTTTTTTATGGAGAGAGTTATTCGAACATGGAATGCATTACCACAAGTGTCTGCAGAGAATTTGATTAGTATTTAAAAAGGAGGATATGGAGAAGGTGCAGGGAAATGGGATTAAAGCAAACAGTTCTTGTTTCCATTGTTGAGATAGAAAAGAGGGAGCACTTAACCTGTCTCATCTTTGAGCAGGGGGTGATGCTGAAAAAAGGTGCTGAAATAGAAAGGGTTCCAACTCCCAGTGCACTTTAATGAGTACAAATATTCTCCGCCAACACAGAAGAATTAGTGAACACGTGGTGTGACTATGATCCAATTTCTCGGTGCACTTGGTGTAACAGAATCTTAAGCTCCATTAATAAAGAACAGGACTACTGTTTTCTTACAGCTTGTGTACTGAGGAAGTCTTTTCCCCATGATGGGGCTTTGCTTTATGAAAAATGAGTTTCCAGTGAGTTGAAGTGGCCTTTGGTCTGTGAGCGGCATGCCAAACACTCAGTGCTTTCTTTATCACTCCCTTTGTGAATCATTTTCAATTTTGATTCTTTTCTGCTCCACTTATCACTCAAGAAGCAAATGTATTTCAAAGATTTCAAATGGTGCAATAGGTTAGGCATTGGGTTCTCACCTCTGGGGATCGGAGTATAAATCCTGCCCACACTAAGATGGTAGCCTCCTGTGTTTGCTGGCTGTGAGGATACAAAGCAAAATATGTTGTGTTGAAAATCATGAAGGGTTTAGATAGAGTACATGCAGCTATCTGTTTCCAATGGCTGATGGGTCGATATGATGAAATTCAGGTTGATTTCTATATATCTGTTCCTGACATGGTATCGAAATTGGTGTCTCTCAAGAACAAGCTAAGGAAAAAGTTTCCTAAAAGCAAACTGGGTTCTGTTGGGCATAATATTCCAGGAATGATAAAAACATTTCGAAATGGCCATGAATACCTGGTGGAGCGTGACTGTTATGTTGTATCCAAAGTAGGGCCGCTGGATATGCCAAGAGAAGACATTGCTGCTAATGAAGATACAGATTTAAGGTGAGTGGCAAAAGAACCCAAGGTGACATGAGGAAAAAGAATTTTACGCAACAAGTGGTTCGGATTTAGAATGCACTGTCGGATAGGGCAGTGGATACAGATTCAATAGTAGCCTTCAAAAGGGAATTCTATAAAGGGAAGGAGAAAAAATTGCAGGGATGTGGGGGAGTGGGACTAACTGGGTTGCTCTTCGAAAGAGCTGGTGCAGACTCGATGGGCCGAATGGATTCCTTCTGTGCTGTACTGGTCTATGATTCTATGAGTTGGCCAGTCTCAATACACTTCTGGGCATGGGCTGATAGTGCTAAATGGCTCCTAATTTGGTACGAATGGGCAATCTCACCAACAGGTATGGGAAATAGAAACATGTCCCACAGGTGCAGTAGTAGGTGAAGCTGAGGCAGCATGTTAGGGTGGTGTAGAGGGAGTTTTATTCTATAACTGGTTGTGCTGCATCCAACGCTGACAAAGGGTAGCCAACACTGGTTGGACGTAGTTCATCACATGATCTCCAACCTCCAACCGCCCAGCTCCCACACTCCTGCCTGATTGGTTAATGGAAGTAAGAGCACTAGCTGATTGAATGGACCTACTGTCAATCAAATTGAGTTTGTGCTCTGATTGGTTAATATCACTGTCAATCAAAACAGATGTACAATCTGACTGGATGTGGAACTGGAACAGCCTTGACATAAATGTGTTCTTATTTATAAAATATTTATTTTTCAGTTAAATTCTTTGATAGAAAAGATGTAAAACACTTTTTTGAAGGAATTCAAGAAACAAAACAAAAACAATGTCCAGTTTTCAAACACTCAATGTCAGAAATAATCCAGCCTTCACAACACCTGATTGGTGGAAGCATACCATTCACTGTCTGACTGCCCTCCCCACCACCCACCGCTCAGACCTCACTCCACGATCCGATTGGTCACCGCTGACAGTGGAAGCAGGCAGCGGGATGTGATTGGAGGACGTAGCTGTCAATCAGAGATCGGTAGGCGGGGAGGCGCAGTTGATGAGGAGCAGTGTCCGGGAGATGAATCTTTGATTCTGTGAGAGCCCAGGACAATGGTTGGCAACACTATGCCGACACTAGGTGCTGGAAACGGGATAAGTTCTATTCCTCAAAACTAACATTGATGAGCAAAGTAAAATGATAAACATAAGAACATAAGAATTAAGAGCAGAAGTAGGCCATACATTCCCTCAAGCCTGCTCCACCATTCAATAAAATCATGGCTGATCTTCGACCTCAACTTCACTCTCCTCCCTGATCTCCTCGGGCTAGACTTTCCTGAAAGCCCTTCACCGCTCGATTGCCTCCCAGAAACACCGCTAACGTTCTGCAACCAACGCTGATGAAAATTTCCATAATAAAAGTTTAAAAATATCGCCCGGCGAGAAAATGGATCTTGCACCAAGATTCTTGGCGGTTGAAGGCAAAACTAGGTGAAACAGATGGTTCTTACCGGAATGGACGGTAAATATTTAAAATTTAGTCCGATGCCGCGTTTGGGCCTTGGGCGGGGGGAAAGCTCAAAAAATATTTTTTCACTTAAACAAAAATTAAAACATTCTCAGGACCCTTTTTAATGTAATCGCTGTTTTACAATTTGAAAAATAATTATAAGAATATTTTAACTTAACTTCCTTTGCTGGGTACTCACCTACCGCCCGGTTTCAGGCAGCTTTTCATGGGCGGTTTCCTCGGCGGTGTGTACGAGTCCCCGCTGAGGCCAAACTTAGATCCTGCCGGTTTTCTCGCTGGTGCACGCAGATACGCGTGAGCGATTTGCTCCCCGGTGGTCTTTTCAAAATGTGAGCAGAACTCTTTAAAAATATCCCCTAATTCTTCTAGAGTCTAAAAATTTATTGATCTCAGTCTTGAATATCACCATCATAGGCAGTTCTTCGGAATCGAGGAAGATTTGCTTCCACTCCTGAAGTGAGTTCTTTGGTGGCTGAACAGTCTGATACGAGAGCCACAGACTCTGTCACAGGTGGGACAGACATTTGCCGAGGGAAGGGGTAGGTGGGTCTGGTTTGCCGCACGCTCTTTCCGCTGCCTGCGCTTGATTTCCGCACGCTCTCAACGCTGAGACTCGAGGTGCTCAGCGCCCTCCCGGATGCACTTTCTCCACCTAGGGCGGTCTTCGACCAGGGACTCCCAGGTGTCAGTGGTGATGTCGCACTTTACCAGGGAGGCTTTGAGGGTGTCCCTGTAATGTTTCCGCTGCCCACCTTTGGCTCGTTTGCCGTGAAGGAGCTCTGCATAAAGCATTTACTCAGTGAGTCTCGTGTCTGTCATGCAAACCATGTGGCCTGCCCAGCGAAGCTGATCGAGTGTGGTCAGTGCTTCAATGCTAGGGATGTTGGCCTGGTCGAGAACGCTAACGTTGGTGCGCCTGTCCTCCCAGGAGATTTGCAGGATCTTGCGGAGACATCGTTGGTGATATATCTCCAGCGACTTGAGGTGTTTCTGTACATCGTCCATGCCTCTGATCCATACCGGAGGGCGGGTATTACTACAGCCCTGTAGACCATGAGCTTGGTGGTAGATTTGAGGGCCTGGTCTTCAAACACTCTTATCCTCAGGCGGCCGAAGGCTGCACTGGCGCACTGGATATACTTGGAATATACTGAACGACTCAGCATCCAGAGCCCTCTGGGGCAAGAATTCTAAAGATTCACAACCCTCTGAGTGAAGAAACTCTTTCTCAGTCTTAAATAGTTGACCCCCTAGTTCGAGACTCCTCAGCCAGGGGAAACAACCTCTCAGCACATACCCTGTCAATCGCCCTCAGAATCTTATACATTTCAATGAGATCACCTCTCATTCTTCAAAACTCCAGAGAATAAATAGCTAGAAGAGAACTTCCACTCGACATTATTACATTAACTGCATCATTGGTGAAAAACAGGTTAATGTGTTTCAATGTTCAAGTTTCAGTTGATTTATTTTCTGGTTACAGATGTGTTAGTTGTTTATAGACAATACTACAGGAGAACTGGCCACACACTGTAAGCTGATTTAATCAGGCTTGTACAAATATAACGAGCTCAATAAAAATGCAGAGTAGACGTGTGAGGTGGTTTAGGAGGAAGCAGGAAGCCACACATTATAACGGGCTTATAGACGGTGGGATAGTCACCTCATTGCCAATTGTACGAGCAGTATAATCGGGATGTGGGCAATTATTTGAATTTACATAACAGGAATTTTAGTAAATCCGGTGAAATAAGAATCTCTCTCCAGTGTGATAGGAATTGTTCACACTGAGCGTTAGCAGTGTTGCTGGGACACCTTCTGATGCCCTGAGTCTGACAGTGCCACCAATCTGTCATGTTAAGACATGTTAAGGTAATAACAGCACAGTGATAGCTGGAGGTGCCAGATAGCAATAATGAAGTGGCACATTTATTTCCAACAGTGCATTGTACAACAGATTCAAAGCACTTCACAGGGTTCTTTTCTGCCCTTCGATAATATTAGTGAGAAAAGTAGAGAGCAATAATAGATGAGAATTTCAGCAGCAGCTGGGCTGTGGCGGGGCGGAGATAGGGTGGTTGGAAATGAATTCAATAGTTGTGATGTGTTTGCTTCATGGGTTCTTTGCTTAAGAATTCATAGCAACAAAATGGCGCTGAAATTGCGGTCGACCTTCTGCTCCACGGGAGGTTTCTGTCCTCCCTGAGCTTGCCTTAGGACACCTGCGTTACAGTGTGACAGGTGTCCCGCGGGCAATTGCCTCCGACCTGAAACATTTCTACGAAAGTACCTGGTGGTCCGGAAGCAGCGTGGGATTCCGGTGGGGAGGCCTTCTCTTCCCGCGCTGTGGAGCGCGCTCCCGTCCTCCAGGTTCCCACGGAGACGGTGCAGTCACGTGTGACTGCTCAGCCAATCAGGTACGGTATTCCACAGCTTTCCCATTAATAGCAACGGGAGCTCTGTATCTACCAGTTCTCATTGTTGTTAATGAGGGGGGAATAAAACCACACTAAACACCATAATAAAAAATAAAAAACACACCTCACATAATTAAAATTAATTGAAATTAAAGCTAATAAATATATTAGAGGAAATCTTTTTTTCTGAGTTTTTAAAAAGTTTCTTAAATTATGGTTAAAAATAAATGTAATGTAGTGGGCAGGATTTTAAAAAATAATACATGTTTTTTAAATTTGATTTAATTATATTTTGATATGTTTTAAAACTCTTACGCTTGTAACAGTAGGCTATACACCTGCTTTTAGCAGGAGCAAGAATTTTGAGGACATTTGCTGGGCAAGATATGGGTAAATCTCACAATCTTGCCCGTGCAAATGTCCTCGCACCCGATATTCGAAGGATCTGTCTAACTCCAGCTTGGAAAAGCCGGTTTTCAGCGCATGCGCATTGCGCGATAGAAACTGGCTTTTGCGATGCCTTCTCGGGTCCGTAGACACTCTGTACGGACCCGGGGCAGGCCGGGATTTCTAGGCCGTTGCTATTAAAAACGAGTTGGTTTATTAGCAAAGGTTCAACAATCACACGACACATTACCAGTTCATCCACCAGGCTCAAATCCATCTGCCTCATCGTGGATCCCCCAAACCCAACTGGCTGGGGTTTTATTGAGTCTTGTGAACATCACGTGACTGGCTAAGCCACCCACAATGCAATAGCTCTACAAACCTGTGAGCATACTCACGGGTATATACATTACAATAGTAGCCTTTGAAAGGGAATTGGATAAATAGTTGAAGGAGAAGAAAACTGCAGGGATATGGGGAAAGAGTGGAGGAGTGGCACTAATTGTATTGCTCTTCAAAAGAGTCGGTGCAGACTCGATGGGCCGAATGGCCTCCTTCTGCGCTGTAGGTTTCGATTCTATGTAATATTTGGATTTCTCATGCATGGTCTGTGGGTGATACCACCACCAAAACTGTACGAGGGGGTTTTTGGGAGTTCTCCTCATTGGAGTTGATTTGCAGCAGGGCAGGACTCATACATACCTCTCCGTGTCTGCCCTAACCCTGGGGTCGGTGCTCTGTGCAGAGGCACAGTGGGCGTCCAACAAGATTTTCACCACAAGTGATGAGCAAGGAAACCCGGGTGTGCTGCCGTGGGAACTACGCCGCAGCCCCAGAAGAGGGGCCGAGAGTGCCCTGAACATCAGAAGGAAGGATCCCACCAAAGGGAACGGTTGGGAGCCAGGCCGAGGCCTTAAGCAGGCCAGCAGTTGGGGCTGACTGGTTATGCAGATTGCTACACGGGACTCTCCCTCCACTGGGGGGAGGATCTCAGGCCCTTTACCGTCACCTCCTCAAGTCATCACTGTAATATATTCTTTACAACATCACAAACACACACACACACAGAAGATGGCTCTCCAGGAACTTGTCATATGACCTGGTCACATGACCCTTTATTGTATTTACATCATTAGTTGCATCACCACAGTAGTCCACTAGAGGAGCCCGATATTACAACCACCACCTTCGACATGTAACTGAAACAGAAAGGATGAAATCAGCC
Organism: Pristiophorus japonicus; assembly: GCF_044704955.1. Lineage (NCBI taxonomy): Eukaryota > Metazoa > Chordata > Chondrichthyes > Pristiophoridae > Pristiophorus > Pristiophorus japonicus. The sequence goes on from NC_091994.1 coordinate 67,436,405, forward strand.
AGCAACCTGGGCTCCATCCCACGTGGTGTTAGTTTCAGGTGGTGGATGGGCAGGGAATGCCCAGGGGGGCCCTTTTGGAAACTTTGGTCATGCAGTGAGACAGCAGGAGGCTTCACCTCCTAACTTTCCAACGTTCTCCGCTCCAATCTCGCCTGACTTCAGGCAGAACCATGGAGGAGAATTCTCCTCCGTGTATCAATGCTGAATAAGTTATGGACAAACAAAATATTCAAAGCAAGCCACCAACTTTCAACAGAAATCACTGTGTGCCTTTTCATCTTTGGTGCATTCTTGTTTCTTTCTCTGTTTTCTAATTCTATCAGATTATTGATGACATGCTGCTTGTTACATATGTGGACTTGTATTTATTCTGTGCAGCCACCAGAGGGCTCATCCCCCGGAGTCCCAAGGGATCCCATAACCCCTTGGGAGCACAGATATTTAAGAAGGCTTCACAGGCTGGAGAGGCACTCTGGAGACCTGCAATAAAAGACTAAGGTCACACTTTACTTTGAGCTCACAGTGTTCAGTCTGACTCTTTCTCCATACACAACACTGCTTATCTTCCCTACCACAAAAATCACAGAGGAAACACATCCTTCGTCCTGTTTAACTTCAACTTTCCACAATTCAAACCTTACCAGCTTCCCTTTACATCTCGCTGTTTCTGAGATGAGTATTGTATTCTGACCTGTAAGGAGGGATATACTTGCATTGGAGGAAGTTCAGAGAAGGCTCACCATGTTGATCCCTGTTATGAGGAAAGGTTGAGTGGGTTGGGCCAATACTCATTGGAGTTTAGAAGAATGAGAGATGATCTTATTGAAACATATAAGATTCTGAGGGGGCTCAACAGGATAGATGCAGAGAGGATGTTTCCCACCGTGGGGAAATCTAGAACGAGGGGGCATAGTCTCAGAATAAGGGGTCACCCATTTAACACGGAGGTGAGGAAGAATTTCTTCTCTCAGAGGGTCGCGAATCTTTGGAATTCTCTACCCCAGTGGAGGCTGGGTCTTTGAATATATTTAAGCTGGAGTTAGACAGATTTTTGAATGTTAATAGAGTCAAGGGTTATGGGGAACGGACGGAGAAGTGTAGTTGAGGCCAAGATCAGATCAGCCATGATCTTATTGAATGGTGGAGCAGGCTCGAGGGGCCGAATGGCCAACTCCTGCTCCTATTTCTTATGTTGTTATGTTCTTATGACCTCAAACACCCTTCCTGGAAATTCACTCCAGCTACTGATCAACTTGCATATGAATAAATATTTTCTACTTCTCAACCTATTTATTTTTCATTCACTTTCTCTTCAAAAGAACAGCTTCCGGAGTGTGAAGTGGGTAAATGACATCAGAGAACCATCTCTTTATTTACCTGTTCACGGGCTCTGGCAAAAGTGCTGATTCTGCTCGAATCCATGTCCCACACGTCAAAGGCACTGGGATATCGCAGGTGGGCATGAGCATATTTAGGAAATCCTGACCTATTATTCAGAATGAGTTTGGGATTATTAATTTGAGAAGTTCAGAACTTACACTGTGATTCTTTGGGTGAGGTCACATGTTATCATCATCATCATCATAGGCAGTCCCTCGAAACGAGGATGACTTGCTTCCACGCCAAAAAAAGGATGAGTTCACAGGTGTTTGAATGAAGGACCGAATAGCCCAGGTCCCAAACTACATGTTGAAGGGTGGAAGATGCCTGTGCGTGGCTTATTTTTAACGTGGGGTGGCCGTTGCACACCAGCCACCACACAGGCTTGACAGAGCTATTGGTCCAGTGGCAAGGGTTAATCCGCTCTGCTGCACGGACCTAGTGTGCTCACATATCGCAGTGTGGGCTGGCCCGTGCTGCCCCTGGGCCCTCGCCTCTTCTGGCCCTGAACTCACGCCTCTCCTGGGTCCTGATCACGTCCCTCTACAATCTCTCGCTACTCCTTCGTCCCGACCTCGCATTCAGAGGCTGAACTCCAAGCCATCATCAACATCTTCACCGAGGCATACGAAAGCATGGGCCTTACACTAAACATTCGTAAGGCAAAGGTCCTCCACCAACCTGGCCCCGCCACACAGCACTGCCCCCCGATCATCAAAATCCACGGCGCGGCCCTGGACAACGGGGACCACTTTCCATACCTCGGGAGCCCATTATCAGCAAGGGCAGACATCGACGATGAGGATCAACACCACCTCTAGTGCGTCAGCGCAGCCTTCGACCGCCTGAGTAAGAGAGTGTTCAAAGATCAGGCCCTCAAATCTGGCACCAAGCTCATGATCTACAGGGCTGTAGTGATACCCGCCCTCCTGTATGGCTCAGAGACATGGACCATATACAGTAGACACCTCAAATCGCTGGAGAAATACCTCGACCAGGCCAACATCCCCAGTATCGAAGCACTGACCACACTCGAACAGCTCTGTTGGGCGGGCCATGTTGTTCGCATGCCCGACACGAGACTCCCAAAGCAAGCGCTCTAATTGGAACTCCTAAATGGTAAGCGAGCCCCAGGTGGGCAGAGAAAACATTTCAAAACAGCTTAAATCCTCCTTGATAAAGTGCAACATCCCCACCGGCACCTGGGGGTCCCTGGCCCAAGACCGCCCTAAGTGGAGGAGGAGTATCCGGGAGGGCGCAGAGCACCTCGAGTCTCATCACCGAGAACATGCTGAAATCAAGCGCAGGCAGCGGAAGGAGCGTGCAGCAAACTAGACTCCCCACCCACCCTTTCCCTCAACCACTGTTTGTCCCACCTGTGACAGAGACTGTAATTCCCGTATTGGACTGTACAGTCACCTGAGAACTCACTTTTAGAGTGGAAGCAAGTCTTCCTCGAGGTCGAGGGACTGCCTATGTTGATGAAGTCTTGCTTTTCCAACACTAACTCCAGAACAAAAAACAAATTTATCCAACAGCGCAAGTCCATTGTTGTCTAATAGCTAACAGAAATAATCATGAATCCACCTTGTGCAAGCTTGTGTGCCTGACTTGTGTGCTTGTTTCCCTATCCCAGTGCCAGTCTGGTATTTCCCCAGGGGCTCGGGAGGTGGGAGGATGCCGAGATTCCATTGAGAACAATAGAGATGGTCGTGGTGCACAACCTCGAGCAGCTCTGGCACCTGAAGTCCCGGCTTCAGGCTGCGGCATCCCGGCAGTCTGGCCCAGCTGGCTGTGTGGCACTAACGAGGGCACCGGCAGAGTGGGTGGCGGGGAAAGAGGTAGCTGCCGACACGACAGAGAGAGAGGACACCAGGTGCCTCTCCCATGGAGCCACGGCCACTCTCCTGCGGCAGAGTGCAGGACTGAAGACATCTGGAAGCCCCTATCAACAGTGACCCTGAAATGCAAGGTGGCAGCTGCCTGAACTTCTGTGGCAGCTGTGTGAGCTATGTGAGCTGCCATTGAAACTGTCAGAACTCAGCATACGTTCCATCAAGGTGGGTGCCACTGTGCTGCTCATGGTGCTGACCCATGTCGGACAGAATGGATTCCATGTTCTGTGTGAAGCTTTGAGACAAATTAGAGCTGGACTCTCCAATTCTCTGCCACAATGCGGGCAAGCTCTCTGGCAGGCTGCCCAGTGCACCCATCATTTCGTTGCACATCAGCCTTCTTTTGCAGCAGAGCTAGTATGTGATCTCGCCCGACAGTGAGCTGACATCCCATCTCCCTGCCCTCGTTTGTGGCTGGTGATTTACGATGTGAAGACCCCTCCTTTACCCAATAAAATGCCCATGGTGCTGCACACATGGTCACACTGTCCAATCACTGCAGTGGGTACACTGTCCAATTGCTGTGCTAATTACACTATCCAATCACTGCACTAGTTACACTGCCCAACCACTGCATTAGTTACACTGTCCAATCACTGCACTAGTTACACTGTTCAATCACTGAGCTAGTTACACTGTCCAATCACTGCACTAGTTACACTGTCCAATCACTGTGTTAGTTACACTGTCCAATCACTGCAGTGGGTACACTGTCCAATCACTGCGCTAGGTACACTGTCCAATCACTGCGCTAGTTACACTGTTCAATCACTGCACTAGGCACACTGTCCAATCACTGCAGTGGGAACACTGTCCAATCATTGCACTGGATACACTGTCCAATTGCCGCAGTCGAGGCCTGGTCCTCGCAGATTTTGAGCACATCATGTGGTACAAATGATCTTTCTGGCCTATTGCATGTATTACCTCATACGCAGGGACTACACAGTATTGTAACTTTCTTGACATGTCACCCAGTACCATGCCATACCTTTGTGTATTCATTGCATAAGTTAAAGATTAATGTCTTTGTTGTCTCAGGTCTATGCTCCTGACCATGACCCAGACAATAGGCTTTCAGTGCTGGAGCAACAATTTGTGGATTGGACCAGGGCTGAGCTAAACACAAGGACACCAACTGAGAATGAGGAAAGGCCATTCAGCCCACCACGCTCACTCAATCCAGAGTCCCTTGATGATCATTCTACCATGGACTTCCCTCCTAAACCAACTCTTGATCCCTCGTTCAGGGATGAGAAGTTCCTTTTCCAATCTCCTCTGAAAAAAAGCAGTTCGTGTTCTACACATGTCTATAACCCTCAGACGTGCTTCTCAATATATCGCCATCAAGTTCCTTTTTAAAGATGCTGTTCAACTGTGAATCAACTCCCCTCTCTAGGCGTCTGTTCCATGACCCCTCACCCCTGTGGGGAAAAAGTTTTTTCAAATCTCTAATCTTGCATGAGGCATTTCAATGAAGAGAGAGAATGCATTACACACGGCCAATTGTACATGCCTATTCCCAGCAGATTAACTTGGTGATACAGAGCAGGCCTCTCACCATTCACACAGTAAAACCCCACCAGAGCGACAGTACAAATTCTTTGCTTTTTAGCCACTGATAATTTTTGTACAGTGGTGGGGGCTGGTGGGGGGTTGGGGTGAGGGGGTGGGGAGGAGTCAAATCCCAAAAAAGGAAGAGCTGTTTAGTCTGGGACAGTTTGCTGCACAGACTAACGGAAATCCTGAGGGGGGAAATTCGGCTGTGCCTTTGTTGCGGCATTAACCCTGGAAACGGTTTGCGTCTCCAGCCGCAAAATTCACCAGCTGGGCCCTGAGTGTGGGGCGGGGCACGAAGGGAGGCGTTCCACACCTCTCTCGGGGCGCTCGGCCGGCTGAGCAACTGAAAATCCCGAGCTGCACAGCCGGCCTAGCGCCCCGAGAGAGGCTTCCGTGAAATTTAAAAATCTGTTAAAAAAAACCCACCAAGAACATCCACAATACCTCACTGACACCACATCCACATAAATCGCAAAAATAAAAAGCAATCACACTTACCTGAGGTGGACGTTACTTACCTCACCGCGGCCGGAACAGCTTTCCCAGGCGGTCTCACCAGGAGGCGCTGCAGGGCGATACGGGTCGGGCGAGTTCCAAATATCGAGCCGGTCTCGCAACTGGGGGGCGTTGCACACCGGCTCGCCTCTCCCGGACGGTAATGCTCTGCGTCCTCGCAAAGCCGCCACCCAATGTCCCAGCGGCACCCAATGTCCCAGCGGCACCCAATGTCCCAGCGGCACCCAATGTCCCGGTGGCACCCAATGTCCCAGTGGCACCCAATGTCCCGGTGGCACCCAATGTCCCAGCGGCACCCAATGTCCCGGTGGCACCCAATGTCCCAGCGGCACCCAATGTCCCAGCGGCACCCAATGTCCCGGTGGCACCCAATGTCCCAGCGGCACCCAATGTCCCGGTGGCACCCAATGTCCCAGCGGCACCCAATGTCCCGGTGGCACCCAATGTCCCAGCGGCACCCAATGTCCCAGCGGCACCCAATGTCCCGGTGGCACCCAATGTCCCAGCGGCACCCAATGTCCCGGTGGCACCCAATGTCCCAGCGGCACCCAATGTCCCAGCGGCACCCAATGTCCCGGTGGCACCCAATGTCCCAGCGGCACCCAATGTCCCGGTGGCACCCAATGTCCCAGCGGCACCCAATGTTCCAGCGGCACCCAATGTCCCGGTGGCACCCAATGTCCCAGCAGCACCCAATGTCCCGGTGGCACCCAATGTCCCAGCGGCACCCAATATCCCGGCGGGGCGCTGGAAGCTGGCCGCCCGCCCGGAAATGCTTTCCGCTGCCATTACCGCCCACCCGGGGCGCAAACAGAGGCGGCAACGGACTGAAAATCCAACTCAATCTTCCCTATGGACAGTCACTGGCGGTTGATTCATTACCTCGAGCTCTGCCCTTTATCTTTGATTATTTGTACTCAGAGGCCATTGTACAATGTCTGTGAGTTACTGCTTTTGCAGCCAAAAATAATTATTGATTTAAGAGTGTTTAACAAATCTACAATTACATCAACATTCATGTGAAACAACACATTACAGTTCTCCTCAATTACATTCTATAGATGCAGTTATAATTGTACACATCAATACATGAATAAAGTTCTGCCTCCTTGTGAAAATATTGCTGTGGCCTTGACTTCTTTGAATGTCTCTCGGAGACTTTTTTTTAGTCAGTCTGCATTTCCCACGCACACACACGCACCAATCCTTAACTTGTTTGGGTTCCACATCTGGTTTTGCCTTAAATAAAATGCTGAATACAATGTAATTCACACAAAAAGTTAAACAGTGCCTTGTCATTTTTGGGCTCCCAGTCTCATAAATGCATAATAAGCAGAAGACAGAACCCACAAGAACTGCCCGAGAGAGAGAGCAGCCTGTCATTAATATCATCCAGTGGTCCCTGGAGCCAGACGAGACATATAACAGCACTTTGAGAAGAAATTATTTTGTGTTTAATCTAATATGATCACCTCCTTTTAGAGAGCAGGGTAACCAGTTAGGAAGTTTGAAAGTTCTCTGGAATACTGCAGTGTTAAAAAGAAAGACTTCCATTTATATAGCGCCTTTTACGACCACCAGAAGTCTCAAGGCGCTTTACAGCCAATGAAGTACTATATGGAGTGTAGTCACTGTTGTAGTATAGAAAACATGTCAGCCAATTTATGCACAGCAAGCTCCCGCAAACAACAATGTGATAATGACCAAATAATCTGTCTTTGTTATGTTAATTGAGGGATAAATATTGGCCCCAGGACACCAGGGATAACTCCCCTGCTCTTCTTTGAAATAGTGCCATGAAATCTTTCATGTCCACCTGAGAGAGCAGACGGGACCTCAGTTTAACATCTCATCTGAAAGGGCAGTGGTCCCTCAGCACTGCACTGGAGTGTCAGCCTGGATTTTTGTGCTCAAGTCTCTCGAGTGGGACTTGAACCCACAACCTTCTGACTGAGAGACGAGAGTGCTGCCCACTGAGCCACAGCTGACATATTTGATATATTGAATAGTCACTTTCACTTTCTGCACCGCAAACTTATTCAAACTGAACCACAGGGCTCAGTTATAAAATGTAGCATACCAAGGTGATATTTCTGACTTTGGGTGTTAGCGCAAAATGCGTGGTATCAATTCGGCCACCCCTTATACATCTCTCTTCAATTAGGAAATGAAAGTGGGGAGAGATGTATAGCCGGCGGTTGAATGAAAATTGCCCATTTTACACTATCGCCCCAAGTCACAATTAACCCCAAACAAATCGAGCAAAGGTAAAAGGAAAGATGTCATGCCACAACTCAAGATATGAGCGAAAATACAACACACAACGCAAGTCACATCAACACAGGGAATAAAGCAAAGTTTTAGCAATTTAATAATGTCTTTTAAACCAGTTGTTTAACACATTTCATTGCCGCATTATTCTATAAATGTATAATGAACAAAGGTCCTATTGGAACGTTTCTTTTTTAAGTGTTAGATTGACTACCTGGACGCGTTGATTTCTTTACTTTCCAGCTCATACACAATGGCAGTGAAATAAACACTTGCTTTAAGAAGAAAGAGATTACTTACATTTATATAGCATCTTTCACAACGTCTCACAAACTTCACAGCTAATGAAGTACTTTTTTGAAGTAGGGAACACGGCAGCCAATTTGCGCACAGCTCTCTGTGTCCTTTCTCAATGTTCTTTTACGTGATAGCAGGATACAGAAGTCAGGCTGATAAATCGCTTCATGCCATTGACTGATGCCAGTGGCTTGGGATAATTAGGCCTCCGCTGTTTCACAAGAGGGCAAAGTGGCTCCTATTATCACTTAAATGGATCTATCACTTGGAGTTACCGTTACCACCGAGGTGACAGAATCAGAGAGAACTTCTTCTGCCAAGCCGAGTGTGTTGCAGTGTGCAGATGGCCATTTGTCTGATTCAGACAGGTCTGCAGCTCATCCGCAATTTCTGACAATCTCATAAACAAGGCAACAACATCAACGTAACCGACGTGAAAAGTACAACCAAGAGCTGGCCACACGTCACCTGAACTCACCTGAACAGAGGGTTAAACTCTTGCAACGTCAAATTCCAGCACCTCATACAAGCCTTTCAAGCCACATATGCCCGAGAGCATGTTAACATGTCCCTGTGTTAGCTGGAGTGTAGGTCATAAGAATTAGGAGCAGGAGTCGGCCAGTCAGCCATGTTGTGGAGTAGGCCGTGCAGCCTTTAATGGTTACATGCACATCCTGTCACATGACACAGGTTGTTTATTAGGCACTACATGGCTTACTAAGGCCCCAAAATGCATGTAGAAAGTGTGTCGCCCGCCATATTGGGTAAGGACAAACAAGTGGTGTCCTTTACCCACGCCTGAAGCAAGCGTTAGGCCCTTTGCATATTCAATGAAGAGGCTTAGCATCCTCTCCAGGATTGGCATTCCCACCTGTCCCTTTAACTGCCCCAACTGTGACAGAGACTGTAGGTCCCGCACTGGTCTCATCAGTCACCTGAGAACTCATGTTAGTGTGGAAGCAAGTCACCCTCGACGCCGAGGGACTGCTTAAAACAGAGGCTACACCAGGGTAACCAGGCCTAGGGATCATTCGCCAACCATGAAGGTTAATAATTTACCTGAATGTGGAGTCAAGTGGGGGTGGTGGGGACAGAAGTGCAACTCCCAACCTCATGTTAAAGGACTCGATCTCCAGTCCTAACTCCCAATCGTCCTGATTAAAAGCCATACACCTGCACCTGCTTCTGCCTTTAAGAGCTGTGATAACACATTGAAGGACACAACACCATATAAATGATATGTTGCCATATAAATAGCGGAGTGCTGCACAAGGATCAAGTCTCAGCGAGCGTAGCTGAAAGGCCCAGTTTCTGATTACTGGGTTGACATCCAGCAGGATGCTCAGGTCAAGGGTCGCCAACACTGGTTGGGTGCATTCCAACAGGTTTCATCACTTGCCATCCCACCTCGAAGTGCCCCGGCCCCACACTCCCACCATTGGTCCATTCTCCAGTGATCCGCCTCAACGATCAAACTATTCCTTACCTAATTGGATTAATCCCGATTGTTGGTAAAACAGCCTTTTTTCCCATCTGCAACATTATTATAGAAACATAGAAACATAGAAAAAAGGTGCAGGAGAAGGCCATTCGGCCCTTCGAGCCTGCACCACCATTTAATAAGATCATGGCTGATCTTTCACCTCAGTAACGCTTTCCTGCTTTCTCTCCATACCCCTTGATTCCTTTAGCCACAAGGGTCACATCTAACTCCCTCTTGAATATATCCAATGAACTGGCATCAACAACTCTCTGCAGTAGGGAATTTCACAGGTTAACAACTCTCTGAGTGAAGAAATTTCTCCTCATCTCAGTCCTAAATGACTTACCCCTTATCCTTAGACTGTGTCCCTGGTTTTGGACTTCCCCAACATCAGGAACATTCTTCCTGCATCTAACCTGTCCAGTCCCATCAGAATTTAAGTGTTTCTATGAGACCCCTCTCATCCTCCTAAACTCCAGTGAATAAAGGCCCAGTCGATCCAGTCTCTCATCATATGTCAGACCAGCCATCCCGGTAATCAATCTGGTAAATCTTCGCTGCACTCCTTCAATAGCAAGAACGTCCTTCCTCAGATTAGGAGCCAAAACTGAACACAATATTCCAGGTGAGGCCTCACCAAGGCCCTGTACAACTGCAGTAAGACCTCCCTGCTCCTATACTCAAAACCCCTAGTTATGAAGTCCAACATACCATTTGCCTTCTTCACCGCCTGCTGTACCTGCATGTCAACTTTCAATGACTGATGTACCATGACACCCAGGTCTCATTGCACTTCCCCTTTTCCTAAACTGCCACCATTCAGATAATATTCTGCCTTCGTGTTTTTGCCCCCAAAGTGGATAACCTCACATTTATCCACATTATACTGCATCTGCCATGCATTTGCCCACTCAACTAACCTGTCCAAGTCACCCTGCAGCCTCTTAGTGTTCTCCTCGCAGCTCACAACACCACCCAGTTTAGTGTCATCTGCAAACTTGGAGATATTACACTGAATTCCTTCATCTAAATCATTAACGTATATTGTAAATAGCTGGGGTCCCAGCACTGAGCCCTGCGGCACTCCACTAGTCACTACCTGTAATTCTGAAAAGGACCCATTTATCCCAACTCTCTGCTTCCTGTCTGCCAACCAGTTCTCTATCCACTTCAGTACAATACACCCAATACCATCTGCTTTAATTTTGCAAACCAATCTCTTGTGTGGGACCTTGTCAAAAACCTTTTGAAAGTCCAAATATACCGCATCCACTGGTTCTCCCTTGTCCACTCTACTAGTTACATCCTGAAAAAATTCCAGAAGATTTGTCAAGCATGATTTCCCTTTCATAAATCCAAGTTGATTTGAACCGATCCTAAAACTGCTTTCCAAATGCTCTGTTATTTCATCTTTAATAATTAATTCCAACATTTTCCCCACTACTGATGTCAGGCTAACTGGTCTATAATTACCCATTTTCTCTCTCCCTCCTTTTTTAAAAAGTGCTGTTACATTAGCTACCCTCCAGTCCATAGGAACTGATCCAGAGTCGATAGACTGTTGGAAAATGATCACCAATGCATCCACTATTTCTAGGGCCACTTCCTTAAGTACTCTGGGCTACAGACTATCAAGCCCTGGGGATTTATCGGCCTTCAATCCCATCAATTTCCCTAACACAATTTCCCGTCTAATAAGGATATCCTTCAATTCCTCCTTCTCACTAGACCCTCGGTCCCCTAGTACTTCTGGAAGGTTATTTGTGTCTTCCTTCATGAAGACAGAATCAAATTATTATTAATAAATGTGTTCAAAATGAAAAAAAATTGAAGTCCCTATGATTTTTCTTCTGGGTTTGTTCACAGGAGTTTAATCTTCGATTCCTGGAAAAACCTGGCAATCTTGGATGGCTGGGAACCAATGTTCCCTTCAAGCTGTGCGATGCTCAGCGCTCGAGGGGTCCATGCCGTATTTTGAATGGGCCACGCGGCCTGAAAAGAAATGATAGGAATCCTTGCTGGCAGCCCCTACTCACATGTGAGGGGCGATGAGTACCCCCTCCCCCCTCTCCTCCCCCCACATTGTGTCGAGCCAGTTCTCCCGGTAAGTCATCTTAATGTCCTGTCCACATAAGAGGCTCTTCGGTATGAAAACAACCCAGAGCACGATTCTCTGGATGGAAAGCAGCGGAAGGAGCGGGTCGTCTCGTGTGCCACTAGGCATGGGAAAGATGAAGAAGGAAAGAAATGAAGATTATCTAAAAATGCTAAATTACTGGGACATCGGCAGCCAACTAAAGGCAACAAAACTAACTCTAAAAAGCCGAAAACACAACGCAAGCCTGTCCCTCCCAAAACAGTCAACACAGCTTTACAAAAGGTTCCCCTCAAAGTCTGGGATGTGAGGCTTGAAGTGAGGCTGCTTTCGACTTGCCATGAACAGTGACATCACTTCTCTGGGGCAAATCACACACCCTAGGGGGTGACGAAGACCCATTGCCATGGCGATAATTGTCGGGCCTGTGCTGAGCTCACACTGCCTTGCGATCAGAAGCTGCTTGCAGAAGCTGTGCACCCGCCCACCATCGGACCACCCGGTTGCATGATCCCAGCACGGAGGAGGCGCAAGATCCCGTTCATGGAATGTTCCGCCATGCCTGTCACACACACAGACACGTAGACCAATTGAACAAGTACTTTGGTTCGGTATTCACGAAGGAGAACACAAACAACCTTTCGGATATAAAAGGGGTCGGAGGGTCTAGTAAGGAGGAGGAACTGAGGGAAATCCTTATTAGTCGGGAAATTGTGTTGGGGAAATTGATGGGATTGAAGGCCGATAAATCCCCAGGGCCTGATGGACTGTATCCCAGAGTACTTAAGGAGGTGGTCTTGGAAATAGCAGATGCATTGACAGTCATTTTCCAACATTCCATTGACTCTGGATCAGTTCCTATGGAGTGGAGGGTAGCCAATGTAAACCCACTTTTTAAAAAAGGAGGGAGAGAGATAACAGGGAATTATAGACTGGTCAGCCTGACATCGGTCGTGGGTAAAATGATGGAATCAATTATTAAAGATGTCATAGCAGTGCATTTGGAAACGGGTGACATGAAAGGTCCAAGTCAGCATGGATTTGTGAAAGGGAAATCATGCTTGACAAATCTTCTGGAATTTTTGAGGATGTTTCCAGTAGAGTGGACAAGGGAGAACCAGTTGATGTGGTATATTTGGACTTTCAGAAGGCTTTCGACATGGTCCCACACAAGAGATTAATGTGCAAAGTTAAAGCACATGGATTGAGAACTGATTGTCAGACAGGAAGAAAAGAGTAGGAGTAAATGGGTACTTTTCAGAATGGCAGGCAGTGACTAGTGGGGTACCGCAAGGTTCTGTGCTGGGGCTCCAGTTGTTTTACATTGTACATTAATGATTTAGACAAGGGGATTAAAAGTAGTATCTCCAAATTTGCGGATTACACTAAGTTGGGTGGCAGTGTGAGGATGCTATGAGGCTGCAGAGCGACTTGGATAGGTTAGGTGAGTGGGCAAATGCATGGCAGATGAAGTATAATGTGGATAAATGTGAGGTTATCCACTTTGGTGGTAAAAACAGAGAGACAGACTATTATCTGAATGGTGACAGATTAGGAAAAGGGGAGGTGCAAAGAGACCTGGGTGTCATGGTACATCAGTCATTGAAGGTTGGCATGCAGGTACAGCAGGCGGTTAAGAAAGCAAATGACATGTTGGCCTTCATAGCAAGGGGATTTGAGTACAGGTGCTGGGAGGTGTTGCTACAGTTGTACAAGGCGTTGGTGAGGCCACACCTGGAGTATTGTGTACAGTTTTGGTCTCCTAACCTGAGGAAGGACATTCTTGCTATTGAGGGAGTGCAGCGAAGGTTCACCAGACTGATTCCCGAGATGGCGGGACTGACCTATCAAGAAAGAGTGGATCAACTGGGCTTGTATTCACTGGAGTTCAGAAGAATGAGAGGGGATCTCATAGAAACGTTTAAAATTCTGACGGGGTTAGACAGGTTAGATGCAGGAAGAATGTTCCCAATGTTGGGGAAATCCAGAACCAGGGGACGCAGTTTTAGGATAAGGGGTAAGCCATTTAGGACCGAGATGAGGAGGAACTTCTTCACCCAGAGAGTGGTGAACCTGTGGAATTCTCTACCACAGAAAGTTGTTGAGGCCAATTCACTAAATATATTCAAAAAGGAGTTAGATGAAGTCCTTACAACTCGGGGGATCAAGGGGTATGGCGAGAAAGCAGAAACGTGATACTGAAGTTGCATGTTCAGCCATGAACTCATTGAATGGCAGTGCAGGCTAGAAGGGCTGAATGGCCTACTCCTGCACCTATTTTCGATGTTTCTATGTTTCTATGCAGAACCAGTGCGCAACCAGTGACCCCCACTCTGAGCAACGCCGTGGGAGACCTGCTCATCCCCCGGCACTCAGTGAGACGCAGCCCCGGATGTCTTCTTCACCACTTTGCGGCGATAGCTCAATTTGTCCCAAATCGAGTGATGGCCCTGCTGCTTCCCGTATCCAGTCACAGAAGGCCCAGGTGGCGAGGCGTGAGCCAAGCCTACGTAGGTCAGAATGTTGGTTACAATCCAAAATTACACAGTGCTGCAAAAGACAGCTTGCTGCCTGCTCTTCAAAACTGTCTGGGTAAGGTCACTGAGAGAACTAGTCTTTTGTTTTCAATCCTATGATTCAGAATAGTCAATAAACAGAGACTGCTCATCCTCATCATCATAGGCAGTCCCTCGAAATCGAGGAAGACTTGCTTCCACTCTAAAAGTGAGTTCTCAGGTGACTGAACAGTCCAATATGGGAATTACAGTCTCTGTCACAGGTGGGACAGACAGTGGTTGAGGGAAAGGGTGGGTGGGGAGTCTGGTTTGCCGCACGCTCGTTCCGCTGCCTGCGCTTGATTTCTACATGCTCTCGGCGACAAGACTCAAGGTGCTCAGCGCCCTCCCGGATGCTCTACCTCCACTTAGGGCGGTCTTTGGCCAGGGATTCCCAGGTGTAGGTGGGAATGTTGCACTTTAGGAGACTTTGAGGGTGTCCTTGAAACGTTTCCTCTTGCCACCTGGGGATTGCTTGCCGTGTAGGAGTTCTGAGTAGAGCGCTTGCTTTGGGAGTCTTGTGTCAGGCATGCGGAAAATGTGGCCCGCCCAATGGAGCTGGTCGAGTGTGGTCAGTGCTTCGATGCTGGGGGTGTTGGCCTGATCGAGGACACTAATGTTGGTGCGTCAGTCCTCCCAGGGGATTTGCAGGATCTTGCGGAGACAGCATTGGTGCTATTTCTCCAATGATTTGAGGTGTCTACTGTATATGGTTCATGTCTCTGAGCCATATAGGAGGGCGGGTATCACTACAGCCCTGTAGACCATGAACTTGGTGCCAGATTTGAGGTCCTTGTTTTTGAACACTCTCTCCCTCAGGCAACCGAAGGATGCACTGGTGCACTGGAGACGGTGTTGGACCTCGTTGTCGATGTCTGCTCTTGTTGACAATAGGCTCCCGTGGTCTGGAAAATGGTCCACGTTGGGTTGGGGGTGACAGTCTCCATTTGATAACAGAACTTTTAGTTACTGCTAAAACAGAATGATGACGTAGTCATTAATGGCTGGAGTCATTCCTAGTACAAAGGAAGATGGTTGTGCTTGTTGGCGGTCAATCATCCCAGCCCCAAGACGTTGCTGCAGGAGTTCATCAGGGCAATGCCCTGGGCCTAACTATCTTCAGCTGCTTCATCATAAGGTCAGAGTGCAGATGTTCGCTGATGACTGTACAGTGTTCAGTTCCATTTGCAACTTTTCAGAAAATGAAGCAGTCCATGCCCGTATTTCTGGAAGACATTCAGGCTTGGGCTAATAAGTGGCAAGTAACATTCATGCCACACAAGTGCCAGGCAATGACTATCTCCAACAAGTGAGTGTCTAACCACCTCCTCTAGACATTCAACGGCATTACCATTGCCGAATCCCCCACCATCAACATCGAGGGGGTCACCATTGACCTGAAACTTAACTGGACCAGCCAAATAAATACTGTGGCAACAAGTGCAGGTCAGAGGCTGGGTATTCTGCGACGAGTGTCTCACCTCCTGACTCCCCAAAGCCTTTCCACCATCTACAAGACACAAGTCAGGAATGTGATGGAATACTCTTCACTTGCCTGGATGAGTGCAGCTCCAACAACAATCAAGAAGCTCGACACCATCCAGGACAAAGCAGCCCGCTTGATTGGCACCCCATCCACCACCTTAAACATTCACTCCCTCCACCACTGGCGCACCGTGACTGCAGTGTGTACCATCTACAAGATGCACTGCAGCAACTCACCAAGGCTTCTTCGACAGCACCTCCCAAACCCGCGACCTCTACCACATAGAAGCACAAGGACAGCGGGGAACACCACCACCTCCACATTCCCCTCCAAGTTACACACCATCCAGATGTGGAAATATATCGGCATTCCTTCATTGTCACTGGATCAAAATCCTGGAACTCCCTCCTTAACAGCACTGTGGGAGCACCTTCACCACACGGACTGCAGCGGTTCAAGAAGGCAGCTCACCACCACCTTCTCAAGGGCAGTTAGGGATGGGCAATAAATGCCGGCCTTGCCAGCGATGCCCACATCCCAGGAACGAATAATATATATAAAAAAATTGAATAAATAAAAAATCAATGGGCTCTTTGTTGTTAATTACTGTTTGAATGAAAACTTAGATGTAAAGGTGTTCACAATTAGGAAGGTGCATTGGGAGAAACGTTCCACTGGCTGTAGATAGGTAAACAGTGGACACAGATTTAAGATCATTGTCAAAAGAATCTGAGGAGAGATGAGGAGAAATTTGTTTACACAGCGAGTTGTTATGATCTGGAATGCACTGCCTGAAAGGGTCTTGGGAGCAGATGATTTTCAAAAAGATATACACTGGAAAAGGTCTATGTAGAAAAAGCAGGAAAGTGAGACTAACTTGATCGCTCTTTCAAAGAGCCGGCACAGGCACGATGGGCCGAATGGCCTCCTTCTGTGTGGTACCATTCGATGATTCTATAGAAACATGCAAACCCCATTGCAAGTGCTTACAGCACAATATAGCTAACAAGTGCTATAGTGTGGAACAACACAGCATTGCAGCAGAGAGCCTGTGCTACTGCTATACACTGCATAATTTTAGTCACAGTTTAATTTTGTTCTTTTTATTCATTATGATGTATTTGTGGTTTAAAAAAACAGATTCACTTAAAGAAAGAATCCAGCCTGGGAGTTGCGCATTTCATTATGCCTGTGTGTCCATTGTCAGATGACAAATCAGTTGGGACGAGACTAATTGGTTTTCTATCTGTTAATACTGGTGGAATTGCAGTCATTTGCTTGACACAGTATCACCTCCCTGTAGCTAGTGGTTTGGTCTATTAAGATCAGCGGAATTTGCAATAATTAGACAAATGAATTAGGATCTTATACTTATTAGATGGACACTGTTGGTACACCCCAGGTGATCGTCCTTGGAACCACAGACATATTCTGTGTCTTTACATTTATGTACAATTGGCAGTTTTATTTGATTTTGAAAGGTACATTTTTGATTTACCTTGTTCTTAATCAAAGTTCAAAAAGTATTGGGATCTTCTCAGAGAACATGATTCCAGTTCAGGAGTCACGTCTGAGGCTAGTGAGAGAAATGCATGGAAAAGAATCTTAATACAAAGTTATTGTTAAGGGACGCTAGCTTAGGTCCTATGTTACAGATGAATGATCGCGAAGGTCATGTTTACTTATTATTTTCTGAATTTAAGAAGGAATAGTACATTAGATGTGGTAGGAGCATAATCCTTGGGTTAATAAATCTGTAGTTTATAGCTTAAGCCACAATCTAACAGAATTGTGATTCTATCCCCTTCCAAAGTCAAGGAGATCACGAGAGGGTTTGTAAGCTAAAAGCAGTGATCAGAAAAAGAAAGACTTAGTCCGAGTTCGGGAGAGTCCGAGAGCGGCAGGGTCCGACAGTTCGGGAGGTCCGTGAGTTTGGGACGCAAGGAGTCCGAGGAGCAGGAGGGCCGGAGGTAGGCGAGGAATTCACTTCTGAGGAGGATTTCATAGTTCTTCATCCGGGCAGGTAAGTGGTTGGCAGTTTGATTGGTAAGTATCTCTCTTTTTCTTTTTAATTAGATTGTAATGAGATAAGTCTAATTAGAGGGATGGCAGGGCAGCTTCAGTCCCATGGAGTGCACATCCTGCAGCATGTGGGAAGTCCTGGACGCTTCTCGCGGCCTAGACAACCATGTGTGCAGGAGATGTTTCCAGCTTCAACTACTCGAGCTCCGCGTTTCAGAGTTTGAGCGGCGGCAGGAGTCACTACGGTGCATGTGCGAGGCTGAGAGCTACGTGGATAGCACGTTTCAGGAGGTGGTCACCCCGCAGCTTAAAAGCGTACAGTTAGAGAGGAAGTGGGTGACCACCAGACGTAGTAAGTGTGCTATGCAGGTAGTGCAGGAGTCCCCCCATGAGTCCATCTCGCTTTCCAACCGATATTCTCTTCTGAGTATCGGTAAGGACGACGGTGCCTCTGGGGAGTGCAGCCAGAGCTAATTCCAAAGCACCACGGGTGGCTCAGCTGCACAGGTGGGGAAGGACGAAGAATAAAAGAGCCCTAGTGATAGGGGATTGTATAGTTAGGGGAACAGACAGACATTTCTGCAGCCACAGACGTGACTCCCGCATGGTTTGGTGCCTCCCTGATGCCAGGGTCAAGGATGTCACAGAGCAGATGAGGGCATTCTGGGAGGAGAGGATAAATAGCTAGAGGTCGTGATCCATATCAGGACCAACGATATAGGTAAAATAAGGGATGAGGTCCTACAGGCAGAATTTAGGGAGCTAGGAAGAAAATTAAAGGGTAGGACCTTAAAGGTAGTAATCTCCGGGTTACTATCGGTGCCACGTGCTAACGCTTACAAGAATAGAAGGATAGAGAGGATGAATGCATGGCTAGATAGTTGGTGTAGGAGGGAGGGCTTTATATTCTTGAAGCATTGGGACCGCTTCTGGGGGAGATTGAACCTGTACAAACCGGATGGGTTGCAACACAACAGCGCTGGGACCAATATCCTTGTGGGGAGTTTTGCTGGTGCTATTGGGGAGAGTTTAAATTAGCTTGGCAGGGGGATGGGAACCTGAGAACGAATTCAAAAGGGAAGGAAGTAAAACGAAAAGTGGATAGCAAGAATTTAGAAAGCAAATATGTAAGACGGAGGAAACAAGGCTTAGTATGTAGTAATCAAGGAGGCCTTCCTGTGCTGAATGGTGTATACTTTAATGCAAGGCGTATAGCGAATAAGGCGGATGAGCTAAGAGCACAGGTAGACACTTGGGAGTATGACTTTATAGCCATTACAGAGACATAGCTGAAAGAGGGGCAGGTTTGGCGGATCAATATTCCTGGCTGCAGGATTTTTAGACAAGATAGCGAGGGGGATAAAAAGTGTGGGGAGGGGGTTGCGGTATTGATTAAAGAAACTATTACAGCGGTGAGGAGGGATGGTATGTTAGAGGGATCATCAAATGAGGCCATATGGATCGAATTGAATAATAAAAAAGGGGCGATCACACTGCTGGGGGTGTATTATAGATACCCAAACAGTGGGAGGGAGATAGAGGAGAAAATATGTAGGCAAATTGCTGTTAAGACCAAAAACGATAGGGTAGTAATAGTAGGGGATTTTAAATATCCAAATATTGATTGGGAGAAATATAGTGTGAAGGGTATAGAGGGTGGGGAATTCTTAAAATACAGTCAAGAGAACTGTTTTAGTCAGTATGTAACAAACCCAACATGAGAGGGGGCGGCCTTGGATTTAGTTTTGGGGAATGAATCTGGGCAGGTTGAAGGGGTATCAGTGGGAGAACACTTGGGTACCAGTGACCACAATTCAGTCAGATTCAACTTAGCTATGGATAAGGAAAAGGATAGGCCTGGAATAAATGTCCCACATTGGGGAAAAGCTAACTTTGCTAAGTTGAGGAGTGATTTGGTCATAGTGGACTGGAAACAGATACTTGTGGGTAAATCAGTGTCAGAACAGTGGGAGGCATTCAAGGAGGAGATCCGGAAGGCTCAGGCCAAACATGTGCCCTTAAACAAAAAGGGTGGGAATAACAATTCTAGAGCCCCCAGGATGTCTCGGGACTTACAGTGGAGGATAAAGAAAAAAGGGAGGCTTATGTCATATACCGATGCCTAAATACTATAGCATCTTTGGAGGAATATAGAAAGTTAAGAGGTAAAATTAAAAAGGATATTAGGAATGCTAAGAGAGAGCATGAAAAATTCTTGGCTCGTAAAATTAAGGAAAACCCAAAGATGTTCTATAAATATATTAAAAGCAAGAGCATAGCTAAGGAAAGGGAGGGCAGAAACCCTCACCACATTTAAAAGGTGCTTGGATGGGCACTTAAATTTCCGTAACATGCAGGGTTACGGACCTAGAGCTGGTAATTGGGATTAGACTGGATGACCTCTTGTTGGCCGGCGCAGATACAATGGTAAGTACTGCAGGGAATCGAATACAGCCAGGGTGATCTCCTGGACTAGTTTTGATCGTCTGGATGGGTTGGAGAGGAATTTTCCCTGATTTTTTTTCCCCAATTGGCCTGAGTTTTTATCTGGTTTTTGCCTCTCCCAGGAGATCACATGGCTCCAGTTGGGGTGGAGAATGTTTCAGTGTAAGGGGTGTCGCAATTGTGTGGGGCAGACTGGGTGGGCTGGGTGCTCTTTACCTGTCCACCGTTGTTCATTGTTTATAGGTTTAGAGGTAATCTTCAGGACTGCTGACCGAGGGCCATGCAGCTCTTTGTCGGCCGGTGTGGACACGATGGGCCGAAATGGCCTCCTTCTGCGTTGTTAATTTCTATGTTTCTATTTATATAGCACCCTTCATGATCTCAGAATGACCCATAGTGCTTTACAACCAATGAAGGACGTTTAGCGTGCAGTCACTGTTGTAATGTGGGCAACGCAGCAACCAATTTGTGCACAGCAAGCTCCCACAAAACAGCAACGTGATAATGTCAAGATGATCTGTTTTAGCTGTTGGCTTGAGTGATAAATGTTGGCCATGACATCTGGAGAACTCCTCTGTCCTTCTTCAAATAGTGCTGTTTGATCTTTTATGTCCACCTGAGAGTGCTGATGTGGCCTCGCTTCAACAGCTTACCTGAATGATGGCACTTCCAACAGCGCAGCACTCACTCAGTACTGAATTGAGGTGGCAGCCAAGATTATGTCTTCAAGACTCTTCATCAAGATCAAGGTTTCTGATTGCCACATGACCAGATATTGGGCATATAAAGCCACACTCCATCGGTTGAAACATAGAGGTATAGGAATTGACAGACAAAAAAAGACCAAGAGCCAATTAGTTCGCCTTCTACCATCCCGGCGTTGTTGACTAATCATGGCAATCAATCTCGATCAATTAAACTACAACAGACTCAGACACAAAGTGCAGAAAACTCCCGTGGTGGAAAGCTTTGGGGACCTTAGGTTCCAGGTCACCTGATCCTCCCCAGCACGTTACACTCACTACATGCCATGTCTCAAAAGCCTAAAATTTGGTTGCTAAAGATTGGTAAATTCAGCAATCCTGCCCTCCCACAGAGAATAGTGGTCTAATGGACAGCCGGTTGGAGACAGGGTTACAACAGCGTAGTGACGATTCTCCAACACACAGATCCTCGCTGGGCACAGTGGATTGTGAATTCACCTTTACATGTACTGCTAGGCTATTGAATATGAATGTGATTGAACAATGCGAGTTTTCACAGTAACCTTTGTTTATAATTCTGCAGCAAACAGAGATAGCCAGGTATATTTATAGTGAGAACAGGAAACAGATGTTTGCTGATTAAGCCCCTCATTCTGGTGAGTGCAGCCCAACAACTGTTGCAGAGCTTGGCCCCTGAAGACAGGTCTCTGCCCAACCTGCACAGCTCCCTGGAGGGAAACATTCATGGCTGGCAAAAAAGAGATGATAGCAAGTGAACAGGCAAAAACAATCGGAAGGAAGTAAATAGCAAAGAGACAAGGACTACGCCCCTCCCACATCTGAGCAAGGCCGAGCTGAGGACCAAGGACATTGCCTTTGCCGGCTCCCATTTTGACCCTAATGCTTTTGGTTTTCCATTCACACATACCCCTGCCCTTCCACTGCCCACCCCAACCGCCCCTCCTGCCCGTCTCACCCTTCCCAACCCATCCCCTTCCACTTCCACCCCTCTCACCCCTGCCCCTCCCACCCCTGCCCCTCCCACCCTTTCCCCTCTCACCCCTGCCTCTCCCCCTGCCAGCCCTGGCCTTCCCACCCCTCCCAACCCAGCCCCTTCCACCCCTACTCCTCCCAACCCCACCCCTGCCCCTCCCACCTCACCCCCTCTCACCCCTAACACCAGCTGTAGACTTGTCTCTCACTACCTTACAACAAACTCTACTCTTTGATGATGTTCCAGCGCTTAGAGAGTCAATCCACACTGGATATATTGCACAGTTTAACCCAAGGGCGCAATCACCATGGTAATCATAGCGCACAGGGATAGCAAGAAGAACATCGACCTGGAATGAATGTAAACATAATTAACGGCACTGGCATCGAGCTCTCCCGGTGTGGTGGCTGGTGTGCAATGGCCACCACACGTTAAAAAAATCCACGCACAGGCATCTTCCACCCTACACTATGTAGTTCAGGACCCGGAATATTAGGTCTTTCATTGAAACACCTGTGAACTCATCCTTTTTTGGCGTGGAAGAAAGTCATCCTCGCTTCGAGGAACTGCCTATGATGATGATCGAGCTTTGCTATACTTCGGATTGTTAAACCGAGGCCCTGTCTGCCCTCTCAGGTGGACGTAAAAGATCCCATGACACTATTTTGAAGAAGAGCAGGGGAGTTATCCCTGGTGTCCAGGCTAATATTTATCCCTTAATCAATATAACAAAAAAACAGATTATCGGGTCATTATCACATTGCTGTTTGTGGGAGCTTGCTGTGCGCAGATTTGCTGCGGTGTTTCCCACATTACAACAGTGACTACACTCCAAAAGTATTTCATTGGCTGTAAAGTGCTTTGAGATGTCTGGTAGCTGTGAAATGTGTTATATAAATGCTTTATATATATATCGGTCCCACCCGTGACAAAGACTGTGGTTCTCGTATTGGACTGTTCAGCCACCTAAGAACTCATTTTAAGAGTGGAAGCAAGTCTTCCTCGATTCCAAGGGACTGCCTATGATGATGATGATTTATAAATGCATGTCTTGCTTTCTTTATTTCTTTCTTATTGTTTAATTAATGCTCCCTTTAAACTGTATTTATTTATCTTTAGTGTTGGATAATTCCTCATTGTTAAATAAATCGGACTTGCCATCGGTCGACTGTTGTCAACGCTGAAGTCCCTGCTCTCCACACATGTGTCTCGGACTGTCCATGATCGCTGGAGTCCATCGTCGTGTTCTGTTCTGCGACTCCAGCATGGTTAGCAGGTTGTAGACGCGATTGGTCATTAGCTGGTCCAGCTGCTTACGGTGCTCCCTCCAGTGAGGGTCCCTCTCCACCCTCCCCCCCGCCCACCACCCCCCCACACCCTCCAGACACTGAACCAGCCAAAGCCATCGGTACTGTTTGGGGTTGGCCTGGTTACTTATCCGCCACCCAGCCTCGGCATTGACCAGCCACAGGCAGTGCCCTCTACTGTCATTCTGGTAACAGGTGTAAGAGTTGAGGGTTACTGTACAACACAAGATCATCATCATAGGCAGTCCCTCGCAGCGAGGATGACTTGCTTCCATGCCAAAAAAAGATGAGTTCACAGGTGACCCCTGGTTCTGGACTTCCCCAACATCGGGAACATTCTTCCCGCATCTAACCTGTCCAGTCCCATCAGAATTTTATATATTTCTATGAGCTCCCCTCTCATTCTCCTAAATTCCAATGAATATAAGCCTAGTCGATCCAGTCTTTCTTCATGTGCCAGTCCCGGAATCGGTCTGGTGAACCTTCGCTGCACTCCCTCAATAATAAGAATGTCCTTCCTCAGATTAGGAGACCAAAACTGCACACAATATTCCAGGTGTGGCCTCACCAAGGCCCTGTACAACTGCAGTAAGACCTCCCTGTTCCTATACTCAAATCTTCTCGCTATGAACGGCAACATGCCATTTGCTTTCTTTACTGCCTGCTGTACCTGCATGCCTACCTTCAATGACTGATGTACCATGACACCCAGGTCTCTTTGCAGCTCCCTTTTTAATAATCTGTCACCATTCAGATAATAATCTGCCTTCCTGTTTTTGCCACCGAAGAGGGTAACCTCACACTTATCCACATTATACTGCATCTGCCATGCATTTGTCCATTCACCTAACCTGTCCAAGTCCCCCTGCAGCCTCCTAGCATCCTTATCGCAGCTCGCACTGCCACCCAGCTTAGTGTCATCTGCAAACTTGGAGATGTTACATTCAATTCCCTCGTCTAAATCATTAATGTATATTGTAAATAGTTGGCGTCCCAGCACTGAACCCTGCGGCACCCCACTAGTCACTGCCTGCCATTCTGAAAAGGACCCATTTATTCCCACTCTTTGCTTCCTGTCTGCCAACCAGTTCTCTATCCACTTCAACACATTACCCCAATACCATGTGCCTTAATTTTGCACACTAATCTCTTGTGCGGAACCTTGTCAAAAGCCTTTTGAAAGTTCAAATACACCACATCCACTGCTTCTCCCTTGTCCACTCTACCAGTTACATCCTCAAAAAATTCCAGAAGATTTGTCAAGCATAATTTCCCTTTCATAAATCCATGCTGACTTGGACCAATCCTGTCACTGCTTTCCAAATGCGCTGCTGTTACATTTTTAATCATTGATTCCAACATTTTCCCCACTACTGATGTCCGGCTAACCGGTCTATAAATCCGGTTATACCACACCTGGAGCACTGTGAGGAGTTCTGGGCACTACATCTTGGGAAGGATATATTGGCCTTGGAGGTGTTGTGGAACAGTTCAAAATACTCAACACAAGTCTGAAACTGAAGCTACAAACAGTCTTTATTCACAAGCATGGGGAGACAGTCTGCTTTATGTCTTGAGCCAAGCTTCTCGTTGATACAGCATGTACATGATTTTTATACAATCAAATGACGCATTTTACAATGTCCACGCCTACCTTCTAGAACATTCCATATTACATCATTGGTCTTAATTCCTGTCACTACCAGGTGTCCACCTTAGTTTAGACAATAGTTAGACAGTAGGCACTTGAGGTCAGTTCACTTAGCTTAATCATATTTCACTTTACCTTGTTTAACCTTGTCCAATGTTTCGCCACACAAAGCCATTGCCCAAGCTATTGTCTTACTTCTCCCGGTCTCCCTTGTGCTCCCCCTTTCATAGGGTGTGCAGTGTAGTCAGAGCACCCCAGGTCGGCTGTGTAGCTCGGGATTTTCAGTAGCTCAGCCAGCCTAGCGCCCTGAGAGAGGTGTGTACACCTCCCTTAGCGCCCCGCCCCACACTCAGGGCCCAGCTGACCAATTTTGCTGACTGAGGCGCAAACTGTTCCCGGGCGCAAAATTTACCGCCCCGTCGCCATTACCGCCCCGAAATCAGCAAAGCCGAAAATCCAGCCCTTCCTTTGTGGGGCTGGGCAGAGCAGGATGGTTACTGTGTTGGAAAGTCATGGACTCCCCTACCCTGCTCTCTCAGCCCCCATCATCCCCCGTGAGCCCTCCCGAAACCCTGTACCTGACACTTAACAGCTCGGCATCGGGTGGACAAGGGCTGCCCGATCTTCACCAGCCATTCTGCACCCTCCTCTCCAACCTCTGTGGCCAGGAAATTCACTCGCCAGAACGGTAAAGCCTCTCCCGGAGTTTCAATGATGCAAAATGATCGTTGCTCCACGAAACCATCAGTGGCTGTGAGCCAGTGTCCTGAGGCAAGTACAAGTAGTGCCATATGGATCCATTTGTGCCTCCAGAGAAGCTTGAATTGGTTGTAGGGCCACACAGAGGATGGTGAGATTGAGATCACAGAAGAATGAGAGGTGATCTTATCGAAACGTATAAGATTATGAGGGATGCAGAGAGGATGTTTCCACTGATGGGGGAAACTAGAACTAGAGGGCATGATCTTAGAATAAGGGGCAGAAATAGACAGTTTCTTAAATGATAAGGGGCAAGGGTTTTTGGGGAGCGGGCGGGGAAGTGGAGCTGAGTCCATGATCAGATCAGCCATGATCTTATTGAATGGTGGAGCAGACTCGAGGGGCAGTATGGCCTACTCCTGTTCCTATTTCTTCTGTTCTTATGTTCTTATTAACGTTCCACATTCAGAGCAGAAGTCCCTCTGCGGGCTGGCACCAAACATCTTGGTGTTTTCCTCTTTTTTTTTGTAGGTCACAGAAGCAATGAGTGACTGTGACATTTTGAGTGACAGCGAGAATAACCAATCTGACACTGTATCAAGGCATCAGTCAAACTCTTAGCTTCAATCACTGGGACACACAGAGCAAAATTGAGTGAGACAGTGATTGTGATTCACAGCGAGGATTCTGCAGCTTTACACACAACACTTACACTTACTGCCTTCAGCTGCCAGTTTCCATTTCATCCCTTAGCCTTTTCTGACAATACTTGTATGTTGGGCGGGTTAAGAGAACTGCAGCAAGCAAACTGTGTCAGGACTCACCACCCACTGTCTGCTCACTCGCTGATTTGTAATTCTTGCAAGGTTTTTAGTTTGATTTTACAAGCAACTAGCTTCATGCTGTTTGTGCACAGCTGTTCAGCACGAGCTATCAAACAAGGTATGATGAAATAATACACGTGCGTTGCACAGCTTGACTACACCAAGTCGGCGAAGGGCCCATCTGAGCTCTGCAGGCAGAGGCTGTTGGGCTTTTAATGGTATCTGAGCAGTGACACTTAGTGCCCAGTATTCCTTACCCACACAGAGTGCGTCTGCCAAGCAAACAGCAAACTCACAGCATGCCAAGTGCAGCCTAGCATCCTGAACATCAAGAGCCTACAACAGATTGGCATGACCTTGCGTTGATCACCTTCTGCACCTCTTCTGTGCAAATGATGCTTTTCATGACAAATAATTCTTTACCAGCGTTTCATTTTTCTTAAAGAGACATTCCTCTGAATTGCCGCACATTCTCTGAATGTGGAATGCTTTCCCCAGCCCTATATGGGCCAGAACAGGTTTCAAATATGGAACCGGTGTCACAGCCTCTCCCGGGCGGTACTGCTCTGCACCCCCGCAAACCCGGCACCGAAGGACCCAGCGGGGCGCGGGAAGCTGGACACCCGCCTGGAAATGCGTCCCGCCACCATTACCGCCCATCCGGGGCGCAAACAGAGGCAGCAACGGACCAAAAATCCAGCTCAATGGCTTTCATTGGCCGTTGTATTTATTTATTCAATCCCTCCTCAGCTCCCCTTATTGGCACAAGAGTGTTTGCCAACGGAATCCTTTGGGGTGTTGTGTTTGGAGGAGAAGGGGTCCAGCTGAAGGATTCCAGGCAGGCCAGGCTGCCCGAGTGGTGCGTTGTGCCTTCACCCACACCCCAACACTGGCAGAGAGACACTGCAAACTTCACAGTGTTGCTGAAGGTCCATCTCCCCAGTATGGGTTGTGTCTCAGTGAGCTGTGAATGACTGTCTCACACCTATGCTGGAAGCTTTTTCATAACGACACCTAACAGCATGACATGCTTTAGAAGAAGAAAGAAAGACTTGCTTTCCAGTGCTTTACACAACCACCGGACGTCTCAAAGCGCTTTACAGCCAATGAAGTACTTTTGAGTGTAGTCACTGTCGTAATATGGGAAACACGGCAGCCAATTTGCGCACAGCAAGCTCCCATAAATTGTAACGTGATAACGACTAATGACCAGACGATCTGTTTTTGTTATGTTGGTTGAGGGATAAATATTGGCCAGATGGTCTCTCGCAGGTCAGGGCCGCTATGCTATCCAGGGGCTGCCGCACGCCGCTCCTTTTATGGCCCTGTGGTGGACAGCGTGGCGGCCCACACCTGCGAGAGAGCATCCGAGGCAGGTCGGAGCCATAAAAGGAGCAGCGAGCGGCAGCCCTGGACAGCGTGACAGCATACCACTGCAAGGTACAGCGTGAGCTGCTGCAGGAGGGCCACAGCTGTGAAGAGGGCGACTGAATTGGACGTCACCAAAACCCAGGTCGGTGATTGGAGCGTGGGCAGGTACAGCAGGAGCGGCAAGGTTGGGGTGAAGGAGCAGCGAGAGATTGCAGAGCGATGTGATCGGGGCCCAGGAGAGGCGTGAGTTCGGGGCCAGAAGAGGCGAGGGTCCAGGGGCAGCACAGGCTAGCCCACACTGCGATATGTGTGC
Source organism: Pristiophorus japonicus (assembly GCF_044704955.1). NCBI lineage: Eukaryota > Metazoa > Chordata > Chondrichthyes > Pristiophoridae > Pristiophorus > Pristiophorus japonicus. The sequence goes on from NC_091994.1 coordinate 67,464,273, forward strand.
TCACTAGGTCCGTGCAGCAGAGCTGGTCTCCAGTCGTCTTGGGTAATCCTTGCCACTGAACCAAGACCTAGCTCTGTCAAGCCCGTGTGGTGGCTGGTGTGCAACGGCCACCACATGTTAAAAAAATCCACGCACAGGCATCTTCCACCCTTCAAGATGTAATTCGGGATCTGGAATATTAGGATCTTCATTGAAATACCTGTGAACTCATCCTTTTTGGGCGTGGAAGCAAGTCATCCTCGATACGAGGGACCATCTAAGAAGAAGACTGGCCAGAAAACCGGGGATAACCCCACCTGCTCATTTTCGAAAAGCGCCATGGATTTTTTACATTCACCGGAGAGAGCAGACGGGACCTCGGTTTAACGTCTCATCCAAAAGGTGGCACCCTACGACAGTGCAGTATTCCCTCGGTACTGCATCACAGTGTCAACCTAGATTTACATGCTCAAATCCCTGGAGTGGGACTTGAACCTACAATCTTCTGACTCAACGGTAGGAGTGCTACCCACTGAGCCATAGTGACATCGCACGAATGGTGCCATAGCAGGCTGCACCTGCCAAGAGTCCAACAACCATTTCTGCAGGCCCTGGCAAACCGACCCGGGAATGAGTGGGGTAATGCCGGGTGTGGACCAGCAGAGGGGACATTGCCCAGCTCTGCCACTTGCTGCAAGGACACCACCAACAGCCATGCAGCATCATTCTGGTGAATCTGCGCTGCTCCCACTCCAAGTCCGCTGAGGTGCGGTGCCCAGACTGAATGCAGTGCGACCATGTTCAATCTTCGTGCTCACGGCAGTCGCTGGTGTCATTGCACCAAGTGGCGGAGCTCAGCATTGCACCCTCCCCGGCTCCACACCCAGCATTACCCCAGAGCATTGTCCCTTCCCCGCTCCACACCCAGTATTACTCCACAGCATTGACCCTCTGCTGCTCCACACTCTGCGTTACCCAACAGCATTGCCCCTTCGCTTCTCCACACCCTGCCTTACCCCACTCATTTAGTTTGCCAGGACCTGCAGAAATGGTTGTTAGACTCTTGACAGTTGCATCCTTGGACAACGTGAACCATTTTCCATACCTCGGGAGCCTACTGTCAGCAGTGTGCCAGCGCAGCCTTCGGTCGTCTGAGGAAGAGGGCGTTTGAAGACCTCAAACCCGGCACCCAGCTCATGGTCTACAGGGCAGTAGTGATACCCTCCCTCCTCTTTGCTTCAGAGACATGGACCTCAAAGCAGGCACCTCAAAGCACTGGAGAAGTAACACCAACACTGTCTCTGCAAGATCCTGCAAATCCATTGGCAGGACAGGCGCACCAATATCAGTGTTGTCGATCAGGCCAACATCCCCAGCATCGAAGCACTGACCACGCTTGATCAGCTCCATTGGGCAGGCCACATCGTCCGCGTGCCCGATACTAGACTCCCAAAACAAGCGCTCTACTCGGAGCTCCGACACGACAAGCGAGCCCCAGGTGGGCAGAGGAAATGCTTCAAGGACACCCTCAAAGCCTCCTTGAAAAAGTGCAACATCCCCACTGACACCTGGGAATCCCTGGCCCACGACCGCCCAAAGTGGAGGAAAAGCATCCGCGAAGGCGCTGAGCACCTCGAGCCTCTTCGCCGGGAGCAAGCTGAAGCCAAGCGTCGACAGCAGAAGGAGCGTGCGGCAAACCCAGGCCCCCCACCCACCCATTTCTTCAACCACCGTCTGCCCCACCTGTAACAGAGACTGTAGGTCACCTGAGAACACATACTAGTGTGGAAGCAAGTCATCCTTGACTCCGAGGGACTGCCTAAGAAGAAGACTGGGGCTCTAAGGTTAAATTATGGGGACAGGTTGTAATCCGTTGAATTTGAAAGATTGAGATGTGAGCTGATTGAGGTGCTTAAGATATTTAAAAATTTGATAGGGTAGATAGAGAGGCCTCAAATTTCCCCAAGAGTTGTCCCTTTTTTTTTGGAGTAAGTAGCTTTTTATGGAGTAACTTAAAATTTGCAAATTTCCCTATTTAACTTGCTCCAGTGTCAGTCAGTAAGTTAAGTTTTTTCTAGTTTAGTTTGTTCTCGCCAAAAAAGGACATGACAAGCCACTTATGCCTCTTCTGGCCATAGAGGCAAATTTGGCCAGCTGAAAGTTACTCCAAACTAACTTAGGCCAGTGTATGTTGCCACTTTTGTAGGCACAGAAAAACCTTACCTACATTTAAGAAATCAGCGCAGAGCGGGGGGGCAGGTGGCAAGGTGAGTTAGAGGATTCTAAAGTAGTAAAGACCTTCACAACATCAGCACAATATTACAATATCTTCAGCACAACAGCTGCACAACATCATCAAAAATAAATGAAAGATAAATCAGCTACAGAAAATAGAGCAGTCCTACCTTGCCGACTACAAAACGCAGCGGCTAGCCCTCCCGCCAGGGCTAGGGGCGGCAGGCACACATGACTGTAGGGGTGAGGGAGTTTTACTTTTTACTTTGTCCCTAAATGTTGCGTGGTCCTAATCGAACATGATTCAGTTTTAATGCAAGCTATCTTTTATTGGATATTTTACAGTGTACTTCAACAACAACAACAACAACAGCAAAAACAGCAACAACAGCAACAACAGCAAAGAAAGGCTGCACCCATCCCCCTTATCTGGAGGAAAGTGCACTTCATTATAGGGTCGGTGATGGTGGTGGGGGGCGTTGGGGGCTCGGCTTGGGTCTGAACGGTGGCTGGTGCGTGGATTGAAGTGGGAGTGACATTTGAGTATCCGGCCTTTGTGCCCTTATTGCAGAAGCTAGCTCCCTCATGGAATCTGCCATCGTTTGCACACCCTCTGAAATGTCTGCCCTCACTTCCCGTCTCAGTGCTGAGATTTCACCCGACAGTGTCGCGACCTCATCATGCATCCCACTGACGGTCGCCACAAGTGATCTTGTGAGGGCATTGGTCTCCTCACCCAATGACACAACCTGATTAACCTCTGCTGAGGGCTGCATCTCAGGAGAGACTGGTCGGCTTCTCCTTCCCCTCGCCGTGGGTCTGCCTAATGGCACCCCTCCAGTGTGGGGCGCAGGCTGGGACGGTGGGGCACTGGGTGTCCCAACATGCATTTCACCACCGCCACTGGGACGCGCAACCTCGGCAGGTGTGAACCCATGGAATGTCGTCGAGAAGCTCATGGAGGTTGCTGGCAGTGTGATGCCCTGTACTATGGACTGATCTATATCGCGGGTAGCATTCTCCCGTGCACACATTTCCATGGACCCCTCCTCCCCCCACCCGCCTTGGTCTGGTTCTTCTGGTAGATCTTCAAGATGTTGAGGAGTGTCTTCTTCTTCTGCAAAATACAACAGAACAGTCAAATGGTTAGCAGCACAGGAGGGGGCAGGATGGGCGGCATGAGTAGTCTGGCATGTACCAGACCAGTCAGCAGGTTGATTTGAAGGGCGACTATGCATTTTAATCACTCACCCTCACCCTCGCGTGTGGGTCCAGCTTGTGCAGAGCTGATTCTTTTTCTGCCGGTGTGACTCAGCAAGGCAGCAACCCTCTGTTCGAGGGGTGATAGTTGGTGCGGATTTGGAGGACCTCCTCCTGTTCTATGTCTTTCCCTTTTGTTGTGGGCCAATTTCTTCTGCAAAAATGAAAATATTAATTTTCAGACATGGTGCGCTTCTAACGGGTGGGACACATACAGATGGTCACATTTTCCATTGCAATTCAATTTAAAGATGAAGGGCCCAAATTTCCCCAAGAGTGTCCCTGTTTTTTTTGGAGTAAGTAGCTTTTTTTGGAGTAACTTAAAAATCGCAAATTTCCCCATTTAACTTGCTCCAATGTAAGTCAATTAGTTAGGTTTTTTCCTAGTGTAGTTTGTTCTCTCCAAAAGGGGGCGTGACAAGCCACTTACATCTCTTCTGGCCATAGAAGCAAATTTGGCCAGCTGAAAGTTAGGCCAAACTAACTTAGGCCAGTGTATGTTGTAAGGGGGAGTTTGGTCTCTGTGAGGGGGTCGGGTTCCCTTCTGACCAACCCGAGCGGTTCGAATCGCTCCCACTCCCTTGGGTTCTGTACTCTGGATTTATTTGGGGGGGGGTGACAAAAGTGCAGAGGACACTGGTTTGATGCAAAGAACTTTGTTTTTATTACAGTCAAAGTAATACAGGCTTATTACTCTCATAAGAAAATACAAGGCCAAACTTACAATCACTCTAATAAAGAACAATACAAGGAAAGGTACAAGGTCAAACTTAAAATCACAAATCACTCTAATAAAGAACCATGCGCTACACATTCAAAAGGGATCACAGTCGGTCGCTGCTGCGATGGTGATGTTCTTCCTTCCTTCAGGACTTCAGGACTTCGAGGCTGGAGAATTTAGTTTACAACTGTCGCATTGGTTTCTCTCCTTGTCTTGATTTTTTAATTTTTTTTATATTTTTTTTTTATCCAATTTCGTTCCAGATCAACTCTAACGCCAAAGATCACTTTGCGCCAATATATTTGATCTTAGGCCAAAAGGCCGAGAGGCGAAGTTGCACCGTTCCTGGAAATATTGCAATACCAGGTCGGTGCATGGAGTGGACGGGGCAAGCCCCTGATCCAGCTCCCTGTCCAAAAATCAATTCAATATCATGTCCCCATAGGGAATATTAAACTGATAAGAACAGATAATACACTTGATCTTAGCCAAAAGGCCGAGAAGTAATACAGGCTTATTACTCTAGTAAGAAAATACACGGCCAAACTTAGAATCACTCTAATAAAGAACAATACAAGGAAAAGTACAAGGTCAAACTTAAAATCACAAATCACTCTAATAAAGAACCATGCACTACACATTCAAAGGGGGTCACAGTAAATTATACCTCCCACCACCCACTACCTAATTCTAGCTAGGTTAGACTCCAGGGCAGGCAGGGACTTATGCTTACCAATCCTTTTGATAGTTAACAGTAGATCGCGGTTGGTTTTCCCTTGATACCACGTTGACTGTGGACGGTCGCTGCTGCGATGGTGATGTTCTTCCTTCCTTCATAACTTCAGGACTTCAAGGCTGGAGAAGTTAGTTTACAACTGTAGCGTTGGTTTCTCTCCTTGTCTTGATGAGGTAGTAGCAGCCTTGTAGCTACCTAGTAATCACCTCTCCTCTGTTGAAAACAGGGGTCAGTTATACCATTTCAGTGTTCTAATCTTAGCGCCAGATCTCTTCAAAATCCTTTGTATAATTTTGGCGGACTTGGTTCTTCTTTGTAATATTTTGTCGGGCTCGTTAAAAGTTGATATGTTTTGGGTGGGTTGATGTTCGAAAACTGTTTCCTGATGGAAATATTAGTTTGGTAATTGCAATGTCCTTTTGTGCTTCGTCTTTCGCATACAGGCTGGATTGGGCCTCTTTGTGATGTATATGCTGAAATGGTTGTCCAGACCCATGTTGATGAGTAGCTATTTTGTAATGTTAATGTTCCTTGTGGAGAAAGATTCTTGACTACTCAATTCTCCAAACAAAGTAACTTCAGTTCCAACACCTAGGCAGACCCATTAATCAGGGTGTCTCCTGTGGGTTCTTTAGGTCCGCCCACAGCCTTGAATTTGTCTTGTAAAAGTTCAGAATTCTATTAAAATTCGTAGTTTCTTCCAAAAGCACTTTAGAGTTCCAAACTTTTCAGTAGATAGTCCCAAATTAAATTTACTTTTGAATGAGCCCAAACACGGGGTGGGGTGGGGGGGGGGGTTCTTGTGAATTTTGCATTCCATCATTCCGCCCTGTTGACAATCCACACTCTTGAGTGTCAATCAAGATAAGCAAAATTCCTGCTCCCGAGAGTCAACCTTCCCTGCATTTATACCAACTAAACATTACCCTGCATCCCCCGTTGAAATGCAATGCAATATACAGGCGAATACAGTCATTACAATTCGGTTATAGCATAGAGGGGGGATGATGTCCCTCTTTTACTCGGTTTTCACAGTAAAATGACGGAATACAGTCATACACAACTTTAAGTAAAATAAAATAAAAACACATAGCAACACATTCTCAAATAGCATAAAGGTCCATAGTCAAACACGTTTTAAGTTCAGTAAAATAAAGGTACATGATCAAAACATTTAAGTTACATTCTTACAACATTTGCGATGTTGCGGTTTACAGCAGGTAAAATCAAACACAAATTAAACATGCTAGTAAGGTGTCACCCCTCCCTGCGCGATTCCCAAGTTCGGCCATGGAGCGTACAGCACCATTTGGTGCCTGACCTGACGACCTCTGCGTTTCACTCGGCAAGTGAGAAACCATAAGTAAAGTATAATCGCGAGTTGACAAATAACAAAAGTTTGGGAAGCGATTCTGATCCAGACTGGGACTTCTATATTTCTGAAAAGGTTCCACCAAGGCGGAATGGTGATCTCGAGAATCTTTTTCCCTATCTCAATGGTTTTCTGTTCGAGAGTATAGAAGTGTTTTTGTGAGATAATTACAGCTTTTAGCAGAGCAGTAAGATGTTTGGGTAGAGGGGGAATTGCATAGCCAAAATGTACAACATAATCCTGCAGGTTTGTAATGTTTTCCTTCACAGTGAGGTGGACAGTGGAGGGTTCAGGAATGGGGACAATCTGTTCCTGGGCCACTTGAACTGATGCCTCAGGTTTGAAGCTAAAACTGCTGTCACTTACCGGACACCAGAAGTGTCCATGTTGGTAGTGGGGCGCACTGGTGGTGACACAATATGTCCCAGCCCCTATGTATGTTACCTGTGGAGGGACGTGGGCTTGTGCCATTACCTCCATGGTACAGTTAATAGGCTGTGCACCAGCAGCTTTAAACCCACACTCTGACTTTGAATGGGCACTTAAGTACTGGGGACACAGTATTACGTGTGCACACCGGCTCCGGCACCCGGAGAGGTCAGTACCCGTTACAGCGTGCTCCCACTTTATGACATCGGGTGGGACCGCTGCAAAACGAATGTGTGCACCTCCCTGAATAACTCCAATGTTCTCCATCCGGTATACCGGTGCAGGTCGGGCTGTCCCACCCATGACCAGCATCCTTAATAATATCCCCATAATAGTGTGATTAGATTTCCCACCGTCTACTGGGACAGGGTAGGCTTCAGAGGCTAGGCGGAGCTGGCACGAGCTTAGTGAATTGCTGTACGGGTGGAGGGCTGCGAGGTGCTTGTTCCTGATCCAAGAGGGGGCTACACCTTGTCTTAAATCCTCCAGGTTGTTGCGGCCCTCACCCAACAACCCTGCCCCATACAATATGCACATCTCGTTCTGTGCAGCCTGGTCAGAAGCGTTTCTATCCTCCCATATGAGTGCACTCACTGTCTGTGCATGTTTTTCCAGCTCAGCCACTATTTCTTTTAAATGGACAGTCATAGCCTGGTCCTCGTGTAGTCCTGAACCTACTACAGTATTCTCCTGTTTCAGGATTTTTTGCGATTCGGTCTTTAAACTGTTTGCAGCTCGATGTCATCTCGGCTATTTATTACAGATGATGCTGTATTGTAGGTAGTGAAAACGTTGTTTATGATTCCCCTTCTTGGTCTCCCTGAGCCCATGGTGTCCCTAGCATTTCGGGTGTATAGGTCTGCTTTGTCTACATTTCCAAAGTCTAACTCATAAAATTTCTGGAACATGTCTCTAAGTAGGGCCTGGTATAGCAGCTCTGTTTCCTTCGGACACCATACAGGCAGGTGTACCTCGGTAAGATTTAATATTACTGAAGCTACTGCATCATGTAGGCCCTGATATAACGCCTTTTCAGTCGGTACCAATACTAATCCGTTACCAGGTCCCTTGGTGGTGATAGGACAACTTTCTATTACTGTGCGTATTGGCGGGGTTGTGGGCAGGGCTTTCTTAATGTGTGCTCTTAGTTCGGTGGCGTTAATTGGGAGAGGGGGGTGTGGGACCGCACACCCGTGTAGGCTGGAATCCCACCCCATCCCTTCCCCTTCATCTTGCCATTGCCTGGTGAAGGCGATTGATATGCCTGTGGGACAAATACTCTCTGATCCCCACATGCAAACATAAATTCCTTGTTCGGGTTCCCATCATTTATCTCAACACACTGTTACTCCTCCCCGTGTCCCCGTGATGGTGCGGTACGTATCATTACCGAGTCTTTCCCAGTCCGATTCCTGGTCCCATGCATCCTTGCTGAGTTTTCTGAGCCACCACCATCTTCGCAGGGAATGTTCCCTTTGCAAGTCAAACACACACGCTTTCCCTCTGTAACATTGACTCAGACAGCGATGATCCGTATCCGGGGGCATGGAAGTGAGGCCTCCCCCTAGGTAAAACCTTCCTGGCTGGAGTAGTGGGTAGAATTAGATCCCAGCCACCCTGGCCACCTTCCCTCGTGGGCGTAAACGGCGAGTTCTTCCACGTCTCGGGGGTCACCCCCGGCGGTTACGATCGATGCTCTCCCTCCTGAACATCCGTAAATGAGGGATTCTTCCACGTCTCCTCGGTCGCTGCTGCTCATCCTGATCAGGGCGAGCAGGAATAGAATCCTTCTCATACTGTCCTCTTTCCTGTAGGGGCACAAAAAACAGATTGTCTAGCCCTGAGAAAGCTCTCTGGCTTGACAAAGGTGACCGAGTTCCAATTTGAGCTCATAGTCTTTAATTGACTGGCTGTCTTATTCAGTTCCTTGTGGACTGATTTCTGCTTCTAAGTTTTATCTCACAGTCGTTCTGCTTGTTATCTTACCGGTGCTTCCTTAATAGCCATACCGGTAGATTCTTCTTACTCCCGAGTATTACCCGGCCTGTGCTTCTTTTAACAGCTGCACAGGTAGATTCTTTTCCCTACGCCAGTTAACTGCTACATATGTACTTATCATTACACCGATAAATCTTGCACTATTCTGAACTGATTCACTAAACATACTTCAATTCGTATTGCTAAACATCCTTAAATTCACATCGCTATATATGTACATCTGCCACCCGTCTCCGGGTGGCCAGGTTAATTCCTGCCTTCTTTCTTTCTTCTTCTCCCGCTGGGTGTCCAGCGAGGTAGGTGATAGGTCGGTCTGCACCCTCTAACCCTGAGTCCCACACTATCGGGGGAACGTCCCCTCCGGTGCTGCAGCACACCGCTCCTTTGTGGGTGACTGCCTGGTTCGTTTCTTCCCCTGGGGGTTCTGCCTGGTCGAGGGCTACGGGCTGGGGACTCCCACTTGGTGTCTGGTCCACCGCTATCTCTTCTAGCCTCGTTGCCCGAGGCTACCGGCTGGGTGTCCCTGCTCGCGGGCTGGTCTCTGACCTTAACTGCCCTTTTGCGGCTGGTCCCTTTCCCGGGGCTGAACCATTCAAATTGGAGCACTGGTGACCACGGTGTCTTTGGCCGTGGTGTGCGGGAGGTCCTTCTTAAGGCTCCGGCTGCTGGAGGTGCGTCCGAGTCCCAAATGATTGGGGGGACAGCTCCTCCAGTAACACAGTTCACCGCCCCTCTAGGTACAGTCTGTGGGTCTGCCACATCCCCTGTGGGATTACCACAGTGAGGGGTTGTTGGCTGGGGGTCCCTGTCTTTAGCACAGTTTACAGTTTTTGGCTGTCCCTTGCATTTAGCTGCTGCCCCGGGTTTTAAAGTTTGCACTGATTTATGTGGAACCACTTTGTTCGACAGGGCAATTTTATGGCAGAGACCATGGGGCTTGCCTTGTCGACAATGTGGTACGGTCCCATGTACAGTGCCTCAAAGACCCCTACTCTAGCGTAGTCCCTCACCATAACCTGGTCCCCTATCTCCCATTCATGATCTTTGCGGGGTTCCAGCAGCAGTCGGTTGCTCCGATGCTGTTTTCCCATGTTGTTAGCAGCCTGCCAGTAAATCTGTTTAAGGTGTTCAAACAGATCCCTGACAAAGCTGTCCCGGTTCACTTCCCAAAGCTGACCTTCCGTGAGTCCCGGGGCTAACACATGGGTGGGGGTTCGCATGGCTCTGCCGGTCATGAGCTCGTATGGGGAGTACCACGTGCTCTTTGACTGGCTGGCCCGGATCCCCATGAGGACCAGTGGTAGGATCTCTACCCACCCCTTGGGTGAGTCCCCTGTCTCTTTGCGTAGCCTTTCTTTGATAGTGCAGTTTAAATGCTCCACAGACCCGGATGACTGCGGGTTATGGGCGAAATGCCATTTTCCTCTGATGCCGAGTACCTTAAGGGTCTTCTGCATCACCTGCCCGGTGAAATGACTCCCTTGGTCAGACTCAACGTATTGTGGTAGTCCCCCTCGGGAGAACACTTCTCTGACCAGGATCCTAGCTGTTCCCAGGGCAGTGGCTGTTCGGCATGGGAAGGCTTCCACCCATTTGATGAATACATCCACTAATACTTTGCAGTACTTGTAAACCCCCTGGGCAGATGTAATCAATCTGGATCGACTGCCAGGGTCCCTCTACCGACCTGATATGTCCCATAGACACCTTTCTTTTCTGGGGGTCGGGGTTGTAGCACACCGGACAGCTAGCACAGAACTTGTGGAAGTCTTCCCTGAGTCCTGGCCACCACCCTGCCTGTTCCACCCGTTGCCAAGTGGTCTCAGGTCCAGGGTGTCCTGCTCCTGGACCCTCGTGGGCCAGCTGAAGGAACTCTCTCCGGTGTTGTTGCGGTACTGCCCATTGCTCCCCCCTGAACAGCATGCCTTCTTTAATGGCTATTGCTGCTGTGCCGTACGAGCTGTCTATCCTTTCCCCTTTTGCTAGCATGTTCAGGACAGTTTTGAGGGCGGAGTCTTGGGTCTGGACCATTTTTAGGTCCGGGGGCAAAGCTATCCCTGCCTTCCCTGCCGTCGCTATCCTGCCCCTGACTGCTGCGATGGGTCCTGGGTTGTACGGATCTCAGAGCTTGCCCGTGCGCGCCCCTTGCTTGGCTAACATGTCAGCCTGCTGGTTTCCCTCGCTACGGGGTTCTGTGGTGGAATTTGCCTTCACCTTATGTATGTAGATATTCCCTTCCTCCCCGACAGCTGTCATGATATTTTCCAGTAGGGGCTTGAATGCAAGGGGTCTCCTGTCTGCGGATGTGTATCCATGACGGGAGCAGACAGCCAGGTACTCTGTACACGAATTGCATGTGAACATACTGTCTGAGCAAATCGTGTATGGAGTAGGGAATTCTTCGGGGTGTGTGACTACATACACCACCGCAGACAGTTCAGCGTGCTGGGTGCTCATAGTACTGGGGAGTTTAATCGCCAGGGCAATGCCTGCCTCAGGATCATAAACTCCGCAGCCTGTGAGTCATTCACCCGCAGATACCGTGTTTGAACCGTCCACATAGATCTCTCGGCCTGTGGGTGTAACCCAACAAAAGCCTTTGTTAATTTCCCATACCCCTTCTACGGAACACCGGTGGGCTGTCCCTGGATAAATCATGTTGGCTGCGAGTCTTGGCTCGCAGAGACCCTTTACCATAAGGTCCATTTGAGAGAGGAGCAGGGTCCAGCGAGCAATACGGTCACTGCTCACTGTCCCGTCCTTGATTCTCCCGTCCAGGAGCATTTGGGTGGGCGTATGGTGGGTAAGGAGTGTGATAGGGGGCCCCCCTGTGAAGATCAGTGATCTTTTCACAGCCCAGTGAGTGGCTAGGAGGTGCCGCTCACAGTTGGAGTATCCCTTTTCCACGTCCGTGAGTATCCTGGAGGAGTAGACCACTGGTCTCAGCCGGCCGTGCCGCTCTTGGAGCAGTACTGCGCTCAGGCTGTCCGCACTGGCTGCCACCTCCAGGAAAAACTCTTTACCCCCATCGATAGCCCCTAGAGCTGGCGCGGTCTGCAGGTCTTTCTTGAGTTGGATAAATGCTGCCTCGCAACCTTCGTCCCATTCCCACTCCACTCCCTTGTGTAGGAGTTGGAGCAGAGGGGCTGCTGGCTGCATAATCCTCAATGAAGTCTCTGCAGTACCCGGTTAGCCCTAGAATAGATCTTACTCCTGTCACTGTGTTGGGGGCGGGTAACTTCTGCACTGCTTCCCTTCTAGCTTTGTCTGTGGCTCTTTCCCCAGCGCGCACAGCCAGTCCCAGGAATTTTACTTCCTTCAAGCCGATCTGTGCCTTCTTGGGGTTTACTTTAAATCCTTCTTCTTTCAGCAGCTCCAGCAGTTCAGCCAGCAGTGGGCCATGCTCCTCCCCCTCATCGGTGAACAGGAGCAGGTCATCTACATACTGTACTAATTGCTGGTGATATGTCCTTACTATACAGTATAAATGCACATGAGGCTCATACGTGAGAGAAAGTCACTCTGTGACCAGTTACCTTTATTACCAAGACCTCAAGTGATGAAGGTGGGCGGAGCTTCCCCTTTTATACCTGAAAGTCCAGGTTAGGAGTGTCTCCCACAAGTTCACCCCCTTGTGGTCAACGTTCTCAGGTCAGCTTATACATGGGTTACAATGATAGTTGAATACATGACATCACCTCCCCCCCCCAAAGTCTTATTGGGATCACAGGTTAAGTCTCTCTGGTAGTTTACGCTCCCTTGTAGAGCGCCTGAGTTGGGGCTCCACTTGTTCGGCGCTGGCCTGAATGTCTGCTGTTTGCAGTACCTCAGGCCTGTCCAGACTGCCCACAGTGACTGGGCTCTCCTCCACTTGGTTCCCGTGTTTGGTCACCTGTGGTGTACGTCGTGTTCTTCCTCTGCTTCTTCTATGGGGATGCTGAACCTCCTTTTAGTTTGATCCACGTGTTTGCGGCAGATTTGTCCATTGGTAAGTTTAACTACCAAAACCCTATTCCCCTCTTTGGCAATCACAGTGCCTGCAATCATTTGGGCCCTGCAGCATAATTAAGGACAAAAACAGGGTCATTGACATCAATACATCGCGCCCTCGCATTCCTGTCATGGTAGTCACATTGTGACTGATGCCTGCTCTCAACAATTTCTTTCATAGTAGGGTGTATCAGGGATAACCTGGTTTTGAACGTCCTTTTCATTAGCAGCTCTGTGGGTGGAACCCCTGTGAGCGAGTGTGGTCGGGATCTAATGGCCAACAGGAGGCATGATAAGCTGCTTTGTAGGGAACCCCCTTTGATTCTGAGCATCCCCTGTTTGAATATCTGTACTGCTTGTTCCGCCTGGCTGTTTGAGGCCGGCTTGAACAGTGCCGTTCTGACATGGTTAATTCCATTGCCTATCGTGAAATTCTGGAATTCAGTGCTTGTGAAGCACGGGCCATTGTCGCTGACCAAAACATCCGGTAGACCATGGGCGGCGAACATTGCCCGTAGACTTTCTATCATGGCAGAGGATGTGCTTGAATTTAAAATGGCACACTCAATCCATCTGGAGTAGGCGTCTACGACAGCCAAAAACATTGTTCCCATGAAAGGACCTGCGTAGTCCACATGGATGCGTGACCATGGCTTGACGAGCCAGGACCAGGGGCTCAGGGGGGCTTCCCTGGGTGCGTTGCCCAGCTGAGCACACGTGGTGCACTTGCGAACACAAAGTTCCAGGTCTGCATCTATCCCTGGCCACCAAACGTGTGACCTGGCAATTGCCTTCATCATGACAATATCCGGGTGCTCATTGTGAAGTTCTCTGAGAAACACCTCTCTGCCCCTCTGGGGCATGACTACACGGTTTGCCCACAGTCGGCAATCGGCCTGAATCGAGAGTTCATCCTTGCGCCTATGAAACAGTTTAAATTCCTCAGGGCATGCCCCGTACGTGGCTGCCCAGTCCCCATTCAGGACACATTTCTTAACGAAAGACAGTTGCGGGTCTTTATTTGTCCAGACTTTAATCTAATGGGCTGTCACATTTGGGCCTTCACTTTCGAAAGCTTCCACAGTCATGACCATCTCAGCATCATGCTCAGTTGCCCCCTCAGTGGTGGCTAGTGGGAGCCTGCTGAGTACATCGGCACAGTTTTCAGTGCCCGGTCTGTGCCGAATTGTGTAGTCATAGGTGGCTAACGTGACTGCCCACCTCTGTATGCGGGCCGATGCATTCGCATTTATGGCCTTGTTGTCGGCCAAAAGGGACGTTAGGGGTTTGTGATCTGTCTCCAGCTCAAATTTCCTGCCAAACAGGTACTGGTGCATTTTTTTTACTGCATATACACATGCTAGCCTTTCCTTTTCTACCATCCCATGGCCCCTTTCTGCCTGGGACAGACTTCTGGAGGCATAAGCTACCGCTATAACTGACCATTGGCATTCACATGCTGCAACACACACCCGACCCCATAGGACGACGCATCGCACGTTAAAACAAGTTTCTTACACGGGTCATATAACGTTTGTTGGAGCATAATAAGTTGCGTGCTCTATCAAAAGCCCTTTCCTGGCTGTCCCCCCAGAACAAATCACGACCTTTGCGTAGGAGCACGTGTTGCGGCTCTAACAGCGTGCTCAATTTGGGAAGAAAGTTACCAAAATAGTTCAGGAGTCCCAGGAACAAATGCAGCTCGTCATGTTACGGGGTCTGGATGCTCTCTGGATCGCTTCTGTTTTGGACACAGTGGATCTGATCCCGTCTGCTGCTACCCTCCTCCCGACGAATCCAACTCTGGAGCTAAGAAGACGCACTTTGCCTTTTTCAGTCGCAGCCCTACCCGGTCCAGTCTGCCTAGCACATCCTCCAGGTTGTGGAGGTGTTCTTCAGTATCACGACCCGTGATGAGGATGTCGTCTTGTAAAACCACCATCATTGGAATCGACTTGAGGAGGTTTTCCATATTTCGCTGAAAGATCGCGGCGGCCGAACGAATCCTGAACGGATTTCTGTTGTACTCAAACAACCGCTTGTGTGTCGTGATGGTGGTCAGCTTCTTCGACTCACTCGCCAGCTCCTGGGTCAGGTCCAATTTTGAAAAAAGTTTGCCACCGGATAGCGTCGCAAAGACGTCCTCCATTCTCGGTAGCGGGTACTGGTCTTGGAGTGGCACTCGATTGATTGTGGCCTTGTAATCACCACATATCCTGACCGACCCATCCGCCCTGAGCACTGGCACGATCGGGCTCGCCCAGTCACTGAATTCGACTGGCGAGATGATGCCTTCCCTCAGCAGGCGGTCCAATTCGCAGTCTATCTTTTCCTGCATCATGTACAGCACCGCTCTGGTCTTGTGTTGTACTGGCCTGGCGTCCGGGTTTATGTGAATCACTACCTTGGCCTCCATGAAAGTGCCGATGCCGGGTTGAAATAATGAGTCAAATTTGTCCAGGTCCTGTGAGCATGATACTCGCTCCACAGAAGAAATTGCATTGACATCGCCCCATTTCCAGTTCATGACAGCAAGCCAACTCCTCCCCAGTCATGCGGGACTATTCCCCGGGACAATCCAGAGTGGCAGTCTTCTCCGAATCTTTGTGGGTCACGACTACCGTGGCGCTGCCTAGCAACGGAATGATCTCCTTTATGTATGTCCGCAGCTGTGCGTCAATCGGCAATAATTTTGGCCTCCTGGCCTTGGACACCGACAACCTTTTGAACTGTTTGATACTCATCAGGGACTGGCTGGCCCCCGTGTCTAGCTCCATTAATACTGGGATGCCATTGAGGAGCACTTTCATCATTATCGGTGGCGTCCTGGTATATGAACTGTATATGTGCTCCACATGAACTCGCTGTACTTCAGCTTCCAGCAATTTCCCCCAGTATTCATTTGGCCTCGTAGGGCTTACATCGGGCCCGTCCTCCTCGTACATCAACCTGGCTGCAGGCTTCCTGCACATACATGCCAAGTGACCGCTGACATTGCAGTTTCTGCAGGTATATTGCTGATACCTGCAAGCTCTGGCTGGGTGTTTGCCTCCACACCTCCAGCATGAGCTGGAGGCCCCGTTGTTGAAAACAAAATGTCCATTACCAGTCGATCATGTCTGACTGTCTCTGTAACTGTCCTTAAGTGCACCATTAACAGGTGCTGATGGCCCCATTACTGGCCGCATTGTCCATTGCGTTGGCATGAATCGCCATTCAGCTAGCCATTGTCTCTGTTGAATTCCCCCTTTGGGTTCGACTACATGCTGGGGCATGTCCGATTGCCTTGTCTGCCGAGAGAACTGTGTGCCGCGTTAACAGTGTTGACTCCCTGGTTGTTTGCCGCATTTGAGCCAAGATTTTTGACATACATCATTCTGGTCTCTTCCTCCCCTGAGATAAATGTCTGGGCTACCAGAGCTGTCGCTTCCAAGGTCAAGTCTTTGATCTCAATCAGTTTTCTGAAAATCCCAGCGTGCCCGATGCCTTCAATAAAAATGTCTCGCAGCATCTCTGCTCTGGCTGCATCTGGGAACTTACATAGGCTCGCCAGTTGCCGGAGATCTGCCACGAAGTCAGGAATGCTTTGACCTTCTCGCCGCCGGTGCGTGCAAAACTGGTGTCTCGCCATGTGCATGCTGCTCGCCCATTTAAGGTGTTCCCCGATCAACTTACTGAGCTCTTCGAACGTCTTGTCCGCTGGCTTCTGTGGCGCTAAAAGGTCCTTCATCAGGGAGTACGTTCTGGATCCACAACCCATCAGGAGATGAGCCCTGCGTTTGTCGGCTGAATCCTGTCCCAACCATGCCTTAGTGGTAAAACTTTGCTGTAGTTTCTCAATAAAGTCGTCCCAATCATCACCAACACAGTACCTCTTTTCTGTGCTGCTAGTGGCCATGCTCGCATGTTTTAAATCCCAGTTTCTCATCGCCAATGACATGTCCTTACTATATGGTATAAATGCACATGAGGCCCATACTTGAGAGAAGGTCACTCTGTGACCAGTTACCTTTATTACCAAGACCTCAAGTGATGAAGGTGGGTGGAGCTTCCCCTTTCTTACCTGAAAATCCAAGTTAGGAGTGTATCCCACAAGTTCACCTCCTTGTGATCAATGTTCTGAAGGTGTACAACTTAGGTCAACTTCTACATGGGTTACAATGATAGTTGAATACATGACAGCTGGGGTCTGCTGAAACTCTTCCCTTCTTAAAGGTATGGACCAGAACCCGTAGGAAATATCCAGCACCGTGAAGGTGGTCGCGGAGGCTGGGATACTTCCAACGAGGTCGGCGATAGCAGTAACAGTGGGTGCACAGGCGGGGATGTTACGGTTGAGTACTCGATTGTCCACTGTGGCTCTCCAGGAGCTGTCCGGTTTCTTAACCGGCCACAATGGAGAGTTCACATGGGTAGCTATTAGTCTCAATACCTGCTGTTTAACCAGTGAACCCAAGGCTGTTTCCATGTCTGCCTCCGCCTCCCTGGGGAAGTTGTACTGTTTCTGCGGTCGGGTCATGGGGTCCCCATCTATACTAACCTCGACCCCATTTATCCTCCCACAGTCGTGTTTGTGAGTGGCAAAAGCTGCAAGGTTTTTCCTCACATATTCTTGATATTCTACAGGGGTGTTACTGACCAGTGATTCAAGGTCGTAATCTTCCTTTGGTTTCATGGTGCACACAGTCCCTTTTTCCTGTTTTCCCGGGATAACCATCACCTCACTCTCCTGTCCCATACAGACTGACCCCTAAAGACAGTGGTTTCTTAAATCCACTTGGATTCCGTGGCCTAGGATGAAGTCAGTCCCCAGGATCCCTCTCCCTTCCTGCTCCCACCTCATCAAAACACAATTCCACTTAGTGTGGAGTGTACCGAAATGAATGGAGAGCGGAACGGAGAATAAACCTGTCTGTTCAGTGCCTGTGAAACGCACCAAGCTGTAGGGAACCCTGTTAGACAGAGGTGAGGCGGTGAGGTTAGCTGCATAGACAAGGGTGCTTGAGGCACCGGTGTCCAGCAGGTAAGTCCCTTTCACCTTTTTCACTTTCATCTGTACGGTCGGACTCCCCCAAGCATCATACTCGAGGGAACACAGGTGGACAGGCTGTGTCTGTCCTAGTCACGGTTTTGGTTGGGAGGGGGCAGATGGGATTTCGGTACCGGTGGCGGTGGCTACCTTTCCAGGGCCATCTAACATTGCTCGGAGCGCAGTTAAAAAGGTCTCAAACAAGTGGGGAGGGAATGGCTTATCTGTCTCGGTCTTTAGGGCAGGGGCTGGAGAATTCTTTCCTGTGCTATTCTTCCAAGGATTTTTACAATCCCTTCTCCAGTGCCCACTCTTTTCGCACCCAAAGTAGGTACGTTTTGTATCGGAGGAGTTGCCCCCCTCATGGCGCCATTCCCTCTTATCTTGGTTAGGTTGGATTTCGCGAACCTTTCCCTTTTGTGGGTGCTCTTCTGTCCCTCTGCCGTTTCTGTAAGCTAGGGTCAGCTGCCCAAGCACTCGCTGTTCTGCGGCTTGGGGATATCTGGGGTCGAACCAGGCCTCAGCCTTGGTTCTTATTCTGGGTAAACTGTTAGCTACTAGGCTTCGGAGCCAATGTGCTAATTCATCCTGGTTTAAGTGATCTCTGTCTATGTCCCCACTACAGACTCTTTTGTAGACCGGCCACAGTCGGTCTGCAAAAGCCTGTGGGGTTTCTCCTGTGTGCTGCACCGTTTTCTCTGCTCTAGCGAAGGGACTTCCGTCATTGCAGCCCATAGCTTCTAAAATGTCTTTCTGGATGGCAGCAAGTATTTTCTGTCCTCTTTTGCTCTCAGTAGAGAGGGACTGGTACAGTTTGCTGTCGAGAGATAGGAGAAGCATCTTTGCCATTTCTGCATAATCACATCCATTAATATCCCCTGCCTGTTCCACTTCCACAAAGTGAACCGAGGGGTCTCCCTTTGGAGTTAGCTTTCCCTGGTGGCTTATCATAGCCCTAAGCTGGTGGGGAGTGTGGGGGACCACAAACTGACTTTCCAGGGGCCCTGGAACCCTGTTAAGGGTGGGCAGGCCAAACGTCTGTTGCCGGACCGGGCACATTGGCCCTGGTTCTGGCTCTCCCTGTTCTGGCTCGCCTCACTCTCTTCCCTGCGGCCAAGCCGAGCTGAAACTCGGTGCCACAGGTGGTGGTGGTTCACTATCCCTGTCCGCCCCGCAACTGATTTGCCCCTCCTGCTGCTGAACCGGTGTAGTCACCGGTGCCACAGGTAGTGGCCAGGTAGTTTCTTCCTTATCTTCCTGGTTTCCCTGGAGCATACCCAGGCTTATTAGGCATACCATGCCTTTTGCCTTGGACAGAGCAAGGTTTAAACTTTTAATTTATTGCTGGCAGGGACCGTGGTCTCCCGATTCAAACCCATGAGTGCTAGCTACTTTATACGCTGCTTGCACATCTTTTAATCTTTCCTGGAGCTCTTTTACTTGTCGGGTGAGGCGAGTGCTTTCCTCCCTCTGTGACT
Source organism: Pristiophorus japonicus (assembly GCF_044704955.1). NCBI lineage: Eukaryota > Metazoa > Chordata > Chondrichthyes > Pristiophoridae > Pristiophorus > Pristiophorus japonicus. The sequence goes on from NC_091994.1 coordinate 67,483,500, forward strand.
TTTCATTACCTTTGGCCTCGGTAATGTGACATTGAAAATAGTCCTGACTGTTTTTAAACCTTTCCATTATTTGGGTCCTTTCCTGTTTCAGCTTATGGAATTATCCTGATAATCTTTCTTCTGACATAACCCTTTCCTGGTAACTCTCTGCACATTCCCATAACTCTGCCTGTAATGTTTCATTCATTCTATCTAGGAGTTGGACCTGTCACTGTAGAAAGATCAACCAGATTGCCTTCTCTATTGCTTCTTTGTGATCTTTGCTTGCTGTCCACTGGGCTGCAGTGTCAGCTGGATGCTCAGCTCGCAATAGACTAAGCACACATTCTTTAGTGATATTCACTTTTTTATACACGTAGGAGGAAATCCTCTCTTTCATTTTGGTTCTTTGCCCCAAACCAGCACTCTCCACATCACACGCCTTGTACCAGAGTCCTGCCGCGGTCACCATTTTATAAGGGGAGGGTGTGGTCTCTATGAGGGGGTCAGGTTCTCTTCTGACCAACTTGAGCGGTTTCTAATCACTCCCCCTCCCTTGGGTTCTGTACTTTGGATTTATTTGGGTGGGGGGTGGGGGGCGATGATAAAATGGCAGAGGACACTGGTTTGATGCAAAGAACTTTGGTTTTATTACAGTCAAAGTAATACAGGCTTATTACTCTAGTAAGAAAATACACGGCCAAACTTAGAATCACTCTAATGAAGAACAATACAAGGAAAGGTACAAGGTCAAACTTAAAATCACAAATCACTCTAATAAAGAACCATGCACTACACATTCAAAGGGGGTCACAGTAAATTATACCTCCCACCACCCACTACCTAATTCTAGCTAGGTTAGACTCCAGGGCAGGCAGGGACTTATGCTTACCAATCCTTTTGATAGTTAACAGTAGATCGCGGTTGGTTTTCCCTTGATACCATGTTGACTGTGGTCGGTCGCTGCTGCGATGGTCATGTTCTTCCTTCCTTCAGGACTTCAGGACTTCAAGGCTGGAGAAGTTAGTTTACAACTGTCGCGTTGGTTTCTCTCCTTGTCTTGATGAGGTAATAGCAGCCTTGTAGTTACCTAGTAATCACCTCTCCTCTGTTGAAAACAGGGGTCAGTTATACCATTCAGTGTTCTAATCTTAGCGCCAGATCTCTTCAAAATCCCTTGTATAATTTTGGCGGACTTGGTTCTTCTTTGTAATATTTTGTCGGGCTCGTTAAAAGTTGATATGTTTTGGGTGGGTTGATGTTCGAAAACTGTTTCCTGATGGAAATATTAGTTTGGTAATTGCAATGTCCTTTTGTGCTTCGTCTTTCGCATACAGGCTGGATTGGGCCTCTTTGTGATGTATATGCTGAAATGGTTGTCCAGACCCATGTTGATGAGTAGCTATTTTGTAATGTTAATGTTCCTTGTGGAGAAAGATTCTTGACTACTCAATTCTCCAAACAAAGTAACTTCAATTCCAACACCTAGGCAGACCCATTAATCAGGGTGTCTCCTGTGGGTTCTTTAGGTCCGCCCACAGCCTTGAATTTGTCTTGTAAAAGTTCAGAATTCTATTAAAGTTCGTAGTTTCTTCCATAATCACTTTAGAGTTCCAAACTTTTCGGTACATAGTCCCAAATTAAATTTCCTTTCGAATGAGCCCAAACACAGGGGGGGTTTCTTGTGAATTTTGCATTCCTTCCATGTGGCCACGATTATAGGCACAGAAAAACCTTACCTACATTTAATAAATCAGCGCAGGTAGCCAGAGATGGGCGGGGGCGGGGGGGCGGCTGGCAGGGTCGGTGAGTTTGCGGATTCTATAGCAGCAAAGACCTTCACAATATCAGCACAACATTACAACATCTTCAGCACAACTGCTGCACAAAATCATCACAAATAAATGAAAGATAAATCAGCGACTGAAAATAGAGCAGTCCTACCTTGCCGACTGCAGAACGCACCGGCTAGCCCTCCCGCCAGTGCTAGGGGCGGCAGGCACGCACGGCAGTAGGGGTGAGTGATTTTACTTTTTAAAGTTGACCCTAAATGTTGCGTGGTCCTAATGGAGGATGATTCAGTTGAGATTTAAAATATCTTTAATTGGATATTTCACAATGCACTTCAATGACAACAACAACAACAACAACAACAGCAACAACAGCAAAGAAAGGCTGCACGCATTCCTTACGCACAAATCAGGGAAAGTGCACTTCCTCATAGGGCCGGTGCTGGAGGTGGGAGGGATTGGGGGCCCGGCTTGCGTCTGACCGGTGGCTGGTGCGTGGATTGAAGTGGGAGTGGCATTTGAGGATCCGGCCTTTGTGCCCTTATTGCAGAAGCCAGCTACCTCATGGCATCTGCCATCATCTGCACACCCTCTGAAATGCCCACCTTCACTTCCCGTCTTAGTGCTGAGATTTCACCCGACAGTGTGGCGACGTTAACACGCACCCCACTGATGGCCGCCACAAGCGATCTTGTGAGGGCAATGGTCTCCTCGCCCAATGAAACAATCTGATTAACCTCTGCTGAGGGCTACATCTCAGGAGAGACTGATCAGCTTCTCCTTCTCCTCGCGTGAGTCTGCCTAGTGGCACCCCTCCAGTATGGGGCACAAGCTCGGAGAGTGGGGGACTGGGTGTCCCAAAATGCTTTTCCTGACTGCCACTGGGACCCGCAAACTCGGAAGGTGTGAACCATTGGAATGTCACCGAGGAGCACATGGAGGTTGCTGGCAGTGTGATTCCCTGTGCTATGTACTCCATATCGCTGTCAACATTCTCCCATGAACACATTTCCATGGAACCCTCCTCCCCCCACCCGCCTTGGTCTGGAACGCACGCATCTGGATCCTCTGGTGGATCTTCAGGATGTTGGGGAGTCTCTTCTTCTTCTGCAAAAGACAACAGAACAGCAGCACAGGAGGGGGCAGGATGGGTGGCATGAGTAGTCTGACGTGTAGCAGGCCAGTCAGCAGGTTGATTGGAGGGCGATTATGCATTTTAATGCCTTACCCTCACCCTTGCGTGTGGGCCCAGCTTGTGCAGACCTGATTCTTTTTCTGACGGTGCGAGTCAGCAAGGCAGCAACCCTCTGTTCCAGGGGTGTCAGTTGATGCAGATTTGGCGGACCTCCTCCTGTTCTAGTTCTCTCCCTCTTGTTGTGGGCCAATTTTTTCTGCAAAGGCGAAAATATTAATTTTCAGACATGGTGCGCTTCTGAAGCGCATACAGATGCTCACATTTTCAATTGCAATTCAATTTAAAGATGAAGATATTATTTGCACTCACTACTTGACCAAAGTCCTGTCATTTCTTCTTGCACTGGCTTCCAGATCGTGCGGTATTGAGCCCAGTGGAGAATTCTTCGGCAACGAGGTTCCATCTTCTTCTCATTTCCTTGGGTGAGACTTTTGACGGAACACTCTTGCTGATATCCAGCTCCAGCCATTTCTCCTCAATTACAGTCACTTGTTTCTCCACTTCCTCATGGAGGAAATTCTTTGTTCTTGTTGCATGCTCTTGTGCCATTCGTCTATTGGACTCACATTCAGGTAATGTTCAAAAATCACACTTCTCACCTTTCTACCACCTATCCAGCTCTCCTTTCCACTCCCTCAGCCACACAAAAATCACTATTTAAACCTTACCTTTATATATGCTCCATTGCCAATGATACTGAGGACGCTCTCCCTTTAATTGGCCGATTGCCAAGCTTCCTGCTGCACTGTGCATGCGCGCACGCTGAAACACCCATTGCGCAAGCGCGCACGCTGAAACAGACATGCGTCCCCCTGCCGGCACTCCACAACACGCTGGGCCCAAGCCCCGCCCACCTGCCAGCCGCACTGAGCAAGCGCGGCCGAAGCTCCGCCCACCGCAGGCTCTGCAGCGCCACGCCGATGGATCCGGACGATGAGTGAGCGGCCAAATTAATAGGTACATTTTCCGCGCTCTTTTTGGCTCGTCAAAGTCGGTGTGCCACCCCTAACTACACCGCTCTAGGCGGCTGGGGAAAGTTGGCCCCAGAGAAACGATTTTCTCTGGTGGGGGAGTCCAGAACAAGGGGACATGATCTTAAAATTAGAGCTCGGCCATTTAGGAGGGAATTCAGGAAGTCCTTTTCCAAAAAAACCAGTGGAAATCTGGAACTCTCTCCCTCAAAATGCTGAGAGATAATTAGAGCTTTCAAGACAGCAATGAATAAACTTTTGTTGGGTAAGGGTATCGAGGGATATGGAGCAATGGCAGGAAATGGAGTTGTGAAACAGATCAGCCAGTTGATTAGCGGAATAGGCTCGAGGGTCTGCATGGTCTCCTCCTGTCCCTATGGTCAGACTTGACCTGAGAATTGGCTGATCATTCTCGCAGTGCTGATCGATGGGATGGGGCTGTGCTGTGACACAGAGGAAACCCGTCCTCACAAGCATCTGAAGCCCAGCCCCCTGGACTGCAGCCGCTCCCAAAGTGGACCCCCCAGCACTGGGCAGCCCCTCCACTGGTCCAGGGAATCAGGGCTGCAGCTATTAGAAACATAGAAACATAGAAAATAGATGCAGGAGTAGGCCATTCGGCCCTTCTAGCCTGCACCGCCATTCAATGAGTTCATGGCTGAACATTCAACTTCAGTACCCCATTCCTGCTTTCTCGCCATACCCCTTGATCCCCCTAGTAGTAAGGACCTCATCTAACTTCTTTTTGAATATATTTAGTGAATTGGCCTCAACAACTTTCTGTGGTAGAGAATTCCACAGGTTCACCACTCTCTGGGTGAAGAAGTTCCTCCGCATCTCGGTCCTAAATGGCTTACCCCTTATCCTTAGACTGTGACCTCTGGTTCTGGACTTCCCCAACATTGGGAACATTCTTCCTGCATCTAACCTGTCTAACCCCGTCAGAATTTTAAATGTTTCTATGAGGTCCCCTCTCATTCTTCTGAACTCCAGTGAATACAAGCCTAGTTGATCCAGTCTTTCTTGATAGGTCAGTCCCGCCATCCCGGGAATCAGTCTGGTGAACCTTCGCTGCACTCCCTCAATAGCAAGAATGTCCTTCCTCAGGTTAGGAGACCAAAACTGTACACAATACTCCAGGTGTGGCCTCACCAATGCCCTGTACAACTGTAGCAACACCTCCCTGCCCCTGTACTCAAATCCCCTTGCTATGAAGGCCAACATGCCATTTGCTTTCTTAACCGCCTGCTGCACCTGCATGCCAACCTTCAATGACTGATGTACCATGACACCCAGGTCTCTTTGCACCTCCCCTTTTCCTAATCTGTCACCATTCAGATAATAGTCTGTCTCTCTGTTTTTACCACCAAAGTGGATAACCTCACATTTATCCACATTATACTTCATCTGCCATGCATTTGCCCACTCACCTAACCTATCCAAGTCGCTCTGCAGCCTCACAGCATCCTCCTCGCAGCTCACACTGCCACCCAACTTAGTGTCGTCCGCAAATTTGGAGATACTACATTTAATCCCCTCATCTAAATCATTAATGTACAGTGTAAACAGCTGGGGCCCCAGCAAAGAACCTTGCGGTACCCCACTAGTCACTGCCTGCCATTCTGAAAAGTACCCATTTACTCCTACTCTTTGCTTCCTGTCTGACAACCAGTTCTCAATCCATGTCAGTACACTACCCCCAATCCCATGTGCACTAACTTTGCACATCAATCTCTTGTGTGGGACCTTGTCGAACGCCTTCTGAAAGTCCAAATATACCACATCAACTGGTTCTCCCTTGTCCACTCTACTGGAAACATCCTCAAAAAATTCCAGAAGATTTGTCAAGCATGATTTCCCTTTCACAAATCCATGCTGACTTGGACCTATCATGTCACCTCTTTCCAAATGCACTGCTATGACATCCTTAATAATTGATTCCATCATTTTACCCACTACCGATGTCAGGCTGACCAGTCTATAATTCCCTGTTTTCAGCTCTCCCTCCTTTTTTAAAAAGTGGGGTTACATTGGCTACCCTCCACTCTATAGGAACTGATCCAGAGTCAATGGAATGTTGGAAAATGACTGTCAACGCATCCACTATTTCCAAGGCCACCTCCTTAAGTACTCTGGGATGCAGTCCATCAGGCCCTGGGGATTTATCGGCCTTCAATCCCATCAATTTCCCCAACACAATTTCCCGGCTAATAAGGATTTCCCTCAGTTCCTCCTCCTTACTAGACCCCCTGACCCCTTTTATAACCGGAAGGTTGTTCGTGTCCTCCTTCGTGAATACCGAACCAAAGTACTTGTTCAATTGGTCCGCCATTTCTTTGTTCCCCGTTATGACTTCCCCTGATTCTGACTGCAGGGGACCTACGTTTGTCTTTACTAACCTTTTTCTCTTTACATATCTATAGAAACTTTTGCAATCCGTCTTAATGTTCCCTGCAAGCTTCTTCTCATACTCCATTTTCCCTGCCCTAATCAAACCCTTTGTCCTCCTCTGCTGAGTTCTAAATTTCTCCCAGTCCCCAGGTTCGCTGCTATTTCTGGCCAATTTGTATGCCACTTCCTTGGCTTTAATACTATCCCTGATTTCCCTTGATAGCCACGGTTGAGCCACCTTCCCTTTTTTATTTTTATGCCAGACAGGAATGTACAATTGTTGTAGTTCATCCATGCGGTCTCTAAATGTCTGCCATTGCCCATCCACAGTCAACCCCTTCAGTATCATTCGCCAATCCATCCCAGCCAATTCACGCCTCATACCTTCAAAGTTAGCCTTCTTTAAGTTCTGGACCATGGTCTCTGAATTAACTGTTTCATTCTCCATCCCAATGCAGAATTCCACCATATTATGGTCACTCTTCCCCAAGGGGCCTCGCACAACGAGATTGCTAATTAATCCTCTCTCATTACATAACACCCAGTCTAAGATGGCCTCCCCCCTAGTTGGTTCCTCGACATATTGGTCTAAAAAACCATCCCTTATGCACTCCAGGAAATCCTCCTCCACCGTATTGCTTCCAGTTTGGTTAGCCCAATCTATGTGCATATTAAAGTCACCCATTATAACTGCTGCACCTTTATTGCACGCACCCCTAATTTCATTTTTGATGCCCTCCCCAACATCACTACTACTGTTTGGAGGTCTGTACACAACTCCCACTAACGTTTTTTGCACACATTCCCTTCATCCTACTCGCAACTTCTCAATCCCCTGCCCCATCAGCCTTGGCAAAAGTTACCGACGGGTTAAGGTGCCTTTTCATGCTCTGCAGAAGCTTTTTAAACCTTTGAACCCCTCCTTGTGACATTCCCCTTTAATGTCCTCCATTCTTTTACATTTTTCTTACAGACAATATTTTTCTCCCACCCTCCAGACCCAGCGAAATTTGCATCGGGATTTGTGAATTATTATGCAAATTAGACACAGAAAATGATGTCTTATTAACAGCTGGGATTCTGGTGAATCTTAAAGCAGCAAATCAGAATTGGCCTACTTTACACCTAGAGACGGAATTTCCCCTGTAAGCTCAGTGATGCTGCCCTTTATAGCAATTGGGGTTTGTAATTCCGGTGAGTATGTTTCCTATTCAAGAGCAATGAGATTTTCATAATGAAGAACGGGCTTTTCTCTCGAAATAACATTTCCACAATTAATCCATCGAATTTGTACAAGTTATAAATGACCTTTGGCTCTTTGTTTTCAGGAGCCTGGGTAAAGTAAAGGGAGAATTTCCCTGGTCGCTGCTGAGGACTCTGATAGAATATTCATTAAATGTGTCCTCAATTTACTTATCCCAATGTGCACATCTTGTACATGCTTGTATTGCTGTAACTCTGCCTTTGCAAAGTTTGTCCAGCTTTCAGTTGTTCCTTAACTGCCTGCTCCCAGTTTGATCTGAACAAATGTGAGCAGCATGCCTTGATTTTTTTCTGAATTCTGATCATTTAAGCTCGACACCATCCAGGACAAAGCAGCCCGCTTGATCGGCGCCCCATCCACCACCTTCAACATTCACTCCCTCTACCACCGACGCACCGTGGCTGCAGTGTGTACCATCTACAAGACGCACTGCAGCAAATCGCCAAGGCTTCTTCTGCAGCATCTCCCAAACCCGCGACCTCTACCTCCTAGAAGGACAAGGGTAGCAGGTCTATGGTAACACCATCACCTCCACATTCCCCTCCCAGTTACACACCATCTTGACTTGGAAATATATCGGCCGTTCCTTCATCGTCGCTGGGTCACAATCCTGGAACTCCCTCCCTAACAGCACTGTGGGAGCACCTTCACCGCACGGACTGCAGCGGTTCAAGAAGGCGGCTCACCACCACCTTCTCAAGAAAAATTAGGAATGGGCAATAAATGCTGGACTTGCAAGCGACACCCACATTCCATGAATGAATACATTTAAAATTAAATACACAAGAGGAGTCCAAATACTGATCCCTGGGGCATTTACGAGGCGATCTGGAAGACTCAGGACAAACATGTGTCCTTAAAGAAAAAGGGTGGGAATAACAATTCTGGAGCCCCCTTGATGTCTAGGGACTTACAGGGGACGATATAGAAAAAAGGGGAAGCTTATGTCATATACCGGTGGCTAAATACTGTAGAATCTCAGGAGGAATTTAAAAAGTTCAGAGGTGAAATTAAAAAGAATATTAGGAATGCTGAGAGAGAGCATGAAAAATTCTTGGCTAGTAACATCAAGGAAAACCCAAAGATGTTCCATAAATATATTTAGAGCAAGAGGATAACTAAAGAAAGGATAGGGCCTATTAGAGACCATGAGGGTAATCTGTGTGTGGAGGCGGAAGATGTAAGTATGGTTCTTAATGAATACTTTGCGCCTGTTTTCACAAAGGAAAGGGGCAATGTAGATACTGCTATCGAGGAGGAGTGTGAAATTCTGGATGAAATAAACATACTGAGAGTGGAGGTATTAAGGGGTGTAGCAGCTTTGAAAGTGGATGTTCCCAAGCCCGGATGAAATGCATCCCAGGCTGCTGAGCGAAGCAAAAGAGGAAATAGCTGAGGCCTTGACCATCATTTTCCAGTCCTCTTCGCATTCAGTCATGTTGCTGGAAGACTGGAGGACTACTAATGTGGTACCCTTGTTTAAGAAGGGAGAAAGGGATAACTGAGTAATTAGAGGCCTGTCAGCCTAATGTCAGTGGTGGGAAATTATTGGGAAAAACTCCTGAAGGACAGGATAAATCTATATTCAGAAAGTCAGGGATTAATTAGGGACAGTCAGCACGGATTTGTTAAGGGAAGATCGTGTTTGACTAACCTGATTGAATTTTCGAGGAGGTAACCAGGAGGGTCGATGAGGGTAGTGTGTACAATGTAGTGTATATGGACTTTAGCAAAGCTTTTGATAAGGTTCTAGATGGCAGACTGGTCATGACGGTAAAAGCCCATGGGATCCAGGGCAAAGTGGCAAGTTGGATCCAAAATTGGCTTAGAGATAGGAAGCAAAGTGTAATGGTTGATGGATGTTTTTGTGACTGGAATTATCTCAGCCTGTATTGCTGACTACCTGTCTAATGGAGGATCTAGATGTGAGAATGTTTATTGAGCAGAATTATCAGGGTAATGGAGGAGGTCTCAGACTGATGAGGAGGAGGAGGCTTTATCCCCAAAGGATTTTCAGGGGGAAGCGCTCCTACTTGGACCATGATCGATCGACAGTGTGTTCAAAGGATGCGCTTCTGAAAAGAGGTGATCAATGAGATTTGCCAGCTCATTAAGGCAGACCTGTATCCCAGTACCACCAACATTACTGCACTCTCTGTGGAGATGAAGGTGACTGCGACACTTTCCTTTTATGCATGTGGCTCTTTTCAGGCATCAGCTGGGGACATATGCTGTATTTCTCAGTAAGGTACTCATCGCTGCATTCGACAGGTAACTGTATGCACGCCGGCTGGAATTTATAAACTTCTCAATGACCAGGGAGGCACAGAGTGAGAGGGCTTTAGGTTTTTCCACGCATTGCCGGCTTCCCCAAGGTGCAGGGTGCTGTTGACTGTACCCATCTTACCCTGCGAGCACCATTACAGGAAGTGCGGGTGTACCGAAACCACAAGGGATTCCACTCCCTCAACGTGCAGCTCGTCTGCGACCATACACAGCGCATAATGGCAGTGAATGCCGACTTTCCATGGAGCATCCATGATGTGCACATCTTGTGTGAGAACACTGTGTCTGACCTGTTGAAGTCTGAGCCACCAGGTAAATGCTGGATGCTGGGGGACAAAGGGTACGGCCTCGCCACCTGGCTCTTGACACCCCTGCGGAGCAACGATATAATAAGAGCCATAGAGCCACACGTAATATTATCGAAAAGACAATTGGAGTGCCGAAACCGTGCTTTCGATGCTTGGACCACTCGGGAAGCAGGCTGCAATACCACCTGAGCAGGTTGCTCAGTTCACAGAGGTGTGCTGCATGTTACATAATTTAGCAATCATGCGGGGACAGGAATTGCCACAGGGGACTGCGGGACCACTTGAGGAGAGAGTGCAGGAGACGGAGGAGGAAGAAGAGAACAATGAGGGGGAGTAGGATGAGGAGGAGCTTCCAGATGAACCCATGGCCCCCCCCCGCCAACACCACAGCAGAGGGCACGTGAGCGTATACCACTGCAAAACTGTTACATCAGCAGCTCATAACTGAATGCTTTGCTTGAATGTGGAGAGCTGCGTTTTGGGACCCCGATGACTGTTACCCCAAAGGTTTGACCGTGTGTACAAAAGTGCTTACATTCAATTCAAATGTTTATGTAAAAATGTAAAAAATATACGATTTAAAAACGTTGTAAAACTCATAGCTATAAAACAACTGTAACAACCTTCACAAGTTTAATAACAACTTTAACAAAAGTTTAACAACTTGAATAAACTTTAAAAAATCAAACTTCAATTATTAAATGAACAAGTACAATAAATGACCCTTTACTGTCTTCAACCTCGCTGCGTGCTACACCACCCTTGGGACTATTCCCCCCTTTCTTGCTCCTGCCCTTCCCTTTCCCACTGCCCCTGAGCCCGGACCTCCCCATGGTGGTACCAAGTCGGTGTTAAGCAGTGCACCCCGAGTGCTGTTGCTGTCGTTGGGGGTCAGACATTGCAGGCGCAATGAATGGTGTCTCAGGAGAAGCTCGTAATGTGGAAGGCATGGCTTCAGGGCTGGAAGCTGCAGGCAATTCCCCACCCTCAGGTGCTGTCGACCCGACTACTATGGAATGGGGGGATTCCGCGCCATGTCCTGATCCTGCCCATTGCCGCATGGCATCGACGGAGTCGGTGGTTCGTTCCATCGTGGTGATCAGATGCGACATTTCCTCCGATTGCCATTCTGATAGATCTGCGATGTTTGTGGCTATCATAGTCATGGCCTTGAGCAGCTCTCGACCTATGTTGACGCTGGCCTGTGACAGACACACCATGTCCTGGTACGCGTCTATCTGTCGTGCAGTAATGGACCTTTTCTGCACCAATCTCCGTCGCTGCGGCAAAAGCGCTGCAACACTGAGGGTGCCTTGCTGCTCACGGCTTGGTCCCACAGAATCAGAGGAGCCATGGGGGAATCCCCTGAATATAGAGTCGGTGGTGGAGGATGTGCCAGCTGGCCCACATGGAGCTGGTGTATTCTCCTCCGTCTCCACACCCAGCTCCACCTCCACTGGCTCCAGGATCAGCGCTCTTCCTCTTCCTCTTCCTCTTCCTCTTCCTATTCCTCTCCCTCTTCATCTTCCTCTTCCTCTTCGTCTTCATCTTCTCTGCCAGGGGTGAAGTCGGGAGAGGGTTGGGTGACACCAGAGGTGGAGGCAGTGGGTCTGTCGTCTGGTCTCTCTGCGGAGATGTGGTCTGAATCATCCGAGTCTGGAAGTACAAAACAACATTTTAAAAAGCTTGGCACCAGGGGAGGGGTCAGGGTTATATGAGTACATCGTACAGTGACGTATCGCAGTCTTATTTAAATGTCCACCACTGCTGCATTACTGCATTACATATCGTAGATAGACAATACATACATGCATTGCGTTACTTGCCCCCAACATTGCAGTACATCACATGACGCCAAAATTACAGTGCAATGAACTTACATTACATTACATCAGGCCAATATTACAGTTACAGTTATATTACATGACATTACAGGACCGCAACACAGACTGCATTGTATTGAACTGAGCTTCCTGTGTTGGTGGGTCAGCTTCAATGCCGGTGTGACACGGTTGCTATCCCCAACCAGCGACAGGGCATGGATCTCAATGTCAGTAAGAGGCTCCTGGGTTATGGGTCCTCCCTCTGTACACCGTTGATCCACTGCTATTGCAGATGTCTTCTTCTGCAGAAAATGAAGTAAATCAAAGTAAAAATCTTCAATCCCTTTAATATCGCAGATACACACACATTAAAACACTGCATTGATCCTCTTGTCGTTGCCTGAAAGCACAAATACATCGCCGTAACCTTGGGATAAATAACATCATCCGTGTGATACTGAACCTACATTTACATGGTACATGGCACATGGGGGGGTGCATAAATAACATCATTACTTACTCTTGCTACCCTCACCAGGTCATTCCACCTCTTACAGCACCTTTCCCTGGTGCATACTATAGTACTTGTAGAGGACACAGCCTCCCCGATCTCGTCCCATATTCTGTTGTACTCCTTTGCGGGGGGGGCTTTCCACAACTGTGGATGCATTGTTTGTAATTTACCAAAATTCCCTGGACTCTGGGGAGGTCCCAGCAGATTGGAAAACTGCAAATGTAACGCCCCTATTTAAAAAAGGAGGTAGACAAAAAGCAGGAAACTATAGACCAGTAACCTAACATCTGTAGTTGGGAAAATGTTGGAGTCCATTATTAAAGAAGCACTAGCAGGATATTTGGAAAAGCAAAATTCGGTCAGGCAGAGTCAGCATGGATTTATGAAGGGGAAGTCATGTTTGACAAATTCTCTGGAGTTCTTTGAGGATACAATGAACAGGATGGATAAAGGGGAACCAGTGGATGTGGTGTATTTGGACTTCCAGAAAGCATTTGACAAGGTGCCACATAAAAGGTTACTGCACAAGATAAAAGTTCACGGGATTGGGGTAATATATTAGCATGGATAGAGGATTGGCTAACTAACAGAGAACAGAGAGTCAGAGTTAATTCTCTGGTTGGCAACCAGTAACTAGTGGGGTGCCGCAGGGATCAGTGCTGGGACCTCAACTATTTACAACTATTTTAACGACTTGGAAGAAGGGACCGAGTGTATCGTAGACAAGTTTGCTGACAATACAAAGATGGGAGGAAAAGCAATAAGTGAAGAGGTCACAACAAATGTGCAAAAGGACATAGACAGGATAAATGAGTGGGAACATTTTGGCAGATGGAGTATAATGTTGGAGTATAATGTGAGATCATGCACTTTGGCAGGAAAAATCAAAGAGCAAGTTATTATTTAAATGGAGAAAGATTGCAAAGTGCCACAGTACAGCGGGACCTGGGGGTACTTGTGCATGAAACACAAAAGGATAGTATGCAGGTACAGCAAGTGATCAGGATGGCCAATGGTATCTTGCACTTTATTGCAAAAGGGATGGAGTATAAAAGCAGGGAAGTCTTGCTACAGCTATACAAGGTATTGGTGAGGCCACACCTGGAGTACTGCATGCAGTTTGGTTCCCATATTTACAAAAGGATATACTTGCTTTAGAGGCAGTTCAGAGAAGGTTCACTAGGTTGATTCCGGAGTTGAGGGGGTTGACTTATGAGAAAGGTTTGAGTAGGTTGGGCCTCTACTCATTGGAATTCAGAAGAATGAGAAGTGATCTTATCGAGATGTGTAAGATTATGAGGGGGCTTGACAGGGTGGAGGCAGAGAGGATGTTTCCACTCATGGGGGAGACTCTAACTAGAGGGCACGATCTTAGAATAAAGAACCACCCATTTAAAACAGAGATGAAGAGAAATTTCTTCTCTTAGAGAGTTGCAAATCTATGGAATTCGCTGCATCAGAGAGCTGTGGAAGCTGGGACATTGAATACATTTAAGACAGAAATAGATGGTTTCTTAATTGATAAGGGGCTAAAGGGATATGAGGAGCGGGCGGGGAAGTGGATCTGAGCCCATGATCAGATCAGCCATGATCTTATTGAATGGCGGAGCAAGCTCGAGGGGCCGTATGGCCTACTCCTGCTCCTATTTCTTATGTTCTTATGACCACCCTCCGTTAGCTCGGAGTACCTCTCTGTTATATGCTCCAGAAGGGCAGGTAACTCCATTTCATCGAAGACGGGCGCCTTCATCCTCCCGTCCTTCTCAATGTTCCTGCTCTTTGACTATTTTTTTTTACATTTTCATAATATTTATGCTGTTATGGTTTTGAATTTGTAAAATATGTCTTATTATTGTTCAAACTGTCTAATTATTATTTGTTATATGAATATTTTTAAACTCTGCAATCTTTTATTAAACCAACGAATCCTCGATTAGTTGTTGCTCTTTCACAGTCTCTCTCCCTCGACTTCAACTCACGGCGCATGCGCGGGTGACTGCTGACCCCCAAAATCACGGGGATAAAGCTTTGCTGCAAAAAACGGGGGGAAACACATCGGTCTGGGCGGTATGCCGGAGGTTTGACACGACACAGCGCCGGCATACCGCCGAGAAATGGACAGACCATAGAGTTGAAAAGTAGGGAAGTTATGCTAAACCTGTAGCGAACATTGATTAGACCACATTTCGAGTACTGCGGACAGTTCTGGTCAACATATTATAAAAAGGATCTAGAGGCACTGGAGTGGCTGCAGAGAAGATTTACAAAGAAGAAACCAGAGATGCGAGGGTATACATATCAGGAAAGGATGAACAGGCTGGGTCGCTTTTCTCTTGAAAAAAGGCTGAGGGGTGACCTAATAGAGGTCTTTAAAATTAAGACAGGTTTTGATGGAGAGGATACAGAGAGAATGTTTCCACTTGTGGGGAAGGGCATAACTAGAGGCCATCAAAGCAAGAAATCCAGTCGGGAATTCAGAAGAAACTTCTTTACCCAGAGAGCGGTGAGAATGTGGAACTCACTACCACAGGGAATGGTTGAAGCGAATAGTATCGATGCATTTAAGGAGAGACTAGACAAGCATACGAGGGAGAAGGGAATAGAGGGTAATGCAGATGGATTTAGATGGGAGGAGGCTCAAGTGGAGCATAAACGCCGGCATGGACTAGTTGGGCCAAATGGTCTGTTTCTGTGCTGTTCATCCTGTGTAATCCTGGGAAATCTATTGTGATGAAATTCGCAATATGTGCGACTAGTATGCAAATTGGTCAACTGTACCTCTCTCTCTCCCTTTAGCAGTCCCTTGGAGTCGAGGATGACTTGCTTCCACACCAAAATGAGTTCTCAGGTGACTAATGAGTCCAATGCAGGACCTACAGTCCCTGGCACAAGTGGAGCAGACAGTGGTTGGAGGGACGGGTGGGTGGGGCGCTTGGGTTGTCGTGTGCTCCTTCCGCTGTTTGCGCTTGGCTTCCGCGTGCTCCCGGCAAAGAGACTCGAAGTGTTTGGCACCTTCTCTGATGCTTCTCCTCCACTTCGAATGGTCTTGGGCCAAGGATTCCCAGGTGTCGGTGGGAATGTTGCACTTTTCCAAGGAGGCTTTGAGCGTATCCTTGAAACATTTCCTCTGCCCACCTGGGACTTTCTTGCCATGTTGGAGCTTTGAGTAGAACGCTTGTTTTGGGAGTCTAGTATCGGGCATGTGGACGATGTGGCCCATCCATCGGAGCTGATCGAGTGTGATCAATGCTTCGATGCTGGGGATGTTGACCTGAGCAAGAACACCGATGGTGGTGTGCCTATCCTGCCAATGGATTTTCAGGATCTTGCGGAGGCAGCGTTGGTGGTACTTCTCCAGTGCTTTGAGATGTTGGCTGTACATAGTCCATGTCTCTGACGCATTTGGAGGGCAGGTATCACTGCTGCTCTGTGGACCATGAGCTTATTGCCGGGTTTGAAGCCCTGGTCTTCAAACACCCTCTACCTCAGGGGACCGAAGGCTGCACTGGTACACTGAATGTGGTGTTGGACTTCGTCATCAACCTCTGCCCTTGTTGACAGTAGGTTCCCGAGGTATGGAAAATGATCCACGTCGTCCAAGGCCTCGTCATGGATCTGGATAATCGGGGGGGAGTACTCTGTGGCGGGAACAGTAGGAATTTGTGTGTGTGTGTACTAGACCCATGTAGCGGTCTCCAATTGGCTTGGATCCCTATGCCATTGGACCAAGACCTTGGTCTATCAAGCCTGTGTGGTAGCTGGTGTGCAACAGCCACCCCACGTTAAAAAAATTCACACACAGGCATCTTCCACCCTCTAAAATGTAGTTCTGGATCTGGAACATAAGGACCCTCATGGAGAACCCCAACATTGACAGATTGGAACGCCGTACTGCTATCAACTGTACCATAGTGCTTCTCAATGTCCAGTTCAGGTTTCACTTCTTCAAAAAGTCGAGGAAGTTGGTCAGACAGGATCACCTCCTACTAAAGTCATGTTGACTGATATTTAGTACATACATTCATTGGTAATTGTGGCAACATAGATTTTAGCCTGTGCAGAATTTTTTTAACTTGTATTTTGTAGGACCACAAGAGGAATGTAACGTGTTAACTCCTAAGGCCACATAAAGGATATTTTTCAAAAGAAAGCCATCAGCTTGAACTCGTCAGTTTGCTTGTTGGATTTCCATCAAGGCCAGAGTTTGTTTAAGTTATCACAATGATGGATTGAAGTGTTAATTGGTTAATCAACTCAGGAAAGGCATAGTTACATTTCCAAAACATTTTATGCGATCAGCAAAGATGGTCCACTTTGTTCCTCTGTATTACTTTGGGATGCCTTTTTCCTTCAGGGATCAGTTTAGTCAGACTATGAGAAGCCCCTGGTCACACATCAAACAATACCCCCTGCCTGGGAGTGTGGGGGAGTTTTACCTCAGTCAATGGAGAGTTACATCGAGCAGGGTGTAAAATAGGCAGAGGACTCAATCCCCTCAGCTTTCTGCTGGGCCCGTCAGGCTAAAACCATCACCTGTGCATTTGATTGGCAGCTATCGCTGAGTGTTTGAAGATCAGTCCCTCAAAACTGTCACCAAGCTCATGATCTACAGGGCCGTGGTAACACCCGCCTCCTGTATGGCTCAGAGACGTGAACCATGTACAGTAGACACCTCAAGTCGCTGGAGAAATGCCACCAGTGATGTCTCCGCAAGATCCTGCAAATCCCCTGGGAGGACAGACGCACAAACATTAGCGTCCTCGTCCAGGCCAACATCCCCAGCATTGAAGCACTGACCACAGCTCCGCTGGGCAGGCCACATAGTTCGCATGCCAGACCCGAGACTCCCAAAGCAAGCGCTCTACTCGGAACTCGTCCACGGCAAATGAGCCAAAGGTGGGCAGAGGGAGCGTTACAAGGACACCCTCAAAGCATCCCTGATAAAATGCGACATCCCCACTGACACCTGGGAGTCCCTGGCCAAAGACCGCCCTAAGTGGAGGAAGTGCATTCAGGAGGGCGCTGAGCTCATCGAGTATCGTCGCCGAGAGCATGCAAAAATCAAGCGCAGGCAGCGGAAGGAGCGTGCAACAAACCAGGCTCCCTGCCCACCCTTTCCCGCAACGACTATCTGTCTCACCTGTGACAGAAACTACGGTTCCCGTATTGGACTGTACAGCCACCTATGAACTTATGCTAAGAGTGGAAGCAAGTCTTCCTCGATCCCGAGGGACTGCCTCTGATAATGATGATCGCTGAGACAAATCCGATAAAAGAAGGATCCTTGGTTGGCTGGAGGCTTCTGTGATTGACAGTTTGATGGGTGGAGACTTAATCTTCCAGATGATATTGGCAGCCCAGAGTCAGACTTGGATCAGCGAGCAGTCAGTGTGTTTGTAACATGTCGCCACTAGGTTAAACATCTTAATCTGGAGCCAACTTAGTCAGAAGAGCTAAGCTACAAATAGTTCTGAGTAATAGTTCACAGTGTGAGCGCTGTGTCTAAAGAGTAAATGTGTGGCACCGTTTATTGCTTGTACATCAAGAAGCGAAGATAAAAATAAATCTCACTGTGTTATACTGTTTAATAATTGTTCCTCTATCTTATGCAAATAAAACTACTTATTGGTTCAAAACCTGAGCCTTGATTTAATTAAAGTGTTTATCCAGTGTGCCGTGGGGAGAGAGAGAATTCAGGTGGTGGCACATGATACAGTATATAGCGTATGGGTTTATTACAATCCCTGGGTCTTACTGTCATTTACCTAGAAATTGGGCAGAAAAAGATGCACAGCAGACCACAGGGGAAAGCTCTGTTTACAGGAATGACCTGGAGAGAATATCGAGTGCAATTACTCAAAAGCATGACAGTAATCATTATGCTTGTTCCTATTGATCGACTGCACTATTTCTCCAGTTATTGATTGAAGCTTATCAGTGCACAGGCTGGGTATAATGTTTGCTCCTTTCCACTATTGCCTTCCCAATAATGGCCATCAGCAGTTTGTCTCCACTCTTGCTGACCAGCCTTAGGTACATACCATCGCCCCTCAGGGTTGATTTGGTGTAAAGGTCCTTTCAGCTTTTCTGGGACCTCCCTACAGATGATGTCCAATTCATGAAATGTAGTTATAGAACCCCCTATGATGGGTGGTATGTTATTAATTTCCTCTCGTGAAAAAGCAATCATTCCGTATGTTGACCAATGCCCCCGTCATTTCTTTAGGAGGAGGGGCGGCCCCTTTAACAGGCTGTGTGGCCCATTCAAAATATCGCACATGCTCAGTATTTCCATTGAAAAGCCGGCAAGCCAGCAGGCCAGCTGCATGGGTCCTTCAGAGTGCTGCACAACCCTCCTATTGTCCATCTACATGCTGCCCCTTGGCGACATCATCCGGAAACACAGCGTCAGTTTTCACATGTACGCTGATGACACCCAGCTCTACCTCACCACCACTTCTCTCGACCCATCCACGGTCTTTAATTTATCAGACTGCTTGTCCGACATCCAGTTCTGGATGAGCAGAAATTTTCTCCAATTGAATATTGGGAAGACCGAAGCCATTGTTTTCGGTCCCCACCACAAACTCCGTTCCCTAGCCATTGACTCCATCCCTCTCCCCAACTCCTGTCTGAGGCTGAACCAGACTGTTCATATCCTTAGTGTCATATATGACCCTGAAATGAGCTTTGACCACATATCCACAGCATGACTAAGATCGCCTATTTCCACCTCCGTAACATCACCCGGCTCCGCCCCTTGCCTCAGCTCATCTGCTGCTGAAACTCTCATCCGTGCCTTTGTTACCTCTAGACTTGACTATTCCAACGCACTCCTGGCTGGCCTCCCACATTCTATCAATTTGTAAATTAGAGTTGATCCAAAACTCGGCTGCCCGTGTCCTAACTCGCAACAAGTCCTGCTCACCATCACCCCTGTGCTCGCTGACCTACTATAGCTTCTGGTTAAGAAAAACCTCGATTTCAAAATTCTCATCCTTATTTTCAAATCCCTCCATGGCCTCGCCCCTCCCTATCTCTGTAATCTCCTCCAGCCCCACAACCCCCCCTCCTCTAATTCTACCCTCCTGAGCATCCCCCATTATAATTATTCAACCATTGGTGGCTGTGCCTTCAGCTGCCTGGGCCCCAAGCTCTGGAACTCCCTGTCTAAACCTCCCTGCCTCTCTACCTCTCTTTTGTCCTTCAGGATGCCCCTTAAAACTTACCACTTTGACCAAGCCTGCGCTAACTTCTACTTATGTGGGTAGGTGTCAAATTTTAATCGCATAATATTCCTGTGAAGCGCCTTGGGACGTTTCAGTATGTGAAAGGCGCTATATAAATACAGGTTGTTGTTGATATTAACTATCTTTAATTTATCCTTGTTTCCACAGTATCTTTAGTTCCTATTATTATCCTCAGAGATCTTAATCTCTTTATCCTTTTGTTATAATTCTGAAAGAAATTCTCACAGTTGTTTTTAGTTTGTTTAAGGCAGACACCTTCATTCTCTCTTCATCCCTCCGATCAGCAGTTTATATTTTGGAGGCTCCTGTGTGACCCCTGGTGACCCCCACCTGTCTCAATACAAGCTTTGCCATGTTTGTTTGTCTTTCTTATTTCTCTTTGTGTTGTATTATTATTCCATTGGTTTGTCTATATTCACTTCTCCTCCAGTCGTATTTATCCTCCCTAGTCTGTCCATAAAGGATTTTGCTTTGCATCCAGCTAAGATTCTCTTGAGTACTCCCCTGCTCCCTCAGTCACATTCTTTAAGCTCTCCCCTCCTACCCTTGTAAAGTTGTACACTGGGTTATTGGTTTGCGGACAATGTGGGGAGACAGCAATGGAATAAATCTGTTGCTGTCTCCTCGGCTGATTGGCCACGACTAAATCTAAAATGTATTTGGATTTCACCCCTGCTAAACAGCGCACTGGAGGGTCCTGTCATCCACTTGCTTTGCTCTCACCAGATATTTGAACAGAGCTCAGAAATTCAAGGTCCCAGTAACCTTGGCCACTGGAGCTAGTGTGAGGAGAGCCACGAGTGATCAGCTAGCTTTTACAGATATTAGTGAGCTTCAAACTCTTCCAACATTGCTCCTGAGTAAGGTTACGGTAGGACAGTCTTGTCCTGCACACCAGTCATGTTCTGAGAATGCGATTGCCGGCTTTGTATCTCAAGCTCATCATCTGATACACTGTGACAGCCGCACTGGGTGAAAGGGAAATGATTCAGTCGGTCTTAGAACATAAGAACATAAGAATTAGGAACAGGAGTAGGCCATCTAGTCCCTCGGGCCTGCTCCGCCATTCAACAAGATCATGGCTGATCTGGCCGTGGACTCAGCTCCACTTACCCGCCCGCTCCCCATAACCCTTAATTCCCTTATTGGTTAAAAATCTATCTATCTGTGATTTGAATACATTCAATGAGCTAGCCTCAACTGCTTCCTTTGGCAGAGAATTCCACAGATTCACAACCCTCTGGGAGAAGAAATTCCTTCTCAACTCAGTTTTAAATTGGCTCCCCCGTATTTTGAGGCTGTGCCCCCTCGTTCTAGTCTCCCCGACCAGTGGAAACAATGCCTCGATCTTGTCTATCCCTTTCATTATTTTAAATGTTTCTATAAGATCACCCCTCATCCTTCTGAACTCCAACGAGTAAAGACCCAGTCTGCTCAATCTATCATCATAAGGTAACCCCCTCATCTCCGGAATCAGCCTCGTGAATCGTCTCTGTACCCCCTCCAAAGCTAATATATCCTTCCTTAAGTAAGGTGACCAAAACTGCACGCAGTACTCCAGGTGCGGCCTCATCAATATCCTTGCAGAGTGTTGTGAATTCTTTGTCCAGTCAGTGACAGCTTCGAGCTGTGCCCATTGACAGGCTGGAATTCGGACAAAACCCGACGATGCTGCACAACATTCAGCAGGTCAGTCCACATCTGCGGAGAGGAAACAAGAACATGTTTGATGTGTCGGCTCTTCGTAGTTCAGTGTGACGAAGGTTGCATGTGGATCTGTGTATTTACATTCACCCAGCATCTAACACCTTAAATTAGAGCTTTGCTGACAACTTTGCAAAAGTGTTTCTTACAACCGGCAACTTTTAACCTCCATCCGCACAGAGCAACATTTTTGTTGAATATGTCTGAGCGCTCTGGAACTGTCAGAACTATTTCTGGCAGTGATCGATGCCTCTCCCTTTTACTGCCACTTGCCTAACCCCTGTCAGTATTAAATTGGGTTCCTAATTGAACACTGGGATGGCCCACTATCTGCCTCTGTAGAAAGGCTTGAGGCGGGGGCATAGCAGAGTGCAGTGGTGTAAGATCAACATCATCGGCAGTCCCTCGAAGCGAGGATGACTTGCTTCCACGCCAAAGAAAGGGATAAGTTCAAAGGTGTTTCAGTGAAGGACCTAATATTGCAGGTCCTGAACTAAATCTTGAAGCCTGCGTGTGGATTTTTTTAACATGGGGTGGTCGTTGCACACCAGCCACCACCGGGCTCAACAGAGCTAGGTCTTGGTCCAGTGGCAAGGGTTACCCAAGACGACTAGAGACCTGCTCTGCTATCGGTGTAAGATAATGCTGCTGCAGAAACATGAATTGTTTATAAGGAATATCCAGACCCCTGCTGCCCTGCACAACCGAGCCATCCCACCCTCGGACCAGCCCTGGCTCCCTCACCCCGTGTCTCCCGGCCCTGCGGTATTGACCAGCCTCAAGCCACTCAGTCGTCTAAATGTGACCCAGGAGTTCAAATAATCCGAGCCTCAAACTGATGGTAGGGGGGCAGGGTTTGATAATTGCTCTGCCCCTCACCACGCCCCTCACTCCACCCCTTGCCCTTCCTCTCAGCTCAACCTGCTCCTCACCCCTCGCCCTGCCCCTCACCCCTCACTCTGCCCCTCAATCTGACCTCACCCCGCTCCTTGCCCCACACCTCGCCCCGCCCCTCACTCTGACTTTGCCCCGCCCCTCACTCTGATCTCACCCCGCCCCTTGTCCCACCCCTCACCCCGCCCCTCCCTGCCCCCTACCCACCTGTAATAAGGCAACTGAGGCAACATTTTACAGCAGAACATTTGACTGATCCTCATGTTCAGCTGTGGAATAAATTAAAAAACAGCGTCACCTGAGAAAAACATCAGAACTCCAGAATGTAAATTTTGCGTTATTTCCTGACGTGTTCCAGCTGAGAAGTTCTGGCCGAGGTTCGCTGATTGCTCAGTCGATGGTGACCCATTTAAATCACTGGCAGCGTCCCCTGAAAAGCCTCCGTCTCTGTGTGGAATCTTCAGGTTTGCTTTCGATGCTGTTCATGTTGGAGCAGGATGTATGCTCAGTGTATTAACATTTAAATGCCATTATGATTTTGCTACACCCAGCGAGAATGGACATCTTCCTCCCCTATGGTATCTAACCAGCAAGGGCATGTGCCTAAGTCTGTGCAGATCGACAGATTGGTTTAGTATTCAAACTGTAATATTTGGTTATTTACTGCATGAGATGCGAGTGTTCAAATGGAGTACCATTTGCTCTGTAGCTATGACAGATGAATGCGTGGCTTGAGCAGTGGTGCAGCAGGGAGGGATTCAAATTCCTGGGGCATTGGAACCGGTTCTGGGGGAGGTGGAACCAGTACAAACCGGACGGTCTGCACCTGAGCAGGACCGGAACCAATGTCCTAGGGGGAGTGTTTGCTAGTGCTGTTAGGGAGGATTTAAACTAATATGGCAGGGGGATGGGAACCAATGCAGGGAGACAGAGGGAAACAAAAAGGAGGCAAAAGCAAAAGACAGAAAGGAGATGAGGAAAAGTGGAGGGCAGAGAAACCCAAGGCAAAGAACAAAAAGGGCCACTGTACAGCAAAATTCTAAAAAGACAAAGGGTGTTAAAAAAACAAGCCTGAAGGCTTTGTGTCTTAATGCAAGGAGTATCCGCAATAAGGTGGATGAATTAACTGTGCAAATAGATGTTAACAAATATGATGTGATTGGGATTACGGAGACGTGGCTCCAGGATGATCAGGGCTGGGAACTCAACATCCAGGGGTATTCAACATTCAGGAAAGATAGAATAAAAGGAAAAGGAGGTGGGGTAGTATTGCTGGTTAAGGAGCAAATTAAGGCAATAGTGCGGAAGGACATTAGCTTGGATGATGTGGAATCTATATGGGTAGAGCTGCAGAATACCAAAGGGCAAAAAACGATAGTGGGAGTTGTGTACAGACCTCCAAACAGTAGTAGTGATGTTGGGGAGGGCATCACACATGAAATTAGGGGTGCGTGCAATAAAGGTGCAGCAGTTATAATGGGTGACTTTAATATGCACATAGATTGGGTTAACCAAACTGGAAGCAATACGGTGGAGGAGGATTTCCTGGAGTGCATAAGGGATGGTTTTTTAGACCAATATGTCGAGGAACCAACTAGGGGGGAGGCCATCTTAGACTGGGTGTTGTGTAATGAGAGAGGATTAATTAGCAATCTCGTTGTGCGAGGCCCCTTGGGGAAGAGTGACCATAATATGGTGGAATTCTGCATTAGGATGGAGAATGAAACAGTTAATTCAGAGACCATGGTCCAGAACTTAAAGAAGGCTAACTTTGAAGGTATGAGGCGTGAATTGGCTAGAATAGATTGGCGAATGATACTGAAGGGGTTGACTGTGGATGGGCAATGGCAGACATTTAGAGACCGCATGGATGAACTACAACAATTGTACATTCCTGTCTGTCGTAAAAATAAAAAAGGGCAGGTGGCTCAACCGTGGCTATCAAGGGAAATCAGGGATAGCATTAAAGCCAAGGAAGTGGCATACAAATTGGCCAGGAATAGCAGCGAACCCGGGGACTGGGAGAAATTTAGAACTCAGCAGAGGAGGACAAAGGGTTTGATTAGGGCAGGGAAAATGGAGTACGAGAAGAAGCTTGCAGGGAACATTAAGACGGATTGCAAAAGTTTCTATAGATATGTAAAGAGAAAAAGGTTAGTAAAGACAAACGTAGGTCCCCTGCAGTCAGAATCAGGGGAAGTCATAACGGGGAACAAAGAAATGGCGGACCAATTGAACAAGTACTTTGGTTCGGTATTCACTGAGGAGGACACAAACAACCTTCCGGATATAAAAGGGGTCAGAGGGTCTAGTAAGGAGGAGGAACTGAGGGAAATCCTTATTAGTCGGGAAATTGTGTTGGGGAAATTGATGGGATTGAAGGCCGATAAATCCCCAGGGCCTGATGGACTGCATCCCAGAGTACTTAAGGAGGTGGCCTTGGAAATAGTGGATGCATTGACAGTCATTTTCCAACATTCCATTGACTCTGGATCAGTTCCTATGGAGTGGAGGGTAGCCAATGTAACCCCACTTTTTAAAAAAGGAGGGATAGAGAAAACAGGGAATTATAGACCGGTCAGCCTGACATCGGTAGTGGGTAAAATGATGGAATCAATTATTAAGGATGTCATAGCAGTGCATTTGGAAAGAGGTAATATGATAGGTCCAAGTCAGCATGGATTTGTGAAAGGGAAATCATGCTTGACAAATCTTCTGGAATTTTTTGAGGATGTTTCCAGTAGAGTGGACAAGGGAGAACCAGTTGATGTGGTATATTTGGACTTTCAGAAGGCTTTCGACAAGGTCCCACACAAGAGATTAATGTGCAAAGTTAAAGCACATGGGATTGGGGGTAGTGTGCTGACATGGATTGAGAACTGGTTGTCAGACAGGAAGCAAAGAGTAGGAGTAAATGGGTACTTTTCAGAATGGCAGGCAGTGACTAGTGGGATACCGCAAGGTTCTGTGCTGGGGCCCCAGCTGTTTACACTGTACATTAATGATTTAGACGAGGGGATTAAATGTAGTATCTCCAAATTTGCGGATGACACTAAGTTGGGTGGCAGTGTGAGCTGCGAGGAGGATGCTATGAGGCTGCAGAGTGACTTGGATAGGTTAGGTGAGTGGGCAAATGCATGGCAGATGAAGTATAATGTGGATAAATGTGAGGTTATCCACTTTGGTGGTAAAAACAGAGAGACAGACTATTATCTGAATGGTGACAGATTAGGAAAAGGGGAGGTGCAAAGAGACCTGGGTGTCATGGTACATCAGTCATTGAAGGTTAGCATGCAGGTACAGCAGGCCGTTAAGAAAGAAAATGGCATGTTGGCCTTCATAGCAAGGGGATTTGATTTCAGGGGCAGGGAGGTGTTGCTACAATTGTACAGGGCCTTGGTGAGGCCACACCTGGAGTATTGTGTACAGTTTTGGTTTCCTAACCTGAGGAAGGACATTCTTGCTATTGAGGGAGTGCAGCGAAGGTTCACCAGACTGATTCCCGGGATGGCGGGACTGACCTATCAAGAAAGACTGGATCAACTGGGCTTGTATTCACTGGAGTTCAGAAGAATGAGAGGGGACCTCATAGAAACGTTTAAAATTCTGACGGGGTTAGACAGGTTAGATGCAGGAAGAATGTTCCCAATGTTGGGGACGTCCAGAACCAGGGGACACAGTCTAAGAATAAGGGGGAAGCCATTTAGGACCGAGATGAGGAGGAATTTCTTCACCCAGAGAGTGGTGAACCTGTGGAATTCTCTACCACAGAAAGTTGTTGAGGCCAATTCACTAAATATATTCAAAAAGGAATTAGATGAAGTCCTTACTACTAGGGGAATCAAGGGGTATGGTGAGAAAGCAGGAATGGGGTACTGAAGTTGCATGTTCAGCCATGAACTCATTGAATGGCGGTGCAGGCTAGAAGGGCCAAATGGCCTACTCCTGCACCTATTTTCTATGTTTCTATGTTTCTATGACAGTAACTTACATTTTGATAAATCCATTCTCAATCCAGTCCTGATACTGACACCTGGAGAACAACAATGTATACCTCCCTCTTGCGGATTGGGGATGCGTGCAATAAAGATACATCAGTTATCATGGGTGACTTTAATCTATATATAGATTGGGCTAAACAAACTGGTAGCAATGCGGTGGAGGAGGATTTCCTGGAGTGTATTAGGGATGGTTTTCTCAACCAATATGTCGAGGAACCAACGAGAGGGATGGCCATCCTGGATTGGGTGATGAGTAATAAGACAGGACTAATTAGCAATCTTGGTGTGCGAGGCCCCTCTGGGGAAGAGTAACCATAACATGGTAGAATTCTTTATTAAAATGGAGAGTGACACAGTTAATTCAGAGACTGGGGTCCTGAAATTAAGGAAAGGTAACTTCGATGGTGTGAGATGTGAATTGGATAGAATAGACTGGCGAGTGATACTTAAAGGGTTGATGGTGGATAGGCAATAGCAAACATTCAAAGATCACATGGATGAACTTCAACAATTGTACATCCCTGTCTAGAGTAAAAAGAAAACGGGGAAGGTGGCTCAACCGTGGCTAACAAGGGAAATTAGGGATTGTGTTAAATCCAAGAGGCATATAAATTGGCCAGAAAAAGCAGCAAACCTGAGGACTGGGAGAATTTTATAATACAGCAGAGAGAGAAGGACAAAGGGTTTAATTAGGAGGGGGAAAATAGAGTATGAGAGGAACCTTGCTGGGAACATAAAAACTGATTGCAAAAGCTTCTATAGATATGTGAAGAGAAAAAGATTAGTGAAAACAAACGTAGGTCCCTTGCAGTAAGATTCAGGTGAATTTATAATAGGGAACAAAGAAATGGCGGACCAGTTAAACAAATACTTTGTTTCTGTCTTCACGAAGGAAGACAGAAATAACCTTCCGGAAATACTAGGGGACCGAGGGTCTAGTGAGAAGGAGGAACTGAAGGAAATGATTATTAGGCGGGAAACTGTGTTCAGGAAATTGATGGGATTGAAGGCCTATAAATCCCAAGGCCTGATAGTCTGCATCCCAGAGTACTTAAGGAAGTAGCCCTAGAAATAATGGATGCATTGGTGATCATTTTCCAAAAGTCTATCAATTCTGGATCAGTTCCTATGGACTGGAGAGAAGCTAATGTAACACCACTTTTTAAGAAAGGAGGGAGAGAGAAAATGGGTAATTATAGACCGGTTAGCCTGACATCGGTAGTGGGGAAAATGTTGGAATCATTTATTAAAGATGAAATAGCAGCGCATTTGGAAAGCAGTGACGGGATCGGTCCAAGTCAGCATGGATTTATGAAGGGGAAATCATGCTTGACAAATCTGGAAGTTTTTGAGGATATAATTAGTAGAGTGGACAAGGGAGAACCAGTGGATGTGGTGTATTTGGACTTTCAAAAGGCTTTTGACAAGGTCCCACACAAGAGGTTGGTGTGCAAAATTAAAACACATGATATTGGGGTAATATACTGAAGTGAATAGAGAACTGGTTGGCAGACAGAAGCAGAGAGTTGGGATAAACGGGTCCTTTTCAGAATTGCAGGCAGTGATTAGTGGGGTGCTGCAGGGCTCAGTGCTGGGACCCCAGCTAGCTACAATATTCATTAATGATTTAGAAGAAGGAATTGAGTGTAATATCTCCAAGTTTGCAGATGACACTAAGCTGATTGTGAGGAGGATGCTAAGAGGCAGCAGGGTGACTTGGACAGGTTAGGTGAGTGGGCAAACGCATGGAAGATGCAGTATAATGTGGATAAATGTGAGGTTATCCACTTTGGGGGCAAAAACACGAAGGCAGAATATTATCTGAATGGCGGCAGATTAGGAAAAGGGGAGGTGCAATGAGACCTGGATGTCATGGTACATCAGTCATTGAAAGTTGGCATGCAGGTACAGCAGGCAGTGAAGAAGGCAAATGGCATGTTGGCCTTCATAGCGAGAGGATTTGAGTATAGGAGTAGTGAGGTCTTACTGCAGTTGTACAGGGCCTTAGTGAGGCCTCACCTGGAATATTGTGTTAAGTTTTGGTCTCCTAACCTGAGGAAGGACGTTCTTGCTATTGAGGGAGTGCAACAAAGGTTCACCAGACTGATTCCTGGGATGGCAGGACTGACATATGAGGAGAGACTGGATCGACTGGGCCTGCATTCATTGGAGTTTAGAAGGATGAGAGGGGATCTCATGGAAACATAAAATCTGATGGGACGGGACAGGTTAGATGCAGGAAGAATGTTCTCGATGATGGGGAAGTCCAGAACCAGTGGACATAGTCTAAGGATAAGGGGTAAGCCATTTAGGACTGAGATAAGTTGAAACTTCTTCACTCGGAGAGTTGTTAACCTGTGGAATTCCCTACCGCAGAGAGTTGTTGATGCCAGTTCATTGGATATATTCAAGAGGGAATTAGATGTGGCCCTTACGGCTAAAGGGATCAAGGGGTATGGAGAGAAAGCAGGAAAGGGATACTGAGGGAATGATCAGCCATGATCTTATTGAATGGTGGTGCAGGCTCGAAGGGCCGAATGGCCTACTCCTGCACCTATTTTCTATGTTTCTAGTCTGAAAAGCAAGTGTTCACTACTGCTCTCGGCCATCTGTCTCTTGGCCAATGTTGTATTTATGCTGCCACTGTTCCTTGAATCCCATGTGCTTCTTTTTTTGCTAAGAACTCTATTATGTGACACTTTGTCAAACGCTTTCGAAAAGTCCATATACACATCAACTGCACTATTCTCATCAACCCTCTTTGTTACTTCATCACACAACTCGATCAAGTTAGTCAAACATGATTTCCCTTTAACAAATCCATGCTGACTTTCATTTATTCGTCCATATTTTCTAAATGCCAATTAATTTTGCCCCGGATTATTGGGCCCAAGTTTCGGCCTCAGTTGCTCCTGATTTTTTGGAGCAACTGGTGTAGAACGGAGTATCTTAGAAATTCAAATTCTCGGCATTTAGTTTGCTCCAGTTCTAGTCAGTTAGAACAGTTTCACTTTGGAACAGAATTTTTATTTCAAAAGGGGGCGTGTCCGGCCACTTATGCCTGTTTTCAAAGTTTCGGCAGTGAAAACTTACTCCAAACTAACTTAGAATGGAGTAAGTGAAGATTTTTGTAAGCTCGAAAAAACCTTGTCTTCAATTTAGAAAATCAGGCGTAGGTTACAAATCAGGCATAGAGAATGGGGGGGGGGGGTTTAAAGGGAAGTTTATAAACATTAAACACTTCAGTTTTACAAATAAAGAGCCATCATCAATAATAAATGATAAAAACATCAATAAATCAACCAATAAATCAATCAAAAAAAATTAATAAGAAATATTTTTTTTTAAGTCAATAAATAAAAATGTTTCTACTTACCGACTGCAGCACCAGGAGCCCTCCAACAGCATGCTGGGATGCCGCCCCCCCCAGTGTGCCTCTGTCAGTGTCTCTCTCTCTCTGTCTGTCTGTCTGTGTGTGTCTCTCACTCTCTGTCTGTCAGTGTCTGTGTTTCTGACAGCGAGGGGAGGGGGAGGAGGCGGGTAGAGGGAGAGAGCGGGGGCAGGGGGAGGGAAGGGAGGGAGGGAAGCGGGGAGAAGGGGAGGGGGGCAGAGAAGGGCGGGGAGGAGAAGGGGAAGGGGGGAGGAGAAGGGGAAGGGGGGGAGGAGAATGGGAAGGGGGAGGAGGAGGAGGAGAAGGGGAAGGGGGGAGGAGAAGGGGAAGGGGAAGGGGGGAGGAGAAGGAGAGGGGGGGAAGGAAGGAGGGGGGAGGAAGGAGAGAGGGGGAAGGAAGAAGAGGGGGTGGAAGGAAGGAGAGGGGGGGAAGGAAGGAAAGGGGGGGAAGGAAGGAAAGTGGGGGAAGGAAGGAGAGGGGGGGAAGGAAGGAGAGGGGGGAAGGAGAGAGGGGGGGGAAAGGAGAAGTGGGGGGGAGGCTGAACGAGCTGGACTGTTTTCAGCACAGGGACCTAGCTCCGCCCCCCCACAGCTCGTGCTGTGCTGCGCCCGGCTCCAGCGGACCAGCAGGGAGCCAGAGAATCTGTAAGGTTTTTTTGGGCGCACTTTGTGGCGCGAAAAACGGGCGTCCAGGTCGGCGCGGCCCGAAACTTGGGCCCATTGTGTCTAAACGTTCCTCCACCACTGTCGTTAGGCTGACTGGCCTGTAGTTTCCGGTTTTATCCCGCTCCCCCCTTTTTAAACAAGGATGTAACATTTGCAATCCTCTCGTCCTCTGGCACCACTCCTATATCTAAGGAGGATTGGAAGATTGTGGTTGGAGTTTACACAATTTCCACCCTGACTTCACTCCGTAACTAAGAAATGCATCCCATCCAGACTGGGTGACTTTTCTACTTTGAGGACTGACAATTTTTTAAGTACCTCCTCTTTATCTATTTTTATCCTTTCCAATATTGTTGCTGCCTCCTCCTTTACTGTTATATTAGCAGCAGCCTCTTCTCTAGTGAAGACATTTAGGGGCCGACTTTGGTGTCTGCCCGTTTCTTGGTGGCCACCGGGCGGGAGGCCCATTTTTGGCGCCCGCTGCTGCCGGGTCCCATCGGGAGCCGCTTTGGTCACCGTTGCCTGGGCGCACCAACATCAGTGTCCTCGACCAGGCTAACATCCCCAGTATTGAAGTACTGACCTCATTCGATCAGCTTCACTGGGCAGGCCACATAGTACGCATGCCAGATGCGAGACTCCCTAAGCAAATGCTTTATGTGAAGCTCCTTCATGGTAAACGAGCAAAAGGAGGACAGAGGAAACGTTATAAGGACAACCTCAAAGCCTCCCTGGTAAAGTGCGACATCTGGGAAACCCTGGCCAAAGACCGCCCAAGGTGGAGAAAGTGCATCTGGGAGGGCGTTGAGCTCTTCGAGTCTCAACGCAAAGAGCGTGATGAGGTCAAGCGCGGGCAGCGGAAGCAGCGTGCGGCAAACCAGCCCCACCGATCCCTTCCCCAACAAATGTCTGTCCCACCTGTGACAGGGTCTGTGGCTCTCGTATAAGACTGTTCAGCCATCAAAGAACTCACTTTGGGATTGGAAGCAAGTCTTCCTCGATTCCGAGGGACTGCCTATGATGATGCTATGAGAGGATGAGTGGCCAGAAAGCATCAATGAAGACTGCCAGAACTAGGCCCAGAGTTCCATGGTGTAATGAGCAGGAGTTGGAGGAGCTTGTGACAGAGGTGGAGCAAAGGTACAGTGAACTCACCTAGGTTGGGCGTGGCAAGCCTCCACCTGCCCAATACCGATGTCTTTGGATGGACATAGGTCAGATGGTCAGTGCAATAGGCAATGTCGAGCGGGATGGGGAGCAATGCCGCAAACGGTGGAACGATTTGGTGGTGGCAGCTAAAGTGAGCACAAATTTATTCGCCCCCTCCTGTCCGAGGCCAAAAAGGTTGTGTGTGTGTGTGTGTGTGTGTGTGGGAGTGTGTGTGGGGCATGAGCAAAGGGGGTAAAGGCTGCAACGTTTCTTTGTGCAGAGAAAACAAGCAACCAAAGCCTGAGTGCGACCAGAGGTGGCCCAGAAGATGTAGTGCAATTGACCAGGCTGGAGGAGCGTGCGTTGGCATTGGTGGGACATCGCCACATTCCAACCACAAACGTTTCTGCAGATCCGGTGCTATGCACGGTAAGGCTACACTCATCTCTGGTGTCAGTGACACTCATGGCATGAAAGTACTTGCAATGTTAAGGTACTCGCGGTTGAACACAGACTTTGTCGCCCATTATTGGTGTGGACATGTAGAGATGGGACACCTTGCTGGCATAATGTGAGATGGAATGGCTCACAACTCACTTTCACCACCAGCCCCCCAACCCCCACGACAGACTGAAATGTTGTCCTCTACTTGCAGATGCTGACTCGGTCACCACGGATCTGGAGAGAGCATCGACCTCTGGCCTTCACAGAAGCTGTCACTCCCCAGCAACTCCCACCCTGACGTTCTCCACACCCGAGGACACCGGATCCTTGCTGCAGCCCAGCCCACATCACCCTTGTCCACCGCACCCACCTCCGCCACCAAGGGCCAGGAAGAAGAGGAGAGAGAGGAAGAGAAGGGCCCATATTTGTGCCCCTTCACCTGGAGGAGCCGGAAGCGGCTGACATCAGCCTCCTGCCAAGTCAGCCAAGTGTCCGCAGAACCTTGGCATTGGGCTCAGGTTTCCTGGGGTTTCCAACAGGCTCCACTCAAGCAGATACTGTGGCGCAAAGGGAAGCAAGGCCCCAGCACACAGCAGCAGTGAGCAACTGCCTGCGGATGCTGCACGGCTCGCTCTAATGAACCAGATGGTGCAGCTATCAACCACCAGCATGGAGGTAGGTCGCGAGATGCTGCAGGCCATGGCTGGGATAGCTGCCAGCAGTGCCACAATCACTCAGCAGCACAATCAAAGGATGTAGCGCCTCCTCACAGTGTTGGAGCACACAACAGAAAGCGTTGAGGCCATAAGGCAGGAGATGGTTCTGCACACGTGGTGCAAGCCCCCGAACCCACACCCTCAAGGCACACAGATGCGGAGAAGCAGGAGATCCCGGCACATTCAGTCCCATGCCCTACGTTGTCACCGATACGCACACGTCTGCAAGCGTCCCGCTGCCCTCCTGCACAACCTCCTGAACCAGAGGCAGTGAGGGGCAGGGGAGGGCTACTCCATCATGTAGGAGTGTGGAGGAAGAGGAAAGCAGACATAGCTGCAAGCGGGGGGGGGGAAGAGAAGTGGTGGTGCCGGGTAGAGGGGTGGGTATTGCTTCCTCGTCTAAATGTATATGTGATAATATTATGTAACTTTTGTCATTGTGCACTTGTAACTACACTCACATTGCTGACCCTCTGTTTTTGCATGTGTCATTTTAATGTCATGTGTGGTGCGTTGCGCCAACCACACATCTGTCCCTCAGGTCATCTACCCATCTACATCTGACTGCAGTGTATAATGGGTCCTGTCATCAGGCCATCGCATGACGACAATGAATGCAGGAAGGCTGCTATTCAATGACTCTAGTTTACCAAGTTGCAGGGCAGACCTGAAGCCTTGCATTTCAACCCTTTTTTTGTGAGGCCAAACATGGAGGAGTGCCACCCCTGAGATGACAGGGTCATCCATTACATTACAGTACATTGTGCGAGACAATTAATGAATCAGCTTGGATGTATAACATGTGAGATGCTGAACACTTGTCAGTCAATCATAATAATTTTCCCTTCGCCATTGGGCTTCTCAATGAAGGACTTTCAACAAGGTGAAACAAGAAAGCCTCCATCAGCTTAGACACAATTCAGTCGGTTTGATCACATCCAATTTAAACATCACCATCAGCAAGAAAGTAATGCAACATTGACCTAACTTCTTTCCAGCGGTCCCACTGATATGATGCAGAATTCGACTGGCTATCGTGATGTGATGGCCACCAGCACTCCCTCCTGGCCGATGTGCCAGAGCTGCCCCAATGCACCCCACCTCTCTCTCTCTCTCCCTCCCTCCCGATGTGCGATTGCTGCCCGCTCACACTGCTGTCTCCCTCCCTCCCTCCCTCCCGATTGACACGCGCTCACACTGCTCCTGCCCTCCCTCTTTCCTGCCCTCCCGATTCAAGCCGCTCGCAATGCTGCCTCCCGCCCGATGTGCGATTGCTGCCCACTGCCACCCAGCTCAGACCTGTTTTTCCAGAGTGGTCCTTCTGGCGGGCGGCAGTGCAGGAACAGCGCACAAAATGGCGATTATCTGACCTCTGGCCTGGGCGGGCGGGCGAGACACTGCGACGTGGGCGGAACCCTTCCCCACCAATCTTCCGCTGGGCCGATCCTCGCCGGGAGACGGACAGTTCCAGAGGAATCGCCCAGTAAATGGCCATTTCCGGCGGAACCTCGGCAGCTGCGGGCGGGACATCGATGAAAGCCGGCCCCTTCGTCTCTGACATTTTGAGGTTATGGGATATTTTCTGTCAGACACACAATGTTATGAAGCATAAAATGGCCGATTCTCCAGAGCCACACGATCAGGGTAGAGGGACGTGATACTATGCGGAGAATCACATTTCATTGAATAATAAGAAAAAAAATCAATATCTCACCTGCCAGTGCAGAAATTTAAATTAAAACAATGTAACTCCATTTGAAAATGAGTTTACTGCCAAAGTTAAGTCCTGTCAGCTAGCTTGGGATCAAATCTGAAATATGGAACATGGTATACTGTATGATAGATGAAGAATAGTACTGAACTTTAAGCTCCGAGATGAATCAATCCCGCAAGGTCATGTACCCTTGACAGTCATCACTTCCAATTTAGCTCAGCGGGAGACCCGAACGCTCCTTGAATGATTGTTTTTGTTTGGGTTTTTTCTGCTCGCAATACTCTTGCGTACTTTGCCTTTTGCTCTGTTCCCCCTTTTCTATCTGCGTTTGACACCAGAGGTTAATCTGCTTGTTCATCACTTGGTAGTAGTTTATCAAACACTGTGCGTTCATGCTGCACTGCACATGAGGCGGAAATTGAGTCCTTGACCAGAACCTCAGCATTGTGATAGGGAAGGGCACCTTCTAACTGTCGAACATTCTCCTTCAAAATCCTTAAATCCCTTTGGTTCCTGGAGAGATTATCCCACTGCCTATAAAGCATTCTGAACATGTGGCACTGGGTGTAAAAACCTTTAACAAAATTGTGAAATGTATAAAGTGTAATAATACCTGACTAACGCCTTAATCTATCTTTTATTTCACTGTTGAATTATCCGGCTCCTTGTCACAGCTGAAATCAAGTGCAGATTACACACAGTATTTGTTTCTTTATGAAAGTGAGAAAACTCAGAGGAACGAACAGAAAAAGGTCAATGCGACAGCTCTTTGAGATGAAATAGTTCCACTTGAATGAACCACATTGTCTGCTCATTCATAAACTAAGAGAAAATTACATATTAAATTCCGATCTGTTTTTTCTCTTGCCTTTTCCATGACATTATATTTTGCTTCTTTCCCCCTGTGTAGTCATCCCGTTTCAATAGATTGTTTATAGAAATGCCTGAAGTTGCAATGATCTTTAATATTATCTCACTTGCCGTGGGCAGTAGGTTTAAGTTCAGAGCAGGTTGGGTTTTGTGTGGGGTGTAGAATTCTTGCAAGCTAAATGTGTCTCACTGTAATGATATAAACCAGTGAGCCTTCTTAATTTTGCAAGAGCTTTGCAAGATAACGCTGTGTAACACTTTCTGTAAACCGGGAAGATGTAACTCGATTTGAAGTTTGAGTGGCCACGATGAGCTTTGTCCTCCACGCACTTCCCTCCAAAGATGCTTTGTGAATTTTTTAATTCCAAAATCCTGAATATGATAAGTTCTTTAACCTTCGCGTTCACAACTTACGTCTTGGCCATCAGCTTTTATGGTTAAATAGTTAACTTTCTGCACATCATTAAAAAAAACTTTCTATTTAAAGTCGTTCGGCTAAAACCTGCTGAAATCTTATTTCTACGAGTGCTCTGTTCAAATGTATGCCATAATATTTATAAGCTTTCATAACCTCAGCACATCCCAAAGTGCTACACAGTCAATGAATTACTTTTAAAGTGCAGTCACGGTTGTTCTGTGGGAAGCCATATTGTGCACAGCAAGGTCCCACAAATGGCAAGGAGATGGATGGGCTGCTTGAGGGGTTTGGGTTGAGGGATGAAGGTTATCCAGGAGAACACCTTTCTCTTTGGAAAAATATTGTCTGAACAAGTAGGCAAGTTTGATGAGGCCAACAAGGACAGCATTTATTGTCCATCGCTAGTTACCCTGAGGGCATTAAGACTCAGCTACATGGGGCTCGATTTAAACTTCCGAGTGGCAGTAAGCAGAAGTCAAATTGTGCTTTACAATATGGCACAAAGTCAAGATCTGCTCCGAACTCTGTTTATTTCCAGAACTCTATCCTTTAATGCATCGCCTAATCACCTTACAGCAATATATTTATATTATACTTTGTCCAACTCATATTTGAAGATATCCTACTGTTGATATGACAGAAATCAAGCAATGTTTCTTCT
This sequence comes from Pristiophorus japonicus, assembly GCF_044704955.1. Taxonomy (NCBI): domain Eukaryota; kingdom Metazoa; phylum Chordata; class Chondrichthyes; family Pristiophoridae; genus Pristiophorus; species Pristiophorus japonicus. Next base: position 67,519,898 of record NC_091994.1, read on the forward strand.
CTCGATGGACAAAAAGGATGTTGCTCTAGTTCTCCTCCTGTATGCTATCAGAGTGGCAGGAGGAAGTGATTTAGAACATAGAACATAGAAACATAGAAATTTACAGCGCAGAAAGAGGCATTTTGCCCCATTGTGTCCACACCAGCCTTGGTCAGCAGCCCTGAAAATTAGATATAAACCAATGAACAATGACGGAAAGACAAAGAGCACCCAGCCCAACCAGTTCGCCTCGCACAATTGCGACATCCCTTATACTGAAACATTCTACACTCCACCCCAACCGGAGCCATGTGATCTCCTGGGAGAGGCAAAAACCAGATAAAAACTCAGGCCCATTTAGGGAGAAAAAATCTGGGAAAATTTCTCTCCAACCCATCCAGGGGATCAAAACTAGTCCAGGAGATCACCCTGGCCATATTCTATTCCCTGCAGTACTTACCATTAATACTGCATCGGCCAACAAAAGGTCATTCAGTCTAATCCCAATTACCAGCTCTAGGTCCATAACCCTGCAGATTACGGCACTTTAAGTGCCCACGTGTGCCAATGTGAGTCTCATGGGTCCTCGCCTCATGCCAGCCAAGTCCTGAGCTGAAGCAGCTGCAGTTTGACCTTGGGCAGCCTGGCCCTGCGTCTGGTTTGCCAAGTGTGCAAACACTGGAGGGGGCAGATGGGAAGGCGTGGATTACCCGATTATCTTGCTGCTGGACCACTCGTCCTGACCACTGAACTGTGGGAAACAGACCAAATAATCCCACTGAGATTCCAGCACGCGTCACTTCCACTGCACGGAGTCTGCCCAAATCATGCAAATGGCGGAAACCCTGGATAGTACAGTAGGGTCAACACTAATACCATTAGTATGGGGCGGCCATGTACCACCACACCTGCGATGGAAAACACAGGCTCACAAACTGGAGGGTTTCACAAATATAGGATGAGCATGAGGCGGGGGTCCCTGCGGTGGAGATCTAAAATTGCCCCATCAAAGCAGCTCTGAAGCACAATTCACTCCCTTGAAGTGCTAGCATGTTAAGGAGGGAGCTCCAGGATTTTGACCCAGCGACGACGAAGGAACGGAGGTATATGTCCAAGTCAGGATGGGGTGTCACTTGGAGGAAAGCTTGCAGGTGGTGATGTTCCTGTGCCCTTGTCCTTCTAGCTGGAGCTTGACAGATCGGAAAAGCTGGTTTTCAGCGCATGCACATTGTGCGCTGAAAACCGGCTTTTGCGATGCCTTCCCGGGTCCGTACACACTCCGTACACACTCCGTACAGACCCGGGGAGGCTGGGATTTCTGGGCCAGTAGTCTTCCCAGGATTGGAGCAGACAGAACCACTGGAAATTGATGCAGGTAAATTCCCCAATCCCACACTCCCAGTGAGGAGCTGCCCTCGGTAACCGGGGAGCACCGGTTGGGGAATTGGGGCTGCAGGCCTATATCTGACCAGTTCTCTCTGCTCACCATTGGCAGAGTGTGATTGATGAATGTATCTGTTGATTCTTATACCCTGTAATAAATGAAGCGGACAATGGGGAATCCACACTTTGCATTCAGCCCAGCAGATGGAAATAGACAGAGAATGTATGCTCCAATCGGAACTGTCCTATTGCATAAGGCGGAAGAGGGGTGAGAGATCGTGGCAGAGGTGCAGCAAATGAGGATACGGGGCCCAGAAGAGGCGAGGGCCCAGGAGCAGCACGGGCCAGCCCAAACTGTGATATGTGTGCGCACTAGGTCCATGCAGCAGAGCAGGTCTCCAGTCGTCCTGGTTAATCCTTGCCACTGGATAAAGGCCTAACTCTGTCAAGCCCGTGTGGTGGCTGATGTGCAACGGTCACCACACATTAAAAAAATCCACCCACAGGCATCTGTCACCCTTCAATTGGAGTTCAGGACTGGAACATCGGGTTCTTCATTGAAACATCTGTGAACTCATGTGGAAGCAAGTCATCCTCGTTCGAGGGACCGTCTATGATGAGGTGGTGGAGGTCACAGGTTTGGGTGGTGCTGTTGAAGAAGCCTTGGCGAGTTGCTGCAGAGTATCTTGCAGATGGTACACACTGCATTTATTAGAATTGTAAAGAGTTTTCAATGAGAGTGCAGTCAAATTGCTCTGTGTTGGTGTGCTAGAGGAATGTTCAGGGCAGAAAACTTTGAGTAGCACCAGAGATGTATTGCTCAATCACTGTTGAGACGGCAATTAGGGGGATAGAATTTCTGCCCGGGTTCTCCTATGGGAAGCCACAGTGTAAGATGCCAATTAGAGGCCCCCGTAACCAGAGTGCATTGTGAAGGGATAGTTGGGCAAGTGTTGCTTCAAGAGGGTGAAGAGCATGCTTGTGGCCAGCGTGGGCAAGAAAGAAAAGGAGAGAGTGCTCAGAACAGTTCCTTGACAGTATTGGTGAGGTTGTTGAACTTTTTATGGCACTGCTTTGCAATAAGAGAACAGAAAGAAAGACTTGCATTTATATAATGCCTTTCACATCAATGATTTAGATAAAGGAATTGAGTTTAATATCTCCAAGTTTGTAGATGACACTAAGCTGGGTGACGCTGTGAGCTGTGAGGAAGATGTTAGGAGGCTGCAGGGTGACTTGGACAGGTTAGGTGAGTGGGCAAATGCATGGCAGATGCAGTATAATGTGGATAAATGTGAGGTTATCCACTTTGGTGGCAAAAACAGGAAAGCAGAATATTATCTGAATGGTGGCAGATTAGGAAAAGGGGAGGTACAACGAGACCTGGGTGTCATGATACATCAGTCATTGAAAGTTGGCATGCAGGTACAGCAGGCGGTGAAGAAGACAAATGGCATGTTGGCCTTCATAGCTAGAGGATTTGTGTTTCGGAGCAAGGAGGTCTTACTACAGTTGTACAGGGCCTTGGTGAGTCCTCACCTGGAATATTGTGTTCAGTTTTGGTCTCCTAATTTGAGGAAGGACATTCTTGCTATTGAGTGAGTGCAACGAAGGTTCACCAGACTGATTCGTGGGATGGCAGGACTGACAAATGAGTAGAGGCTGGATCGACTGGGCCTGTTTTCACTGGAGTTTAGAAGAATGAGAGGGGCTCTCATAGAACCATATAAAATTCTGACGGGATTGGACAGCTTAGAGGCAGGAAGAATGTTCCCAATACTGGGGAAGTCCAGAACCAGGGGTCACAGTCTAAGGATAAGGGGTAAGCCACTTAAGGCCGAGATGAGGAGAAACTTCTTCACTCAGAGAGTTGATAACCTGTGGAATTCCCTACCGCAGAGAATTGTTGAGGCCAGTTCATTGGATATATTGAAGAGGGAGTTAGTTATGGCCCTTATGGCTAAAGGGATCAAGGGGTATCGAGAGAAAGCAGGAAAGGGCTACTGAGGTGAATGATCAGCCATGATCTTATTGAATGGTGGTGCAGGCTCGGAGGGCCGAATGGCCTACTTCTGCACCTATTTTCTATGTTTCTATGCTTCTAAATTTCATGACTACAGGATGTCCCAAAGCGTTTTACAGCAAACAAAGTATTTTTGGAGTGTAGTCACTGTTGTAATGTGGGAAACGCGACAGCCAAGTTGCACACAGCAAGTTCCCACACACAGCAAAGTAATGATGACCAGATAATCTGTTTCTCTTAGTGATGTTGATTGAGTGATAAATATTGGGGGTGAGAGAGTTGGCACTCAGTTTCAGTGCCACTTCCCTCCAGGTGGCCCCAATTACATTCATGGGTGGCGTGGTGGTCCCTACCCCAAGGAGACTGCTCACCCGCCATGCCGTGTCTGTGCAGTTACAGTGAACGATCGGGAGAACCTTCGTGGAGATTCCAGGTGATGTGTGTGATCTGCTAGTGGATCACATTTCATGGTACAGGTACAGCATCTCGAATCAGCTGTCCGCAAATGGGAATAGTCCGAAAACCGGACATTTTTGAGGCGGCCAAGATGGCGACATCAGGGGACGAGGAAAACGGTAAAAAACGCAGTGCAGGGGGAGTTGCGGGCGATGAGGAGCGGAGGGAATCGGCGGGCGATGAGGAGCGGAGGATCGACGGGCGATGAGGAGAGGAGGGAATCGGCGGGCAGTGAGGAGTGGAGGGAATCGGCGGATGATGAGGAGCGGAGGGAATCGGCGGGCGATGAGGAGAGGAGGGAATCGGCAGGCGGTGAGGAGCGGAGGGAATCGGCGGGCGATGAGGAGTGGAGGGAATCGGCGGGCGATGAGGAGAGGAGGGAATCGGCAGGCGGTGAGGAGCGGAGGGAATCGGCGGGCGATGAGGAGAGGAGGGAATCGGCAGGCGGTGAGGAGAGGAGGGAATCGGCGGATGATGAGGAGCGGAGGGAATCGGCGGGCGATGAGGAGTGGAGGGAATCGGCGGGCGATGAGGAGTGGAGGGAATCGGCGGGCGATGAGGAGTGGAGGGAATCGGCAGGCGGTGAGGAGCGGAGGGAATCGGCAGGCGGTGAGGAGCGGAGGGAATCGGCGGGCGGTGAGCAGCGGAGGGAATCGGCGGGCGATGAGGAGTGGAGGGAATCGGCAAGGTGCACCAACAGTGAGGTCCGAAATCTGGCAAAATCAGAAAACCGGCGCAGTCTCTGTCCCGAGGTTGCGGAGGTTGCTGGATTTCAGACGTTGTACCTGTACACACACACACTGGGTTATGTCAAAGACCCTTTTCATTAGCCCAGGGGGCAGGAAGGTCCTCTTCCCCTGGCTGAGGGATTCAGCCTGACTCCCTGCCCTAGGTGTGATCCAGCAAAATGGAAATATGTTTAAGTTCCCAGTGTCACATATTCAACCAGCATTATAACCCATGTATAATCTGACCTAAGTTGTACACTGTGAGAACACTGACCACTAGGTGGGAGACACTCCTAACCTGGACCTTCAGGTATACAAGGGGAAGCTCCACTCACCTTCATCACTTGAGTGCTAAGGAATAAAGGACAGGTCACAGACTGACCTTCTCTCAAGCATGGGCCTCGTGTGCATTTATACTGTATAGTAAGGACATATCAATGGCGACGAGAAACTGGGATTTAAACCACGCGAGCATGGCCACTAGCAGAACAGACAAGAGGTACTGTGTTAAGGAATGGTTGGGACAGAGATTCAACATTGTTAAAGCAGCACACAGTTCTCCAGGCAGACAAGGGCAATCGGGCATGCCCCAACATGTCGTCGAACCCAGAGGGGGAGTTCGACAGAGACAATGGCAAGCTGAACAGCAATTCACGCCATTGCAAGGGACAATGCGGCCAGTAATGGGGCCATCAACACCTGTTAACGGCGCACTCAAGGACAGTCACGGGGCAGTCAGGGACGATCGACTGGCAAGGGACCTGTTGTTTCCAACAGCAGCTCATGTTGGATGCATTGAGGCACACACTCAGCCGGAGTTTGCAGAGATGAGCAAAATACCTGCAGAAATTGCAGAAATGAATGCTGGGGGAAATCGCTGGAAGCTGAAGTTCATATATAGTTCATACACCAGGACGCCACCGATAATGATGAAATTGCTCCTCAATGGCATCCCAGTATCAATGGAGCTAGACACGTGGGCCAGCCAGACCCTGATGGGTATCAAACAGTTCGAAAAGTTGTGGGCGTCCAAGGCCAGGAGGCCAAAATTATCGCCGATTGATGCACAGCTACGGACTTACACAAAGCAGATCATTCCGGTGTTAGGCAGCGCCAAGATAGTCGTGACCCACAAAGATTTGGAGAACAGGTTGCCACTCTGGATTGTCCCAGGGGACGGTCCCGCACTACTGGGGAGTTGGCTTGCTGTCATGAACTGGAAATGGGGCGATGTCAATGCAATTTCCTCTGTGGAGCGAGTATCATGCTCACAGATCCTGGACAAATTTGGCTCATTATTTCAAACCGGCATCGGCACTTTCATAGGGGCCAAGGTAGTGATTCACATAAACCCGGACGCCAGGCCAGAACACCACAAGGCCAGAGCGGTGACGTACATGATGCGGGAAAAGATAGAATGCGAATTGGACCGCCTGTTGAGGGAAGGCATCATCTCGCCAGTCGAATTCAGTGACTGGGCGAGCCCGATTGTGCCAGTGCTCAAGGCGGATGGGTCAGTCAGGATATGTGGTGATTACAAGGCCACCATCAATCGGGTGTCACTCCAAGACCAGTACCCGCTACCGAGAGCGGAGGACCTCTTTGCGATGCTATCCGGTGGCAAACTTTTTTCAAAATTGGACCTGACCTCAGCTTACATGACCCAGGAGCTGGCGAGTGAGTTGAAGAAGCTGACCACCATCACCACACAAAAGGGGTTATTTGAGTTCAACAGATGTCCGTTCAGGATTCGCTCGGCCGCCGCGATCTTCCAATGAAATATGGAAAGCCTCCTCAAGTCGATTCCAGGGTCGGTGGTTTTTCAGGACGACATCCTCATCACGGGTTACAATACTGAAGAACACCTCCACAACCTGGAGGAGGTGCTACACAGACTGGACCGGGTAGGGCTGCGACTGAAAAAGGCGAAGTGCGTCTTCCTAGCTCCAGAGGTAGAATTCCTGGGGATGAGGGTAGCAGCAGAAGGAATCAGCCCTACTGCGTCCAAGACGGAAGCGATCCAGAGAGCACCCAGACCCCGTAACACGACGGAGCTGCGTTCATTCCTGGGGCTCCTGAACTATTTTGGTAACTTTCTTCCCAAATTGAGCACGCTGCTCGAGCCGCTACACATGCTCCTACGCAAAGGTCGCGAATGGGTCTGGGGGGACAGCCAGGAAAGGGCTTTTAATAGAGCACGCAATTTGTTATGTTCCAACACTCTGTTAACACTTTACGACCCATGTAAGAAACTTGTTTTAACGTGCGATGCGTCGTCCTATGGTGTCGAGTGTGTGTTGCAGCATGTCAATGCCAAGGGTCAGTTACAGCCGGTAGCTTATGCCTCCAGGAGTCTGTCCCAGGCAGAAAGGGGTTACGGGATGGTAGAAAAGGAAGCGCTCGCATGTGTATATGCAGTAAAGAAAATACACCAGTACCTGTTTGGCAGGAAATTTGAGCTGGAGACAGATCACAAACCCCTAACGTCCCTTTGGCCGACAACAAGGCCATAAATGCAAACGCATCGGTCCGCATACAGAGCTGGGCATTCACGTTCGCCACCTATGACTATGCAATTCGGTATAGACCGGGCACTGAAAACTGCGCCAATGCACTCAGCAGGCTCCCACTAGCCACCACTGAGGGGGCAACCGAGCATGCTGCTGAGATGGTCGTGGCTGTTGAAGCTTTCGGAAGCGAAGGCTCACCCGTGACAGCCCGTCAGATTAAAGTCTGGACAAATAGAGACCTGCTATTGTCTCTAGTCAAATAATGTGTCCTGAATAGGGACTGGGCAGCCACGTACAGGGCATGCCCTGAGGAATTTAAACCATTTCACAGGCGCAGGGATGAACTCTCGATTCAAGCCGATTGCCTACTGTGGGGAAACCACGTAGTCATGCCCCAGATGGGCAGAGAGGTGTTCATCAGAGAGCTCCACAATGAGCACCCGGTCATTGTCATGATGAAGGCAATTGCCAGGTCACAAGTTTGGTGGCCAGGGATAGACGCAGATCTGGAACTTCGTATTCGCAGGTGCAACACGTGTGCCCATCTGGGCAATGCGCCCAGGAAAGCCCCCCTTAGCCCCTGGCCATGGCCCGCCAAGCCTTGGTCAAGCATCCATGTGGACTACGCAGGTCCTTTCATGGGAAAAATGTTTTTGGTAGTAGTAGACGCCTACTCCAAATGGATCGAGTGTGACATTTTAAATTCAAGCACATCCTCTGCCGCGGTAGAAAGTCTACGGGCAATGTTCGCCGCCCATGGTCTACCGGATGTCTTGGTCAGCGACAATGGCCCGTGCTTCACAAGCACTGAATTCCAGAACTTCATGGCAGGCAATGGAATTAACCATGTCAGAACGGCACCGTTCAAGCCAGCCTCAAACGGCCAGGCAGAATGAGCAGTGCAGATAATCAAACAGGGGATGCTCAGAATCCAAGGGGGTTCCCTACAAAGGCGCTTATCACGCCTCCTGTTGGCCTATAGATCCCGACCACACTTGCTCACAGGGGTTCCACCCACAGAGCTGCTAATGAAAAGGATGCTCAAAACCCGGCTATCCCTTATATACCCACCATGAAAGAAATTGTCGAGAGCAGGCGCCAGCCACAATATGACTACCATGACAGGAATGCGAGGGCGCGATGTATTGATGTAAATGATCCTGTTTTTGTCCTCAACTATGCTGCAGGGCCCAAATGGCTCGCAGGCATTGTGATTGCCAAAGAGGGAAAGAGGATTCTGGTCGTTAAACTTACTAATGGACAAATCTGCCGCAAACACGTGGATCAAACAAAAAGGAGGTTCAGCAACCTCATAGAAGAAGCAGAGGAAGAACACGATGTAGAGTTCACTCCACCACAGGTGACCGCACACCGGAACCAAAGGGAGGAGAGCCCAGTCACTGTGGGCAGTCTGGATAGGCCTGAGGCACCGCAAACAGCAGACACTCAGGCCAACAACCGGAGCCCCAACTCAGGCGCTCTACAAGAGAGCGTAAACCACCAGAGAGACTCAACCTGTGATCCCAATAAGACTTTGGGGGAGAGGTGATGTCATGTATTCAACCAGCATTGTAACCCATGTATAATCTGACCTAAGTGAGAACAATCACCACTAGGTGGGAGACACTCCTAACCTGGACCTTCAGGTATAAAAGGGGAAGCTCCACCCACCTTCATCACTTGAGTGCTAAGGAATAAAGGACAGGTCACAGACTGACCTTCTCTCAAGCATGGGCCTCGTGTGCATTTATACTGTATAGTAAGGACGTATCACCCAGCACTAAGAGTGGAATTTGATGCTGCAATTATCAACATTTTGGCATTGCACGCTTTAGAAAATGTGCAGCGTTTCAATGTCAATTTTGTGCCTTTATTCATTTTGGCTGGACAGACATGATTGGTTTCACTAAATTGAAAACCGCCGCGGAACAGAAGAGTTACAAAACAAGTCAAAATTACTTACCATTTCAGCATTTTAATAAACTGCTTCATTTTCATTAAGATAGAAGGTCTTCTGGGGAAAGAGATTTATCCAGGATCTGTAGCCTGGAAATTACTGAGTGATGTTATCACGCAATCGTGTGTATCAAGTTACTCGCCCCAGTTTTTAAGCTGTAAGGAGGTGAATTCTCTCGCTGTTTTTGTGCATTAGCAATGTATAAATGGTGCAGGAAATCTTTGTAATGAGGAAAATATTAACTCTCTGGAGAAATTCTTGGAAATTTAATGAAAAAAATAAACTTTCTGGAGAAATGTAATTTTGTTTGTGCTTTCGTTCAAGTGAGGGATGTGTGAGGTTTTGAGGATTATAATTCAATAATACGAATTCGCCACGTGACATAAGCAAGGATTAAAATTTGTTAAATACAGTAATCCTGCTCCAAATAAATACGGGCAGCATGTTGGTGAGACTGCTTTAGTCTCAAATTTATCTTTCTGGCAACTCAGCGTTTGACCAAACTTGGGGATGTGGTTTTTATACCCGGATTGCCAATCCCTGTGGGGGATTGTCGGTCTCCCGGGATACAGGGTTCCTCTCCTGGGCATTGCTGCTGGCAAGTCGGGAGAGAACCAGTCTGTATTTGTAGATAACAGAACCAGCTCACATCAGCTGTCCCGACTTGTGATTCCTGCTCGCACCTCCCCCGCCTCCTCCCCACTCCCCTCCTCTCCACTCCATTCCTCCCCATCCTTCCCCCTCCTCTCCTCACCCTCCCCTCCTCCTCCCCACTCCCCTACTCTCCCCCTCCACTACTCCCCCCCTCCTCCCTCCTCTTCTCCCCACCCTCCCCCCATCTCTCCTCACTCTCCCCTCCTCTCCCCCCTCCACCCCTCTCACCCTCTCCTCCTCCCCTCCACTCTTCCCATCCCTCCCCCCTCCTCTCCTCACCCTCCACTCCTCCTCCGCACTCCTCTACTCTCCCCCTCCACTCCGCCCATCCCCCCCGCCTCCCCTCTCCCCCCCGTCCCCTCCACTCCTCCCACCCCATCCTCCACCCTCCTCTCCCCACCCACCCCCTCCTCTCCTCCCCCTCCCATCCTCCTCCACTCTTTCCTCCTCTCCTCCTCCTCTGCCCACCCTCCCTCCTCCTCCACTCTCCCCTATTCTTTCTCCTCCACTCCTCCCACCCCCTCCTCCCCCAACCTCCCCTCCTACTCCCCTCTCCCCTCTACTCTCCTCCCCTCGCCTCTACCCCTCCCCTCCTCCTTCCCTCTCTCCCCTCCGCTCCTCCAACCCCCTCCTCCACCACGCTCCCCTCCTCCTCCTCTCTCCCTCCTCTCCTGCCTCCACTCCACCTACCCTCTCCTCCTCCAACCTCCCCTCCTCCTCCCCTCTCCCCTCCTCTCCCCCCCTCCCCCATTATACCTGCTCGAGAAGACGGACTGCAAAAGCTTCTATAGATATGTGAAGAGAAAAAGATTAGTGAAGACAAACGTAGGTCCCTTGCAGTCAGAATCAGGTGAAATCATAACTGGGAACAAGGAAATGGCAGACCCATTGAACAAATACTTTGGTTCTGTCTTCACTAAGGAAGCCAGAAATAACCTCCCGAAAATACTAGGGGACCGAGGGTCTAGCAAGAAGGGGAACTGAGAGAAATCCTTATTAGTCAGCAAACGGTGTTAGGAAAATTGAAGAGACTGAAGGCCGATAAATCCCCAGGGCCTGATAGTCTGCGTCCCAGAGTACTTAAGGAAGTGGTCCTAGAAATAGTAAACATAGAAACATAGAAAATAGGTGCAGGAGTAGGCCATTCGGCCCTTCTAGCCTGCACCGCCATTCAATGAGTTCATGGCTGAACATGCAACTTCAGTACCCCATTCTTGCTTTCTCGCCATACCCCTTGATCCCTCTAGTAGTAAGGACTACATCCTTTTTGAATATATTTAGTGAATTGGCCTCAACAACTTTCTGTGGTAGAGAATTCCACAGGTTTACCATGTGCTTTAATCTTTTGTGTGGGACATAGAAACACTTTGGTTATAAAAACAGAGAGACAGACTATTATCTGAATGGTGACAGATTAGGAAAAGGGGAGGTGCAACGAGACCTGGGTGTCATGGTACATCAGTCATTGAAGGTTGGCATACAGGTACAGCAGGCGGTTAAGAAAGCAAATGGCATGTTGGCCTTCATAGCGAGGGGATTTTAGTACAGGGACAGGGAGGTGTTACTACAGTTGTACAGGGCCTTGGTGAGGCCACACCTGGAGTATTGTGTACAGTTTTGGTCTCCTAACTTGAGGAAGGACATTCTTGCTATTGAGGGAGTGCAGCGAAGGTTCACCAGACTGATTCCCGGGATGGGTGAAGAAGTTTCTCCTCATCTCGGTCCTAAATGGCTTAACCCTTATCCTTAGACTGTGACCCCTGGTTCTGGACTTCCCCAACATTGGGAACATTCTTCCTGCATCTAACCTGTCTAAACCCGTCAGAATTTTAAACGTTTCTAGAAGATCCCCTCTCATTCTTCTGAACTCCAGTGAATACAAGCCCAGTTAATCCAGTCTTTCTTGATATGTCAGTCCCGCCATCCCGGGAATCAGTCAGACTGATGTACCATGACACCCAGATCTCGTTGCACCTCCGCTTTTCCTAATCTGTCACCATTCAGATAATAGTCTGTCTCTCTGTTTTTATAACCAAAGCGTTTCTATGTCCCACACAAAAGATTAGTATGCAAAATTAAAGCACATGGTATTGGGAGTAATATATTGATGTGGATAGAGAACTGGTTGGCACACAGGAAGCAAAGAGTGGGAATAAATAGGTCCTTTTCAGAATGGCAGTGTAAGATTCCAAAATTCATGGAAACCCCCCAGTGTTTGGACTCACTGAAAAGGAAATTTGATTTGGGCCTATTAAACAGAAAGTTTGGGATTCTAAAATGCGTGTGGAAGAAATCTACGAGTTTTAACCAAGTTTGGGATTTTAAAAGGAATGTTTGGGCCTGTGGGGAAAAGCTGCAGTGACAGAGGGATGGGATTTATAATTTGGATATTGTAGCTAATCAGTTTGTCTGGGGGAGCTGTTTAACCATAGTCAGGCTCCCAGAAAACATTAGCATTTAAACAATCGACCACAGAAGAAACATTATCCACCCCACCCACAGGACCCAAATATAACATACATATTCCAACACCGTTTTCAACTTGCATAGAAATATCTGGCTCAGCCCAGACTTCCTGAAGCCAAAGCAGTGCTATTACAATGGACACGAGCTCTTCAGCTCATAAATAAGGAGTACCGTGATCCCAAAATCTATCAATGCCAGATTAAAACATTTAATCAAGTTTTAGTTAGCTTGCCCACCAAAAATTAAACAAAGAAGACCACTTAAAATCAATGGGCAACAAAACTTAAACAAAAGAAACGTTAGATTTGGTGCGAAGATTAAGCAGCCTCTCAGAGTATAATTGAGGGCCTATCGTACCAAGAGAACGCTCTATTCTGACCATCACAGGAAAACTTTTCTGACCAAGCACTTCGTAACAACAAGACAGAGAACACACGTCAAGAAACAACAGGTAGAAACATCGTGACATCGGAGAAAAGAACTTAAAAAAAAAACAATCAGTGGAGCATCAATACCAACTGACTTTGTAGTCCTAGACTATACAGCGGGTGAAAATTACCTAAAGAACTTAAAACCCTATTGCTAACAAAGGAAATTGGGTACTCACCAGGGATGAATCCAAACCGCATCTAACCGCATCAGCGGACTCACCCCAACTGGCTTCAATACGCAGCAGAGGTCTTCTACCACGTCCGGGGTACGGCAAGGCAAACCGGCTACAAACAAGGAACCCCGAAACTGCGAAACAGCCCTAGCTGTCAAAGGAAGGATCTGGTGAGCATGAATCCGAGAATCCTGGCGTTTGACCTAGTTCGAGAGTGAGTGGGAGGTGGGAGGTATTTCTGTTGTGTTTATTACTTGTAATAAAGTATTTCCCATTGTTTAGAAACTTTTTGTATGATTTTACAGTTTTATTGGAGTGTATTTGTGTTATTTGCTTTCTTGAATAAAACCCAAACCTTCTTTGTACAAAACAGTTGTCTGCTGCACTTTATCACACCCTGATTAATAAATCCAAGCTCGAGAACCAGGGAGTGGGAGTGACCCGCAACCGTTCTGGTCAGGAAGGCAAGCTGACAGACCCACCACCCGCTACAGTAGGCAGTGACTAGTCGGGTGCCGCAGGGTTCAGTGCTGGGACCCCAGCTATTTACAATATACATTAATAATTTAGACGAAGGAATTGAATGTAATATCTCCAAGTTTGCAGATGACACTAAGTTGGGTGGCAGTGCGAGCTGTGAGGAGGATGTTAGGAGTCTGCAGGGGAACTTGGACAGGTTAGGTGAATGGGCAAATGCATGGCAGATGGAGTATCATGTGGATAAGTGTGAGTTTATCCACTTTGGTGGCAAAAACAGGTAGGCAGAACATTATCTGAATGGTGACAGATTAGTAAAAGGGGAGGTGCAATGAGACCTGGGTGTCATGGTACATCAGTCATTGAAGGTAGGCATGCAGGTACAGCAGGCAGTAAAGAAAGCAAATGACATGTTGGCCTTCATAGCAAGGGGATTTGAGTATCGAAGCAGGGAGGTCTTACTGCAGTTATACAGGGCCTTGGTGAGACCATACCTTGAGTATTGTGGTAAGATTTGGTCTCCTAATCTGAGGAAGGACATTCTTGCTATTGAGGGAGTGCAGCGAAGGTTCGCCAGACTGATTCCCAGGATGACAGGACTGACATATGAAGAAAGACTGGATCGACTAGGCATATATTCACTGGAATTTAAAAGAATGAGAGGGGATCTAATGGAAACATATAAAATTCTGACGGGATTGGACAGGTTAGATGCAGGAAGAATGTTCCCGAACCAGGGGTCACAGTCCAAGGGTAAGGGGTAAGCCATTTTGGACCGAGATAAGGAGAAACTTCTTCACTCAGAGAATTTTGAACCAGTGGCATTCTCTACCACAGAAAGTTGTTGAGGCCAGTTCATTAGATGTATTTAAAAGGGAGTTAGATGTGGCTAAAGGGATCAAGGGGTATGGAGAGAAAGCAGGAATGGGGTACTGAAGTTGTATGATCAGCCATGATCATATTGAATGGTGGTGCAGGCTCGAAGGGCCGAATGGCCTAATTCTGCCCCTATTTTCTCGGTCTATGTTTCAATGTCTGACTGTCTCAGCCATTCCTTGCACAGAATTGGTCGGGATTCCCTGTGCAACTGGGCCGAGCCATGACCTCGCACGTCCAGCGAAGGTGTGGTGTGAGGTGGCACCAACCACATAGAAAGTCCCTGGCTGGGGATCTCAACTCTCTTCTCCTGTCTCTATCTATGAATCAGGCTGCCCTGCAACATTCGCAATTGGGCCATCAGGAACGAAATTCTCCACGTCAAATGTCATGTGATCAAGGGGCATGCGATCCACTCCAAGCGATCGAGTGACACGTGATCAAACATCACATGATTAAAACTCCAGGAATACATCCAAGCAAGTTTGGTAGCCCTGGGTGGCCAAACCTGGTTTTGTCATTTGAGCCATGTGGTAATGTTGCCGAAGTCATTAGGACGATTTGTGGCCGTGTGCTCCATGCTCCATCACGTTGCAGCAGGAGAAATTGGCCCTGACCACCACCTGGGCAGCAGGAGCAGTGGGGGTAGCATGAAGAGGAGGCCTCGACCACCAGAGCACCGAGCTGCTGGAGGTCAAAGAGCAACTCATCCAGGAGCACGTCACCTAAACCATCCCTCCCATCCCCAACACACCAACAGTTCCACAATCCTATCACCATCGCCCTTGCTACCTCCATCCGATTATCTACCTTCAGACCAACCTCATGGGTCTCACCCTCACTTCACTACAAATATAAACACCAACACCAAATCCAGAACAAAACACAAATTCATCAAACGACTCAATTCTATCTGCACTAATAGCTAACAGAAATAATCATGAATCACTCCAGTGCAAGCCCTTAGTGCCTGTCTTCTGTGCTTGATCCCTATCTGGGTGTTGCTATGGAATGTTTCCCCAGTGGCTACAGCTTGGGAGGTGGAAGGTTGCAGAGCTTCCATTGAGGACACCTCATGGTGGGCAACCTCGAGCGGCAATGGGCCTTGAGGACCCGGCTACAGACTGCAGCATCTCAGCCTGGGCCCAAGCAGTCTGACCCCACGGCACCAACAAGGGGAATGTTGGAGTGGATGGTGGAGGCACAGGCATGCTGTCATCCTGAGAGAGGGCAGCACAACTTTCTGCCCCCCTGAGGGGGTACAGGCTCCCCCTCCTTTCATCCATCACCTGTACCAGGACCTCCAATGCAGCATCAGATAACCTGGCTGCCCTGCCTGTGCCTCTTGCAGCCATTTCTCACTGTACACGGTGTCAGCTGTGGCTCAGTGGGTAGCACTCTCGCCTCTGAGTCAGAACATTGTGGGTTCACGCCCCAGAGACCTGGGCACAAAAAAATCCAGGCTGACACTCCCAGTGCAGTGCCACCTTTTGGATGAGACGTTAAACCGAGGCCCTGTCAGCTCTCTCAGGTGGACGGAAAAGATCCTATGGGAATATTTTGAAGAAGAACAGGCGAGTTATCCCCGGTGTCTTGGCCAATATTTATCCCTCAATCAACATTAAAAAAAAACAGATTATCTGGTCGGTATCACATTGCTGTTTGTGGGAGCTTGCTATACGCAAATTGGCTGCCGCGTTGCCCACATTACAACAGTGACTACATTCCAAAAGTACTTCATTGGCTGTAAAGCACTTTGAGACTTCCAGTGGTCGTGAAAGGCGCTATAGAAATGCAAGTCATTCTTATCTTTTTTACAAAGTTTCTCTGCTGTCTGCATCCAGAATGCAACTTCCCTTTAAGGGGTGGTGGCTTTCTTTGAGGGCCATCAGAGACAGCTTATTTGTGTGCCTCCCCAATCAGGCGGGTCTGGGACCACATGTGCAACATACACCCCTCCCCGCGCACCCCGCTCCCTGCATACCTGTTTTGGGCATGCTATTCCAATCTCCACTTACCGGGGCTGGAGTGGGGCTCAAATGCTTGGACCTCCTGGCTCCGAGGTGGGAATGCTGTCACTGAGCCCAAGACTCTCTCCCTAAACTCTACAGGAACACGCATTTTCTTTAATCATCTTCTATCTCAGCAATTGCCCCATCCCTAGAAAGGGAAAAAAGGTATTTATTTAAAAGACAGCGCGATGCATTAAATCATCAAAGGAGACGAGGCGAGGAGGGCTGCAATAGAAGATTATTCTGTTCATTTTATAGAAGCTTTCAACAGTTTAATATCTGTAAATTTAAAGAAGCTTTTATCTGAGGCCATTTAGATAAAAGCTTCACGTAGAGGGAAAATGAAAGGTTCTATTCTCATTACTTCAAGGGGATGGGAGGTTCACGGATCATACTTGACCCAAGCTTGTTGAGCAGTTTAATCAACAAGGAGGGTTTTGAGTTGTCACATTATTGTAATCATTCAGGTGAGATAGCCAAGGGACTGGCTCACTGCTGCATTCGAGAATCAGTGCAGAGCGAGGAAGCTACCAGCCCAGTATTGCTACCCAGAGTGTTACAAAGTGCTTGTCAGTGGTGGCAACTGATGCACTTTTCACACCTGCCTCTAGTAATCAATCATCTCATTCAAATTACCCCTGTCCTAATCTAAAGCACTGCAGGACCAGCTCTGTACCCAAGGGGGCCATCAGCCGGTCCAGGCAGCGGGCGGTCGAGGGGGTCGTTCAGCCCGACTGCCTGCCTCTCTTCCGTGCTTACATCCGAGCCAGGGTATCCCTGGCGATGGAGCACGCGGTGTCCACCGGTACGCTCGCGGCCTTCCGTGAGAGGTGGGCACCGGATGGACTGGAGTGCATCATCACCCCCGGCAACCAAATTTTAATTTGATTGAAGTTACTGTCCAAAGTGTAATTTGTTTAATTGTGTCTGTTTTAGTGCCCCCCCCCTTTAATCAGGGGGCACTTGTATTAATGTTTCAACTTTAAAATAGCTTGACACCTAACAACATTGGGCAAAGTTTCCACTTCACTGATTCACAAACTGAAGGTTGTGCTGTCTCAGTGAAGTGATGCAATCTACCGGGGGGTTACCGGGGCCAGTGTTTGTGTTACCGGGGCCAGTGTTTGTGTTACCGGGGCCAGTGTTTGTGTTACCGGGGCCAGTGTTTGTGTTACCGGGGCCAGTGTTTGGGTTACCGGGGCCAGTGTTTGGGTTACTGGGGCCAGTGTTTGGGTTACCGGGGCCAGTGTTTGTGTTACCGGGGCCAGTGTTTGGGTTACCGGGGCCAGTGTTTGGGTTACTGGGGCCAGTGTTTGGGTTGGCCGCAGATCGATCATACTGCCTGCCCAACCGAACCAGCGACCGGTCTGAAAAATGTTCTTGATTGAGCCTCATCGCCATACTTTCAGCGCACTGCCAGTGCTGAATGAGCGCTGAAAGGAATCTCGGCGATTGGGGTGGGGTAAGGAAGATCCCGTAGCTCCTCCTCGAGTGGGGGAATGGGTGCTAAGTGACCGGCAGTGGGTCAGAAGTGTTTTGTGGGGCCAGGAAGACTATTCAAGATTAAAGACCTCTGTGCACTCTGTCCAATGAAACTCCAGCACTGCGTCAAGGTCCTACAACTATCACAATGAGGCTCTTGCCTGTTTTAGGTGGCTGTCCATTGCAAGGTCTAATGAGAGATTGAGTCAGGCGGCCACTGAGCAGTAGGCAGTTTTATCTACCGACTGACCCCGTTCCCTATGTGTTGGAGCTGGCCAGTAGGAACACAACAAACACCTCCAAACTTGCTGGGAACACGCTCACCCAAGGATTCTCCACCATCCAAAGATCAATCAGGACATATCCAGACCCTTAAACTTCTCATGCTGAAAGGGGGGGATTTAAACTATTACACAGTCAGTTTCCCATGTCTCTGGTGAGAGGCCTGGTCCATGTCGAGGGCCAGAATCTGAACGGGTGTCCCACTGTTACTCGCTGGCTCTGGACTGCTCCAATATTGGGCGGCCCAGATACTGACCCAGCTGCGGAAATAGGAAGTCCAGGGCAGGGGTTAGAGGTTGTGGGGTTAGGGAGCCCAGGACAATGATTAGGGGTCACGGAGTTAGGGTGTCCAGGATGTGGGTTAAGGGTCATGGGGTTAGGGTGCCAAGGGCAGGGGTTAGGGGTCATGGGATTATGGAGCCCAGGGAAAAGTTTAGGGGTTGTGGGGTTAGGGTGCCCAAGGCAGGGGTTAGTGGTCATGTAGTTAGGGTACCCAGGACAGGGGTTAGGGGCATGGGGTTAGGTTGCCCAGGGCAGGGGTTAGGGGTCATGTGGTTAGGGAGCCCAAGGCAGGGGTTAGAAGTTGTAGGGTTAGGGAGTCCAGGCCAGGGATTAGGGGTCATGTGGTTTGGGGGCCAAGTGCAGCAGTGGCCCACATTATTGCTGTTGGAACACGCCTGCTCCTTCCGGCCCCTACACTTACCTCCTCTTGCCTGCAAGCTTTGACTGAGCAGAGTCTCCACAGAAGCTATTAAAATGGCACTGAGGTTCTGTGTACATCATAGGACTTGATTTCCATGAATTCAGGCATTTCAGGAACGAGGCATACATTAAATACATAGACAGCAGGGGAGCATGATAAGGGAGAATACTAAAAGATTTGGAGAGAATTTTAAAAACAATTAGGAATGCAAAGAGGAACTCTGAAATTAAATCATCAAGGAACATAAAACAACATTGTAAAATATTTTACAGGCACATCAACAAAAAAAAGGAAGGTTTGAATGGGAATAGGGCCATTAAGGGATAGACAGGATAATACCACAGGTCGTCATCATAGGCAGTCCCTCGGAATCGAGGAAGACTTGCTTCCACTCCTAAAGTGAGTTCTTTAGTGGCTGAACAGTCCAATACGGGAGCCACAGACCCTGTCACAGGTGGGACAGACATTCGTCAGGGGAAGGGGGGGCGGGGTGGGTCTGATTTGCCGCACACTCCTCCCGCTGCCTGCGCCTGACCTCTTCACGCGCGTGGCGTTGAGATTCAAAGAGTTCAACGCCCTCCCGGATGCACTTTTTCCACCTCGGGCGGTCTTCGGCCGGTAACGAGAGAAAGATGGCAGAAATATTAAATAATTATTTTGCTTCAGTATTTACCAGGGAGATAAAACAGGTGGACATTGGATGATGAGATTAGTAATGAGATAAGTACATTTAAAATAAAAATAGGGGAAATATTAAATAAACGAATAAAACTCAACGAGGATAAAACCCCAGATCCGGATGGAGTGCACACACACCTTTTAAATGAATCTAGGGAAGAGATAGTAGAGGCATTACTGCACATATTTAATTATTTGTGAGAAAAAGAAAGAAAGACTTGCATTTTATGACTGCCAGAAGTCTCAAAGCACTCTACAGTCACTGAGCTACTTTTGAAATGTAGGAAGGTGTAGTGCCACAGGACTGGCGGGTAGCTAACATAGTATCTATATATAAGCAGGAAGATAGAACATGTCCAGGGAATTGTAGACCAATGAGCTTAACTTTGATGGTAGGTAAAATAATGGATTTCCTACTAAAGGAGAAAATAAAAGAACATCAAGAAACCAAAAATATAATATTGAATAGTCAGCATAGATTTCAAAAGGGAAAGTCATGCTTGAACAACCACAATGAATTTTTTGAAGAGGTAACAGAGAGAGTAGACAAGGGTAATGCAGTAGATGTCATTTATCCAGATTTTCAAAAGGCCATCGATAAGGTACCCCATAATAGACTGATGAACAAGGTCAGAAGAATGCAAAGTCAGGGGACAAGTGGCAGAATGGAGAGCTAGCTGGCTTCAAGACAGAAAGCAGAGAGTAGGGGTAAAGGGTGGCAGAAGGTGGGTTCATTTCTAGAGGTATAGAATTGAACAGTAGGGAAGTTATGCTAAACTTGTATTGAACCTTGGTTAGATCACACTTAGAGTACTACATACAGTTCTGGTCGCCATATTATAAACAGGATAGAGAGGCACTGGAGAGGATGCAGAGAAGATTTACAAGGATGATACCAGAAATGCGAGGGTATACATATCAGGAAAAATGAACAGGCTGGGTCTCTATTCTCTTGAAACAGAAGGCTGAGGGGTGACCGAATAGAGGTCTTTAAAATGATGAAAGGTTTTGATAGAGTGGATTCAGAGAGAATGTTCCTACTTTTGGGGAAGAGCATAACCAGAGGCCATCAATATAAGATAGTCACCAAGAAATCCAATAGGGAATTCAGAAGAAACTTCTTTACCCAAAAATCATAGAATCATAGAAATTTACAGCATAGAAGGAGGCCATTCGGCCCATCATGTCCGCGCCGGCTGATAAAGGGCTATCCAGCCTGATCCTCTTTCCAGCTCTTGCTCCGTAGCCCTGTAGGTTACAGCACTTCAAGTGCACATCCAAGTATTTTTTTTATGTGATGAGGGTTTCTGCCTCTACCATCCTTTCAGGCAGTGAGTTCCAGACCCCCACCACCCTCTGGGTGAAAACATTTCCCCTCAAATCCCCTCTAAACCTTCCTCCCCAATTACTTTAAATCTATGTCCACTAAGGGAAAAAGGTCCTTCCTATCCACTCTATAGAGGCCCCTCATAATGTTATACACCTCAATAGGTTTCCCCTCAGCCTCCTCTGTTCCAAAGAAAACAAACCCAGCCTATCTAATCTTTCCTCATAGCTAAAATCCTCCAGTCCAGGCAACATCCTCGTAAATCTCCTCTGTACCCTTTCCAGTGCAATCACATCTTTCCTGTAATGTGGTGACCAGAACTGCATGCAGTACTCCAGCTGCGGCCTAACTAATGTTTTATACAGTTCAAGCATAACCCCCCTGCTCTTGTATTCCATGCCTTGGCTAATAAAGACAAGTATTCCATTTGCCTTTTTAACCACCTTATCTACCTGGCCTGCTACATTCAGGGATCTGTGGACCTGCACTCCAAGGTCCCTTTGTTCCTCTACATTTCTCAGTATCCTATCATTTAATGTGTATTCCCTTGCCTTGTTAGCCCTCCCCAAATGCATTATCTCACACTTCTCTGGATTGAATTCCATTTGCCACTGTTCTGCCCACCTGACCAGTTCATTGATATCTTCCTGCAGTCGATAGCTTTCTTCTTCATTATCAACCACACAGCCTATTTTAGTATCATTCTGCAAACTTCTTAATCATACTCCCTACATTCAAGTCTAAATCATTGATATATACCACAAAAAGCAAGGGACCTAGTCCTTAGCCCTGCAGAACCCCTCACTGGAAACATCCTTCCAGTCACAAAAACACTCTTCAAGCATTATCCTGAGTGGTGAGAATGTGGAACTCGTTACCACAGGGAGTAGTTGAAGCGAATAGTATCGATGCATTTAAGGGGAGGCTAGACAAGCATATGAGGGAGAAGGGAATAGAGGGTTATGCTGATAGATTTAGATGAGGAAAGACGGGAGGAGGCTCGAGTGGAGCATAACGCCGGCATGGACTGGTTGGGCCGAATGGCCTGTTTCTGTGCCGTATATCCTATGTAATCCTATGTTACCTCGGCCGCCCATGAAAACACCGGAGGGAATATGGCGACAGATGGGAATCGAGGCTGAAAGTCAACTTCAAACTCCGCTATTCCCTCAGTTTCCACAGGAAGAGTTAAAATCGTCCTAAATGATTGCCCGATTAAGCTCAGTGTTGTAGGCCATCCTGGCTTCGGGAGATCACATGGCTGAAGGACTTGTGAAAGATGATCCCTGACAGGGACAAGGGACGTATACCAAACATCTTTAAATGTGAAGGATAATCTCATATAGGATATATGTGAGCCAGAAAAGATGCTAAGACCTTCCTGTTTAAATCTCACTAATCAGAGCTTGGTTTCTAATCAGTTCTTTGTAAAGTTTAAGCACAACTAATCTGAAGCTTAAAGTCATTCTATCAGTACCGTGTCCCCATCAAACCAGAGCAGCAGCAAGTTTAATTATTGTGCTCCCTGTAGTCAAGGCCCGACATAAAAACTTGTATTAGAACATTTACAAAAAGGAGCAGATCCCAAGTGTAAAGAGGGCAAGTTATTTGGAAAGATTAGAAATGCTTATGCTTTTTTAATTGCATACCTCGTTGCATTTTTCTAATTTAATGTTTGCTCTTTGCCAGTGAGTAACCTTCATCACAAGAGATGAAAATTGGAGAGAGAGCGAGTGAGAGAGGCGGGGTGAGGCTTATTATATAGCCTTTCCAGATCTGGAGCCTAGGCTTGAATTCATTCCAGACTGATGGGCCTAGAAATTGGTCACACAGCATACGGACTACTCACACGAATGAGGCCTCAATATGATGGGTGGGATTGTGTGTGCATTCCTGGCAGAACTGTGTCGCCCACCATATTGGGAAAGAACAAACAAGTTGTCATGTATCTTACATTATTATATATAACTGTATCCTAACATGCTATACATGACTGTAATAAGATATGACCTGTATCCACCAGCATACCTTACCACCAGGGGTGCACTTGCAAGAGACAGGTATATAAGGGCAGGTCTCAGGCAAGTGCAGCATTCCAGAGCTGTGAAATAAAGGTTCAGTGACCTTGACTTCACTACATGCCTCGTGTGAATCTGTACTGAGGGGACAGGACTTTACACAAGTGATGTCCTTTACCCACACCTGAAGCAGGCGTTAGGCCCGTTACATATGGGGCCGGGTCAGGATGGAGAGCAGGGGTGGGTGGGGTTGGATGGAGAGTGGGGGGGGTGCAGATGGAGAGTGTGGGGGGGGGGGGGCGGGGTGTGGATGGAGAGTGGGGGGGGAGTGGATGGAGAGCGGGGGGGGGGTGGGGGGAGAGTCTGGGTCTGCTGTGTCTCGTTGTGTGAGTCAGCAATCACTGTGATTAAGTGGAAGTACGGCTCACAATTGCTCGGCACAAACCTAGAAGCTACACTAAGATATGGCATGTCTGATAAATTCACAGCAGAATTCCAAACTTTGGTGAAAGAGAAAGACTGCAGGGCTTTGCACGGATATTTCAGTAAATATACTCATGAAGTACATTGACCTGTATTATGTGTTTCATTTTATCTCAAATAAAATTAGTGTGGTGCAGTCACACCTTCGGCTAGTCGGCGATTTCTATTGGACAACACTGGTCTAACCTACCCCATTCCACCTAAAGACTACACTTTCTTTTGACTCCTCCTGTGCAACAACTAGTTTTACATAATATTTAAAGCAAATTTCCTGTCATTTTTATCAAGATACTTTATCTGATTGACCACTGCTCATTGGCCAACATCATAGCGCTCCGTACAGTGGGATTCTCACTCACTGCCTGACTCTTTCATCAGTTTTGATGAAGGGTTGCCCCACTCTCTAACTTGCCTTTTCTCTTGCCAGATTGAAGCAGGTGCTAAATTCACAAGAAACCCCCCCTGTGTTTGGGCTCATTCAAAAGGAAATGTAATTTGGGATTATCAACCGCCAAGTTTAGAACTCTAAAGTGCTTATGAAAGAAACTACGAACTTTAATAGAATTTTGGATTTTAAAAGACAAACTCAAGGCTGTGGGTGGACCTATGGAACTAGCAGGAGACAGTCTAATTAAGTGAAGCTACCTGGGTGTGAGGACTAAGTTAACCTGCCTGGAGGGATGAGTATTCGAAAATCCTTCCCCCACAAGAGACATTAACATCACAAAATCACCCAGAGGTAGCTACCCATCAACATTTCAACATATACATCACAAAGAGGCCCAATCCAGCCTGTATGCGAAAGACTAAGCACAAAAGGACATTGCAATTACCAAACTAATATTTTCATCAGGAAACAATTTTCGAACATCAACTCACCCAAAACATATCAACTTTTAACGAGCCCACCAAAATATTACAAAGAAGAACCAAGCCCGCCAAAATTATACAAAGGATGTTGAACAGATTTGGTACCAAGATTAGAACACTGAAATCGTACAACTGGCCCCCTGTTTCAACAGAGGGTGTGCCATATTACACCGGGTTGCTAGGTAGCTACAAGGCTGCTACTACCTCAGATGGCACTTTGACTGACAGACTAGTAACACACTACGCTGTGTCTTCACGACAAGGAGAGAAACCAACGCGACAGTTGTAAACTAACTTCTCCAGCCTCGAAGTCTTGAAGTCCTGAAGGAAGGAAGAACATCACCATCGCGGCAGAGACCGACAACAGTCAACGTGGTATCAAGGGAAAAACAACCGCGATCTACCGTTAACTATCAAAAGGGTTGGTAAGTATAGTCCCTGCACGCCCTGGAGTCTAACCTAGCTAGAATTAGGTATTGGGAGGTGGGAGGTATAATTTTACTGTAACCCCTTTTGAATATGTAGTGTATGGTTCTTTATTAGAGTGATTATAAGTTTGACCTTGTACCTTTCCTTTAATTGTTCTTTATTAGAGTGATTAAAAGTTTGGCCGTGTATTCTCTCACTAAAGTAATAAGCCTGTATTACCTTGACTGTAATAAAAACAAAGTTCTTTTGCATCAAACCAGTGCCCTTTGCACTTTTGTCACCCCCCCACCCCCCCCGCAAATAAATCCAGAGTACAGAACCCAAGGGAGTGGGAGCGATTTGAAACGCTCAAGTTGGTCAGAAGGGAACCTGACCCCCTCATGGAGACCACCCCCCTTACAAGAAAGATGCTGATGGCCCTGCTGTGTATTTCAAACATTTTCTCTTTCCTTCAGCACGGTTGTTCAGAAGTGAGACCCTGGAAATACACCGAACCATGAAAGCTGTGAGGAAGGAGTTGTCCCGATCCTGAGGACGGTTTTATAGGTTTGAGACCATGAAATGTGCCAGCCTGTTGTATGGTTTTAACTTTGCTTATTGGGAGAGGGGGAGGGAGACCTCTGTTTGACTCACTTTGTGATATCATTGATCATGAAATCATTTGGCAATTACTTGAAAAAGATCACCCCAGCATGGCACAGGAGATTGTTGAGGGGATGGAAAAAGGTCGATTTTCAATTTTAAACATTAGTGGACTTTTAATTTACACTCATGGAGGCAGAAGATTGCAGTTAAGCTTTAGTAATGTGCTTTCGGGTTGTTTTCTCGATGATTCCCTTGAGTTAATGGTATCTTCTTCCAACATGGCAGAGAGCTTTCGGAAAGCAGAGTTAATCCTTTATTGTAGTTGGAGCTGGGAAATTCACTGACCAGGAATTGATTGGAGCTGGGGAGAGGAGTTATTTTCTGAGATATCTGAGTTGAAAAATGAAATAACTCCCTGACATATAGTCTGTTCCTTTCTAATCCATCATTGTTTCCTGTTCTGCTTCTTTGCTACTTTTACTCAATTGAAACGTGTTGCGACACTGCTGTTTAACTGCACTGCTATGGTGTTGATGATGGATTCAGTGGTCTTGGTGGGGTGGGTGATATTCATGTACCATCAGGATGTAGGTATTGTTCTGGGAATCTCTCATGCTCCTAACTTTTCAATACAGAGTGAAACTTAAGTCCCTGATGTAACTTTCAACCTGCATTGTGTCAAAGCTGTGGATTTTGGATTAGTGCTTGAGACAGGAGTGTGGTTTTCTGCAGAATTACCAGATCAGCTGAGTCTGGAGCTTGAGAGTCTTGCACCACACCTTGTCCTATCTCAGCTCAGTGGGGAGAATGGATGGTGCAAGGTACGACCTTTCCACTGGTACAGGGGTTCATGCCAGATATTCACACCCTATCCAGACCAAGCTTTTTCTAACTCCGGCCATTACCATTTCAATTCAGTCCATTATCCCTTTTGTCTCTCTAATCTCTCCTGTCTTCCACCCTATCACAGACCTTCCCTTTTGTTCTTTCTTCCCCTCCCACTTTCAGTGCTTCTTAAGAATGTGTTCTTATTGAACATTTTCCAGTTCTGACGAAGGGTCGTCAATCTGAAACGTTAACTCTGTTTCTCTCCACAGATGCTGCCTGACCCGCTGAGATTTCCAGCATTTTCTGTTTTTATTTCAGATTCCAACATCCATAGTATTTTGCTTTGGCATTGTGTTATTATGCAAACCTCACCAATGAGTAAGACTTGCCACCAGGGGGCACACCTGTGGGAGACCTAAGCGTCACTGTGCACCCTGGGCAAGCAGGTATAAAAGGCAATCCACCATGCTGCTTCCGCACTTTGGAGTTACATAAAGAGACCAAGGTCACAATGGTTTGAGCTTACAACACAGTCTTGTGGAGTTATTCTGAACTTAACACATTGGATAAATGTTGCTCCTGTTGACTGTAATGATCCTAAGTTTGGATGGGCTGAACCCTCGATGGGCACTGACTTGCAGCGTAACATTTCCTGTATGTTGGTGCCAATTGGCGATACTGGTGAGATGACAGTTGTGGAAAACAACAAAAATAGCACATGATCCAATGGTCTTCTGATGTTGGAGCTGAGGGGCAAAGTAATGGAGGCTTTACTCTGCCTTTAGCCTTGACACACCTATTTTGAACTGCTTGATGCTGATACTGGATTCCATTTCCTAGGATCAATCTTGATCAGCATAAAACACACAAAGTAAAAAATTAAATAAAAAACTACCGTTTTAAGTAGCACAGTTGAGAGACGTGTGGGTAAATATAGACAAAAGGCACAAAGTATTAATGGGAAAGTAGCTGAATGGATTGAGGAATTGCAAGGGGACAGAAAGCAGTGGAGGAGGAAATGGATAATGTTTGTATTGGGAGGATGCAGGTTGTGGGGAGTCCCAGGAATCAGACCCGATATGTTTCCGCTGCACCTCTGGTGTAGTCACAGTCATCAAAGTAGGAGCTGCTCTGAGGAAGGTCCGGGGCATAGAATATAAAAAGCAAGAGGTATTGCTGAGCTTAAATAAAGCTTACTAAGACCTTAATATCCACTTTGGCAGAAATAATAGAAAAGCAAATTAGAATTTAAATGAAAAAAAATTGCACAGTGTTGCAGTACAGAGGGACCTGGGGATCCTTGTGCATGAAACACAAAAGTTAGTATGCAGGTACAGCAAGTAATCAGGAAGGCAAATGGAATGTTGGCCGTTATTGCAAGGCTGATAGAGTATAAAAGCAGAGAAGTCCTGCTACAACTGTACAGGGTATTGGTGAGGCCACACCTGGAGTACTGTGTGCAGTTTTAGTCACCGTATTTAAGGAAGGATATACTTGCATTGGAGGCTGTTCAGAAAAGGTTCACTAGGTAGATTCCGGAGATGAGAGGGTTGACTTATGAGGATAGGTTGAGAAAATTTATGAGAAAACTGCCTCCCTAATAAAGTGCAACATCCCCACTGTCACCTGGGAGTCCTAGGCCATAGACCACCCTAAGTGGAGGAAGTGCATTCAGGAGGGCGCTGAGCTCCTCGAGTATCATCGCCGAGAGCATGCAAAAATCAAGCGCAGGCAGCGGAAGGAGTGTGCGGCAAACCAGGCTCCCCACCCACCCTTTCCCTCAATGACTATCTGTCTCACCTCTGACAGAGACTGTGGTTCTCGTATTGGACTGTACAGCCACCTAAGAACTCATGCTAAGAGTGGAAGCAAGTCTTCCTCAATTCCAAGGGACTGCCTATGATGATGATGATGAAGTTGAGTAGGTTGGGACTATACACATTGGAGTTCAGAAGAATGAGAGGTGATCTTATTGAAACATATAAGATAATGAGGGGGCTCGACAAGATGGATGCAGAGAAGATATTTCCACTCATAGGAGAAACTAAAACTAGGGGACATAGATTCAGAATAAGGGGCCACCCATTTAAAACTGAGATGAGGAGGAATTTCTTCTCTCAGAGGGGTGTGAGTCTGTGGAATTCTCTGCCCCAGAGAGCTGTGGAGGCTGGGTCATTGAATATATTTAAGGCGGAGATAGACAGATTTTTAAGCAATAAGGGAGTAAAGGGTTATGGGGAGTGGGCAGGGAAGTGGAGCTGAGTCCATGATCAGATCAGTCATGATCTTATTAAATGGCGGAGCAGGCTCGAGGGGCCGTATGGCCTATTCTTGCTCCTATTTCTTATGTCCTTATGTTCTTATGAACCTAAATAAACCTTAATAAGACCTCAGTAGGAGTGCTGTGTGCAGTATTGGATTCAACACTATAGGAAGGACATTGAGGCTTTTGAGAGGGTGCAACGCAGATTGTTAGGGCACTGCCTGGTACAAGGAAATATAAATACTGGGAAAATGTTGAAAAATTGGGGCATTTTCATTGAAGAATTTAGATTATGGAACGATATCATAAAAGTGTTTAAAATGATGAAAGGATGGGGCAGGATAGATAGAAGCAGACTGTTTACGATAGTTGAGGGGTCAAGAACAAGGAGCCGTGGATACAAGATTAAATGGATGATATTTAAAATAGAGACTAGGAAGAATATCTTCACACAGAGAGTTGTGAGGATTAGTGGGTGAGGCAGAAGATATGTCAACATTGAAGATTGGGTTGGATAGGTGGATGAATGAAAAGGGGTTAAGGGATAGGGGCGGGTGATTGGCTTGGATGGAGGGTAAATTGCTACACAGACTGGTTGGGCTCAATGACCTGTTTCCGTGTTGCGACTGCTATGTATTTCTATGTATTGTGGTAAGGAATTCCACATTCAGTAACTATTTACATGAAAAAGTTTCTTTGTCTACCTGGTGCTTGTTGAGATCATAGCCTATTGTATTTGACAAACCCACCAGTGGAAATTATCTTTCTACATTTAACTTGCCCATTCTCTTTCTCAACTTGAAAGCATCTGTTGTAGTGTTGGAATAGCAAAAGGCTGGGTGGTGAATCAGTAACAAAAGAGCTTTCACCCAGGATTATCTGTAGAACAGTGCAGGGACGACGATGAAAGGAATGTTTTCACCAGAGGGTTATTAGAACAGGAAATGCTTTTCCAGAAAGGGGGCTATTGGGACGCTTAAAAGAGAATTGGATAAGTATTTGTAAAGGAAGAATATAAAACGGCACAGGGAAAGAACAGGAAATGAGATTAGAGTCGACTGCTCGAGTTGACGAGGCATGATGGGCAGAATAGTCTCCTTCTGTGATAGAATTTCTGCAATTCTATAACTTCCAGCAAGTGTGACTGGGTAGTCACCAGGAATAGGAACCTTTACCATCTCTAGCTTGGGGACACTGAGGGGGAGAGAAACTTCTTCACACCGAGAGTTGTGTCAATGGCCAGGTGAGATTGACTAACGCAGCAGAGGGATGGGCCAAAGGTGGGAATCTCCCTGATCTGTATGGGTTAGTGCTACACCTCACAGTGTGTTTAACTCACAGCGTGTTTAACTCACAGTGCGTTTAACTCACAGCGTGTTTAACTCACAGTGCGTTTAACTCACAGCGCGTTTAACACTCACAGTGCGTTTAACTCACAGCGCGTTTAACTCACAGCGTGTTTAACTCACAGTGCATTTAACTCACAGCGCGTTTAACACTCACAGTGCGTTTAACTCACAGTGCGTTTAACTCACAGCGTGTTTAACTCACAGTGCGTTTAACTCACAGCGCGTTTAACACTCACAGTGCGTTTAACTCACAGTGCGTTTAACTCACAGCGCGTTTAACATTCACAGTGCGTTTAACTCACAGTGCGTTTAACTCACAGCGCGTTTAACACTCACAGTGCGTTTAACTCACAGCGCGTTTAACACTCACAGTGCGTTTAACTCACAGTGCGTTTAACTCACAGCGCGTTTAACACTCACAGTGCGTTTAACTCACAGCGCGTTTAACTCAGTGCGTTTACTCTCAGTGGGTTTAACTCAGCGCGTTTAAATCACAGCACGTTTAACTCACAGCGTGTTTAACTCAGTGCGTTTAACTCTCAGTGAGTTTAACTCAGCGCGTTTAACTCACAGCACGTTTATCATCATAGGCAATCTCTCGAAATTGAGGAAGACTTGCTTCCACTGTAAAAGTGAGTCCTCAGGTGACTGAACAGTCCAATACGGGAATTACAGTCTCTGTCACAGGTGGGACAGACAGTGGTTGAGGGAAAGGGTGGGTGGGTCTGGTTTGCTGCAAGCTCTTTCCGCTGCCTGCGCTTGTTTTCTGCATGCTCTCGGCGATGAGACTCGAGGTGCTCAGCGCCCTCCCGGTTGCACTTCCTCCACTTAGGGCAGTCTTTGGCCAGGGGCTCCCAGGTGTCAGTGGGGATGTTGCATTTTATCAAGGAGGCTTTGAGGGTGTCCTTGAAACGTTTCCTCTGCCCATCTTGGGCTCGCTTGCCGTGTAGGAGTTCCGAGTTGAGCGCTTGCTTTGAGAGCCTTGTGTCGGGCATGCGAACAATGTGGCCCGCCCAGCGGAGCTGGTCAAGTGTGGTCAGTGCTTCGATGATGGGGCTATTGGCCTAATCGAGGACACTTACATTAGTGCATCTGTTCTCCCAGTTTAACTACTGAGTTTGTCACAGAGCCCAGAGACACAATCCTTAAATATAGGAGACATCTCCTGTCACTGTTTATTAAAAGGTGAATGAGCTACACCTGAAATGACATTTTCATTTGGACGATTAGCCTTGTGATTAAAAAATTTAAATCTTTCTTTTGAGATAAGATGGGAAACAAGTTTCAAAATTCAAATAATACTGAACAATAAATGCTTGAATAATTTTAAGCGTGTACTCCTGGTCTCATTTCTAAAACAACAACAACGTTTATTTATATAGCGATTTTAACAGAGTAAAACGTCCCAAGGCGCTTCACAGGAGCGTTATAAGACAAAACAATAATTTTGACACCGAGCCACATTAGAAGAAATGTAGGAGACATCTCCTGTCACTGTTTACTAAAAGGCAGGTGACCAAAAGCTTGGTCAAAGAGGTAGGTTTTAAGGAGCATCTTAAAGGAGGAAAGAGAGGTAGAGAGGTGGAGAGGTTTAGGGAGGGAGTTCCAGAGCTTAGGGCCTAGGCAAGTGCAAACATGGCCACCAATGGTGGAGCGATTATAATCAGGGATGCACGCGAGGGCAGAATTTGAGGAGCGCAGACATCTCGTTAGGTTGTGAGGCTGGAGGAGATTACAGAGATAGGGAGGGGCAAGGCCATGGAGGGATTTGTAAACAAGGATGCGAAATTTGAAATCGAGGCATTGCTTAACCGGGAACCATAGTAGGTCAGCGAGTACAGGGGTGATGGGTGAACGAGACTTGGTGCGAATTAGGGCACAAAATGATTATGGTACCAAATTCCTGCTGAGGGGATATTCTGATTTGAGCTTGTTTTCACCTTTGCAAGAAACGGTTGTAAAATCACAGAGTCCCTTTAAGACTGAACGGTCAAAGAGCCCTTTATCAGTGAAACCAGCCCATTCTCAGTGCCTCACATCAGAGCATGGCCTGCAGCTTCTCTCACAAACGTAGGAACATCTGAGGAGCAATCCCTTTGATCAATAAGTGTAATGGGTGAATGTTTATTAAAACATGTTAAACATGACATCATACTGCACAATAATCCTTTTGAAAGCACTTATCGCAGAGACCTAGAACGATGTTTGATAGGGCTGCTCTGTTTGCCTTTGTTAATCTCTCTTTTAATTTAGTTTCACTGATACTTTTGTAGTTTGATCCAAATAAAGAAACCATTCAAAGGTGCATAACGTCCCATAAAAGTTAATAAAATGTATAATTAGACGCTGTTGTTGCCCCCACCTCCCGCTAGCCCGCCCTGAGCGCTGGTCAGGCGCAGTAGCCCTGAAGCATTGCGTGCTTGGCCGGGATTTACTGCTTCAGCTGATTTGCATGGCCCCAACGTGTGTCCAGTACAGGCCCCAATCCCCCGAATGCTGGGTCCAGGGAGCTGGGGATGAGGGAGGACCATCCACCAGTGCAGTGAGCCTGAGGCAATGTCCTCTCATGTCCCGGCCCTCTGCCTGCTGTCCGGAGCTGCCCGAATGTTGTCTGCATTGATCACTTTGAGGAGAAACAAAGGAACTTATCTTCTGGGCCCTGTGTCTTCGCAGCCTGTCCCTTTCCAATTTTCCAGTTAGAGAGAGGCTCAGGGCCTAAGACCCCATTTCTTCCAAGCGCCCCTCCAAATGGGTATCCTTGCGGTGAGCTAGTAGGCCTATCTGCAAGCTAAACAGCAAAACTAGTGCGCTGTATCAGAGCAAAATAGTCCCACAACCAACAAATCACAGCAAAGCTCTCTGGCCCAACCACAATTAGTTAAAAATGATGGTGGGCAACAGGAGGAGGAGGCTCAAAGAACATCCCTATCCTCAGAAATTGGTAATCCCATTATGAACATAAGAAATAGGAGCAGGAGTAGACCATACGGCCCCTCGAGCCTGCTCTGCCATTCAGTAAGATCATGGCTGATCTGATCATGGACTCAGCTCCACTTCCCTGCCCGCTTCCCATAATCCCTTATCCCCTTATCATTTAAGAAACTGTCTATTTCTGTCTTAAATTTATTCAGTGACCCAGCTTCCACAGCTCTCTGAGGCAGCAAATTCCACAGATTCACAACCTTCTGAGAGAAAAAATTTCTCCTCATCTCAGTTCTAAATGGGCAGTCCCTTATTCTAAGATCATGCCCTCTCGTTCTAGTCTCCCTCACCAGTGGAAACATCCTCTCTGCATCCAGCTTGTCGAGCCCCCTCATAGGCCCCAAGTTTCCACACGCAGCGAAAAAGGCGCACCTCAGAGCTGGGCGCCTGTTTTTCATGCCGAAAACGGTGCCGGAAAAAAAGTGCGGCATTCTCGAGCCCCTTGGAGCTCGATGTCTGCTTGGCGCGGCGCATAGGGGGCGGAGCCTACCACTCGCGCCGATTTTGTAAGTAGGAGGGGGTGGGTACAATTGAAATGAGGCTTCTTGGTGCCGGCAACCCTGCGCGTGCGCGTTGGAGCGTTCGCACATGCGCAGTCTGAAGTAAACATTGGCACTCGGCCATTTTTAAAAGTACTGCAGAAAAAGTGAAGATTTGTTTCTTGGACCCCTGCAAAGGCTTGTATTTTAATTTTCTTGATATTTCTGTGTGTGAGGGAGTGCTTTTAGCAGCACTGCTGAATAAACACCTGCTGAAATCAGTGAGTTCAGCTTTTCACTGCTAAACTTGCAGAACCGGTGCCTGCAAATTAAGGACTGTGTGTTTGGAGAAATAAAAGTGCCAATTCAACTTTGCAATGGATCAACGTCCACCAAGAACAAAGAATTTCTTGCATGAGGAAGCAAACCATTGCACAATATGTGGTGCACCCATTCTGCAAATTTAAATATAAAGATGTCGATGTGGCTGCCTCTCCCTGTCCAAATGGCCTCAGTCAGTCCCCCTCACAGCTCGAAGGCTGCTGCTGTTCTTTCTTCGGCTCCCAGCCAGCCACTGACGCCGCTGCAATCCCATGGCCGAATGGCCTCAAGTCCGTCCGGGTGCTGCATCTTCGCGGGGAATGAAGGCCTGCCTCAAGCACTGCAGCTCAGCTCGAAGGCTGCTTGCTGCCGCTGCCGTCGAGACACTGACGCCACACCGCTGCCTGAAAGGCCTGCCTGAAGCACTTTCACACAGGTAGGAACATGGTTTATTTAATCTTTTCTTTGCTTATAAATTTTTATTCAGGTTGGATTGATTTGTATAATATTTGTATAAGTATAACTAAGGATTGATTGTAGAATTTAATGACTTCCCTTCCCCCACCTCCCCCCCCACCTCGTTCCCTACGCCTAATTTGTAACCTGCGCCTGATTTTTTAAAGTGTAGACAAGGTTTTTTCAAGCGTACAAAAATCTTCACTTACTCCATTCTAAGTTAGTTTGGAGTACGTTTTTACTGTGGAAACTTTGAAATCAGGCGTCAGTGGCCGGACACGCCCCCTTTTGAAAAAAAAATTCTGTTCCAAAGTGAAACTGTTCTACCTGACTAGAACTGGAGGAAACTAAATGTGGAGAATTCCGATTTCTTAGATACTCTGTTCTACACCAGTTGTTCCTAAAAATCAGGAGCAAATCATGTGGAAACTTGGGGCCATCGTCTTATACATTTCGATAAGATCACCTCTCATTCTTCTGAATTCCAATGAGCATAGGCCCAACCTACTTAACCATTCCTCATAAGTCAATCCCCTCATCCCCGGGATCAACCTGGTGAACCTTCTCTGAACTGCCTCCAACGCAAGTATATCCTTTCGTAAATATGACATAAATATCACGTAAAAATCAGTGAGTTCAAGCGACAAGGCTGAAGTGTTTGAAAACACCTTCAACCAAAAGTGGCAAGTGGACAAACCCACTTGGGCTCCTTCCAAGGTTTCCAACCATCATCGGTGCCAAGATCCAGCCAATTGGGTTCACTTTATGTGGCATTTACTGTACCAAACACAACAAAGGCACCCGGCCCTGATAACACCCGACTGTGGTGATGAAAGCTTGTGCACCAGAGCTAGCCGTTCCCTTATCAAGCTGTCCCAGTACAGCTATGACACTAGCATCTACCCAGCAGTGTGAGAAATATCTCGGGTGTGTCCACAAAAAGCAGGACCTCTCTAATCTGGCCAATTACTGCCCTATCAGCCCCCTCTGAATTATCAGCAAAGAAATGTAATAAATGTAATGAAATAGTAATGGAATAGATTTTACCCTTGCTTCACTGGTAGCATTCTCATCTCTGAGTTAAGAAGAGTATGGGAAACAGAGACTTGAACACATCATCTAGTGAGTGGGCAAAATTTTGGCAGATGGAGTATAATGTGGGAAAATGTGAGGTTATCCACTTTGTCAGAAAAAATAGAAAAGCAAATTATAATTTAAATGGAGAAAAATTGCATAGTGCTGCAGTACAGAGGGACCTGGGGGTCCTTGTGCATAAAACACAAAAAGTTAGTATGCAGGTACAGCAAGTAATCAGGAAGGCAAATGGAATATTGGTCTTTATTGCAAGGGGCATAGAGTATAAAAGCAGAGAAGTCAGCTACAACTGTACAGGGTATTGGTGAGGCCACACCTAAAGTACTGTGTCCAGTTTTGGGCTCCGTATTTAAGGAAGAATATACTTGCATTGGAGGCTGTTCAAAGAAGGTTCACTAAGTTGATTCCGGAGATGATGGGGTTGACTTATGAAGATAGGTTGAGTAGATTGGGCCTATACTCATTGGAGTTGAGAAGAATGAGAGGTGATCGTATTGACACATATAAGATAATGAGGGGGCTCGACAAGGTGGATGCAGAGAGGATATTTCCACTCATAGGGGAAACTAAAACTAGGGGACATAGTCTCAGAATAAGGGGCCGCCCATTTAAAACTGAGATGAGGAGGAATTTCTTCTCTCAGAGGGTTGCAAATCTGTGGAATTCTCTGCTCCAGAGAGCTGTGGAGGTTGGGTCATTGAATATATTTAAGGCGGAGATAGACAGATTTTTGAGCGATAATGGAGTAAAGGGTTATGGGGAGCGGGCAGGGAAGTGGAGCTGAGTCTATGATCAGATCAGCCATGATCTTATTAAATGGTGGAGCAGGCTCGAGGGGCCAAATGGCTGACTCCTGCTCTTATTTCTTATGTTCTTATCTAGGCTGACATTTCTGTGCAGTACAAATGAGTGCTGCATTGTTGAAGGTGCCATCTTTCAGACAAAGCAGTAAACTGATGCCTCATCAGGTGGATGGCACAATTCAAAGAATATCAGAAGTGTCTTAGCCAACAGTTATCCCTTAAATAGCATCATTAACATTGATCTACTTGTTTTCTGTGTGGCCGTCTGTAGGGAAATACAACAATATGGTGTATTTCCCTACCTTACAAATGCATCTACACATCAACAGTACTTCATTGGCTGTGCAAGTCAATGGGGATCATAGGGAAATCTATCTAGTGCCTGGCACAAAGGAAGAGGGTGTGGTTGTTGGAGGCCAGGACATCGCTGCATGAGTTCCTCAGGGCAGTGTCCTAGGTCCAACCATCTTCAGCTGCTTCATTAATGACCTTCCCTCCATCATAAGGTCAGAAGTGGGGATGTTCGCTGATAATTGCACAGTGTTCAGTTCCATTTGCAACTCCCCAGATAATGAAGCAGTCCATGCCCACATGCAGCAAAACCTGGACAACATCCAGACTTGGGCTGATAAGTGGCAAGTAACATTCGCGCCACATATGTGCCGGGCAATGAACATCTCCAACAAGAAAGTCTCACCACCTCCTTTTGACATTCAGCAGCATTATTATCACTGAATCCCACACCATCAACATCCTGGGGGTCATCATTGACCAGAAACTTAACTGGACCAGCCACATAAATAATGTGGCTACAAGAGCAGGTCAGAGGCTGGGTATTCTGCAGCGAGTGTCACACCTCCTGACTCCCCAAAGCCTTTCCACCATCTATAAAATGCAAGTCAGGTGTTTAATGGAATACTCTCCACTTGCCTGATACCATCCAGGACAATCCGTCCTCTTGATCAGCACCCCATGCACCACCATAAACACTAACTTCCTCCACCACCAACGCAGTGTGCAGTGTGTATCATGCCAAGTCTTCTTCAAAAGCCTCTTCTAAACCTGCAACCTCTACCACCTAGAAGGACAAGGGCAGCAGGCGCATGGGAACACCATCACCTGCAAGTCACACACCATACTGACTTGGAAATATTTTGCCGTTCCTTCATTGTCGTTGGGTCAAAATCCTGGAACTCCCTCTGTAACCACACTATGGAAATACATTCACCACATGGACTGCAGCGGTTCAAGAAGGTGACTCACCACCACCTTCTCAAGTGCAACTAAGGATGGGCAATAAATGTCACCTTGCTAGTGACACCCATACCCTGAGAATGATTAAAAAAAAATGTTATGGGATGTCTTGAGGCTGTGAACGGTGCTATATAAATGCAGGCTTGCTCTTTCTTCGTCAATAGTGCCATCAAGCGATATCTCCTCCCCAATAGTCTGCTCATCAATGCTCAGCTGGATTCTACCAGAACCTCTCCACTCCAAACATTGTCATAGCATCGATCCATAGATGGGAACAAGCGCTGAATTCCATGGGAAAGATGGGAGTAACTGTCCTCAACATCAATGCCGCATTCGACAAGTATAGAAGCAAGAAGACCAAGCAAAACTGGGTTCAATGGGAAACCCTCCAGTGGCTGGAGCCATATATAACTCACGGGAAAATGTTCGTGGTTGTCGGAAGCCAATTATCACGCCTCAGATCAACACTGCAGGAGTTGCTCAAGGCAACATCCTTGGCCCAAACATCTTCTGCTGCTTCATCACTGACATTCCTTCTTTCAGATGGTAAGGAGTGTGGCTGTTCACTGATGATTCTATCGTGATCAGATCCATTCTCTGATAGTTCCTCTGTGATCTCTACCATTGAGAAGGATCATCATCGCCTTCAAGCTCCCCTCCGAGTCACACATCCTGACCTGGACATATCACGCTGTTCCTGTATTGTTGCTGGGTCAAAATCCTGCAATTCCCTACCTTACAGCGTGGCAACAGCATCATCAGACGAGCTGACGCAGTTCATGGAGAAGGCCCATCACCACATTCTGAGGGCCATTAGGGATGAGCAATCAATGCCAGTGACACCCACATCCCAAGAACAAGGTAAAAAAAAAAAGAATTGTGATTGCTGAAGTGCACATGTGCCGGCCCAGTGCTGAGGGATCTTCCCTGCACTGTAAGTGTGGGCCCAAAACTACCCGGAGCCCAAGGGCAAGCTTCACCAATCAGTTTGATCGTGTAAAGAGGGAAAAGTTGTGTTTCTCTGGATGGTTTCTGCTGATTGAGCTTCTCATTGGTGATGCTGACTGACTGAGAGAATTTTCAGATCATCACTCACAAACAGTAAGCTGATTACAAAATCTCTCCACGGCCTCGCTCC
Organism: Pristiophorus japonicus; assembly: GCF_044704955.1. Taxonomy (NCBI): domain Eukaryota; kingdom Metazoa; phylum Chordata; class Chondrichthyes; family Pristiophoridae; genus Pristiophorus; species Pristiophorus japonicus. Next base: position 67,557,848 of record NC_091994.1, read on the forward strand.
TTCCTGTCTCTGTAATCTCCTCCAGCCCCACAACCCCCCCCTCCCCCCCATCCTGAGATATCTGCGCTCCTCTAATTCTGCCCTCCTGAGCATCCCAGATTATAATCGCTCAACCATTGGCGGCCGTGCCTTCTGTTGCCTGGGCCCCAAGCTCTGGAACTCCCTGTCTAAACCTCTCTGCCTCTCTACCTCTCTTTCCTCCTTCAAGACGCTCCTTAAAACCTCCCTCTTTGACCAAGCTTTTGGTCACCTGCGCTAATTTCTACTCGGTGTCAAATTTTATCGGATAATCACTCCTGTGAAACGCCTTGGGACATTTCACTACTTTAAAGGTGCTATATAAATACAAGTTGTTGTTGTTGTAATCAAATGTTCCAAACGGTGAAGGGGAGGATTGAACCATTGAGCAAAGTTCAGGACCTGGCCGTGGGGCTAGACAAGCAGTATCGGAGCAGCCGTGTGTTATACACAGAGTCTGATATTCAGATTCATTCAGACTGCAATCGGACAGAATATCTGGTGCTGTGTAAAATGGCCGGCCGATCCAATACTACACGTTTAGTGCCACTGCCCGAGATGAATTTTTAGCCCCAGATGTACTGTATCCCACAGAAAGCATTTCTAATCTAAAACCGAGAAACTAGTGTTTATGATATTAGTATACATGTTCATCTGTCTGCTATTTAAACTGTTTAAACTTTAGCATTGGCACTGTAATATTACAATATCAGTAACTTCAAGGCTTATAACTCCTGTCTAATTTTGTAAACTAGTCTCAATATGGGTTGTACACGAGTCACTTGACAACTACAAACGTCATGGCAACACTAATGAAATATGTTAAATTCAGCGACAAAATTAATGGAAAAGCTTGGAAATCGTGAAATCCAACCGTGCATAAATGTATTAAACTTGTAACGTCGTTTGTGCAGACAGTGCATTGTATGCTTGCTGTGTTGTGTGTTTATTGGATATCATGCAATCTTTGGGCTTTGATATAAAACTATTTCAAGGTTTACTTTTATGGTTGATGACACTGAGTTGCAGAGAAACAAAGTGGAAGGGTCATCGACCTGAAACGTTAGCTCTGTTTCTCTCTCCACAGAAGCTGCCTGGCCTGCTGCGTGTTTCCAGCATTTTCTGTTTTATTTCAGATTTCCAGTATCCGCAGATTATCGAACATCCAGCTAATTACTGGATCATTAACAGCGACCATAGAGCAGGGTTAGCAATGCACAGTGGACTGGGCCATTTTCTCATTAGCCAGGTTATTACATTACTGTTATTAGGAGCTCAGTTGTCTATCTGTTTTTAACATGAGGTTTAGCCTCAACCACCACATGTGGAGACGGGAATAGACTTCAGCAATTTAATGAAAATTGATATCTGCACATTAAAAATCGAGTATCAGTTGGACATGACTTTGCCTTACGGAGATTGCTCTTGGATTTTGAAGAATGCTGGGATAGGTGGCAATGCTAACTCAGGAGCTCATGACTTGGTCTACCAAAATATGGGAGTATCAGATTTGACAACTAGGAAGAGAAAAAACACTGATATTTAAAAAGTAACTTTCACATCCTCAGAATGTTCAAAGTACTTTTGAAGTGTAGTCACTGTTGTAATCTAGGGAAACGTGGCAGGCATCCTGTGCATAGCAAGCTCCCACAAACAGCCAGTTAATCTGTTTCTGGTGGTGTTGGTTGAGGATTAAATGGTGGCCCTCCCGCTTGTTTTGAAATAGCTCTATTTAATTACAATGGAAATCAAAATCAAAGAGATTCTATAATGGATGGCGGCTTCACAGCATCAGTCTCATACCAAGGTTGTAAATCTACCCCATAAAACGTTCTGGAATGACCTGATACACACATACTACATACTCACATATATGCTTCCTCTTCTCAATGCACCCCTTTGCTCTCTCTCGCTCTCTCTCTCATTCTCTAACATGGTGACAAAAAAGAAAAAAAAGACTTGCATTTATATAGCACCTTTCACGAGCACCGGACGTCTCAAAGTGTTTACAGCCAATGACGTACTTTTGGAGTGTAGTCATTGTTGTAATGTAAGAAATGCGGCAGCCAACTTGCACACAAGCACGCTCCCACAAACAGCAATATGATAATGACCAGATTATCTGTTTTTGTTACGTTGATTGAGGGATAAATATTGTCCAGGACACTGGGGATAACTCCCCTGCTCTTCTTCAAAATTGCGCCATGGAATCTTTTATGTCCACTTGAGAGAGCAGACAGGATCTCGGTTCAACATTCCATCCAAAAGACGGCATCTCCAACAGTGCAGTGATCCCTCAGCACTGCACTAAAGTATCAGCCTAGATTTTTTTGTGCTCAAGTCCCTGGAGTGGGACTTGAACCCATAACCTTCTGACTCAGAGTGGGAGGGGGGTTACTAGCCACTGAGCCACAGCTGACGTTGACAGCTGACAAGCAATGTTCCTGTAATTTTTCAGAAGGCCATTGGCCCCTATAATGGACTGCCCTGCCCGCTCATTACACTCTGCATGCACGGCTTATCGATTTAAAAGCTGACTGCGCGAGATCTGCCTCTGTGTGGCCATGCAGCTTAAAAGCAATATTGGTTACACGGCAACTCATATATTATGGATGTATGTTAGCGCACATACATAAGAAATAAAACAAGTCAATTAAGAGCACAAAAACAGCTTAAGAGGTATGCTGTATTAGCCATTGCAGAGACCTGGCTGATTGAAAGATAAATATTCCAGACTAAAAGCAACACAACAAGATGTCCCAAAGTGCTTTTGAAGTGTGGCCACTATTGTAATGCAGGAAACGCAGCAGCTAATGTCTGCACAGCAAGCTCCCAGAAATGTGATAATGACCAGGTCATTACAAGTCTTTCTTTCATTAAAGGGGCAAGGCCTGGCCAATGTAATCCACGAGCCAATACGAATTCCTTTCACCAATTCAATGGCACTATAAGCAGGAGGGGCTCTATTGCAATGATGAGCAGATTGTATGTCACCATCAGCCAAGAGGCCAAGTACCCTGGAAGTTGCCGCAATGTATTCATCCTACCCCAATCGGCAGTGTCACCATCATTATTGGTCACCACTAACCTCTCTTGATTGGGGCTGCTGACTATTCTGCTAATGGTGTCTCAGCAACCTTTGCAAATCAGAAACAGACCAATACTCGGGTTAGCATTTCATGTCAAGTTATTTGATCTTAATTTGGATTCTATTTAGAAGTGCACTCATTCTTAGACATTTAATTGCAAAATTCCAGGGTCATTTATGAATGTCAAGTGCGGTCTCTGCTTATTAATCATCATCAAAAACCTATGAATATTTGTGGTTTGGATACGATGGAAAAAGCCTCATTAATTATAATTACAGTTTCAGCCACTGGGTTTGTGAAATCTGAGATGGCATTAATGACTAGCAGTTTTTTGAAAGTTTAATTCCGCCACCTGTGGAGTGTGATGTAAAAATGGCCAAAAAGCGAAAAGCCTGAAGGACGTAGAGGGTGAAATTATCAGCATGGAGAAAGCTAATCATAAGAACATAAGAATTAGGAGCAGGAGTAGGCCAAATGGCCCCGTGGGTCTGTTCCGCAATTCAATAAGATCATCTGATTTTCAATCTCAACTGGACTTTCCCGCCCGATCTTCAGATCCCTTGATTCCCTTAATATTCAAAAATCTATTGATTTTAGTCTTGAATATACTCAAAGACTGAGCTTCCACAGCTCTCTGGGGCAGAGAACTCTAAAGATTCACAACCCTCTGAGTGAAGAAATTTCTCCTCATCTCTGCCTTTAAGGGCCTACCCCTTATCCTGAGACTGTGCCCCCTGGTTCTAGACTCTCCAGCCAGGGGAAACAACCTCTCAGCATCTACCCTGTCAATCCCCCTCAGAATCTGATATGTTACAATGAGATCACCTCTGATGAATTATTAATTGGATGATTTTCACCCCATAAGGGATTGAAAACAAACTGGGAGCCAAGGTGACAATTCTGACGGAGGAAGAGGGGGAAAAGAGAACTGATTGGGGAAGCTGATGGCGAGGGAGAGAAGCGGAGGGGTAGGGCTGGAGATTCTGAAGTATAGAGCGAGAAAATAAAGCCAAGTTAATCTGAAGAATGAGTCATTGAATCATACAATACAGAAGGGGGCAACTTGGCCCATCCTACTTGTGCTGGTTCTTTCAAAGAACTTTTCAATGATTCCTTCTTGCCTGCTCTTTCCCCAGATCAAAACCCTTCATCATTTTGAACACCTTTATTAAATCTCCTCATGGCCTTCTCTGCTCTAAGGAGAACAAGCCCAGCTTCTCCAGTCTCCATGTAACTGAAGTCCCTTATCTCTGGTACCATTATAATAAATCTCCTCTACACCCTTTCCAAGGTCTTGACATCCTTCCTAAAGTGTGGCGCCCAGAACTCGCCACAATACTCCAGCTGAGGCCGAAACAGAGATTTATAAAGGTTCAGCACAACTTCCTTGTTTTTCCACCACAATGGGCAGGAGAGGATGGGGGAGGGTTAAATTGGAGAAAATGTGAAACACGACCTCAGCCCTGCCGCGAGCATGCCTATGCCTGGTTTACCCGCGGTGATTGTGGGCAGGGCCGCGTAACCCGCTCCGGAGAGGAGGGCGCAGATTATAATATTGAATATTTAAATGAAGCTCCGATTTTGGGAGCCATGTGGATTTAACGGCTGCAGGTCGGGATTCCCAGGGCTCGGGAAGCCCGACAGATGAAGGGAGACAGGAAGTGGAGGATCCAGCAGGTAAGTGCCTTTTCAGCACTGCTTGTGGGCAAGGAGGAGCAGGAGTGATTCCCCCGGCTCGCCCTGGCATACCTATTGCCGCAATTGGCCCTCCTCCCTGCAATCTATCCCCCCGGGCTCTCCCCACGATCTATCCCCCGGGATCTCCCCAGGATCTATCCCCCGGAATCTCCCCGCAATCTCCCCCTCCCCACAATTACTCCCTCCCCATAATCTCCCCTCAATCTCCCCCTCCCCAAGATCTCCCTCTACCCACGATCTCCCCTTCCCAACGATCTCCCCTTCCCCAAGATCTCCCCCTCCCCAAGATCTCCCCCTCCCTCACGATCTCCCCCTCCCCACGATCTCTCCCTCCCCAGGATCTCCCCCTCCCCTTGATCTCCCCCTCCTCACCATATCTCCCTACGATCTCTATAATGGGGAACGGAGGACATAGCGATTATAAGGAACTTGGCGCAATTAGTATGAGTAAAGTAATAGTACTGGAGAAATGAATGGAACTAAAAGTCTGCAAATCCCCTGGACCTGATGACCTACATTATAAGGCACAGAGATAGTGGATTCATTGGTTTTAATCTTCCAGAATTCCCTAGATTGTAGAATGATCCCAGCGGATTGGAAGATCGCAAAGTAACCCCGCTGTTCCAGAAAGGAGGGAGAGAGAATGTAGTGAACCGTAGAACAGTTAGCCTGACATAAGTAACAGGGAAAGTGCTAGAATTTATTGGGCCAAAAATTCCGGCCTCACTGGGTGTGTACGAAGTGCGCATGGACCTGGCGAGGCCTCGCTAAAGCCGATTCTCAGCACACGATGTGCATGTGCCGAGAACTGGCTTTTCTGATCCGTCAGAATTTCTTTAGACAGATCGCACGCATCCCCACAGGAAGGATATTCATGGGGGCAGAGAGTGGGCTATTTCTCCAACTCCTGCCCAGTGAATGTCCGTCAAACTCTTACACCTGGTAAAAGTAGGCGCATAGCTTACTTTTACCAGCGTAACACTTTTAGAACATAAAATTTTTTAATTTAATCACTAATTTTTATATTAGAAACCCTGTCCATGAAGGTAAGTTTATTGTTAACCTAATTAAAACACATTAAAATAAAATTCCAAAAAGTACTTTTTTTTCTGAAAAATGTAATTACATTTAATTTCAATTAATTTTAAATATGTGAGGTGTTTTATTTATTTATTATGCTGTGTTTGGGTGTTTTAGGGCTTTTCTCATTGATAGTAATGGGAGCCCGTTCAAAACAGAGCTCCCATTTTTATCAATGAGAATACTGCATGTGATTGGTGGTCCCGGCTCATGTGACTCCAATATAGACGTCCATACATGGAAGACATTTCCCCGTGCACTACGCAGCGAATGGAAACCTCCCCCGAGATCCTACGTTCCTCCGGGACCAACAGATACTTTTGTAGATTTTTTCAGGTCGGAGGTGCTCGTAAGAAGGAAACCTCCGAACGCAATTTTCGGGCCATTATCAGGGACGTTGTAACAGGGCACCTAGAAAATCATAATATGATTGGGCAGGGAAATCATGTTTGATGAATCTGTTAGATTTTTTTTGAGGTTGTAGCTTGCAGGGTAGATAAGTGGGAACCAGTGGATGTGGTGTATTTGGATTTTCAAAAAGCATTCGCTAATGTGCCACACAGAATTTAGATGACAGGTGATCTCATTGAAACATATAAAATTCTTACAGGGCTTGATAGGATAGATGCAGAGAGGATGTTTCCCCTTGTGGGGAGTTTAGAACCAGGGGTCACAGTCCAGATTAAGGGGTCAGCCATTTAGGACTGAGAGGAGGAGAAATTTCTTCACTAAAAGGGTGGTGCATCTTTGGAATTCTCTACCCCAGAGGGCTGTGGATGCTCAGTCATTGAGTATATTAAAGACAAATATCAATAGATTTGTAGATATTAAGGAAATCAAGGGATATGGGGAGAGTGCAGGAAAATGGAGTTGAGGTAGAAGATCAGCCATTAACTTATTAAATGGCGGAGCAGTCTCGAGGGACCAAATGTCCAACTCCTGCTTCTATTTCTTACATTCTTAATTCTTATGATTTCTCCCTCCCTTCGATCTCTCCCTCCCCACTATCTTTCCCCCCCGTAAATGATTCCCACACTCTCTCCCCCATGATCACTCCTCCTGCAAACTCTCCCAGACCACCTCTCCCTCCCCACAATCTCGCCCCGCGATCTCTCCCTCCCTGAGAGCTCTCCCCCCACAATCTCTTCCCCGTGATCTTTCTTGCAGTGATCTCATCCCACCTAATTTTTTTGCCTTCTCTAGAACATAGTTATTATTTAAATGGAGAAAGATTGCAAAGTGCCGCAGTACAGCGTGACCTGGGGGTACTTGTGCATGAAACACAAAAGGTTAGTATGGAGGTACAGCAAGTGATCAGGAAGGCCAATGGTATCTTGGCCTTTATTGCAAAGGGGATGTAGTATAAAAGCAGGGAAGTCTTACTACAGCTATGTAAGGTATTAGTGAGGCCACACCTGGAATACAGCATGCAGTTTTGGTTTCCATATTTACGAAAGGATATGCTTGCTTTGGAGGCAGTTCAGAGAAGGTTCACTAAGTTGATTCTGGTGATGAGGGGCTTGACTTATGAGGAAAGGTTGAGTAGGTTGGGCCTCTACTCATTGGAATTCAGAAGAGTGAAAGGTGATCTTATCGAAAGGTATAAGATTATGAGAGGGCTTGACAAGGTGGATGCAGAGAGGATGTTTCCATTGATGGGGGAGACTAGAACTAGAGGGCATTATCAGAATAAGGGGCTGCCCATTTAAAACAGAGATGAGGAGAAATTTCTTCTCTCAGAGGGTTGTAAATCTGTGGAATTCGCTGCCTCAGAGATGTTTGGAAGCTGGGACTTTGAATAAATTTAACACAGAAATAGACGGTTTCTTAATCGATAAAGGGGTAAGAGCTTATGGGGAGCGGGCAGAGAAGTGGAGCCTAGTCAATGATTAGATCAGCCATGATCTTATTGAATGGCGGAGCAGGCTCGAGGGGCCGTATAGTCTACTCCTGCTCCTATTTCTTATGTTCTTATGTTCTTATAGGAAGGAGCATATGAACAGGAGTAGGCCATTCAACACATCGAGCCTGTTCCACCATTCAATTAGATCATGGCTGATCTGTATCTTAATTCCATCCACCTGCCTTGGTTCTGTAATCCTTAATACCCTTACATAACAAATATTTATCAATCACAGTGTTTACATTTTCAATTGGCCCCCAGCCTCAGCAGCTTTTGGAAGGAGGGAGTTCCAGATTTCCACTACCCTTTGCATGAATAAAAGCTTCCTGATACCAGCCCTGAATGGCCGAGCTCTAATGTTAAGCTTATGTCCCCCTGTTCTGGACCCCCCACTACAGGAAGTGGTCTGGGGTAGAAATTGCCCTCCACCGGAAACGGTGCGCAATGACCATTTTTGAAACTACCCTGTCCGGCGAAATTGAGCTCCTCGTGGTTTTTTTCCAGCGGGGCAGAAATGGATCATCACGGAAGTAGGAATGGGACGGAGTGCCCATAGTTGTTGCTCATCAGCGCCACGCTGATGCGTCACAACGTCCCTGCGGCCTGGCACCCAAGAGAGGGGTACCAGGCTTCACATTGGTGGCCCGACCAAGCCCGGGGGCATAATTGTCGGTCCGACTGGCTGTCGGCCAACAAAAAAAATAACATGGTGGCCGCGGCAGTGCGTCCTCCCCATTAAGGGCAGCCGTGCCGCCACTTCACACAGAGTGTACCGATGGCAAAAGTTGGCGGCGGCACCGACCGGCGGCGGGGCCACACCTGCGGGGCAATTTCATGAGGGCCGTTTCGCGAGGGTGTCCCCGCCAGGCGGTAAGGGGTCGGCAGCTGCACACCGCGGAGGGAGAATGGGCGGAGCTCTCCCGGACACCGCTCCACTCCTGAGGAAGAGCCAATTTCTAAAATGGCGGCTCCTCCGCGGAGAATAAATGTCCATTCCGCACTGCCCCATGGCTGCCACTTTCCAGCGGTCAGAGGCCTTATCGTGAGGGGCAATTTCAGCCCGTTTACCTCTATCTACCCTATCATATCATTTAAACACCTCAATCAGATCACCTCTTAATCTTCTGCACTTAATGGAATAAAATACAAGAATAGATTGCTGCTACACTCAATGGTCATGAATTCCAGATTCATGAAACTATTGTGAGAATTCCCACTTACTCCATGTGCCCCATGTAATCTCCTGATGCAACAGCAGGAGGCAGGAGCTGGGAGCTGCATTAAATTGCATTTGCCATGTGTCAGCCCATTTCACCAATCTGTCTATGTCCTACTGAAGTCTATTACTATGCTCCTCACTGCTTATTACATTTCCAAGTTTGTGTCATCTGCAAACTTTGAAATTGTGCCCTGTGTACCCAAGTCTAGGTCAGTAATATATATCAAAATGATCATTGATCCTAATACCGACTGCTGGGGTACACCACAGTGTACTTCCCTCCAGGCTGAAAAACAACCGTTCACCATGAATAGACAAAGCCTAGATTCCCTAGAGTTTAGAGGAATGGTAGGTGATCTATTTGAAACATATAAAATTCTTAAGGGGCTTACGAGGATAAATGTTCTGAGGATGTTTCCTCTGGCTGGGGAGTCTAGAACTAGGGACACAGGCTCAGAATAAGGGGTCGGCCATTTAGGATTGTGATGAGGAGAAATTTCTTCACTCAGAGGGTGGTAAATCTTTGGAATCTTCGACCCCAGGAGGCTGTGGATGTGCAGTCGTTGATTATATTCAAGACAGAGACCAATAGATTTTTGGAAACTAGGGGAATCAAAGAAAATGGAGATAGTGCAGGAAAGCATAGTTGAGGTAAAAGATCAGCCATGATCTTACTGAATGGTGCAGCAAGCTCAAAGGCCAAATGGCCGACTCCTGGTCCTATTTCTTATGTTCTTATGTACTCTCTGCTTTCCATCTCTTAGCCAATTCCATATCCACACTGCCACTGCTCCTTTAATCCATGGGCTTCAATTTTTCTAGCAAGCCTATCATGTGATGCTTTAACAAACACCTTTTGAAAGTCTATATACACAACATCAACCACATTACTCTCATCAACCCTCTCCATTATTTCATCAAAGAACTCAATCAAGTTAGTCAAACACAATTTGTCTTTAACAAATTCCTGCTGGCTGTCAGTTACCAGCCAATGTTTTGCAAGTGACAATTCATTTTATCCAGATTATTGTCTCTAATAGCTTACCAAACAATAACATTATGTTGACTAGCCTATGATTGCTGGGTTTAACCCTCTCTCCCTTTTTGAACAGGGGTGTAGCATTTGCAACCCTCCAGTCCTCTGGCACCACCCCTGTATCTAAGGAGGATTGGAAGACTGTGATCAGAGCCTCTGCAATTTCCACCCTGACTTCCCTCAGCAACTTTGGATGCATTCAATCCGTATCGGATGACCTCTCTACATTGTGCGCTGCCAAACTTTTATGTACCCCTTCTTTATCTATTTTTATCTTATCCTATTTCTGTACCCTTTCCTCTTTAACGCAGCATCCTCTTCTGTCGTGAAGACAGATGCAGAGTTCACATTTAGTACTTCAGCCATGCCCTCAGCCTGCACCAGAAGATCTCCTTTTTCATCTCTACTCGGCCCCACCCTTCCTTTGAATATCATTTTTCTATTTATATGTTTACAAAAGACTTTTATGTTTGCCACTATTCTTTTCTCATACACCCTTTGCCCTCTTATGAAGAATGACGTAAAAAGGGAAGTAAAGCAGGAGACGTTACTGGAATGAAGGAGAGATAGAGAGAGGACCAAAGAGAAGAAGGACTAAAGATTTTGAGCATTAATGGCGAGAGAGAGAGATGAAACTATCGAAGCAGAACTGGAAAAGCTGAATGAGAGAAACTAATAAATCAGAGGGCCCGAATTTGATGAAGGCCTCTGCCCGCCCAAGTGCCACCCAAAGGACTGCCAATGGTCACCGAGATACCGGACGGTACGCTGAGCGGGGTTTTCATTAGAGAGGTCCCTCAAAGGTCGGCGGCAAATGAGTGACTTACGCCACCAATCTGGGCGGCAGCGGGCGGGAGCTCTCATTCTCAGCGGCAGAGGCGCTTGCCCACGGAGGGGCGAAGAGGCTCGAAGAGCTGAAAAGCAAAAGCATTAAAAAAAAATAACAAAACGATCTGAGGGCCTTCAGGGGACTCCATCTAGGTAAGTCCCTGTAAAGAAAAAAATTACAAAAAGTGTACTAACCTTTTTTCCCCCATGTTCCTACTTGCCGTCAGGGACAGACCAGCCTCCAGCCAGTGGTCCACCTCCGTTCTGCCGCCGACTCCCACCGACTCCCGTTCACATCAGTATCGCAGCTCAGCGGGCGGGTGGTCAGTTGCGCGACTCGGCCGTCCGCTGATGTCAGCGGGCGCTTCCCGACGTCTCTCCCCTCCCGCCCGCTCCAGGCCACCTCGAAAGTTGCACTGGGCGGTTCGATGAGAAGAGTGTCGGCGGCAGTCGGCGGCAGTCAGTGGTAAGTGCTTCAATTTCAGGCCCAGAATCATTGAAGCAAAATGCTGCAGAAAAAAATACGAAATACCTTGTGGTCTATTTGAGTTTATGAAAATGAATAATTAGTTCTGAGCCAATATATTTTCAATTAATTTATCACAGTTAGCCTATGTTGCTGAACGAATGCTATCATGATTTATTATAGTAGAAATTGCAATGAATCTGGTTTCCTATTGGAGTGTGTTATTTAATGTGACTTTATTATAGGAGTTATTATTAAAGTTAATTTGCCTCCAAAGAATACACATTGAGAAAGGAATACATTATTTAATATGATTGACAAATAACCCTGAGGGCTGCAGGATTCTGGTTATTAGCAAGAGAGGTGGGCTTAACATGTACACCCTCTAAATCCACCACTAACTACTTTTAAACAATTACTCGATGTGCTGATCTTTACCCTTCCCTCATATAACCTACATCCATGGAAAAGATAACCTGAGCAGTTATATCATTGCAAGCCTTAACCCAAAATAATGTAGCCCAGGATTCATTCTCATCTCAGCAAAATAAACCTCACCTGTTTTTAGTTAAAGAGGTTCTCTGGTGACATGCTGGTTAAACACAGAAAGCTAGTAGGCAGGTACAGCAAGCAATAAGGAAGTGTAGTGAATGTAATGACTCAAAAGACTTGTTACTGTAAACTGCCTCAGGTCCAAACCTGATCCAACTTTATTCGCACACAAAGTAACCCGCGTGACATGGTACCCGCACTTATATATCAGTGATCGATGACCTCCGACAGTGGTGTCTCCTGGTGTCTGGTGATCCCAAGTATAAATACATAACAACATCCCCTTTCAAGATCTTAATATCAGTCTTTTTACAAATTAAGATGGCCTGGGACTTTCCGCTCACAAGTTGATCGTCTCAGTTCAACTTCAGTTCTAGGTGAGCGTTCTGAGTCAGTTGTGACTGAAGGCTGAGTAACAGATCTGATGGGAGTGGTAATGACCACGTCAGAGACTGGAGGTCCCATTTCAATAATGACAGCAAAGTCCTCTGATGAATGAACATTGGTTGGTTGGTCACTGACTGCATCTTCCTCAAGCGATTCCAGTTCATCCGTGTGCCGCAGTTTTATCTTACAACGTGTTTCCTGCATGTTTGCCCATTCTTGAGCACGACAATAAACACTCTGTTACCCTCCTTGGCTGTAACAGTACCGGCGATCCACTTTGGACCTTGACCATAGTTCAGTACATAAACCGGATCGTTGACAGAGGTGTCACGTGACACAGCAGCACAATCATGATACCCTTGCTGACTTTGACGTTTGTTTTCAACACGATCATTCAAATCGGGATGAACAAGAGAGAGCTTAGTCTTGAGACCTCTCTTCATCAGTAGTTCAGCAGGGGAGACCCCAGTAAGCGTATGAGGTCTGGTCCTGTAACTGAGCAGTATACAGGACAAGTGAGTGTGCAGTGAACCCTGAGTTACACATTTCATGCTCTGCTTGATCGTTTGAACAGCACACTCTGCTTGACCATTAAAAGCAGGATTGAATGGAGCTGACCTCATATGTTTAATACCATTGAGTTTAATGAACTCTTGAAACTCCAGACTTGTGCAGCACGATCCGTTGTCGCTCACAACAATGTCAGGCAAACCATGAGTAGCAAATATGACACGAAGGCTCTCAATAGTAGCTGTAGACGTACTGGATGACATAATAATAGACTCTATCCACTTTGAATATGCATCCACCACAACAAAAAACATCTTTCCCAGGAAAGGGCCCACAAAATCGATGTGGATCCTCGACCATGGTTTCGATGGCCATGACCAACGACTCAGCGGAGATTCCACTGGTACTTTATTTAGCTGCATGCAAATATTGCACTGATGCACATGATTCCAGATCAGAGTAAATTCCAGGCCACCATACATGAGCCCTAGCAATGGCTTTCATCATAACAATACCAGGATGAGTGCTATATAGTTCATGTCCAAATTTTTCTCTACCTATCTTAGGCAAAACTACACGGTTACCCCACAGTAAACAATCTGACTGAATGGACAGTTCATCTTTGCGACGGTTGTAAGGTTTGGTCTCATCACTCATTTCCGTAGGTATTGCAGACCAATCACCACTGATGACACAACGTTTCACAACTGATAAAATAGGGTCATGGCTGGTCCAGATCCTAACTTGTTGAGCAGTAACAGGGGTTTCTTCATTCTCAAAAGCATCCATTACTAGCAGTAGATCTGCAGGTTGAGGCATCTCCATATCTGGTTAGGGCAACGGCAGACGACTCAGTGCATCGTCACAATTCTCAGTGCCAGGTTTACGATGAATAACATAATCATAGGCAGACAATGTCAACGCCCACCTCTAGATATGGAACAATGCATTGGTATTAATACCTTTGTTTTCTGCAAAAAATGAAATGAATGGCTTGTGATCCATTTCGAGTTCAAAACGAAGACCAAACAGGTACTGATGCATCTTTTTGACCCCATACACACAGGCCAAAGCTTCTTTTTCTACCATGCTGTAAGCTCTTTCCACCTTTGACAAACTTCTCGAAGCATACGCAACAGGTTGTAGCTTGCCCAACTCATTTGCTTGTTGGAGTACACAGCCAACCCCATATGATGAAGCATCACAGGCCAATACAAGACGCTTACATGGATCATAATGAACAAGCAACTTGTTTGAACAGAGCAGATTCTTAGCTTTCTCAAAGGCTCTATCTTGAGACATACTTCAGATGCAGTTGTCACCTTTTCTGAGTAGCATGTTGAACGCTCTAATAAAGTGCTCAATCTGGGTAAGAAATTACCAAAGTAGATGAGTAGCCCAAGGAATGAATGCAGCTCCATCACATTCTGAGGCCTAGGTGCATTTTTGATGGCCTTGGTTTTCAAATCAGTTGGTCTGACGCCATCAGCAGCAATCTTCCTCTCCAGGAATTCAACTTCAGGTGCCATGAAGACACACTTCAAAAGTTTCAGCCTGAGTCCCAGTTTGTCCAGACGATGTAGGACTTCTTCAAGATTGTTCAGATGTTCAGTAGTGTCACAACCTGTGACCAGAATTTCATCTTGAAACACGACAGTTCTAGGAACGGACTTCAATAGATTCTCCATATTCCTCTGAAATATGGCTGCAGCCGAACGAATTCCAAAAAGACACCTGTTGTAGACAAACAGTCCTTTATGGTGTTGATGCAGGTGAGTTTCTTCGAAGTGTCAACAAGCTCCTGTGTCATAGGCTGACGTCAGATCCAGTTTAGTGAACGACTTTCCATCAGCTAGCATGGCGAACAGGTCACAGCCTTCGGTAACGGGTACTGATCCTGTTTCAAAAATCAGTTAATCGTAACCTTGTAGTCTCCACAAATCCTAACAGTGCTATCACTCTTCAACACAGGAACAATAGGACTAGCCCACTCGTTAAACTCAACTGGTGATATGATCCCTTCACGTTGTAGTCTGTCAAGCTCAATTTCAACTTCTCCCTCATCATATAGGGAACAGACTGAGCCTTATGATAGACAGGCCTTGCATCAGAATCTAGGTGAATCTGCACCTTGGCTCCAGTAAAATTACCAATGCCCGGTTCAAACAAAGAAGAAAACTTCTTCAACACTTGAGCACATGAAGTGTCATCCACCGATGACAACGCTTTGATATCATTCCAATTCCACTTGATTTTCTCGAGCCAATTCCTGCCGAACAGCATTGGACCGTTACCTGGGATGATCCATAATGGTAGGTCATGAACCACACGATCATATGACACCTTGACTACTGCACTGCCAATCACCGGTATGAGTTCCTTCGTGTAAGCACGCAACTTGGCATTCACTGGACTCAGCTTAGGCTTCACAGCCTCAGTGTCCCACAGCTTGTCGAATGTCCTTTGGCTCATTATCGACTGACTCGCACCCGTGTCCAGCTCCATTGATACAGGTACGCTATTCAGCTTCACATTAGCGATTATCGGCTGGCTCTTTCCCAAGAACGAATACAAACCGTACACTTCCTCCTCGGGTTGTGTATCTGGGCCAGCACTAGACTGGTCATCATCAGCAATGTGATGAGTGGCAGCACGCTTGCTCAGTTGTGGGCACATTCTCTGACGATGCTCCATTTTCGAACAGCCATTACAGGAGTACTGTTTAAACCGACACTGATGAGGCCGATGATTGCCCCCACAACGCCAACAGGGTGAAATCGGATTCGTGCTAGTTGGCAGACTTTGAGCAGCTGCAGGTTTCACATAAGCAGTCGAGTAGGCCCTGCCATAAGCAGCTCTGCCAAACGATGACACAATCTTGTTCACAGTACTTGCCGTGGAGCTCCGAATCTTCGATGATATCTGCCTCAAATTATCAGCAGTCATCATGCATGCCTGGGCAGTCGCGCTGGCCTTGCTCAAATCCAGCTGCTCTTCGGCCGATAACTTCCGAAGAATCACATCATGGTTGATGCCTATCACGAAGAAATCTCGCAGCATGTCTTCCAACACGTTCCCGAACTTACACGGCTCAGCAGGTCGGCGATGAATCCCGACACATCCTGGCCCTCAGCACGAACATGCGTGTAGAAGCGATAGCGTGAGATAATGATCCCCTCTTTTGGCTCAAGATGGTCACACACCAAGGCACACAAATCCCTGTATTCTTTGTCTGTTGGATATGCAGGCGAGAGAAGATTCTTCATGACACCATAAATTCCTAGAACTGTCGTGTTTCAAGATGAAATTCTGGTCACAGGTCGTGACACTACTGAACATCTGAACAATCTTGAAGAAGTCCTACATCGTCTGGACAAACTGGGACTCAGGCTGAAACTTTCGAAGTGTGTCTTCATGGCACCTGAAGTTGAATTCCTGGGGAGGAAGATTGCTGCTGATGGCGTCAGACCAACTGATTTGAAAACCAAGGCCATCAAAAATGCACCTAGGCCTCAGAATGTGATGGAGCTGCATTCATTCCTTGGGCTACTCATCTACTTTGGTAATTTTGGTGAAGAAAACCGCGTTGCGCCGAACTGCATCAGCCTCTCCCTCCATTTTGTTGGCCACAAAATACTGATCGAGGTGTTCGATAAAATCCGCCCAATCCTTGCCATCCGCGAATCTTTCCAGAATTCCAATAGTGCCCATTGTACATGCGAAGGTTCTTAAGTTAACTCGTTGCCAAATGTAATGAATTAAGTGACTCAAAACACTTGTTACAGTAAACTGCCTCAGGCGTAAACCTGATCCAACTTTATTCGTGCCCAAAGTAACCTGCGTGACATGGTACACGTGCGCGTGTACAGCCCAATGACCGCCGACAGTGGCACCCCGTGGTGTCTGGTGACCCAAAGCATAAATACATAACAGGAACACAAATGGCATGTTGTCCTTTATTGCAAGGGGGTTGGAGTATAAGAGTAAGGAAGTCTTGCTACAATGGAACAGGGTCGTGCTGAGACCACACCTGGAGTACTGAGCACAGTTTTGGTCTCCTTTTCTAAGGAAGGATATACTAGCCTTGGAGACGGTACAACAAAGGTTCACTAGATTGATTCCTGGGATGAGAGGGCTGTCTTATGATGAGAGATTGTGTAGAATGGGTCTATACTCTCTGGAGTTTAGAACAATGAGAGCTGATCTCATTGAAACATACACGATTCTGAGGGAGATTGACAGGGTAGATGTTGAGAGGTTTGTTCCCCTGGCTCGAGTGTCTAGAACTAGAGGGCACAGTCTCAGGATAAGGAGTCGACCATTTAAGGCAGTGATGAGGAGGAATTTCTTCATTCAGAGGGTTATGAATTTTTGGAATTCTCTGCCCCAGAGAGCTGTTGATGCTGAGTCTGAATATATTCAAGGCCGAGATAGATAGATTGTTGGAGTCTAGGGGAATCAAGTGATATGGAGATGAGGCGGAAAAGTGGAGTTAATGTCGATGATCAGCCATGATCTTATTGAATGGCGGAGCAGGCTCGAGGGGCAATACCTACTCCTGCTCTTATTTCTTATGTTCTTGTAACGGTCCAGTGTAGCTCAAAGCCTTAGAGTGCAGAAGGTCCCAGGTTCCATTTCAGTTTGTGCTGAAGTCATTGAGAACAGCCAGAACAGTAATTGGGAGCTACCATTATCACCAGTGCTCGGGGGCAGAAGGAATCAGTGGTGTAATGCCAACATGATCACTGATGACAGCACAGTGTTCAGTTCCATTTGCAAATCCTCAGATAATGAATACAGTCCATGCCGGCATGCAGCAAGAAATGGACGACATTCACGCTTGGACTGATAAGTGACAAGGCACACAAGTGCCAGGCAATGACTATCTCCAATAAGCGAGAGCCTAACCACCGTCCCTTGACTTTCAGCAGCATTACCGTCGCCGAATCTCTCACCATCAATATCCTGGGGGTCACCATTAACCAGAAACTTAACTGGCCCAGCCACATAAATACTGTTGCCACAAGAGCAGGTCAGAGGCTGGGTATTCTCCGACGAGTGTCTCACCTCCTGACTCCCCAAAGCGTTTCCACCATCTACAAGGCACAAGTCAGGAGTGTGATGGAATACTCCCCACTTGCCTGGATGAGTGCAGATCAAACAGCTCTCAAGAAGCTCGACACCATCCAGGACAAAGCAGCCTGTTTGATCGGCACCCCAACCACCATCTCAAACATTCACTCCCTCCACCACCGGCACACCGTGGCTGCAGTGTGTACCATCTACAAGATACACTGCGGCAACTCGCCAAGGCTTCTTCGGCAGCACCTCCCAAACGTGCGACCACTACCACCTTGAAGAGGACAAGGGCAGTGGCCGCATGGGAACACCATCACCTCCACGTTCCCCTCCAAGTTACACACCATTCTGACTTGGAAATATATCGGCCGTTCCTTCATCATCGCTGGGTCAAAATCCTGGAACTCCCTCCTTAACAGCACTGTGGGAGCACCTTCACCACACGGACTGCAGTGGTTCAAGAACGTGGCTCATCACCACCTTTTCAAGGGCAATTAGGGACGGGCAATAAATGCTGGCCTTGCCAGTAACACCCACATCCCAGGAATTAATAAAAAAGAACAAATGCTATGTTATCACACCCTTGGTATTTAACACAATATTTGTCATCGTCAGAGATAATGTTTCAGGTTGATGACACATCGTCAGAACTGGGAGATCTAGGAGAATTCGCTTGCTCATCTTTGAATAGTATTGTGGAATTTTTTACATCCATCTGAGAGGCCTTGGTTTAACATGTCATGCAAAGGCCAGTACCGCTGGCAGTGTAGCACTCTCTCAGTACTGCACTGAAGGTTCAACCCACACACTAGTCTCTGGAGTGAGTCTTGAATCCATGACCTTCTGACTCAGAGCCGAGGTTGAGCAGCAAGTGCTGTGGTTGCTTTCCCCTTTCCCTAGCTCAAGATTTCTGCATTGCCCCAACCACAACCAAATTGAGAACAACTAATTCAATATAACGCAGAGATCAAACCTGGGACTTCTGCTTTCCATGCCTGCAGCCACTATTGTTGGTGTATTTAAACCCTCAGTCGTTAGGGGAGTCATAGGGGAGTTATTTCAATTGATGTCTAAAACTATACCTGAGTTAAACATAATTATATTTTTTCTCTTCTGCTTTGTTTCACAGACATTGAAGGACAGTGCATTTCAGCACAAAAGTGGTTGAGCAAAATGGGCTCGAAATTCATTGTAGCCCAAGAATGGGCGGTATCAGTAGAAAAGTTGCAGAATTAGCACCAAGCACTAAAGCTTAAGACTGCACGCAAAATTTGTGCTCACTACTCAAAGAAATGATTGGGGCGCTAATTCAAATTTTAAAGGCCAAGCTCATTGGCATTACACCCAAAGGGTGGACCAATATTGGGTGCAGTATAATCACAAGTCATCAACGCCACAGGCTTTTTTCAGTTCTGGCTGTGCAGCTGCCTCAGCAAGCAGCAGCAGGTCAAGGAGCAGGAGCCGGAGGACTGACCCAGGTGTACTGATGGCAGGTCCCCGCCCCAGGGAGAGAGCCCGCAGATTCTACGATCGAGCATTGGAGGCGTTGGTGTTTGCTGTGGGGACACGGAGGGTGGTGCTCGACATGGCAAGTGGCAGGAGACCCTCGCCACAAGTCTTCCGCACCATGTGGAGGGAGGGAGTGCAGCACGTCTCAGGTAGCGTGTCTCGGGTTACGTGTTTCGGGCCCTCAGGCAGTGTGTCTCGGGCAGTGTGTCTCGGACCCTTGGGCAGTGTGTCTTGGGCAACGTGTCTCGGGCAGTGTGTCTCCGACAGTGTCTCGAGCAGTGTGTTACGGGCAGTGTGTCTCGGGCAGTGTGTCTCGGGCCCTCAGGCAGTGTGTCTCGGGCAGTGTGTCTCGGGCAGCGTGTCTCGGGCAGTGTGTCTCAGGCAGTGTGTCTCGGGCAGTGTGTCTCGGGCAGCGTGTCTCGGGCAGTGTGTCTCAGGCAGTGTGTCTCGGACAGTGTGTCTCGGGCAGCGTGTCTCGGACCCTCGGGCAGTGTGTCTCGGGCAGTGTGTCTCGGACTCTCGGGCAGTGTGTCTCGGGCAGAATGTCTCGGGCAGTGTGTCTCGGGCAGTGTGTCTCGGGCAGAATGTCTCGGGCAGTGTGTCTTCGTCTGTGTGTCGCGGGCAGTGCGTCTCGGGCTGTGTATCTCGGACAGTGTTTCTCAGGCAGTGTGTCTCAGACAGTACTGTGCTCCCAGGACTCACACACAGTTCAGGAAGAAATTCAACGACTTCATTCGGGTGGACAGGATGAGTGAATGCTTCACAAATGCTGCATACCACCATCTGAACCGCAGTCTTCACACACTGCCCAAAGCACCACACACCCGGCACTCAGCCACCAACAATCACTACCTACCAACACTCATAATCACATCTCACACCTGGTACACAATGAAAGCTATTCAACTATGGCAGGCACATCACCCAGACACATTGCTCCTCACTCACACACTTTCCTTTCTTTGCAGGCCCAGGTGGCGCACAACAGGAGGGAGCAGGAGCGCACAGGCCGGGGACAAGCCGACACCCAACCACTGACTGCGCTGGACAATCGAGATCTCCGCAAGGCCCTGCAAATCCCCTGGGAGGACAGAAGCACCAACATCAGTGTTCTCGCTCAGGCCAACATCCCCAGGATTGAAGCACTGACCACACTCGACCAGATCCGTTGGGCGAGCCACATTGTCCGCATGCCCGACACAAGACTCCCAAAGCAAGCACTGGACTCGGAACTCCTACACGGCAAACAAGCCCCAGGTGAGCTAAGGAAACGTTTCAAGGACACCCTCAAAGCCTCCTTGATAAAGTGCAACATCCCCACTGACACCTGGGAGTCCTTGGCCAAAGACCGCCCTAAGTGGATGAAGAGCATCCGGGAGGGCACTGAGCACCTCGAGTCTCGGTGTCGAGAGCATGCAGAAAACAAACGCAGGCAGTGGAAGGAACGTGCGACAAATCAGGCTCCCCACCCACCCTTTCCTCCAAGCACTGTCTGTCCCACCTGTGACAGAGACTGTAATTTCTGTATTGGACTGTACAGAGAACTCACTTTTAGAGTGGAAGCAAGGCTTCCTCGATTCCGAGGGACTGCCTATGATAGAGGTATGACTATCTGTGCTGAAGAATCGAGTGTGTTAGATTAGTGGGCACCAGGTGACGTCAGTGAGTGTGCAACGCTCACTGTCACCACGATCCACCTGACGTTGAGACGCCCGGCGATAACTGTTAGTGGCAGCGCTGTGGTTGAGGGGTGAGACTCGTTGGATTCGACTCAGCCCGGCGACAATGATCAAGTGCCCCGTTAGCGCCATCTATTGGCACTAACGGGAGGTGCTCAGATACCCATTTTTCCCCCTTTTACTTCCCAAAGAATACATTTATTATAAAGAACGGTCATTCAACTCATTTTACTGTTTTTGGAATCGTGTTGGGTGCAAACTGACTGCTGCATTTGGCTATATAACAACAGTAACCGCATAGCAAAGGTAATTCATTTTATACAAAGTGCTTTGGAATTTCCTGAGAGTGGGATAAGGAGGTTGTTGCAAATTTAAGTCTGCCGCAGATATCTTCTTGGATTCAGTGTCTTAGTCACTGCTGTAAATGATTTGAGCATCTTATTTTTATCGGAATTGACTTACTGCCAGATATCTTTTGCATGTGTATTTTACCCCCAAATTAGTGGGTCATTGAACTTGACTTAAACAACTCTGCAGCTGTTGTATTAAAACCTCAGAGTTACTGCGAAAGTCTCGTGATTTCAGTCAGACTTCTCTAAGAGTTTTACTATAAAAGCCGTCTGCCACATTCGTAAGCTAGAGCTGATCCAAAACTCGGCTGCCCGTGTCCTAACTCGCACCAAGTCCCACTCACCCATCACCCCTGTCCTCGCTGACCTACATTGGCGCCCGGTTAAGCAATGTCTCAATTTCAAAATTCTCATCCTGGTTTTCAAGTCCCTCCATGGTCTCGCCCCTCCCTATCTCTGTAATCTCCTCCAGCCCCACAACCCCCTCTCCCCGAGATGTCTGCACTCCTCTAATTCTGCCCTCTTGAGCATCCCTGATTATAATCGCTCAACCATTGGTGGCCGTGCCTTCTGTTGCCTAGGCCCCAAGCTCTGGAACTCCCTCCCTAAACCTCTTCACCTCTCTACCTCTCTTTCCTCCTTCAAGACGCTCCTTAAAACGTACCTCTCTGACCAAGCCTTTGGTCACTTGCGCTAATTTCCACTTATGTGGCTCTGTGTCAAATTTTTATCGCACGATACTCCTGTGAAGCACCTTGAGATGTTTCACCATGTTAAAGGCGCTATTAAATACAAGTTGTAGTTGTTGTTGTATATTGTGTTTCTCCCATTCTCCATTCCCACACCCCTATGCTCCTGTCTGCTCTGCTCTCCTCTGGGTTGCTGCCTCTACTAATCCTGTACTTAACTGTGGAAAGGAAGTTACCCCAGCATTACAGCAATATTGAGGTGCCCAATGTAGGTCTGCACTGCAGGAGGTCAATATTTGGTTTCAAGAGGTTGGAATGGTATCATTATAGAAAGCGATCACTAGACGCTTGAAACCACTTTGTCAAAGAGCTGATTAGTTCACCCAACAGCTTCCAGAGAATGTTGTAAGTCTTCAAAAATACAAATTGTATTATACAAATACAGGAGAGGCGGGACACACTGAGGAGCGTATCTCTCTCCCCAAGAACCAAATAAGCTGACAACAAGGAAATCATTTCAATTAGAATCGTAGAATCATAGAATGGTTACAACACAGAAGGCGACCACTCGACTATCAGCCAGTCCCACTCCCCTGCCTTTTTCCCATAGCCCTGCAATTTTTTTCCTTCAGGTACTTATCTAACTCCCTTTTGAAAGCCACGATTGAGTCTGCCTCCATCACCCTCTCAGGCAGCGCATTCCAGATCCTAACCACTCGCTGCGTAAAAATGTTTTTCCTTATGTCCCTTATGGTTCTTCTGCCAATCACCTTAAATCTGTGTCCTCTGGTTCTCAGCCCTTCTGCCAATGGGAACAGTTTCTCTCTATCTACTCTGTCCAGACCCCTCAAGAATTTGAACACCTCGATCAAATCTCCTCTCAACCTTCGCTGCTCCAGGGAGAATGACAATTGATTCAAGTTCAGAAAAAAGAAAAATAAATAAAACCCATCAACGTGCTGCACCATTTGCCCCATCCTTGGATGGATGACCTAGCGACTGAATGTGGGAAATTGTGGAGAATGCCAATAAACAAAGCAGAGCCTGGCACAGAGAGAAGGCCCACCCCAGATTGCTGTGTAATTCAACACTAGAGAGGACAGAGAGTGCAGGATGAATTGATACTCCATATAAGAGAAGGGCTGAAGTGCAGAGTCCATTCAAGCGACACTGGAATCCAAGGTTGTCTTCAGAGAGGTATTGAAGTGATTTACTGGCCTCTGATTGAAACAGACACTGAGACACACACACACTTACCAGTGTGATATGCACCAGTAGTTTCAAACCAGAAAGACACGGAGAAAATCCGGAGTGAGATCTGGTTCAAATAGAGGTTGAGAGGAATGGAATCCATCTTGTCTGTCCTAACTATTCTTTGAAATAGAGGGCTCAATGATATCTCGGAGCTGAGAAATGGGGTGGAGAGAGGGGGGGGAGGGGCGGGGGGTGGGGGAAGATTTCTAGACGGGAAACCTGGAGGTACGGGCTTCCCCCATGACCTGCTGAATGTAACGGCAGACATTGTTTTAATTATTTTCAACAGGTTTCCCACCTAACAGCCAGCCTGATTGACAGGCATTTAGATTGACAGCCTGATTGACAAGCGATTGATTGTCGAGCTGAAAAGCAGCTGGGGAGTGAATGGGACATTGGGGGCAGGGAGGGGAATGGAACATGGGGGGTGGGGGGAGGGGTTGGAATGGGACGTCGGCGGGCAGGGGGAATTTGGTCGGGGAATGGGACATGGGGGGAGGGGGTTGAACATCGGGGTGGGGGGCTTGGCCAATCGTGGGGCTCTGATCACCTGCTGGTTAAGAGGTGAGCTTGATGGGCCATGGGGAAGGCCCCTGCTCCTCGTTGCCCACAGGCAGTGCTGGAAAGGCCCTCACTTGATGGATCCGCGCTGACCTGATGGGATTCCCGGCCTCCAAGTGTTAAAAAGAAATCCTGAGTTAAAATGGAGGGAGGCTGCGTCCATAATATTTTACTGATGGACCCGCTCCCTGACCCGCCCACGCCCCTGACCCGCCCCCTAACCCGTCCCATGACCCGCCCCTGACCCGCCCACGCCCCTGACCCGCCCCTCTGACCCACCCCATGATCCGCCCCCTGACCCGTCCACGCCCCCCACCCGCCCCCGACCCGCCCCCCCTACCCACCCCCAACACACCCCCTGACCCACCCTCCCTGACCCACCCCCCCTGACCTGCCCCCTGACCCGCCCCCTGACCCGCTCCCCGACCCACCCCTGACCAAACCCCCCCTGACCTGCCCCTCAGCCCGCCCCCCCACCCACCCCCAATACACCCCCTGACCCGCGCCGTGAACCGCCCCCTGACCCACCCACCCTGACCCGCTCCCTGACCAAACCCCCCTGACCCGC
This sequence comes from Pristiophorus japonicus, assembly GCF_044704955.1. Taxonomy (NCBI): domain Eukaryota; kingdom Metazoa; phylum Chordata; class Chondrichthyes; family Pristiophoridae; genus Pristiophorus; species Pristiophorus japonicus. The sequence goes on from NC_091994.1 coordinate 67,582,323, forward strand.
CCCCTGACCCACCACTGACCCGCCCCCTGACCCGCCCCCCTGACCCGCCCCCTGACCCGCCCCCTGACCCACCCCTGACCCGTCCCCTGACCAAACCCCCCCTGACCTGCCCCCCGACCAGCCCCCCCCACCCACCCCCAATACACCCACGCCCTGAACTGTCCCCTGACCCACCCACCCTGATCTGCCCCCTGACCAAACCCCCCCGACCCGCCCCCTGACCCACCACTGACCCGCCCCCTGACCCGCCCCCCTGACCGGCCCCCTGACCCGCCCCCTGACCCACCCCTGACCCGTACCCCTGACCCACCTCCATTAAAACCGGAAGTGATTGAGTTGGAGGTGAGTTTCCCGTTTGTTTATTTACAACCCGCCCTGGGGGTTAAAATTACACCTAGACTGTCTGATAAAAAGGGGAAAGAATTACCAGCTGAGGTATTTAGTACATCTCAATCACCATTCAACTCATGGGAATCTGAGCAGTTTGTGGAACAGTGTGACTGAAACCATGTCTCCAGCTCACCAAGATACCCACCATCAAATGGTGAGATGGGCAGCACTGCCATCACTGCAAAGGTGCTGTCTGGAAATGCATGAGCCCAGAAAGTCCCAGACCTCACTCTTCTTAACACATACAATGCATCAGTTAATATACCGGACAGCTCACCATCTCAAAGATGATTTGTTAGCGGAAGCGAGACGCCTCTCTACAGCAATGCGCTTCTGAGACTGAGTCCAGAAAATGATGTAACACAATCGCTCCAACCCAGGAAAGCCAAACAGGTCCAGTTCTGAAGTGATGGTTCCAAAGTGCTCGATGAGCTTTGAGAAGGAGCAGTTGTTAGAATTCAGCCAATGGACGTCAGCACACGGGGAGCAGTGAGTGGGTATCAGGTTCTCTAAAGAACTGAAAATAGAAAGGTCTTCAGGAGAAATCTGAGACAAAAATGGAGAACAGAATCATAACAACGTCGAATAATAATCTCCTCTTAGTCTCCGTGCTCCAGCAGAATAATCGCAATATCTCTAGCCCCTCCTCATAGACCAGTATAGCACAGAAGGGGGCCATTTGGCCCATCCAGACTGCACCGGCTCGTTCGAAGAGCAACCCAATTAGTCCCACTCCCCAACTTTCCCCACATCCCGGCAACTTTTTCTCCTTCAGTATTTATCCAGTTCCCTTTCGAAAGCTACTATCGAATCTGTTTCCACCACCCTATTGGGCAATGCAGTCTCCGCCCAGGTTAAAATTGGGACTCATGCTTTGACTTTGAGGCCTTCGGAGGGAGATGGTGGGAGAAAGGAAACGTAAGCTGCACTACAAAGCACTGTGCACTGAAGGCTGAAGGAGAATATTGCTGCACAGATCAGCAAAATCAATTCAATTCAACAAGCACTTACTACCCAGTGGGACTGGCTCTTAACTATTCCCAGGAACAAACTTTTTGAAGGTTTCGAACATGGGATATTAAATAAAGAGAAAATGCTGAAAGTACACAGCAGCTGCATTAACAAGAGGATGATCCCTGGTCTCAGAGAATTGGCTTATAAAGGAAGGCTGGACTAACTGAGGCTCAGTGTAAGGACATTTCTCTAGCTCCATGGGGGCTGTGCAGGCACTCCGGCTCCGACATCACCGTCAGAGGATGCTCAGACAAAGACAAAGGCAGCACCAATTACAGAGGGACAGGAAACATAGAAACATAGAACATAGAAAATAGGTGCAGGAGTAGGCCATTCGGCCCTTCGAGCCTGCACCACCATTCAATAAGATCATGGCAGATCATTCACCTCAGTACCCCTTTCCTGCTTTCTCTCCATACCCCTTGATCCCTTTAGCCGTAAGGGCCACGTCTAATGCTGTCTTGAATATATCCAACGAACTGGCATCAACAACTCTCTGCGGTAGGGAATTCCACAGGTTAACAACTCCTTGAGTGAAGAAGTTTCTCCTCATCTCAGTCCTAAATGGCTCATCCTTTATCCTAAGACTGTGTCCCCTGATTCTGGACTTCCCCAACATCAGGAACATTCTTCCTGTATCTAACCTGTCCAGTCCCGTCAGGATGTTATATGTTTCTATGAAATCCCCTCCCATCCTTCTAAACTCCAGTGAATAAAGGCCCAGTCGATCCAGTCTCTCCTCCTATGTCAGTCTGGTGAACCTTCGTTGCATTCCCTCAATAGCAAAAATGTCCTTCCTCAGATTAGGAGACCAAAACTGAACACAATATTCCAAGTGTGGCCTCACCAAGGCCCTGTAAAACTGCAGTAAGACCTCCCTGCTTCTATACTCAAAACCCCTAGCTATGAAGGCCAGCATACCATTTGCCTTCTTCACCACCTGCTGTACCTGCATGCCAAATTTCAATGATTGATGTACCCGGACACCAAGGTCTCATTGCACCTCCCCTTTTCCTAATCTGCCGCCATTCAGATAATATTCTGCCTTCGTGTTTTTGCCCCCAAAGTGGATAACCTCACATTTAGCCACATTATACTGCATCTGCCATGCATTTGCCCACTTACCTAACCTGTCCAAGTCACCCTGCAGAGGTACAGGGAGAGGCCCATGGATCAAGGGAGAGGGAGAGCGAGGGACAGGGAGAGGCACAGGGAAAGGGAAAGGGACAGGGAGAGGGGCAGGGAGTGGGAGAGGGACAGGGAGAGGGAGAGGGAGAGGGACAGGGACAGGGACAGGGAGAGGGAGAGACCCATGGATCAAGGCATAGAGAGAGGGACTGTGGGCATAGAGAGAGGGACTGTGGTGTCCTTACACCTTGCTATAGAAGCACACAAGACATGTACTGCAGACAAGGTCACAATGTGACCTGAACCTTTATTCCCAGGACCAAGAAGTAATGACCCTCCATGGGACCTCCCTTTATATACTTGGATGACCAGCTGAGGAGTGTCTCCCACAAGTTCACCCCCTGTGGTCAAGGTGTGCATTACTCAGGTATATACAGTGTACAGTGTTGTTCCATAAAGGTTACAGATGTGTGAAGGTTACAAGCATGACATCATCTCCCCCCAACGTCTTTGGGTCAAAGATTGAGTCTTTCAGGCGGTCGACGCTCTCTCGTGGAGCGCCACAGTTGGGGCTCTGGTGGTTGGGCCTTGGCTTGCGTCTCTATCGCCTGAGGTGATTCCGGCCTGTACGGGCTGGCTGCAGGGACTGTGCATGCTGGTGAATGTCCTTGTTGCTCGTTCTCTGGCAGTGGTGTGGATGGCATCTCATGATCTTCCTCAGGTTCCTCAGTGTCCATGCTGAACCTTGACTTTATTTGGTCCAGATGTTTGCGGCATATCTGCCCATTATTAAGTCTGACCACTCTGACCCTATTCCCCTCTTTGCCAATTACAGTACCCTCAAACCACTTGGATCCCAAGGCATGATTGAGAATGAATACAGGGTCATCGATTTCTATGCATCTCCCCACTGAGTTGCGATCATGGCACTCGATTTGGGACTGGCGCTTGCCCTCAACAATGTCTGACAGGGCTGGATGAATGAGGAACAGCCGCGTTTTAAGCGTGCGTTTCATGAGTAGTTCCACGGGCGGGACTCCCGTGAGCGAATGCAGGCGGGATCTATAGGCCAGCAGGACGCGCGATAGGCCGTACTGAAGGGAGGGTCCTTGAATCCGGAGCATGCCCTGTTTTATGATTTGAACCGCACATTCCGCCTTGCCATTGGAAGCCAGCTTGAACGGTGCTGTCCTGACGTGTTTGATACCATTACCCGACATAAACTCCTGGAATTCGTAGCTGGTGAAACACGGGCCGTTATCGCTAACCAGGATGTCCGGCAAGCCGTGGGTCACAAAGACCGCGCGCAGACTCTCCATGGTGGTGGATGTCGTGCACGAATTCAATATGATGCATTCGATCCATTTCGAGTATGCATCGACAACAATCAGGAACATTTTTCCCATGAACGGGCCTGCGTAGTCTATGTGAATACATGACCATGGCCTGGTGGGCCAAGGCCACGGGCTGAGTGAGACCTCCCTGGGGGCATTACCCTGCTGAGCACATGTCGTGCACCTGCGAACCCAGTGTTCCAGGTTTGAGTCAATTCCCGGCCACCACACATGTGACCGGGCAATGGCCTTCATTAGCACGATGCCAGGGTGCTCGCTGTGGAGTTCCCTGATGAATGCCTCCCTGCCCTTCTGGGGCATGACTACCCGGCTGCCCCATAGCAGGCAGTCAGCTTGGATGGAGAGCTCATCCATCCGTCTGTGAAACGGCCTGACCTCCTCGGTGCACGCTCCGTGTGCGGGCGCCCAATCCCCAGTAAGGACACATTTCTTTATCAGGGATAGGAGAGGATCTCTGTTGGTCCAGATTTTGATCTGGAGGGCTGTGATGGGGGAGCCTGCGGTGTCGACAGCCTCAATGGTCAAGACCATCTCCACGCTTTGTTCTGACGCCCCCTCGGTGGTCGCCAGTGGGAGTCTGCTGAGCCCGTCAGCGCAATTTTCGGTGCCTGGCCAGTGCCGTATGGTGTAGTCATACACAGTCAGCGTGAGAGCCAATCGCTGTATGTGAGCTGACGCATTGGTATTGATAACGTCCCTGTTGTCCGACAGCAAGGCTAACGGCTTGCGGTCCATTTCTAACTCGAACCTTGTGCAAAAAAGGTACTGGTGCATCTTTTTCACCCCATAGACACATGCGAGTGCTTCCAATTCAACCATCCCGTATCCCCTTTCGGCTTGGGAGAGCGACCTGGAGGCATAAGCCACAGGTTGGAGTTGGCCCTCATCATTACTCTGCCGCAACATGCACCCCACCCTATAGGTGATGCATCGCATGTCAAAAACAATTTCTTACAGGGGTCATACAGGGTCAATAACTTATTAGAACAAAGCAGGTTCTGCGCCTGATTGAAAGCCCGTTCCTGCCAGTCCCCCCAAAACCATTCGCAACCCTTACGCAGGAGCACGTGTAGCGGCTCCAGCAATGTACTTAACTTCGGCAGAAAGTTCCCGAAATAGTTCAATAGTCCCAGAAATGAACGCAACTCTGATGTGTTGCCGGGCCTGGGCGCACGACGGATCACCTCCATTTTGGATTCGGTAGGCCGGATCCCATCTGCAGCAACCCTCCTGCCCAAAAACTCGACCTCTGGGGCCAAAAACACACACTTGGACTTCTTTAGTCACAAGCCTACCCGATCCAGTCGGCGTAGCACCTCCTCCAGGTTGTGAAGGTGTTCCTTGGTGTCTCGACCCGTGATTAGGAAGTAATCTTGGAATACGATTGTTCCAGGGATGGATTTAAGCAAGCTTTCCATGTTCCGCTAGAAGATAGCGGCCGCTGAAGGAATGCCAAATGGTCATCTGTTGTAAACAAATAGCCTCTTGTGCGTAGTGATGGTGGTCAGAAGCTTGGATTCTTCAGCCAGTTCCTGAGTCATGTAGGCCGAAGTGAGGTCCAACTTGGTGAACAGCTTGCCACCTGCCAGTGTGGCAAAAAGATCCTCCGCTCTCGGAAGCGGGTATTGGTCCTGTAGTGACACTCGGTTGATGGTGGCCTTGTAGTCGCCACAAATCCTGACCGAGCCATCCGCTTTAAGGACAGGAACGATGGGGCTTGCCCAGACACTGAATTCAACAGGCGAAATTATGCCCTCTCTTAGCAGCCTGTCCAACTCGCTCTCAATTCTCTCACGCATCACATACGGCACGGCTCTGGCTTTGTGGTGCACTGGTCTGGCATCCGGGGTGATGCGTATCACTACTTTGGTGCCCTTAAAAGTCCCGACACCTGGTTGAAAAAGTGGCTCGAATTTCTGTAGGACCTGTGAGCATGAACTTCGCTCCACAGATGAAATGGCGTGCACATTCCCCCATTTCCAGTTCATCTCAGCTAACCAGCTCCTCCCCATGTGCGCGGGACCATTCCCCGGGACAATCCAGAGTGGCAGCCGGTTCTCCGATCCATTGTGTGTGACCACCAAGTTTGCACTGCCTAGTACTGGGATGATCTCTCTGGTGTACGTCCGTAACTGCGTGTCAATGCGTTCCAATTTGGGCCTGTTAGCTTTGAGTGGCCATAGTTTTTCAAATTGTTGGGCACTCATAAATGACTGGCTAGCTCCTGTGTCCAGTTCCATGTGTACCGGGATGCCATTTAATAGAACTTTCATCATTATAGAAATGTATAAGATTCTGACGGGACTGGGCAGGATTGATGCAGGAAGGATGGTCCCGATGTTGGGGAAGTCCAGAACCAGGGGACATAGTCTTAGGATAAGAGGTTGGCCAATTAGGACTGAGACGAGGAGAAATTTCTTCACTCAGAGAGTTGTTAACCTGTGGAATTCCCTGCCGCAGAGAGTTGTTGATGCCAGTTCACTGGATATATTCAAGAGGGAGTTAGATATGGCCCTTGCGGTTAAGGGGATCAAGGGGTATGGAGAGAAAGCAGGAAAGATCAGCCATGATCTTATTGAATGGCGGTGCAGGCTCGAAGGGCCAAATAGCCTACTCCTGCATCTATTTTCTATGTTTCTATCATCAGTGGTATTTTGGTATATGAGCTGTGGACATCTGCCACATGAACCCTCTGGACTTCAACATTCATAGCTTGGCCCCAAGCATCACCCTGCCTTGCAGACCCCTCGTCTGGTTCCTCTGCCTCGTAAACTAGCCTCGCTGTGGGCTTTCTGCACATTCTGGCGAGATGTCCTTTGAAGTTACAGTTTCTACAGATAAATTGTTGAAACCTGCAGGTTCTCGCAGTATGTCTGCCACCGCACCTCCAGCATGAGCTGAGGTTGTTGTGAACAAAGGAACTGTTAACAGGCATTCCTCTCTGATTGTCTCTTTGATTACTCCTGATCACTCTGTTGCTGAGTGTCAATCCCGGGATGCATTGTCCCTTGTGATGGCATGAATTGCCGATCCCCCCGCCATTGTCTCTGTTGCTGGCCCACCCTAGAGTCTGTTGCTGCCGGGGCAGTGTCGAATTGCCCTTGCCTGCCTGCAGGGTTCTGAGTCTCGTTAACAATGTTAACCCCCTGGTCCATCGCAACGTTGGAACCAGGGCTGCGCGCATAAGTTATCTTGGTCTCCTCTTCTCCTGCCATGAAGGCCTGAGCTATCAACGTTGCCCTTTCCAAAGTCAAGTCCTTGGTCTCAATAAGCTTCCTGAAAATCCCGGCATGACCAATGCCTTCAATGAAGAAATCCATTAACATCTCCCCCCTGCAGGCATCTGTGAACTTACAGAGGCTGGCCAAAAGCCGAAGGTCTGCAACGAAGTCCGGTATGCTTTGTCCCTCCCGACGTTTGTGTGAATAGGATCGGTGTCGGGCCATGTGTATACTGCTCGCCGGTCTGAGGTGCTCACCGATCAGTGTGCTGAGCTCTTCAAAGGACTTGTCCGCCGGCTTCTCGGGTGCGAGCAGGTCTTTCATCAGCACATATGTCTTGGATCCACAGCTGGTCAGTAGATGCACCCTCCGCTTGCCAGCCGCTTCCTCTCCCAGCCAGTCCTTCATGATAAAGCTCGGCTGGAGCCTCTCAATGAAGTCATCCCAGTCCTTACCGACTCAGTACTGTTCCTTTGTGCTACTGGTGGCCATCCTCGTGGGTCGTTGATTCCCATTTCTCGTCGCCAAATGTGGTGTCCTTACACCTTGTTATAGAATCACACGAGGCATGTACTGCAGACAAGGTCACTATGTGACCTGAACCTTTATTCCCAGAACCAAGAAGTGATGACCCTCCATGCGACCTCCTTTTATATACCTGGATGACCAGGTGAGGAGTGTCTCCCACAAGTTCACCCCCTGTGGTCAAGGTGTGCATTACTCTGGTGTGTACAGTGTATAGTGTTGTTACATAAAGGTTACAGTTGTGTGAAGGTTACAAACATGACAGGAACAGGGAGAGGGACAGACAAAGACAGGCAGCAGGACGTGGAGAACCAGAGGCAGTAGCACAGGGAGAAGCACAGCAACATGTTGCCAGAGGAAGAAGGCACCACAGGCCAGATAACAGGAGGCCTTACCCTCCCTGGGTATTCCGGCAGCAGTTCTCCAACATCAGTTTCACTGAGGAACTGTGTGTGCGAAGGCTGCATTTCATGAGGAACGTGGTCACAGAGCTCTGCCACCTCCTACAACCAGACCTCGAGCCTCAGACCAGCGTGAGGACGGCTCTCTCAGTGGCAGTCAAGGTCACCATCGCACACAATTTCTATGCCAATGGATCAACAGGAGACATAACATAAGAAATAGGAGCAGGAGTAGGCCATACAGCCCCTCGAGCCTGCTCCGCCATTTAATACGATCATGGCTGATCAGATCATGGACTCAGCTCCACTTCCCAGCCCGCTCCCCATAACCCCTTATTCCCTTATTGTTTAAGAAATTGTCCATCTCGGTCTTAAATTTATTCAATGACACAGTTTCCACAGCCCCCTGAGGCAACGAATTCCACAGATCTACAACCCTCTGAGAGAAGAAATTTCTTCTCATCTCAGCTTTAAATGAGTGGCCCCTTATTCTAAGATCATGCCCTCTAGTTCTAGTCTCCCCCATCAGTGGAAACATCCTCTCTGCATCCACCTTGTCAAGCCCCCTCATAATCTTATACATTTCGATAAGATCACCTCTCATTCTTCTGAATTTCCAACATCTCCAATATCTCCCAGTTTGCCATCCATTGCTCCATCCGCGAGGACACAGATGCTCTGTACAGAAGGAGGAGGGACTACATCTCCTTCTCCATGAGCAGAAAGAAGCAGCACGAGTGGCATGTGGCTTTGCCAGGAGAGCGGGCTTGCCCACGTCGCTCTGAGGGCACTGCATAACAATCCTGAGATCTTCCATAACCACAAAGGCTACCACTCACTGAATGTGCAGTTGGTGAGCAACCACACATGCAGAATCCTCACCGTCAATGCCCGCTATCCTGTCAGCAGCCACGATGCCTTCATCCTCGCGGCTGGCTGCTCAGAGACAAGGGCTATCCGCTTGATCATGACTCCCCTCTACAACCCCACCATTCCTGCCCATCGCTCATACAATGAGAGCCATGCCGCCACCAGGAACATCATTGAGCAGACCATCGGAGTGCTCAAGCAACGGTTCCGCTGCCTTGACCTCCAGTACTTGCCTGAGCAGATGTCCCTGTTCATTGTCGCGTGCTGCACAACCTGGCCATCATGAGGATGCAGCCATTGGCACCAGGCATAGCCGCACCACCTCAGGAGGAGGAGGAGGAGAGGAACCTGCGATGGAGGAGGTAGCGACTCCACGTGATCCTGCACGCGACCGTCTTATCAGAGCTCATTTCCACTGATTTCTATTCCACTTCTCGGTTCCTCTGGACGGCTCCATCACCACATCCATTTGCCCTTCCATACCAAAGGCACAAGACTGAAATGAGAGACAACAGCAAACATTAAACATTCCAATCACCATTATCAAACAATAATACGATATATAAATGTGTATTTATTCATCACCCAAGTGCATTTCCTCACAGCCCCTCTTTCGTTGACCTGCTTAAATACCCCTCCTCAGTGTGTCCCCAGTGGCTGCAGCAGGGCTGATGGAAGGCTGCTAAGTGTCGAGGCCAGAGATACAGACGGCCTTGCAGGAGGCCCTCACCCAGCTCTGGGCCTGGAAGGCCCAGCTGTAGGCTGCACCACCTCAGGCTGGGCGGCGGCAGTCTGGGCTGGCTGGGTGACAGGCAGCGACAAATGCAATGGCGGAGTGGCAGTGGTGGGATCAGGAAAGCTGTCATCCTGAGAGAGGACAGCAGGTTCCTGCTCCACTGACCCACTGCCACCCTCCTGGGGCAACACCTCAGCATCCCCACCAATCTGCTGGACCACAGATTGGTGGGCTGCTGCGACACCGTGAGATCCCCGGTGGACTGCGATGGACCCAGCAAAGATGGCAGCAGTCAGAGTTTGCGTGGCATCCAGCTGAGACTGCGTGAGAGCAGTCTGAGCTTCCATGTGAGCAACCATTGACTGTATTGTAGCACTAAGACTTTGCGTTACTTCTGCCTGTGCTGCAATGGAAGCTGCCACATCGCCCATAACACGTGTCATGAGGTCTGGATCCCCATGGTCTATCTGAGAGTCCACCATCATCTGCAGAGTGGAAATGATGGGCTCCATGGTGTGCGCAGAGCTGTGTGCAATGTTGGAGGTGGACTCCTCCACGCTGCTTACCATTGCCGACAGGCTCTCGGGCACCCTTGCCATTGCACCTATAATGTCGGAGTGCATGGCCATCACCCTTTGTGAGAATGCCTCCCCAGCGATGTCCTCATTCGAGTCCTGTGCCGAAGACATTGCATGTGAACTCGCCCTCTGGGAAGATGGCACCTGAGGTTCCCTTTCCCCTTGGCCTTGTTACAGCCCGCTAGGCCCTAGTGCATTACCCACTCTACTAGCCTAACCTCCAAGGAACGCGTAGTGCCAGTCTCTGAGCTGGTGCCTGTGGGTGAGAGAAGCAATGACACAGTGCTTGGCTCCTCCTCCTCCTTCTCCCCGTCCCCCACGTCTTCTCCCTCGTGACTGGGTTGGTGGCACTTGGACACAGGCTGCTCATCTGCTGCATGGTTTTCTGAAAGCATAAATGGCACAAGAGTCGCATTCTAGTGAGGGCAGGTGGGTGGGAATGGAGCAAGGAAGGCAGACATTATGAGGAGCTGGAAAGTGACAAGGCCTTCTGGTTTATCGGGGAGGTGGGATGAGAAAAGGAGAGGGGATAAAGATACCGTTGTTGCCCCCAGTGGGCTCGACATCTCCGCCGGCCACAGCGCCCACCACCTGCGGACCAATGAACCGCAGCACTCGCTCCCCCAGGTTGAAAAGCTGGCGTAGTTCAGCTTCCCCCCTCCAGTCCGCTGCTGTTCCATTGGGGCTGTGTGCCATCTTGGCCTGCAAAAGAAAGGGGTAAGTGTCCAGTTATGTATGTGGAAGATATGCCTGTCATGGTTAAATAGCTGTGAATGTAGGTAAGGCACAAAATGAGGCTGTGTGTAGGCACAAAGTTGGTGGCTGCCTGCTGGGTTAAGTGCTGGTTTGCAGAGTGTGCACAGACAGAGGCTCAGAGGCTGGTATGTAAGAGTTGTGTAAACATGTACTCACCTTGACCATCCGACTGAGGTCGTTGAGTTTCTTCCGGCACAGTGTTGGGCCTCTGTCAACCATGGTGCTGACCGACACCTCCGCAGCCACCACTGCTCACATGGCCCTAAAACCTGCGGTGTTGGCCTTCTCCCAGATGGATACACACTGCATCCCTCCTCCTCTCCACTGCCCCCACCACTATCTCCAATGCCAGGTAATCGAACCGAGTGGCTCTTCTAAAAGGCATTGGAGCAGCTATTGCAGACCTTCCTTGCAGCTCTCAGTCAACTCCAGCAATGATGAAAATGACCAGATGCTGCCTGAACCGACATCCTTTAAGGAACTGGAATGAGCAGGAGACTGATTATCATCATAGGCAGTCCCTCGAAATCGAGGAAGACTTGCTTCCACTCTAAAAGTGAGTTCTCAGGTGACTGAACAGTCCAATATGGGAATTACAGTCTCTGTCACAGGTGGGACAGACAGTGGTTGATGGAAAGGGTGGGTGGAACTGGTTTGCCGCACGTTCCTTTCCGCTGCCTGCGTTTGGTTTCTGCATGCTCTCGGCGACGAGATTCAAGGTGCTCAGCGCCCTCCCGGATGCTCTTCCTCCACTTAGGGCGGTCTTTGGCCAGGGACCCCCTGGTGTCAGTGGGGATGTTGCATTTTATCAAGGAGGCTTTGAGGGTGTCCTTGAAACGTTTCCTCTGCCCACCTGGGGCTCGCTAGCCTTGTAGGAGTTCCGAGTAGAGCGCTTGCTTTGGGAGTCTTGTGTCAGGCATGCGGACAATGTGGCCCGCCCAGCGGAGCTGGTCGAGTGTGGTCAGTGCATCAATGCTGGGGATGTTGGTCTGGTCGAGGACGCTAATGTTAATGTGTTTGTCCTCCCAGGGGATTTGCAGGATCTTGCGGGGACTTCATTCGTGGTATTTCTCCAGTGATTTGAGGTGTTTTCTGTACATGGTCCACGTCTCTGAGCCATACAGGAGGGCGGGTATCACCACTGCCCTGTAGACCATCAGCTTATTATAATTATAAGGTTGATTATCGCTGAATGAAAGTCAGCTGAAATTGGATGCATCCCCGGTAATAGCGCCCTGTATCGCTGCCCTGGGGCCATTAGCGCCTCAGATACTGCCTCCTTCATTGCTGAGGGAAAAGTGCCCAATTTCCCACAATTTTGCAGCCCATCTCACCGGGCGCTAAATGTTCAAAAAGATAAAACTTAGCGTCCCAACCGCGACTACCGAATTCCGCCCCCTTTATTTTTGATTTTTTTTACCGGAAAGTGAAAACGAAGCTTAATATTGGGTTTGAGTTGGAAATTGCAGCTCACCATGTCTTCATAACTGACAGCAACACCCCTGTCCACTCTGGAAATCTTTGAAAGAATCTGCAGTTCAGATTTATTTATTGCAACCATAAACCTCGAGTAAAATCAATGAGGCCAGCAGAGCAGAAGCCAACAAATCTGAGTGACAACACAGTTTGCAAGCTAATGGGCTGGAAATCCCGGCCTCCCCAGGTCCGAACGGAGTGTGTACGGAGTGTGTACGGACCCGGGAAGGGAGCACAAAAGCCGGTTTTCGACGCACAATGCGCATGCACTGAAAACCAGTTTTTCCAATCTGTCAATCTGGAGCTCGACAGATCCTCCGCATATCGGGAGCGAGGACATTTGCACAGGCAAGATTGTGAGATTTACCCATATCTTGCCCAGCAAATGTCCTCAAAACTCTTGCGCCTGATAAAAGCCGGTGTATAGCCGACTGTTGCAGGCGTAAGAGTTTTAAAACATACAAAAATATAATAAAATGTAATTAAAAAAACACATTTTATTGTTAAAAACCCAGCCCACTAAGGTAAGTTTATTTTTAATGCTAATGAGAAAAAAACAACACAGTAAACACCATAATAAAAAATAAAAAACACCTCACATAATTTTTAAAAAATCGGAAAAATATATATTTTTTCTAAAGCATTTATTAACTTTCATTTCAATTAATTTTAATTATGTGAGGTGTGTTTTTTATTTTTTATTATGGTGTTTACTGTGTTTGTTTTTTTTCCAATTAACAGCACTGAGAACTGGTAGATACGGAGCTCCCATTGCTATTCATGAGAAAGCTGTGGAATACTGTACCTGATTGGCTGAGCAGTCACACGTGACTGCACCGTCTCCGTGGGAATCTGGAGGATGGGAGCGCGCTCCGCAGCGCGGGAAGAGAAGGCCCCTCCACCGGAATCCCACGCTCCTCCCGGACCACCAGGTACTTTCGTAAAAATGTTTCAGGTCGGAGGCAATTGCGCGCGGGAAGCCTCCGACCGCAATGTCTGGGCCAATATTCGTTCTCGAGAAGTGGGCGTCGCTGGCAAGGCTGGCACTTATTGCCCATGTCTAGTTGCTCTGGTTTGATTCAACTGTGTGACCTGTGAGGCCACTTCAGAGACAGTTAAGGGTCATCTGAGTGATTGTTAACTGCAGGGGCAAGCAGATATTGTGGAGGAGGAATTTCATCCCTGTGAGTAACTCTAGAATCACAGACATTACTGCACAGAAGATGCAAAGAAGGACGATCTTTCAGCTCACACCCCTGTGCCTGTGCTAATTTCTCAACAGGACCTGAAACAATGGCATGGCTTCTCCGGATCTCCGTTTATCGCTCTGCTGGGAGAGCAGAGGAACTCCCAGGAAAAAGTGAAAGTGAAAATTGCTAGTCGATAATATAAAAGGAAATATTAATCATATAAGAAGTAAAATTGCTAAAGAATGGGTGAGAAGCACTCAGTGAGGAAGTGGGGCGTCTAATAGTGGAGAATGCAAGTATGGCAGAGATAACGAAAGAAAGACTTGCATTTATATAGTGCTTTTCATGACCACCGGACGCCTCAAAGAGCTTTACAGCCAATGAAGTACTTTTGGAGTGTAGTCACTGTTGTAATATTAAATAATACCTTGGACTGCACCATTGTGCATTTTCTTTTCCAAATAATGGTGGACCGGAGAATCTAGTGGAGGAATTGGAACAATTTTAGAGAAAAGAGTGAAGGAATTGGTTCTAAAAATGAGCAGAAGTTGAGGTGGATTGGTCACTGGGCACCTGGGCTGTGGAAAGAAGTCAGAGAGGATAGAGCTGAGGCTCGGACACAATATTTCAATCCACTTTGAAAATGAAAACTGTATTGTGGGTGGAGCACAGCCAATGTAACACCAGTGTTCAATACGGGAGGGAAGGACAAATCAGGTTACCGTAGACCAGTTAGTCTAACGTCAGTTGTGGGCAATCTCCTGGAATCCAGAATTCAAGATCAAATCCATGTGCATTTAGAATGCTCGGGTTAATCAAGGACAGCCAGCATGGTTTCCTTCAAGACACCTTCGCCCAAAATTCGGGAGCACCCATTTTTGGGCACTTGAGGGACGAAGGGTTAATACCCTGCGTCAGAATGGTGAGATCCAAGGCTTCCCAGATCATCATCATAGGCAGTCCCCCAGAATCGAGGAAGGCTTGCTTCCACTCTAAAAGTGAGTTCTCAGGTGACTGAACAATCCAATACGAGAATTACCGTCTCTGTCACAGGTGGGACAGACAGTGGTTGAGAGAAGGGGTGGGTGGGGAGTCTGGTTTGCCGCACGATCCTTCCGCTGCCTGCGCTTCTTTTCTGCATGCTCTTGGCGAGGAGACTCGAGGTGCTCAGCGCCCTCCCGGATGCTCTTCCTCCACTTAGGGCGGTCTTTGGTCAGGTACTTCCAGGTGTCAGTGGGGAAGTTGCATTTTATCAAGGAGGCTTTGCGGGTGTCCTTGAAATGTTTCCTCTGCCCACCTGGGGCCTGAAACCTCATTGTAACAGAGCGGGCATGGTGCGACAGACCACCCGTAAAGACTGGGGGTAAACAGGCCGCTGCCCGTGTCACAGAGGGCCCCAGGTAAGTGGGTGTGGAAGTCGGGATTAGGGGAGGGGCACGTCAGTGTGGGGCCAGGAATTGGTTCAGACGGCCTGGAGTTGCTGGGCCTGGGGGAGGGAGATCGAAGGTTGGAGTCTGAGAACGGGGCAGGAATGGAGGTCGGGGCGGAAGTGGCGGCCAGCAGGAAAGTGGCTTAATGTGGGCTTGGAGGATGCGCTCCTGCTCCTTCTGGCTCAACAGCAGGCAAGTTACAACAACAAAAACCTGTAGTTATATAGCGCCTTTAACATAGTGAAATGTCCCAAGGCACTTCACAGGGTATTATCTGCTTTGTTGCAGGCAGTCCCTAGAACAGGTTTTCTGCAATGGATTTAATCAAGGTTTTTACAACAATGAAAGTGTTTGGCAGAGTGAATTCCGAGAGCCTATTTCCTCTGGTGGTGGAGTCAGTAATTTACAATTGTCACCGAGAGAGTGAGGAGAGAGGCTAGATTTCAGGGCAACTAATCTTGGAGCGGGGGCTTCAAGCAGTCATGTTGCCCCTTATTGGAATATGCAAAGGGCCTAACGCCCGCATCAGGAGTGGGTAAAGGATGCCTCTTGTGTGCCCTTACCCAATATGGCGGTTGGGGAACTTCCAGCCAGAATTGTGCTATTTTGGGGCCTTAGGTGTCCACGCAGCGCCCAAAAACTAGGTGCGGCACATTGCGATTTCTAGGCCATCATGTGTAACAAATTTAATATCATTGTGTCGGTGCTGGCTCTTTGCTAACACAATCCAAGAATAATCACACTGCCCTGCTCACTGCCCATAGCCCTGTAACTTCCTCGGCATCAAATATTGATCCATGTTTCACTCAAAAAAGATAAAATGGTCTCAGCCTCGGGTAATCCTTGCTGCAAAACATTCCATGCTCCAACAACCCTCTGTATAAATATATTTCTTCTAGCCTCTCTCCTCACTGTCTCAGTGACAATTGTAAATTGAGGACCCTTCATCACTGGCTCCCCAAACAGAGGAAATAACCTCTCTGTATTCACCCCATCAAAACTCATTATTGTAAAAACCTTTATTAAATCCGTTCGAGTGCTGTGAGCAATTCCCCGTTCCTGGCCTCATTTAAATGACGCCTTGCTGACTCCCACCCAAAGCCAGCTGGAACAACAAGGGAGTCAAGGGTTATAGGTAGCGGGCAGGGGAGTGGAGTTGAGGCCAAGATCAGATCAGCCATGATCTTATTGAATGACGGAGCAGGCTCGTGGGACCAGATGGCCAACTCCTGCTCCTATTTCTTATGTTCTTATGATGTGGAGGCCAATGCCATGGAGGGAGCAGTCCCCAGCACTATGAGAAGTCGTGGGTGGGCGAATTGAAATCATGATCATAATCATCATCATCATAGGCTTCCACTTAAGTGAGTTCTCAGGTGGCTGTATAGTCCAATATGAGAATTACAGTCTCTGTCACAGGTGGGATAGACAGTCGTTGAAGGAAAGGGTGGGTGGGACTGGTTTGCCGCGCGCTTCTTCTGCTGTCTGCGCTTGGTTTCTGCATACTCTCGGCGACGAGACTCGAGGTGCTCAGCACCCTCCCAGATGCACTTCCTCCACTTAGGGCGGTCTTTGGCCAGGAACTCCCAGGTGTTGGTGGGGCTGTTGCATTTTATCAGGGAGGCTTTGAGGGTGTCCTTGAAATATTTCCTCTGCCCACCTTGGGCTTGCTTGCCGTGTAGGAGTTCCGAGTAGAGCGCTTGCTTTAGGAATCTGGTGTCTGGCATGCAAACAATGTGGCCTGCCCAACGGAGTTGGTCGAGTGTGGTCAGTGCTTTGATGCTGAGGATGTTGGCCTGATCGAGGACGCTAATGTTGGTGCATCTGGCCTCCCAGGGGATTTGCAGGATCTTGCGGAGACATCGTTGGTGGTATTTCTCCAGCGACTTGCGGTGTCTACTGTATATGGTCCATGTCTCTGAGCCATACAGGAGGGCGGGTATTACAGCGGCCCTGTAAACCATGAGCTTGGTGGTAGATTTGAGGTCCTGATCTTTGAACATTCTTTTCCTCAGAGAAGTTGGTGGGAGGGGGGATGGGGGAAGCACAGGACAGGGGAGGCCTGAGGTTGCATTGTGCAGCTGGGTGAAGCACCTAACTGGGTCTTACAGCCCTAGGTACAATCAGCCAACTTTCCCTGCCGTTTTTGGTCATGGATGTTGCATTCGCCACCCTTGGTTAAGATAGTGCTGGATGCTAATGACATCATCAGACCCTGACATTTCAATATTAATGAGGCGCTCACCTGCCCATGGCCTCAACGCTCCTGGAAGCCCAGTACATAAAATGGCGGCAGGTGCGAACACCTTGGCAACAGATAGCACCCAATTGACAATTTAACCGCCCCCCTCCCCGCCAGCTTTCTCACTGGGTGGGCAGTGTTAACATTGGGCTTATTGCTTCTAACCTTTTCCCTTCATGTTACTGCCAATTGCAGTCACTGTACGGGGTGCTTTGTTTCATATTTCCAGGAAGAAACAGTACACTTCGGAGACACCCCTTATGTGTTACAGAATATTGATCGGTAGTCCCATTGTCTGCGAAATAAATGAAGAAACAGCTGCAGTGACATAAGTGTATAGTTTTATCTGTCTTTGTTGGTTGATAGGGTTGCTAAATCTGGTTTGATGTATTCCTGGAGATTTGATAAGGTGACATTTGATCATGTGACATGTTCCAACTGTTTTTAAATGTTGCATTTACCTTAGTTGAATGTCTCAGTAGCATCAAATCAATATTTTTTTTATAGTGAGATGAACAACATAATTTACAAATCAAAGAAAGGATACAAAAGAATAAAAAGAGTTAAGGATAAGTGATGTTTAAATAGAAACTATTTCTGTGATGTCCCGACAATATCGACCGCAATGAGAAACACCGAAATCCAACAAATTCAACAAATATATCAGCATCTTATAAGTAACTTCGAAGTAAAGTTTTCATACAATGTTATGACTTTTTATATTACACACAAGTCATAAAAATAATACAATCAAAACCAGCCCTAATCCATTTCACTGACTCCCGCAGCCCACTCTGGTGAGGCACAGTCATCAGTGAGAAGCAGCAAAGCTGCCTGACCCCTGGGATGAAGCACATTGGCCCCGAATTCACGGTCGGCATGACGACGTACTCTCAGAGTACGCCGTCATACCGCCTTTGAAATTGACCACGAGTTCGAGATTTCCAAGCGCATGGGCTGAAACCTGAACTTGCGACGTGTCAAGTTCCGACTGCACGTAGGCTTCGCTGAGTCGTTCACCACCTCGTATAAATCATCACGCTGGTGAAAAGTTGGGCTAATTGCCCAACGACTGTGAGGTAATTACAGTGAAAATGTTTATGTCTTGTGCAAACAGGCACAGGAAGCCAGTTGCACAGTGTAAGGGGATCGAATGAGAAAATTGTATTACTAAAAGATCTGTATCGACAAAGCTATAATGGGAGATTTGTATTAAGAGGTTATCATAATGAAGTGTTTGTAAGCACTCTCTATAAGGCATTAAATGAGTGATTTGTAACCTTTTTTTAATGAGAGGTTAATAATCAGAGCATAAAGTAATGAGACGTGTATTGTCAATATGTGTCAAGAGGTTTGTAACAACTGAAGAATCATACAGGAGGGCGGGTAATACTACAGCCCCGTAGACCATAAACTTGGTGCCAGATTTGGTGTCAGAGGGTCTGATCCTCGAACACTCTCTTCCTCAGGCGACCGAAGGCTGTGCTGGAACACTGGAGTGTTGGACCTCGTCATCGATGTCTGCCCTTGCTGATAGTAGGTTCCCGAGGTAGGGAAAGTGGTCCACGTTGTCTAAGGCCATGCCGTGGATTTTGATGACCGGGGGCCAGTACTGTGTGGCAGGTTCAGGTCGGTGGAGGACCTTTGTCTTACGGATGTAAATTGGCCTGGGTTTTTTCTGGTTTTTGCCTCTCCCAGGAGATCACATGGCTCCCGTTGGGTGGTGTGTAGAATGTTTCAGCATAAGGGGTGTCGCAGTTGTGTGAGGAGGACTGGTTGGGCTGGGTGTTCTTTGCCTTTCTGCCATTGTTCATTGTTAATATGTTTATATGTAACCTTCAGGGCTGTTGACCGAGGGCCGTGCGGCTGTTTTCAACCGGCGTGGACACAATGGGCCGAAATGGTCTCCTTCTGCACTGTAAATTTCTATGTTTCTATGTTTCTATGTTTAGTGTAAGGCCCATGCTTTCGTACGCCTCAGTGAAGATGTTGACGATGGCTTGGAGTTCAGCCTCTCAATGTGCGCAGACACAATCGCCGTCCGTGTACTGTAGTTCGACGACAGAGGGTGGGATGGTCTTGGATCTGGCCTGGAGGCGATGAAGGTTGAACAGGTTCCCACTGGTTCTATAGTTTAGCTACACTCCAGCGGGAAGCTTGATGAGCATGAGATGGAGCATTGCAGCGAGGAAGATCAAGAAGAGGATTGGCACGATGACGCAGCCCTCCTTGACCCCGGTCCGGATATGGATTGGGTCTGTGGTGGATCCGTTGGTCAGGATCATGGCTTGAATGTCAAAATGGAGCAGGCGGAAGAAGATGACAAACTTTTGAGGGCAGCCAAAACGGAGGAGGACGCTCCATAGTCACTCACAGTTGACAGTGTCAAAGGCCTTTGTGAGGTCCAAGAAGGCCACGTACAAGGGTTGGTGCTGTTCCCTGTATTTCTCTTGTAGTTGTCGCAGACCATATACAGCAGACACCTCAAATCGCTGGAGAAATACTACCAACGATGTCTCCGCAAGATCCTGCAAAACCCTAGGAGGACAGATGAATCAACGTCAGTGTTCTCGCTCAGGCCAACATCCCCAGCATTGAAGCACTGATCACACTCAACCAGCTCTGTTGGGCAGGCCACATTGTTCGCATGCCCGACACAAGACTCCCAAAGCAAGCACTCTACTCAGAACTCCTACAAGGCAAGCGAGCCCCAGGTGGGCAGAGGAAATGTTTCAAGGACACCCTCAAAGCCTCCCTGATAAAGTGCACAATCCCCACCGACACCGGGAATCCCTGGCCGAAGACTGCCCTAAGTGGAGGAAGAGCATCCGGGAGAGCGCTGAGCACCTCGAGTCTCGTCGCCAAGAGCATGCAGAATTAAGCGCAGGCAACGGAAGGAGCGTGCGGCAAACCAGACTCCCCACCCAACCTTTCCTTCAATGACTGTCTATCCCATCTGTGACAGAGACTCCCATATTGGACTGTACAACCACCTGAGAACTCACTTTTAGAGTGGAAGCAAGTCTTCCTCGATTTCGAGGGACTGCCTATGATGATGAACAACTGAAGTTTGTGAATTTTGAATAAACATACTTTGTTCTAATGAGAGATTTACAATGACAGATTGTTACCATGCGAAGGTTGCAGTTACAGAATGTATTATGATGGCAACTTTTTAATGTTAGATTCCACTTCGGAGTCACATATATCTGTATAAAGGAGGGACAAAGAATGGGCCCTGGTATTCCCACTGAGTTTACCCAGAATTTCACTGCAGGAGTATTAAGCAAATCAACTGTCTGTCAGGTTCCCAGCACAAAGATAAATGCTTTGATTTGCACAACTTTAGAGATTGTCAAAATGTTAAAATAAATATTGCCGCATTATTTATTGTTTTGAAGATTTCGGTTGCTGCCAAGCTTATGCAGATTCCTGCAGCTGATACAGAAAATGTAAATGTGATGTACTCCCGTCAGTTTGTACCTCCATGAAGCTTTGGTCTGTGCATTTTAATGAATGCCTGATACTGCCTTGTCTTCTATAAATCGTACAAATCAGCAATCTCCTGTTTCCTGTTTGGCAAAGAGTCAAGAAGTGAACGCACCGCCCCATGTGATTCCAGGTTCACACACGCATCGCCATACATACAACACACATCACCATACATACAACACATGCATCGCCATACATACAACACACATCGCCATAGATACAACACACATCGCCATACATACAACACATGCATCGCCATACATACAACACACATCACCATACATACAACACATGCATCGCCATACATACAACACACACATCGCCATACATACAACACACGCATCGACATACGTACAATACGCACATCAACATATGTACAACATACACAATCCACACACGACCCACACACAACCCACACACGACCCACACACGACCCACACACGACCTACGTACAACAATCCTTGTATTAAAAAAAAGAACTGGGTATATTAGGTTTATTTACCTGTCCCCTTTCTCCCTGTGCATTTATCTGTAGGTATTCCACTTCAGCTGACAATGAAAAAGTGATGAACTCCCACTTCACAGCCAACACTAACACTGCTTGCTGCCCAACACAAGCCCTGTCGCTGCAGGCTACGGTGGGTGAGGCATGACCAGTGGACTTGCTGAGGAACTGCCGCACGATGGTGCTTCCTGATTAACAGAGTTGTAACGGCTCATGCTACATGACATGAAGTTAGAGTCTCCACCGCTCGGGTAAGAGCAGCACCAATCTCTCCGGATATTTGCACAATCTGACACAACCACAAACCGGAAGACGAGAATGTTTTTCGCCATATTTTTCTTTCAGATCTCAGAAGCACACAGGTGATAAATAATCTGAAATGCTGTGTACTTTGGCCAGAGTTTCCCTCTTGTCAAAGCTGGTAGCCTCTACAAAAGCAAAATACTGCGGATGCTGGAAGCTGAGATAAAAACAAAAAATGCTGGAAATCTCAGCGGGTCAGGCAGCATCTGTGGAGAGGAACAGAATTAATGTTTCAGGTCGATGACCCTTCGTCAGAACTGGTGCTCTTTACATTGTGCAACTTGACCGAAACATCTCCACTTGCCAGCATTTCAACCTTGCCTTCAGGGAGACCTGAGGCAGGGCTGCATCAGGAACGGGTCTGATAAACCAATACCTTCAAAAGCTACTAAACACCATCAGGGGTAATTGTGACATGGTGCGATCGTGTAAAACGGGTGATGCCAAATCAGCGATTTATGGCCCTGCTGATTCTTATTTCCATTGCAGCCATGCCTTAGTGTAGAGCTAGGAGCTCTGATTGGATGTATTCAAACAGACTTTTCCCCCCATCTTCGATATTTTTATGACTAATAAACTGAAGCGATCAAAGAAAATGTAAAATCCACATTTTTTTCAATGCCCCTAAGATTTTATCCCGGGTTTCTCGCATCAGTGTCCATGAGATGAATCTTGACTCGGATACAAACCTGGAGGCGGATAAGTGACAGACGATCTACAGATGGCCCTTGCAGAGATGGAGGGTCGAGCAGTAAGCACCTCTCTTTCTATTCTGCACTAAATCACTCATCTATTTGTAGAGGTTGGTTCACTCTGAGGCCTAAAATCAAATGTTGCTACAAATCCTTTTAACATGGTCCTTCTCCTTGTGACCTACTGGATTTGGCAGCAGGACCCCCTCTGTGTGTCGGATATCCCGCCAGGAGCCCTCCCTACATAACCAATGACCCCTGACCCAGGAAAATGAGTCAGGGTTAGAGTGGGGTCAGGGTGGCGGGTGCAACTCTCAGCCCAGGGGCAAATCCGAACTTGGGCCTTATGTACTAAAGAAAAGATTTGGATTTATATAGCACCTTTCACAACCACCGGACATCTCAAAGCACTTTACAGCCAATGAAGTAATTTTGAAATGTAGTCACTGTTGTAATGTAGGAAATGCAGCAGGCAATTTGTGCACAGCAAGCTCCCACAAACAGCAATGTGATAATGACCAGATAATCTGTTTTTGTTACTGTGATTGAGTGATAAATATTGGCCAGGACACCAGGGATAACTCCCCTGCTCTTCTTCGAAATAGTGCCATGGGATCTTTTATATCTACCTGGGAGAGCAAACAGGGCCTCAGTTTAACGGCCCGTCTGAAATACGGCACCTCCAACAGTGCGGCGCTTCCTCAGTGTAGTATCCTTAGATGCTCTGATAATGACAGTCCGAGAGGCGGGAGTGCGTGGCATTGGTGAGGCCTATAAAGGCCCAGCGGCAGCGAGAGGCGACGGCAGTCCGAGAGGCGGGAGTGCGTGGTGTTGGTGAGGCCTATAAAGGCCCAGCGGCAGCGAGAGGCGGCGGCAGTCCGAGAGGCGGGAGTGCGTGGTGTTGGTGAGGCCTATAAAGGCCCAGTGGCAGTGAGAGGCGGCGGCAGTCCGAGAGGCGGGAGTGCGTGGTGTTGGTGAGGCCTATAAAGGCCCAGCCGGTGAAGTTGTAGCGGGAAGAGAAGGCAAAAAAGAAGTAGAAAGAAATCAAAAGGTGACGTCACAGCCAAGAGGGTAAGTGATTGGCTGGTGATTGGTGAGTAGCTTTTCTCTTTATTTTTCATATCAGTAAGTAAGCTGTTAACATTTTTGTTGACAATTTAAAGGCATCTAAGGGTTAAGTCATGGCAGGAGAGCTCGGTCACGTGATATGCTCCTCCTGTACCATGTGGGAACTCAGGTACACTTCCAGTGTCCCTGACAACTACGTGCGCGGGAAGTGTATCTGCCTCCAGCTTCTGACGGACCGCGTTGCGGAATTGGAGCTGAGGGTGGATTCACTCTGGAGCATCCACGATGCTGAGAATGACGTGAGTAGCATGTGTAGCGAGTTGGTCTTACCGCAGGTGAAGGGTCCACAGCCAGCTAGGGAATGGAAGACCAGCAGGAAGAGCAGTGCAAGGAAGGTAGTGCAGGGGTCCCCTGCGGCCATCCCCCTGCAAAACAGATACACTGCTTTGAGTACTGTTGAGGAGGATGACTCATCAGGGGAGGGCAGCAGCAGTCAAGTTCATGGCACTGTGGCTGGCTCTGTTGCACAGGAGGGCAGGAAAAAGAGTGGGAGAGCGATAGTGATAGGGGATTCAATTGTAAGGGGAATAGATAGGCATTTCTGCGGCCGCAACCAAGACTCCAGGATGGCATGTTGCCTCCCTGGTGCAAGGGTCAAGGATGTCTCGGAGCGGGTGCAGGACATTCTAAAAAGGGAGGGAGAACAGCCAATTGTCGCAGTGCACATTGGTACCAACGACATAGGTAAAAAAAGGGATGAGGTCCTTCGCGACGAATTTAAGGAGCTAGGAGCTAAATTAAAAAGTAGGACCTCAAAAGTAGTAATCTCGGGATTGCTACCAGTGCCACGTGCTAGTCAGAGTAGGAATCGCAGGATAGCGCAGATGAATACGTGGCTTGAGCAGTGGTGCAGCAGGGAGGGATTCAAATTCCTGGGGCATTGGAACAGGTTCTGGGGGAGGTGGGACCAGTACAAACCGGACGGTCTGCACCTGGGCAGGACCGGAACCAATGTCCTAGGGGGAGTGTTTGCTAGTGCTGTTGGGGAGGAGTTAAACTAATATGGCAGGGGGATGGGAAACAATGCAGGGAGACAGAGGGAAACAAAAAGGAGACAAATGCAAAAGACAGAAAGGAGATGAGTAAAAGTGGAGGGCAGAGAAACCCAAGGCAAAAAACAAAAAGGGCCACTGAATATAAAGGGGCTGCAGGAGGGGTTCAAAACTAAAAATCATGGTTTACAAACTAGGATTAAAACACTCTACCTAAATGCACGCAGCATTCGAAATAAAGTAAATGAGTTGACAGCACAAATCATTACAAATGGGTATGATTTGGTGGCCATTACAGAAACGTGGTTGCAGGGTGGCCAAGACTGGGAATTAAACATACAGGGGTATCTGACGATTCGGAAAGATAGACAAGAAGGGAAAGGAGGTGGGGTAGCTCTGTTAATAAAGGATGATATCAGGGCAGTTGTGAGACGATATTGGCTCGAATGAACAAAATGTTGAATCATTGTGGGTGGAGATTAGAGATAGTAAGGGAAAAAAGTCAGTGGTAGGCGTAGTTTATAGGCCCCCAAATAATAACTTCACGGTGGGGCGGACAATAATCAAGGGAATAATGGAGGCATGTGAAAAAGGAACGGCAGTAATCATGGGGGATTTTAACCTACATATCGATTGGTCAACTCAAATCGCACGGGGTAGCCTGGAAGAGGAATTCAAAGAATGCATACGGGATTGTTTCTTAGAACAGTATGTAACAGAACCTACAAGGGAGCAAGCTATCTTAGATCTGGTCCTGTGTAATGGGACAGGAAAAATAAACGATCTCCTAGTAAAAGATCCTCTCGGAATGATTGATCACAGTATGGTTGAATTTGTAATACAGATTGAGGGTGAGTAAGTTGTGTCAGAAACAAGCATACTATGCTTAAACAAAGGGGACTACAGTGGGATGAGGGCAGAGTTGGCTAAAGTAGACTGGAAACACAGACTAAACGGTGGCACAATTGAGGAACAGTGGAGGACTTTTAAGGAGCTCTTTCATAGTGCACAACAAAACGATATTCCAGTGAAAAAGAAGGGCGGTAAGAGAAGGGATAACCAGTCGTGGATAACCAAGGAAATAAAGGAGAGTATCAAATTAAAAACCAATGCGTATAAGGTGGCCAAGGTTAGTGGGAAACTAGAGAATTGGGAACATTTTAAACGACAGCAAAGAATGCCTAAAAAAGCAATAAAGAAAGGAAAGATAGATTCCGAAGGTAAACTTGCGCAAAACATAAAAACAGATAGTAAAAGCTTTTACAGATGTATAAAACGGAAAAGAGTGACTAAAGTAAATGTTGGTCCCTTAGAAGATGAGAAGGGGGATTTAATAATGGGAAATGTGGAAATGACTGAGACCTTAAACAATTATTTTGCTCCGGTCTTCACAGTGGAAGACACAAAAACCATGCCAAAAATTGCTGGTCACGGGAATGTGGGAAGGGAAGACCTTGAAACAATCATTATCACTAGGGGGGTAGTGCTGGACAGGCTAATGGAACATAAGGTAGACAAGTCCCCTGGTCCTGATGAAATGCATCCCAGGGTATTAAAAGAGATAGCGGAAGTTATAGCAGATGCATTCGTTATAATCTACCAAAATTCTCTGGACTCTGGGGAGGTACCAGCGGATTGGAAAGCAGCTAATGTAACGCCTCTGTTTAAAAAAGGGGGCAGACAAAAGGCAGATAACTATAGGCCGGTTAGTTTAACATCTGTAGTGGGGAAAATGCTTGAAACTATCATTAAGGAAGAAATAACGGGACATCTAGATTGGAATAGTGCAATCTAGCAGACGCAGCATGGATTCATGAAGGGGAAATCATGTTTAACTAATTTACTAGAATTCTTTGAGGATATAACGAGCATGGTGGATAGAGGTGTACCGATGGATGTGGTGTATTTAGATTTCCAAAAGGCGTTCGATAAGGTGCCACACAAAAGGTTACTGCAGAAGATAGAGGTACGCGGAGTCAGAGGAAATGTATTAGCATGGATAGAGAATTGGCTGGCGAACACAAAGCAAGCAGAGAGTCGGGATAAATGGTTCCTTTTCGGGTTGGAAATCGGTGGTTAGTGGTGTGCCACAGGGATTGGTGCTGGGACCACAACTGTTTACAATATACATAGATGACCTGGAAGAGGGGACAGAGTGTAGTGTAACAAAATTTGCAGATGACACAAAGATTAGTGGGAAAGCGGGTTGTGTAGAGGACACAGAGAGGCTGCAAAGAGATTTGGATAGGTTAAGCAAATGGGCGAAGGTTTGGCAGATGGAATACAATGTCGGAAAGTGTAAGGTCATCCACCTTGGAAAAAAAAACAGTAAAAGGGAATATTATTTGAATGGGGAGAAATTACAACATGCTGTGGTGCAGAGGGACCTGGGGGTCCTTGTGCATAAATCTCAAAAAGTTAGTTTGCAGGTGCAGCAGGTAATCAGGAAGGTGAATGGAATGTTGGCCTTCATTGCGAGAGGGATGGAGTACAAAAGCAGGGAGGTCCTGCTGCAACTGTATGGGGTATTGGTAAGGCCACATCTGGAGTACTGCGTGCAGTTTTGGTCATCTTACTTAAGGAAGGATATACTGGCTTTGGAGGGGGTACAGAGACGATTCACTAGGCTGATTCCGGAGATGAGGGGGTTACCTTATGATGATAGATTGAGTAGACTGGGACTTTACTCGTTGGAGTTCAGAAGGATGAGGAGTGATCTTATAGAAACATTTAAAATCATGAAAGGGATAGACAAGATAGAGGCAGAGAGGTTGTTTCCACTGGTCGGGGAGACTATAACTAGGGGGCACAGGGGAGCCAATTTAAAACCGAGTTGAGAAGGAATTTCTTCTCCCAGAGGGTTGTGAATCTGTGGAATTCTCTGCCCAAGGAAGCAGTTGAGGCTAGCTCATTGAATGCATTCAAGTCACAGATAGATAGATTTTTAACCAATAAGGGAATTAAGGGTTACGGGGAGAGGGCGGGTAAGTGGAGCTGAGTCCAAGGCCAGATTAGCCATGATCTTGTTGAATGGCGGAGCAGGCTCGAGGGGCTAGATGTTCCTAATTCTTATGTCCTTATGTTCTTATGACTCCACGAGGCAATGTATTTTACTTGAACTGTAGTGACCTTAGTCCTTCAATACTTAACTCCAGAATAAGGATCACACCTGGTGGCCTGCTTTTTATACTAGGCCAGGCACACCTGTACAGGTATCCTATAAGTCCCCCGCTCGTGATACACCGTGTGATAGTACCAACAGTGGCCATGTAGGATACATGACATCACTCCTCCCTGAGCCCTCAGTGCAAATCGCCTCTGCATTGACTGTGCTCTGGGCTTAGCTCTATGTGGGCTCTGTCTGGTTGACACTTGGCAGGTCACTTCAACCTTGGGTGAGTAGCTGGTGCAGTAGTGTGCTGGTGGTTGCTGTTTGTGTGTGTGTCCCTGACCACTCCATTCTCCCCCTGCTCCCTCTCCTCCCACATCGATTATGACGGGGGTTCCTGACATTCATGTACATTCAAGTTCACGGAAGTGGGTTTTGCATTTTCTTGTGTTTTTGTGTGGTTCCGTGGTGCGACAAGTATGTTAGATGCCTTATCGATGCAGTGACCTGTGCGTGAGGACAAGCTAGTTCCGGAGCTGCTGGGGTGTATCCCTGCAGTCTGGTGGTGGCTCAGTGCCTGGAGCGGGCAGTGGGAACCCGGTTGGCTTGCGTAGTCTGCTCTCGAGGCTGTTGCTGTGGTCCCTAGCTTCGGGCCGGTTCACGGATGTCTGTGACCTCTCTGTCCTGTCTTTGCGCCCTGGGTCACAATGGCTGAGGAGCTGTCGTCTAGCAGTGCACAGGGAACTGCTGACTCACTGGCCTGAGCGTCGTTTGGTTTGGGATCCTGGCTGGTATCTGTTTCCTTTGGGGAACAGTGGCAGGTGACCCTACATCTAGGGGTAGCGCCTTGGTGCAGTCTGCTCCTTCAGGCTCGTGCAGTCGGTGCCATCGGGTGCGTGAGAGGTGGAACTGATCAGGGGCATGGTATCGATACCGGTGCTGTTGCCCTGCTGAGGTCGGTTACTCTGCAGCTTGTGTGTGTTGGCTGCTTGTGGCCACACTTCATGGTGCATGACTCTGGTCCCCGGGATGCAGGTTACAGCACCGGGTAGTTCGCTGGACCTGTGTGCACCTGATGGGTATCTGCCCGCTGTACTGTCTGCGTGCAGTAGAAATCCTGCATCGCACAACTTTTCCTTATTTATGATGGGCATTCTGTGGGTTCGATCACGATCGTGCGACTTTTCCATGCTGGTTGCATATGCACAGTTCAGATCATCAACTCGCTGGTTGCATGTACACAATACAGATTATCCGTTACACATTTTGCATGATCAGTTGCACATTTTGTCTCTGATTTACAGTTTTTATTACATTGCTTGAGTGTGTGGAACTGTCCCTTTAATTGTAGTGGTTGCAGGCCTCCTTTAAGAGAGCCTTGCTTGCTTTACCTCAATCCTCTTCTCCATTTGGTGCCACGTGTTGCTCCACCAGTGCTGCACCTCGTGATCTGGCCATGGCCATCTTTGTCTTCAGCGCATGACCTCATGGTTTGGGCGCCATCTTTTTTCCATCCATGATGTCGACTGCGATGATCCTCTTCTCCCCGAGTTCTGCCTCCGAAGTTGGGAAGTCGCTTCTGGATCCAATTTTCTTCCTCTGGAGTCCTGCCACTGGAGCCTGGAAGGTGCGTTCGGGTCATCTCAGCTGGATCATCTCCATGCAGTCGTGCTGAGTGGGTCTGTGTCTCGGGTGCTGTGCTGGTCTGCTCTCCGGTGTCGGATCCACTCTCAGGTGAGGGCTTGCTTTGCTGCTGAGCGTAGACGGCTTCGATCGCTGGAGGGGTGAAATCTTCCCACTTCCAATGGAGCTTCTCCATCCATCTTCCGCCGAGCAGCGTTGGTCCATCACCTGCAACAATCCATAGAGGTAACTTGGGCACCGCGCCATCATGGAGTACCTTTACATTCGCACTATCAATGACTGGGATAATTTCATTGGTGTAGGTGCGCAGCTTTGCCTGAACTGGGGCCAACTTGGGTCATTCAGCCGGATTGTCCCATAGCCTCTCAAAGGCTCCTTGATTCATCACTGACTGGCTCAACCCATGTCCACTTCCATGAAGACTGGAGCTCCTTCTATCTCGACTTCCATCTTCAGCGGTGAACACTCGGTGGTGCAGGGGTAAACATGCTATATACCTCATCGTGGGGCTGGGCTGCCTCTCTGCCTATCGATTCATAATCCGCATTGGATTCATGGCCATCTGCAGACTCTTCACCGAAACAGCAAGTCATATTTCTCTTACACGTTCGCTGGAGGTGGCCCTTTGTATACATAGTCTTTAAAAAGGCACTGGTGATTCCCTCTGCAACGCCAGCATGGTGCTACTCTATTATCCCCCCTCGGCGGACTCTGAGTTAAGGGACTCGGGGGCCTGTTCTCTCTTCCCTGAGCGGGTTCGCGCTCGACAGTCCAGCCTCTAAACGGCGCCATTCTGTGCACAGTACCTGCCGGGTTTGAGTCCTGAGAGTGAGAAATCTGCCCAGAGCCGCAGGTCGAGGTCATGAATGCCTGTCTCACAGAGATGGCCTTCTGCAGTGTGACTGTGGTATCTGCCGACAGTAGCATGAGGAAGGCCCTCATGGCCGATTCCAATGATAAAAATGTCCCGCAGCGCTTTGTTGAGGTGTTTGCTGAGCTTGCACGGTGCCACCAGCCTTTTGAGGTCTGCGGCGTACTTCGCGATTTCCTGGCCTTCGGGCCGTCGGTGGGTATAGAACCGGTGTATGGCTGTGAGGATGCTCTCTTGGGCTTGAGTTGCTCCTGGATCAGGGGTACGAGCTCCTTGTACCACTTGGTCGTTGTCTTCGCTGGTGCCAGCAGGTCCCTGACGAGGCCATAGACGTTGGGCCCACAACTGGTTAGCAAGATAGCGCGGCGCTTATCAGCCAGTGCGGCCAGGTCGTTTGCTGTGAAGAAATGGTCGAGTCTCTCCACAAAGGCGTCCCAATCATTACCATCGGTGAACTGCTACAACGTACCAAGGGTAGCCATTTCCGCATAAAAGTTCGTAATCCCGTCAACAATTGTAGTGTCCTTAGATGCTCTAGTAATGACTCCACGAAGCAATGTGTTGTACTGGAACTGCAGTGACCTTAGTCCTTTAATAATTAACTCTAGAGTGAGTATCACACCTAGTGGTCTGCCTTTTATACTAGGCCAGGCACATCTGTACAGGTAACCTCCAAGTCTCCCTCTGCTGTGCCCTCTGGTGGCAGACCTTGTGATAGTACCAACAGTGGCCATGTAGGATACAGGACACTCAGCACTGCACTGGAGTGTCAGCCTAGATTTATGTGCTCAAGTTCCTGGAGTGGGACTTGAACCCCCAACCTTCTGACTCAGAGGTGAGGGTGCTACCCACTGAGCCACAGCTGATACTAGTGACAGTATAGGGCAAAGCTGGACAATGCCATACAAGTTCATCGTTACTCACAGCTTGAACTTAGCAAAGACTCGACAAAGTAAATTGCTTACCCTTTAAAACTGAAACAAGATGCAACTCTTGTCAAGATGGAGCCAGTCAGCGAGATGTGGAAAAACGCTAACAGCCCACAAGGGATGAGCTGGGCAGGGAAGGAAACAATGATAGATTGCAGATGGGGGTTAACATCACTGACGTTACTTGGGAGCTGTGAGCTCCATTGCTCCCCAGCTCAGCAAGCCTGAACAGTAAGTTGCTCCAGGGAGATTGTCCAGCACAATGTTCCGGCCTTGGCAGAGTCACACGATGACATCAAAGGGCGCGTGGGAGGGCGGTCTGAATTATAACGTTTTTCATAGAATCATAGAAACTCACAGCACAGAAGGAGGCAATTTAGCCTGGCATGCCAGTGCTGGCTCTTTGATAGAGCAGCCATGCTCAGTCCCACATCCCGTTGTTTGTCCGTAACCCTGAGAGTTCCTCATCATCCAGTCCCTGATCAACTCCCCTTTAAATGTATTTATGGAATTAGCTCCCATCCCCTTTTCAGGCCGGGCGTTCCAGATCCCGACAGCTCTCTGAATGAAAACATTTCTCCTCATCTCCCCTTTAGATATTTTGCCAAAGATTTTGAATCCATGATCTCTGGTTCTTGACTCACTCGCCACGGGGAATAGTTTTTCTCGATCTACTCTATCAAACCTCTCATCATCTTGAGAACCTCGATTAGGTCAGCTCTTAACCTTCGCTGTTCCAACGATAACAGTCTTAACCTTTCCAACCTCTCCTTATAACTGAAGTCGCTCATCCCTGGTAACATCTGGGTAAACCCCCTCTCTACCCTTGCTAACTAATAAACTTCACATCCCTCCTGAAGTACGGAGTCTAGAAAGGCCCACAATACTCCAGCTGAGCCCCAACCAGTGATGTATAAAGTTCTAGCATGGATCTTTTTGAAACTTAAAGGAAATTGCAATGGGTTGTGGTGAAAGTTGGACGCCGACAGATCTGTCCCCAGCATGGTGCAGTCACCCCCATGTCTTCTGAAGATACGTTCGCTCAGCAATCTGCTGCATGGTGAGCTGTTCCCATAACAACTAATTTAATATATATTTTAATTTTCTTTTACTTATAAGGAAGATTACAATCCTGACAGACTGTGAATGTGCTAAGTGCGGGACATCGCACAGAGGGAATATCAGAAGGTGGTGGAAACATTTAAGTAAAACACAGTCTGACGGTAGTCATTACTGAGCCACTATTAGTCTGAATGTGTAATGAGAGATTCAGATGGTGATGGTTACTGACGGTCACATGGGATGATTGGCTATAAATGAAATTGCTCGAGAATGGGTTTTTCTTTTCCGACAATCTTTCAGCAACATTCTTCATCAACTTTCTGGGCTCCTTTCTTTCATTGCTGGGGGCCTGTTCCCGAATTCCCACTCTCATCAATTGACACCCACATTTCAATTTGGTTCAGTGATTAGCACTCTCTTCACAAATTTGGCAGATGGAGTATAATGTGGGAAAATGTGAGGTTATACACTTTGGTAGGAAAAATAAAAAAGCAACTGATTATTTAAATGGGGAGAGATTACAAAGTGCTGCAGTTCAGAGGGACCTGGGGGTCCTTGTGCATGAAACACAAAAAAGTTAGTATGCAGGTACAGCAAGTAATCAGGAAGGCAATTGGAATGTTGGCCTTTATTGTAAGGGGGATAGAGTATAAAACTAAGGAAGTCCTGCTACATCTGGTAAGACCACACCTGGAGTACTGCGTATAGTTTTAGTCTCCTTATTTAAGGAAGGATATACTTGCATTGGAGGCAGTTCAGAGAAGGTTCACTAGGTTGATTCCGGAGATGAGGAGGTTGGCTAATGACATGAGCAGGTTGGGCCTCTATTCATTGGAGTTTAGAAGAATGAGAGGTGATCTTATTGAAAGGTATAAGATTCTGAGGGGGCTCGACAGGGTAGATGCAGAGAGGATGTTTCCCCTCGTGGGGGAATCTAGAACTCGGGTGCATGGTTTCAGAATAAGGGGTCGCACATCCCGCTGCTATTTGTTATGTTCTTGTGTTCACTATATTAAGAAGCTTGTGGGTTTGTGCACTGCTCCACACCTTGAGTGCATCACTTAGCGCGAGTCTTCAGAGCTGCACTGTTGCCGGTGCTGCCTGTCAGATGAGATGTTAAGCCGAGACCCCGCCTGCCCTGTGGATGTAATTTTTAAACAATCCCATGGCAATATGTGAAGAAGTGCTGGGAGTTCTCCTGGTGACCGAGCCATGTCCTTCATCTCTTTGCCAAAGCAGATTAACCAGTCATTTATTTAATTTTAGTTTGTGGGACCTTGCTGTGCCCAAATTGGCTGCCATGTTTTTGGCACAAAATAACAGCAACGACACATTGGAAATTCATTCATAGGCTGACCAACACTTTGAGATGACCTGAAGGTGTGCAAGGCGCTATATAAATGCAAGTTCTTCATGCAGAGAAACAGCTGGTTTCCCAGTTTCTCCCCCCACTTTCCTGAAAGTGCCGATGCTGATAGCCTTTCCATATCCCAAGTATTCATTCTTCAGTCATGACCACAGATAATGAGTGACACTCGACGATTTAACTACAGGAAGCATCACAGAAGAATTGTCATGAGACATCCACGTGTGTCATTTCCAGCAGGTGTCACTAGGGGGTCACCAGGAGGGGGGTCACCAGTAGGGGGGGTCACTAGGAGGAGGTCACTAGGAGGGGTCACGAGGAGGGAGTCACCAGGAGGGTGTCACTCGGAGGGGCTCACCAGGAGGGGGTCAGTAGGAGGGGGGTCACTAGGAGGGGGTCACCAGGAGGGGGATCACTGGGAGAGGGCCACGAGGAGGGGGGTCACTAGGAGGGGTCTAGGAGGAGGGTCAGTCGGAAGGGGGTCACTAGGAGGGGGGGTCACCAGGAGGGGGGTCACTAGGAGGGGGGGGTCAACAGGAGCGCGGTCACTAGGAGGGGGGACACTAGGAGGGGGGGTCAACAGGGTCATTCGGAGGGGGGTCACCAGGAGGGGGGTCACCAGGAGGGGGGTCACCAGGAGGGGTCACTAGGAGGGGGGGTCACCAGAAGGGGGGTCACCAGGAGGGGGGTCACTAGATGACAATCAAGATCAGGTTCCAAAGATATTTTATTCCCCTCCCTAGCCTGGAAATGTTAAAGTTTCCACTATGATGATCAGCTGTTTCTCTTTTATATTATATCACCGCTACCAAGAGCAACCCTAACCCTCGCAGCAGTGGTGTAATGTTAATAGGGTGGTGTTGTTATCTTTGTAGCAGCGGGCAATCTCGGGAGATGGCTTTCCAAGGGTCCTCCAAAGACACAAACCTACACACACAGGCCACACACACACACACAGGCCACGCACACACACACACAGGCCCTCAGCCCACCCACCCACCTACACACACACACACAAACACACACACAGGCCCACACACACACAGGCTTACACACACACACACACACACACACACACACACAGGCTCACACACACACACACACACACACACATGGCCCACACACACACACACACACACACACACAGGCTCTCGGCCCACTCACACAGGCCCTCATCTAGCCCTGCGAATGTTAACAATAAAACTGGTAGGGTCTTGAGACCTCCTATCACTTTGGCAGAAATAATAGAAAAGCAATTTATAATTTAAATGGAGAAAAATTGCAAAGTGCTGCAGTACAAGTGGACCTGGGGGTCCTTGTGCATGAACCACAAAAAGTTAGAATGCAGGTACAGAGAAGTCCTGCTACAACTGTACAGGATATTGGTGAGGCCACACCTAGAGTACTGTGTAGAGTTTTAATCTCCGTATTTAAGGAAGGATATATTTGCTTTCGAGGCTGTTCAGAGAAGGTTCACTATGTTGATTCTAGAAGTGAGGGGGTTGACTTATGAAGAAATGTTGAAGAGGTTGGGCCTATGCTCATTGGAGTTTAGAAGACTGAGAGGTGATCTTATTGAAACTTATAAAATTCTGAGGGGCTTGACAGGGTAGATGCAGAGAGGATGTTTCCCCTGATAGGGGAATCTAGAACTATGGGACATAGTTTCAGAATAAGGGGTTGCCCATTTAAAACTGAGATGAGGAGGAATTTCTTCTCTCAGAGGGTTGTAAATCTGTGGAATTCTCTGCCCCAGAGAGCTGTGGAGGCTGAGTCATTGAATATATTTAAGGCAGAGATAGACAGATTTTTGAGCGATAAGGGAATAACAGGTTATGGTGAGCGGGCAGGGAAGTCCATGATCAGATCAGCTATGAATTTATTGAATGGTGGAGAAGGCTCGAGGGCCAATGGTCGACTCCTGCTCCTATTTCTTATGTTTTTATCCTTTGAAAAAGTTGATGTACAAACAGATAAATCCAAATTATAAAAGAGGTTAAGAATGACCTTTGATTACGCAATGCATTATTTTAAGTCACTCATCTTTGATTTTCTCTTTTCACTCAGGGACTAATGTCCATTTTTTTCTGGGGTTTGTAAATACATACTCAGTGCCTTACCCAAGTGGCATTCTTCGTATGTGCCTTCAGACAGTAAATCTAACCTCAATATTCAACTGCAGGGAGAATCCTTGACACACCCAATAGTCCCATCCCTGAGCACTGAACAATCAGGAGCAAGTACCCTTGGCGATGGGGCAAGCTGGGGATCACCATACTCTGCGGGCTCGCCGGACAAAACTGCTGAGGGATGTTCACAAGGCTGGTTTGTGCTGGGATATCAGTATGTCTATGTGATAAAGATGTTAGGCAGAGATGCAAAGTCCTCTCCCTGCAGTACAGATTCACAAGAGGCATATGCTGAAGTCAAGATCACTCAGGACCTGCACCTTTATTACACAGCTCTCGAATGCCACACTTGCCCGAGACCTGTCTTTATATACCTGTGTAGAACAGGTATCCAGTGTCTCCTGCAAGTGCACCCCTGGTGGTAGGGTAAGCTTGTGGTTTCAGGTCATCTCTAGTTACAGTCATGTGTAGCATGGTAAGATAAGTTATGTACAGTAGTGTGAGATACATGACATCACCCTCCCCCAAGGTCTTATTGTCTTTATAGATTCAGTCTCTCAGGTGGTCTACGCTCTCACGTGGAGCGTCTTAGTTGTGACTCAGTTGTTTGCCTTGGTGTCTGCTTTTCTTTAGGTGTGATTGCTGGTATCTCGCCTGGGCTGTCTGTTAGGATTGACCTTTCCTCAGGTTGTTCCCTCTGTCTGTCCACCAGGTGTGGTGTGAGTTCCACATTGTAGTCTGCCTCTGGTTCAGCAGTGTTGTTGGTAAATCTACTTTTGACTTGGTCTACATGCCTCCGGCAGGTTTGGCCATTGTCCATTTGTACCACCAGTAGCCTGTTTCGTTCCTTGCCTGTTACTCTCCCTGCAAGCCATTTGGGACCCCTGCCATAGTTTATAGTTTAGCACAAACACTTTGTCCCCTATCTCATTCCACCTCTCCCTTGAATTTCGGTCATGGTACTCAGTTAGCTTACGGAGCTTTGCCTCAACTGTTTCATGCATGTCTGGGAGGATTAATGAGAGCCTTGTCTTTAAGGTCTGTTTCATCAATAGTTGCGCGGGGGGAGCTCCAGTCAATGAATGCGGACAAGATCTGTATGCCAGCAGCAGTCGCGACAGGCGGCCCTGCAGCGTGGGACCTTGGATTTTGAGCATGCCTTGTTTAATGATTTGCACTGCTCGCTCCGCCTGGCCGTTTGAGGCCGGCTTGAACGGTGCCGTCTTAATGTGATTTATGCCGTGGTCACTTATAAAATCTTGGAATTCTGCACTGGTGAAGCACGGACCATTATCACTGACCAATATATCAGGAATTCCGTGCATTGCAAACATAGTTCCAAGACTCTCCACAATGGTGGAGGTGGTGTTCGAGTTTAAAATGGTCCATTCGATCCACTTAGAAAATGCATCTACAACTACGAGGAACATTTTGCCCATGAATGGGCCCGCATAGTCTACG
The DNA here is from genome assembly GCF_044704955.1 of Pristiophorus japonicus. Lineage (NCBI taxonomy): Eukaryota > Metazoa > Chordata > Chondrichthyes > Pristiophoridae > Pristiophorus > Pristiophorus japonicus. Next base: position 67,619,318 of record NC_091994.1, read on the forward strand.
TGCACCTGCAACCACAGTTTGGTGGGCCAGGGCCAGTGGCTCAGGGGGGCCTCCCTGGTGGCATTTCTGAATTGGGCACAAATGGTGCACCGTCGGACGCAGACCTCCAAGTCCGCGTCAATGCCAGGCCACCAGACGTGGGATCTGGCTATGGCCTTCATGAGAATGATCCCCGGGTGCTCGCGGTGGAGCTTCCGGACAAATGCCTCTCTGCCTGGCAGAGGCATAACTACTCGGCTGCCCCACATCAGGCAGTCTGCTTGTAGTGACAGCTCATGCATGCGCCTATGGAAAGGCTTGATCTCCTTGGGGCAGGACTCGCGAGCCTCTGCCCAGTCACCAGTTAAGACACATCTTTTTACTAAGGATAACGTGGGGTCGCTGGTCGTCCAGGCTCTGATTTGGCGAGCCCTCATGGGCGAACCTGTGGACTCAAAGGCATTGATTGCCATGCCTATCTCACAGTCCTGTTCGTCAGACCCTCCCGTGGTCGCCAGGGGTAGCCTGCTAAGCGCGTCGGCACAGTTATCTGTGCCTGGTCTGTGCCTTATGGTGTAGTCGTAAGACGCCAGCATGAGTGCCCACCGTTGAATGCGCGCCGAGGCGTTGGCGTTTATTGCCTTGCTCTTGGATAATAGGGACGTGAGAGGCTTGTGGTTGGTTTCTAACGTGAACTTGGCCCCGAAAAGGTATTGGTGCATCTTTTTAACGCCGTACACGCACGCCAGCGCCTCTTTCTCCACCATTCCGTACCCGCGCTCCGCCCGCGAAAGTGACCTGGAGGCATAAGCTATGGGTTGTAATTTACCCGCACTATTGACATGTTGTAAAATGCACCCGACCCCATATGCTGACGCATCACATGTAAGAACTAGCTTTTTACCTGGATCAAAGAAAGCCAAAACACTCTTGGAACACAGAAGGTTACGTGCCTTATTGAAGGCGCGTTCCTGGGTGTCCCCCCAAAACCAATCGCACCCCTTTCTGAGTAGCACGTGGAGAGGCTCCAGCAACGTGCTTAAGTTCTGCATAAAGTTCCCAAAGTAATTGAGTAGCCCGAGAAAGGCGCACAGTTCTGAGACATTCCGGGGCCTGGGTGCCAGGCGAATTGCTTCGGTTTTGGACTCTGTTGGGCGGATTCCATCAGCGGCTATCCTTCTGCCCAAAAATTCAACCTCGGGCGCGAGAAACAGACACTTGGATTTCTTAACTCTTAGGCCTACCCGATCCAACCGCTTTAGTACTTCCTCCAAATTGCGGAGATGGGAGTCGGTGTCCCTGCCCGTGATAAGTATGTCGTCTTGAAATACAACCGTCCCCGGGATGGACTTGAGCAGACTCTCCATGTTGCACTGGAATATAGCCACTGCCGACCTGATGCCGATGGGCATCGATTGTACATGAAGAGGCCTCAATGTGTGTTGATGGTGGTGAGTAGCTTAGGCTCTTCGGTCAGTTCTTGCGTCATATACGCAGATGTGAGATCTAGTTTCAAGAAAAGTTTTCCTCCAGCCAATGTGGCAAATAGGTCCTCCGCTCTGGGCAGCGGGTACTGGTCCTGTAGGGAGACTCTGTTTATAGTAGATTTGTAATCCCCACAGATTCGTACGGATCCATCAGGCTTCATGACTGGGACGATGGGAATTGCCCAGTTGCTAAATTCCACGGGTGAGATAATGCCTTCCCGCAGAAGCCTGTCCAGTTCACGTTCAATCTTTTCCCTCATCACATAGGGCACAGCTCTAGCCTTGTGATGGACCGGTCTGGCATCCTGTGTGATGTAGATTTTGACTTTAGCCCCTTTGAAGGTGCCCACACCTGGCTGAAAGAGATGTTCAAATCGACTTAGAACTGTTGAGCAGGAGGTCCGTTCCTCTGATGACATGGCGTGAACATCATCCCATTTCCAATTTAGTTTTGCCAGCCAGCTTCTCCCCAGCAGTGCTGGGAGACCTCCGGGGACAATCCAGAGGGGAAGTCGGTTCACTGTCCCTTTGTGTTTGACTGAGAGCATGGCGCTGCCTAGGACTGGGATGATTTCTTTGGTATAGGTCCTTAGTTTGGTGTCGACCCTTGTGAGTTTTGGTTTGTCTCTTTTGTGCGGCCAGAGCTGTTCAAATTGTTGAGCGCTCATGAGAGATTGATTCGCTCCCGTATCCAGCTCCATGTTGACGGGTATCCTGTTGAGTAGGACCCTCATCATTATTGGAGGCGTCTTGTTGTAAGAACAGTGGACATTGATCGTGTTGACCCGCTGTACCTCGGTTTCCCGGGTACTGTCCCCACAGTCTTCTGGTCCGCTTTCCGACCCTCCCGATTCGTATACCAGCCGAGCTGCCGTTTTTCTGCACATGCAGGCCAGATGCCCTGAATAGTTGCAGTTTCTGCAAACAGCATGCTGAAATCGACACCCCCTTTATGAGTGCCTTCCCCCACATCTCCAGCACAGACCGCTTCCATTGTTTCCATAGGATGAACTGGGTCTGGCTGATCTCTCTTGAGCTTCTCTCAGTTTGTAGTCGATTGCTCGCATTGTGGGTTGATGAAGTTCATGTGGCCCTTGATGGCTTCTGGCGCCACTGCCTGCTGTTGAGGGCCTGCTCTCCTGCCTTTGTCTGTGTGTGGAGGTAGCGGCTTGTTTCACGCTGTGAACCCCTTGTTCCAATGTTTCATTAGTTGTCGTACCCACAGTGCAGATCAACCTCGTTTCTTCTTCTCCTGCCAAGAATGTCTGTGCAACCAGTGCTGCTGCCTCTCGGGTCAAGTTCTTGGTCTCTATGAGCATTCGGAATATGCCTGCGTGGCCTATACCTTCAATAAAAAAGTCTCTCAGTACTTCTCTCCTTATTTCATCGGAGAACTCACATAAGCTAGCCAACCTCCGAAGTTCCGCCATGAAGTCGGGTATGCTCTGGCCCACACAGCGTCTGTAGTTGTAGAACCTGTGTCTGGCCATATGTAGGCTGCTCGCTAGCTTCAGGTGGTCTCTTACCAGTGTGCTCAACTCTTCAAACGACTTGCTTGCTGGTTTCTCAGGTGCCAGCAGGTCCTTCATTAAGCCGTATGTTTCCGAGCCACAGCTGGTCAAGAGATGGGCTCTTCTCTTGTCTGCCTTATCGTCGCCTAACCAGTCTTTGGTTACAAAGCTTTGCTGGAGCCTTTCTATAAAGTCCTCCCAATTATCTCCAGCATTGTATTTTTCATCTGAGCCGTTGGTCGCCATTCTGTGGATTCTGTGATCCCATAACTCGTCGCCACTGTAAAGTCCTGTTCCTGCAGTACAGATTCACACGAGGCACATGCTGAAGTCAAGGTCACTCAGGACCTGCACCTTTATTACACAGCTCTCGAATGCCACACTTGCCTGAGACCTGTCTTTATATACCTGTGTAGAATAGGTATCCAGTGTCTCCTGCAAGTGCACCCCTGATGGTAAGGTAAGCTTGTGGTTACAGGTCATCTCTAGTTACAGTCATGTATAGCATGGTAAAATACAGTTATGTACAGTAGTGTGAGATACATGACAAGGGAGTTCTAGGATTTTGACCCAGGGACAATAAAGAAATGGCAATATATGTCCAAGTCAGAATGGTGTGGAGTTGGATGTGGTGGTCATAGAATCATAGAAATTTACAGCACGAAAGGAGGCCATTTCAGCCCATCGTGTCCGCGCCGGCCGACCAAGAGCTATCCAGCCTAATCCTACTTTCCAGCTCTTGGTCCTTAGCCCTGTAGGTTATGGCACTTCAAGTGCACATCCAATTATCTTTTAAATGCGGTGATGATTTCTGCCTCTACCACACTTTCAGGCAGTGAGTTCCAGACTCCCACCACCCTCTGCTTAATGAGATTTCCCCTCAAATCCCCTCTAAACCTCCCCCCAATTACTTTTCCCCAGTGATTTGTGCCATTTTTTTGAAGCAGGCTTCTTTTTGTGGCCTAAGTTTAAAAAATCACAGCTTCCCCGATCAAAAATACGCATTTTTTAACGTTTTTTTTCAGCCAAAGGGGGCGAAACCTGCCACCCGCCTGGCCATTTAGGGAAGTTTGGCCAGCTGAGAGTTACTCCAGTTCTGCTTAGACCAGCGTATGTGGCCTCTGCAGAAAAACCTTCTGGAAAGTTAAGGAAATCAGCGTAAGGAAATTGGCGCAGGTAAGGAAATTGGCGCAGGTAAGGAAATGGCACAGGTAAGGAAATGGCGCAGGTAAGGAAATGGCGCAGGTAAGTGCAGCCGATACCCGAACAGCAGCAGCAGGAGAGGTAACATAGAAACATAGAAACATCAAAAATAGGTGCAGGAGTAGGCCATTCTGCCCTTCGAGCCTGCACCACCATTCAATATGATCATGGCTGATCATTTTTGCAACTTTACTATCCCATTCCTGCTTTCTCTCCATACCCTTTGAACTCTTTAGCTGTAAGGGCCACATCTAACTCCCTTTTGAATATATCTAAGAAACTGGCCTCAACAACTTTCTGTAGTGGAGAATTCCACAGGTTCACAATTCTCTGAGTGAAGAAGTTTCACCTCATCTCGGTCGTAAATGGCTTACCCCTTACCCTTAGACTGTGACGCCTGGTTCTGGACTTCCCTAACATCGGGAATATTCCTTCTGCATCTAACCTGTCCAATCCCATCAGAGAGGGAGGGGGGGTGCAAGAGAGAGGATGGAGGGGCGGGGGAGAGAGAAGAGGGGGGGTAGTGGGGGGAAGCCTTTCGGTATAGTTAGGTGCAGAGACCGGGAGGGAAGAGGCCATTCGGCTTGAGATAGGGGCAGGGGAGCAGACTGGGAGGCCTCTCGGGGCCAGGGTCGAGCGGGGGAGCAGACCGGCAAGGCACTCAGGGCTACGGTTGGGGGTGTGGGATCGACAAGTCCTTTGGCCTGGGATAGGGGCGGGGATCGGCACTGGCATCGGGAGTGGAGGGGTGGGGGGACTTTAATAGGAGATAAGTTGCTGCAATATATTTTAATGTTTTGGCTGTATGTTTCACCTTGCAGCCTCAGCTCGCAATATGTCCCTGGTTACCATGGCAACCAGATCTTTTTGGCGCAGATCAAGGCTCCACCCCCAAAACCAAAGGACAGGTTAAGCTATGCCAAAATGAAGAAATTCAACGGAGAAACTGAGAATATTTTTTTTGGCGTACTTGCGCCCCCCCAAAAAACGGCCGTAACTCTTCGAGTATGCCAAATAAAAGCTTTGGGGAAAATTGAACCCTTTAAATCTATGCCCCCTAATTGTTGATCCCTCTGCCAAGGGAAACAGGTCCTTCCCATCCACTCTATCCAGGACCCTCATAATTAAATACACTTCAATCAGGTCTGTTTTCAAAAGAAAACAGACCCAGCATCTCCAACCTTTCCTCATAGCCAAAATTCTCCAGTCCAGGTGCTCCCATGCGCTTGCTGCCTTTGTACTTCTTGGTGGTAGAGGTCGCGGGTTTGGGAGGTGCTGCCGAAGAAGCCTTGGCGAGTTGCTGCAGTGCATCTTGTAGATGGTACACACTGCAGCCACGGTGCGCCGGTGGTGGAGGGAGTGAATGTTGAAGGTGGTGGATGGGGTGTCAATCAAGCGGGCTGCTTTGTCTTGGATGGTGTCGAGCTTCTTGAGTGCTGTTGGAGCTGCATTCATCCAGGCAAGTGGAGAGTATTCCATCACACTCCTGACTTGTACCTTGTTGATGGTGGAAAGGCTTTGGGGAGTCAGGAGGTGAATACCCAGCCGCAGAATACCCAGCCTCTGACCCGCTCTTAAGCCGCGCCATTTAGAATATAATAATATAGAAATGAATATGGAACATCAATATAGAGATTAAAATACTGATTAATATACAGATAAATGCGTGGACTAATATAGAAATAAATTTGGAAATCTGAAGGAGATGAATTTGGAGATTAATACGGTATATAGATAAATATTTGGAAAGGTAGTATTGGCAGATCCGCCAGTTTTCCAACCCTCTTGGAGATGTCGATAGATTTGCAAATAAAGACCTGTTGCTTTCACTCCGGGCTGCCTATTCCCTATGGCACATGTTTGTAAAATCCCATTGACAGGAGCCCATAGATTGCCCTCACTCACTTTCCCCGCGATGGGTATCAGCTAACTTGCCTTAATTGTCCCCTTGGTGATTTACTCCATTTTAAAACGAGGAACTCCATTTGCCATACACCAGTCACCTGACCCTCCTGTACTGATGGAGCCCTGAAAAATATCCACTCATATCTCCTTTAATTTCTTGAGAATTCCAGATGTGTCACAGATGGTCCAGGAGCTTTGTGGATATTTAATTCTTTCACTTTCTGCATTAATTATTCTTCATGAAGCTCCACGGGACTGATTCAGCAACCGGCTCGTCCCAGTCAGCTTGTGATCCACCACACACCCAGTGCTCCCACCAACGATGTTTCCGCAAGATCCTGCAAAACCCCTGGGAGGACAGACATACCGATGTTAGTGTCCTCGCCCAGGCCAACATCCCCAGCCTCAAAGCACTGACCACACTTGATCAGCTCCACTGGGCAGGCCACATCGTTCGCATGCCAGACACGAGGCTCCCAAAGCAAGTGCTCCACTTGGAACTCCTTCACAGCAAACGAGCCCCAGGTGGGCAGCAGAAACATTACAAGGGCCACCCTCAAAGCCACCCTGATAAAGTGCAACATCTCAATGACACCTGGGAGTCCCTGGCCAAAGACCGCCCTAAGTGGAGGAAATGCATCCGGGAGGGCGCTGAGTACCTCAAGTCTCATCGCCGAGAGCATGCAGAAATCAAGTGCAGGCAACGGAAGGAGCATGCGGCAAACCAGTCCCACCCACCCTTTCCCTCAACGACTATCTGTCTCACATCTGACAGAGACTGTGGTTCTCGTATTGGACTGTTCAGCCACCTAAGAACTCATATTAAGAGTGGAAGCAGGTCTTCCTGGATTCCGAGGGATTGCCTATGATGATGATGATTGGAGGGAAGAGAAATGCAGGGAACAGCGCCAACCCTTGTACCTGTCCTTCTTTGACCTCACAAAGGCATTTGACACTGTTAACTGCGAGGGACTATGGAGCGTCCTCCTCCGTTTTGGCTGCCCCCAAAAGTTTGTCGCCACCCTCTGTCTGCTCCACGATGGCATGCAGGCCGTGATCCTGAACAATTGATCCACCACAGACCCAATCCATGTCCGGACCAGGGCCAAGCAGGGCTGCGTCATCGCGCCAAAGCTCTTCTCAATCTTCCTCGCTGCAATGCTCCACCTTACACTCAACAAGCTCCCCGCTGGACTGGAACTAAACTACAGAACCAGTGGGAACCTGTTCAACCTTTGTCACCTCCAGGCCAGATCCAAGACCGTCCCATCCTCTTTCGTCGAACTACAGTACGCGAACGTCGCTTGCGTCTGCGCACATTCAGAGGCTGAACTCCAAGTCATAGAAACATAGAAACATAGAAAATAGGTGCAGGAGTAGGCCATTCGGCCCTTCTAGCCTGCACCGCCATTCAATGAGTTCATGGCTGAACATGCAACTTCAGTACCCCATTCCTGCTTTCTTGCCATACCCCTTGATCCCCCTAGTAGTAAGGACTTAATCTAACTCCTTTTTGAATATATTTAATGAATCGTTAACATCTTCACTGAGGCATAAAAAAGCATGGGCCTTACACTAAACATCATAAGACAAAGATCCTCCACCAACTTGAACCCCCACACAGCACTACCCCCCAGTCATCAAGATCCACGGCGCGGCCCTGGACAACGCGGACCACTTTCCATGCCTCGGGAGCTGATTATCAGCAAGGGCAGACATCGACAACGAGGTTCAACACCACCTCTAGTGCATCAGTGCAGCCTCCAGCCACCTGAGGAAGAGAGTGTTCAAAGATCAGGCCCTCAAATCTGGCACCAAGCTTATGGTCTACAGGGCTGTAGTGATACCCGCCCTCCTGTATGGCTCAGAGACATGGACCATATACAGTAGACACCTCAAATTGCTGGAGAAATACCACCAACGATGTCTCTGCAAGATCCTGCAAATCCCCTTGGAGGACAGAAACACCAAGGTTAGCATCCTCGATCAGGCCAACATCCCCAGCATCGAAGCACTGACCACACTCGACCAGCTCCGTTGGGCAGGCCACAATGTTCGCATGCCTGACACAAGACTCCCAAAGCAAGCGCTCTACTCTACTACATGGCAAGCGAGCCCCAGGTGGGCAGAGGAAACATTTCAAGGACACCCTCAAAGCCTCCCTGATAAAGTGCAACATCCCCACCGACACCTGGGAGTCCCTGGCCAAAGACTGCCCTAAGTGGAGGAAGAGCATCCGGGAGGGCGCTGAGCACCTTGAGTCTCATCGCCGAGAGCATAGAGATATCAAGTGCAGGCAGCGGAAGGAGCATGTGGCAAACCAGACTCCCCATCCACCCTTTCCTCCAACGACTGTCTGTCCCACTTGTGACAGAGACTGTAATTCTCGTATTAGACTGTTCAGTCACCTGGGAAGTCACTTTTGGAGTGGAAAGCAAGTCCTCGATTTCGAGGGACTGCTTATGATTGGAGGGCAATGTCAACACCACGTCTCGCGCCCATAAACCCATGAAGAATCTAACTTTTAGCACAAGGGGATCTGCGTTGGAAAGGTGACAGGAAAATCAACATAAACCTCATTCTCGTACAGGTACCCGCAAACCCGCATTAAGCTTGGGGTAAGTGTCATTTTTCGTATGGTACTCATGAGCCTCAAGATCTCATTTTAATCCTTGGCCGTATTTAGAAAAATAAAGAGAAGCAATCAGTCCAAATCCTTTGCTTAAGGCATAAACATTCATTAAAAATAATATTGTTTCACAAATCATTGCGGGTGAAATGAAGCGACCTTTTAATGTGTGCCCTTTCTGCTCTCTTTACTTATTACTCACATGTTATTTAGTGAACTCACCTTCAGATTTCTCCTGTACAAGTTTGTCTGCCTCCGTATATTAACTAATGGGACTGAGATATTTCAAACTGCTTTGTTCTCCTATGATTCTATCTGCAATTAGCAAATATTGTAATCAGACCTTTCCCTGTTAATCTTTTCTATATAGTATAATGGGCGAGGACATTACTTTACAGCAGCGAGGTGGAGTTGGTAGTTCGGCTTTTTTGAAGTAATCATACCCTTGAAAGACAATAATTGCTTGCTTTTCTTGTCTAACATGCTAGATGTTCCTTGTCATATTAATTGCCCGTTGTACACACTAACCACAAACAGCTGCAATAACAAGCCTTGATTCATCTCCGAGGCTCATTATTATTTCTCTGTCTAAATGCCGGAGGCGATGTGGATTCGTGCTCGCTCAGCTTTGTATCGCAGCCTTTCTGTGCCACTGTGACCTTACACTTGCGTTCTGCACGCAACCTCTCGCTGTGTATCTGCAGTGCTAGTTTTTTGTCGAGAGAGGGTCCTTTGGACTGAGTGAGGCACTTCAAAAAGACACTTGAAAGAGATACAAGTGCTGAGATTAAGGACCGTGAATCAGTGAATTTAAGGTACTTGGAAAATGGATCATTAAAATAAAATGCCAGGTTTGGACGGCAAAGCAAGGAGTTCAGAAACAGCATGAACTCCACAGCCCAGATAAGCAGCAGAACCCTGTCATCTAATTAGAGCATTTCGGAGAAGTTGTTTGTGTGCAAGTTTATTTATACTTTGCGTCTCGAAAAAAATCTACAATTACCGAGTGTTGCCCCACGCACATTACAGCACACTGTGACTTTCCATAACCCAGGGGGAGTGCAGGCACTTGTAGACCAGGGGGTGTAGGGGTATGAGGATGTTTATCGGGGAGGGGGTTTTAAAGCTGTATTGTAGGGTTTTAGCATTTTTCCAGACCCAGTGCCAGTCTAATTTGGGATTCAGTTGGATATGTTTGTTCTCTGTCCTGTTAGCAAAGCCACACTGCAGTGTGTCCCTCCGGCAGCGATCGGGTCGGGAGTTTCTCCTGCTGGGAGTTATTAGCCAGGACAGGCCTATTTTAATCGGACCCCTCAGGGTGACGCCGAGTTCAGCGGAGTTATCAGGACAGCGATCAGCACCACAAGTGGCCCCTCCATCTGAGGAGGGCCCCACCACTGAAACAATCTAACACCGGAAACAACCAAACTAAATGAAGCAAAGTGTCAAACTAGGTCAGGATCTGATTGTTGTGGTAAGCACACGCCTCGATTTCAAAAATGTTCATCCTTGTTTTCAAATCCCCTCCATGGCCTTGCCCCTCCTTATCTCTGTAATCTCCTCCAGCCCCACAACCCCGCCCCTCCCAGATATCTGCGCTCCTCTTGAGCATCCCTGATTATAATCGCTCAACCATTGGTGGCCGTGCCTTCTGTTGCCTCGGCCCCAAGCTCTGGAACTCCCTTCTTAATCCTCTCCACCTCTCTAACTCTCTTTCCTCCTTCATGACGCTCCTTAAAACCAACCTCTTTGACTAAACTTGCTCTAATTTCTATTTATGCGGCTCGGTGTTAAATTTTTGTTGCATACTACTCCTGTGAAGCGCCTCGGGATGTTTCACTATGTTAAAGGTGCTATATAAATACAAGTTGTTGCTGTGGCAAATGACACAGTTAATGTCCCGCGGAGCCTACTGGTTGCGGTAGACGTCGGGCGTTGCAGTGGAGCCCCCACCGTCCCTTCCCGGGACCACCTGAGTATGGACAGGACCGCCGAGAGTGGCAGATACTTTGCGCGGGTTCAGCCGATTGCGCAGGAACTAATGGACATCCTGCCCCCCGAACTCTTAAGAACAGAACTGATCTTGAATCACTTTCAATGTGCACTGTTTCATTCCTTTTCTGAATTTGTTTCTCCCTGTGGGAGCCTATGATAAGTAAAACTGCCTCTTGCATATTTCCGACCTTTCTCTCTTCCAGGAATTCGAAGCTGACTGGTGAATTCTTTCAAAGAGTCTCCAAGTTGACTCTTTATTAAACAGGGTTCCCTTTCCGAAAGGCACTTCCTGGATAGTCCATATCTGACTACTCAAATTTAAGAATGGAACATATCATTTGTTTGCAAACTGAATCAATCACAAATTGTTGTTTAAGTTTGAATCTCTAGCCTGTAACTGATGAAACGTGCAATTTTACGTAAGAAATAGGAGTGGGAGTCGGCCATTTGGCCCTTTGAGCCTGCTCCGCCATTCAATAAGATCATGTCTGATCTGATCTTGGCCTCAACTCCACTTCCCATAACCCTGACTCCCATATTGTTCAAAAATCTGTCTTTCTCCACCTTAAATATATTCAATGACCCAGCCTCCACAGCTCTCTGGGGCAGAGAATTCCATTGACTCACAACCCTCTGAGAGAAGAAATTCCTCCTCATTTCTGTTTTAAATGGGAGACCCCTTATTCTGAAGCTGTGCCCCTTAGTTTTAGATTCGTCCACGAGGGGAAACATCCCCTCTGCATCTACCCTGTCAAGCCCCCTCAGAATCTTACACATTTCAATAAGATCATCTTTCATTCTTCTAATAGTCTGGGTACTCAACAACAACAACATATATTTATATAGTGCCTTTAATGTAGTGAAACATCCCAAGGCACTTCACAGGAGTATTATGAGATAAAAACATTGATACTGAGCCGCATAAATAGAAATTAGCGCAGGTGACCAAAAGCTTGGTCAAAAAGGTAGGTTTTATGGAGCGTCTTGAAAGAGGAAAGAGAGGCGGAGAGGTTTAAGGAGGGAGTTCCAGAGCTTGGGGCCCAGGCAACAGAAGGCACGGCCACCAATGGTTGAGCGATTATAACCAGGGATGCTCAAGAGGGCAGAATTAGAGGAGCGCAGACATCTTGGGGGGGGGGGGGGGGGTTTGTGGGGCTGGAGGAGATTACAGAGATAGGGAGGGGGCGAGGCCATGGAGGGATTTGAAAATAAAACACAGGGTCTGAAGTGCAGTCAATGTGAGTGCATTTATCAGGAGGGCAGTGGGCTTGTATCCAAGGAGTCCGGCGGGCACCCATCAATAGTAGCAATATAGTAGTATTAGACAGTTCCTCGTATTGAGGATGACTTGCTTCCACACCAAAAAGGGATGAGTTCACAGGTGTTTCAATGAAGGACCGAATATTCCAGGTCCCGAACTACATGTTGAACGGTGGAAGATGCCTGTGCGTGGATTCTTTTAACGTGTGGTGACCGTTGCACACCAGCCACCACACGGGCTTGACAGAGCTAGGTCTTGGTCCAGTGGCAAGGGTTAACCAAGACGACTGGAGACCACCAATACTGCGAGGTTGGTACCTCTGTGCTGATTCAGAACATGCAGCCGATGAATATCACAGCAGTACTGGTGAACATGGGTAAGAGTAGAGTCGATTTCCATCAGCCTCGATTCACCCACGTTTAGTATTAATGGGGCCTTTTGACGCAGGGTTTAGCACAAGTATGTGTCGGACTCATTAGCAGAGAAAGCCGCTGACTTGATTTTTCTATTTTCTTTTTGAAAAGTTTCTCAAGGACACTCGGTTGCACTTTCCTCCACAGTCTGGAATGTTACACACGCGGTGGTGAATGCTCAATGATGGTGCAGCACTCTAAGATTGGCATTTTCCGCCATGTATTTTGCTACTAATTAAAGGAAGGCACAGAACACATGTTAAAGGTCAGGGCTGTACCCTTGTGCAGCCTCCGCTGTTCGAGATGTGCAGTCAGTGTATAAATAATCTCTTTAATGTACGTCTTTTCAATATCTTTTTTCAGTATGCCTACCTGCAATTTCTTTTAGAATTAGGGAATCACGGCTCCAATCCAACCTCGCTGACCTTCGAGCCTGTCTGGAGGGCAGGTGGAGTGACAGGTATGATAGTGAACCTGTCACCTCTGTCACTCTCTCATGGGCTGTCTGAGTGGCATTAGCACACACAACTGAAATATAACAGTGGAGCGCAGTGCAGGAGCACCTCATGATGGGAGGCACGGGGCGGAGGATTGGTCTTGCAAAATGTGCAGTAGTGAATCAGCAGCAGATTTACACCACCCCGGATTTATTTTTCATTGAAGTTAGTGGAAAATAAAATCAGGCAATGTGTAAAACAGGCTGCCAATGAACCATCGCCCATTTTGCGGTGCCGACTAAGATGATTTTGAGCCCCAATATCTCTTTCCTGCTGCACCAAAGCCTACCTACCACATTGAGTTACGGATCCGTTGCATTACGGGCTGGACCAGGGAGATTTCAGGTCCTTCCTCACAGGGAGCAAAAGAAATGTGAATGACTGTCTTCGTTCCCTCACATCATCCCAGTGCTGTTTATGGGCCCTTGCCATGCCCAGATTGGTTGCAGTGTTTCCCTATGACTAGATTTACACAAATCCTCGGGGGAAACCAGAGGTAACGGTGCAGGAGCGGGATCAGAAACCATTGCAGGTGATTCTCTGGTTATCACCGGATATATAGGAGTGGAACCAGGCGAGTGCAGTCCCATTCTCAGGTTGACAATCAGTAACTAGTAGGGTGCCGCAGGGATCAGTGCTGGGACCCCAACTACTTACAAGCTATATTAACAACTTGGAAGAAGGGACCGAGTGTAACGTAGCCAAGTTTGCTGATGATACATTGCTTTTCCTCCCATCTTTGTATGAGAAGGACACAAAAAACCTGCAAAAGGACATAGACAGGCTAAGTGAGTGGGCAAAAATTTGGCAGATGGAGAATAATGTTGGAAAGTGTGATGTTATGCACTTTGGCAGAAAAAAATCAAAGAGCAAGTCATTATTTAAGTGGAGTCAAATTGCAAAGTGCAGCAGTACAGCGGGACCTGGGGGTCTTGGTGCAGGTACAGCAAGTGATCAGGAAGGCCAATGGAGTGCCAATGGAGACCACACTTGGAATACTGTGTGCAGTTTTGGTTTCCATATTTACGAAAGGATATGCTTGCTTTGAAGGCAGTTCAGAGAAGGTTCACTAGGTTGATTCTGTAGATGAGGGGGTTGAATTATGAGGAAAGGTTGAGTAGGTTGGGCCTCTACTCATTGGAATTCAGAAGAATGAGAGGTGATCTTATCAAAACGTATAAGTTTATGAGGGGGCTTGACAAGGTGGATGCAGAGAGGATATTTCCACTGATAGGGGCGACTAGAACTAGGGGACATAATCTTAGATTAAGGGGCTGCCCATTTAAATCTATGAGGAGGAATTTCTTCTCTCAGAGGGTTGTAAATCTGTGGAATTCACTGCCTCCGAGAACTGTGGAAGCTGGGTCATTGAATAAATTTAAGACAGAAAGAGACAGTTTCTTAACTGATAAGGGAATAAGGGGTTATGGGGAGCAGGCAGGGAAGTGGACCGAAGTCCATGATCGGATCAGCCATGATCGTATAAAATGGCAGAGCAGGCTCGAGGGGTTGTATGGCCTCCTCCTGCTCCTATTTCTTATGGTCTTATAATGGTGGAAAGGCGTGGAGGTGGATGGTGTTATCAACCATGTCTAAGGCTGCAGACAGGTCGAGAAGGATGAGGAGGGATAGTTTACCATGGTCACAGTCACATAGGATGTCATTTGTGACTTCGGTTACATCAGTTTCGCTACAGTGGCAGGAATGGAAACCTGATTGGAGGGATTCAAACATGGAGTTACGGGAAAGGTGGGCATGGATTTGGGAGGTTACAACACATTCCAGGACTTTGGAAAGGAAAGGGAGGTTGGAGAAGGGGCAGCAGTTTGCACGGATGGAGGGGCCCCGAGATACAATCCAGCCCGAGATACAATCGATACTGAGATACAATCGATAATGTTATACAATCCAACCCGAGATACAATCGATACTGTGATACAATCCAGCCTGAGATACAATCGATACTGTGATACAATCGATACTGTGATACAATCGATACTGAGATACAATCGATACTGAGATACAATTGATACTGAGATACAATCCAGCCTGAAATACAATCGATACTGAGATACAATCGATACTGAGATACAATCCAGCCTGAGATACAATCGATACTGAGATACAGTCAAGACTGTGATACAATTCAGCCTGAGATACAATCGATACTGAGATACAATCGATACTGAGATACAATCCAGACTGTGAAACAATCGATACTGAGATACAATCGATGCTGAGATACAATCGATACTGTGATACAATCGATACTGAGATACAATCCAGCCTGAGATACAATCGATACTGAGATACAGTCAAGACTGTGATACAATCCAGCCTGAGATACAATCGATACTGAGATACAATCGATACTGAGATACAACCCAGACTGTGAAACAATCGATACTGAGATACAATCGATACTGTGATACAATCGAAACTGAGATACAATCCAGCCTGAGATACAATCGATACTGAGATACAATCGATACTGAGATACAATCCAGTCCGAGATACAATCGGTACTGAGATACAATCGATACAATCGAGATACAATTCAGCCCGAAATACAATCGGTACTGAGATACAATCGATACTGAGATACAATCGGTACTGAGATACAATCCAGCCCGAGATACAATCGATACTGAGATACAATCGATACTGTGATACAATCGATACTGAGATACAATCGATACTGAGATACAATCGATACTGAGATACAATCGGTAATCGATACTGAGATACAATCAATACTGAGATACAATCCAGCCTGAGATACAATCAATACTGTGATACAATCGATACTGAGATACAATCCAGCCTGAGATATAATCGATACTGAGATACAATCGATACTGAGATACATTCCAGCCCGAGATACAATCGATACTGAGATACAATCGATACTGAGATACAATCGATAATGAGATACAATCCAGCCCAAGATACGATCCAGCCTGAGATACAATGTTGAAAAAGTCCAGAACCAGGGGACACAGTCTCAAGGATTGTATCTCAGGCTGGATTAGAAACATAGAAACATAGAAAATAGTTGCCAGAGTAGGCCATTCGGCCCTTCGAGCCTGCACCACCATTCAGTAAGATCATGGCTGATCATTCACCTCAGAACCTCTTTCCTGCTTTCTCTCCATACCCCTTGATCCCTTTAGGGGTAAGTGCCATACCTAACTTCCTCTTGAATATAGCCAATGAACTGGCATCAACAACTCTCTGCAGTAGGGAATTCCACAGGTCAACAGCTCTCTGAGTGAAGAAGTTTCTCCTCATCTCAGTCCTAAATGCCTTATCCCTTATCCTTAGACTATGTCCCCTGGTTCTGCACTTCCCCAACATCGGGAACATTCTTCCTGCATCTTACCTGTCCAGTCCTGTCAGAATTTTATATGTTACTATGAGATCCCCTCTCATCCTTCTAAACTCCAGTGAATACAGGCCCAGTCAATCCAGTCTCTCCTCATATGTCAGTCCTGCCATCCCGGGAATCAGTCTGGTGAACCTTTGCTGCACTCCCCCAATAGCAAGAATGTCCTTCCTCAGAGTAGGAGACCAAAACTGAAAGCAATATTCCAGGTGAGGCCTCACTAAGGCCCTGTACAACTGCAGTAAGACCTCCCTGCTCCTATACTCAAATCCCCTTGCTATGAAGGCCAACATACCATTTGCCTTCTTCACCTCCTGCTGTACCTGCATGCCAACTTTCAATGACTGATGTACCATGAGACACACCTGGCACCTCTCCTTTTCCTAATCTGCCGACATTCAAATAGTATGCTGCCCTCATTTTTGCCACCAAAGTGTATCCTCACCCTCACATTTATCCACATTATACTGCATCTGCCACTCGTTTGCCCACTCACCTAACCTGTCCAAGTCACCCTGCAGCCTTTTAGCATCCTCCTCACAGCTCACACCACCACCCAGCTTAGTGTCATCTGCAAACTTGGAGATATTACATTCAATTCCTTCATCCAAATCATTAATGTATATTGTAAATAGCTGGGGTCCCAGCACTGAACCCTGCGGCACCCCTAGTCACTGCCTGCCATTCTGAAAAGGACCCATTTATCCCGATTCTCTGCTTCCTGTCTGCCAACCAATTGTCTATACACATCAGTACATTATCCCCAATATCATGTGCTTTAATTTTGCACACCAATCTCTTGTGTGAGACCTTGCCAAAAGCCTTTTGAAAGTCCAAATACACCACATCCACAGGTTCTCCCTTGTCCACTTTACTCGTTACATCCTCAAAAAATTCCAGAAGATTTATCAAGCAGGATTTCCCTTTCATAAATCCATGCTGACTTGGACCGATCCCATCACTGCTTTCCAAATGTGCTGCTATTTCATCTTTAATAATTGATTGCAACATTTTCCCCACTACTGATGACAGGCTAGCCGGTCTATAATTACCAGCCTTCTCTCTCCCTCCCTTCTTAAAAAGTGGTGTTACATTCGCTACCCTCCAGTCCATAGGAACCGATCCAGTTTTGAGAGACTGTTGGAAAATGATTACCAATGCATCCACTATTTCTAGAGTTACTTCCTTAAGTACTCTGGGATGCAGATTATCAGGCCCTGGGGATTTATCAGCCTTCAATCACATCAATTTCCCTAACACAATTTCCCACCTAATAAGGATTTCCTTCAGTTCCTCCTTCTCACTAGACCCTCGGTCCCTTAGTATTTCCAAAGGTTATTTGTGTCTTCCTTCATGACCAAGGTATATGTTTAACTGGTCCCCCATTTCTTTGTTCCCCATTATAAATTCACCTGAATCTGACTGCAAGGGACCTATGTTTATCTTCACTAATCTTTTTCTCTTCACATATCTATCGAAGCTTATGCACTCAGCTTTTATGTTTCCAGCAAGCTTCCTCTCATACTCTATTTCCTAAT
Organism: Pristiophorus japonicus; assembly: GCF_044704955.1. Taxonomy (NCBI): domain Eukaryota; kingdom Metazoa; phylum Chordata; class Chondrichthyes; family Pristiophoridae; genus Pristiophorus; species Pristiophorus japonicus. The sequence continues at coordinate 67,637,121 of NC_091994.1, forward strand.
TTAAACCCTTTGTCCTTCTCTGCTGTATTATAAAATTCTCCCAGTCCTCAGGTCTGCTGCTTTTTCTGGCCAATTTATATGCCTCTTCCTTGGATTTAACACAATCCTTAATTTCCCTTGTTAGCCACGGTTGACCCACCTTCCCCGTTTTATTTTTACTCCAGACAGGGATGTACAATTGCTGATGTTCATCCATGTGATCTTTAAATATTTGCCATTGCCTATCCACTGTCAACCCTTTAAGTATCACTCGCCAGTCTATTCTAGCCAATTCACATCTCATACCATCAAAGTTAGCTTTCTTTAAGTGGTGCTCTGATAATTGGATGGATTGGAAGGCAGGGATTGGTGCTCTGATGATTGGATGGATTGGAGGGCAGTGATTGGTGCTCTGATGATTGGATGGATTCAAGGGCAGTGATTGGTGGCCTGATGTATTTGAAATTGTAACTCAATAATATTTATTCTCTGCAACAGGCTCACAGTTTGACTTCTGGCTACAAAAAAGATAATGTTCAATAACTTTCCCTAAATAGCCAGAGGCATTTGTTTTAGCACGAGGCTCATAATTGTAGTAATGGTAAAATGTAAGGGGTTGAAATTAGTCTTGATCGATAGCATCATCATCGTAGGCGATCCCTCGAACGAGGATGACTTGCTTCCACATGGGTTCGCAGATGTTTCAATGAAGGACCCAATGTTCCAGTCCTGACTCCCGGGATGGAAGATGTCTGTGCATGGATTTTTTTTAATGTGTGGTGACCGTTGCACATCAGCCACCACATGAGGTCGACAGAGCTAGTTCTTTATCCAGTGGCAAGGATTAACCAGAATGACTGGAGACCTACTCTGCACAGAACGCGTGATAGCAAATCAGTAGCCAGTTTACACCCAACTGATATTCTTTTCATTTGATGTCCATGGAGAAGAAAATCAGATGGAATGTAAAACTGCTGCTGATTTGCTATCACCCATTTTGCAATTGTCTCCAAGACCAAATTCACCCGCTCAGCATTCCATGAGTCATTGATAGTTTATGTAGTCACCACCAGAATGTGAGACATGTTTACCACTCAGAGTAGTCTCTGCTGGAATGAATAGACCAAAAGATTCCAAATTTACTGCAGAAAATATTTAAGAACATAAGAACATAAAAAATAGGAGCAGGAGTTGGCCATTTGGCCCCTTGAGTCTGCTCCGCCATTCAATAAGATCATGGCTGATCTGATCATGGGCCCAGCTCCACTTCCCTGTCCACTCCCCATAACCCTTTACTCCCTTATCGCTCAAAAATCTGTCTCCGCCTTAAATATATTCAATGTCCCAGCCTCCACAGCTCTCTGGGGTAGAGAATTCCATAGATTTACAACCCTCTGAGCGAAGAAATTCCTCCTCATCTCAGTTTTAAATGGGCGACCCCTTATTCTAAAACTATGCCCCCTAGTTCTAGATTCCCCCACGAGAGGAAACATTCTCTCTGCATCTCCCTTGTCGAGCCCCATCATTAGCTTATATGTCTCAATAAGATAGCTCATTCTTCTGAACTCCAATGAGTACAGGCTCAACCTGCTCAACCTTTCCTCATAAGTCATCTCAGGAATCAACTGAGTGAACCTTCTCTGAACTGCCTCCAATGCAAGTATATCTCTCCTTAAATAAGGAGACCAAAACTGTACGCAGTACTCTAGGTGTGGCCTCACCAATACCCTGTGCAGTTGTAGCAGGACTTCTCTGCTTTTATACTCCATTCCCCTTGCAATAAAGACAAACATTCCATTTTCCGTCCTAGTTATTGTTGTACCTGCCTGCTGACTTTTTGTGTTCCATGCAGAAGGTATCCCAGGTCCCTCCTTACTGCAGCATTTAAACAATTTCCAAAAGGTCCAAGAATGGTGTAGCAATATTGATTCCGGCGTCTCCTCAGCAAATAATTACTGTAAACTGAGAGAGTCAAAGGAATAAAACATTCTTCCCACTTCCCACCGCCCAGGGCCCCAGACACTCCTTCCACGTGAATCAGCGATTTACTTGTACTTCTTGCAATTTAGTATACTGTATTCTCTGCTCACGATGCAGTCTCCTCTACATTGGGGAGATCAAGCGTAGATTGGTAACCGCTTTGCGGAACACCTCCGTTCAGTCCGTAAGTGTGACCCTGTGCTTCCGGTCGCCTGTCACTTTAATTCTCCACTCCCACTCTGACCTCTCCATCCTCTGCCTCCTACCCTGTTTCAATGAAGCTCAACGCACGCTCGAGGAACAGGACCGCATCTTTCGATTAGGCACTTTACAACCTTCTGGACTCAACATCGAGTTCAACAATTTCAGACCATAATGTGTGCCATTATTTTTTCACATGGCAGCAACTGATGATTCTGCTATTCCCATTTACACCTCCTCTAGATCCAGCTTTTGTTTCTTGTCCTATTACCATCTCCTTTTGCTTTGTATAATCATACTTTTTGTCATCTAATCTCTCCTGCCTTCCACCCAATCACAGACCTTCCCTTTTGTTCTTTCCTCCCCTCCCCCTTTCCCTGCCTCTGCACTTACTTAAAATCTGTGACATCTCTAACTTTTCCAGTTCTGATGTAAAGGAATTGACCTGAAGCATTAACTCTGTTTCTCTCTCTCTCCACAAATGCTGAGTATTTCCAGCATTTTTCGAGGTCGTTAACCTGAATTTTTCAAAGAGGTAACCAGGAGGTTCGATGAGGTCAGTGCTTTTGATGTAGTGTATATGGATTTTAGCAAAGCTTTTGATAAGGTCCCATATGGCTGACTGGTCACGAAAGTAAAAGCCCATGGGATCCAGAGCAAAGTGGCAAGTTGGATCCAAAATTGGCTCAGAGGCAGGAAACAAACCAAAAAAATATTGTGTTCCGTTTTGATCTCCTAATCTGGGGAAGGACGTTCTTGCCATTGAGGGAGTGCAGCGAAGATTCACCAGACTGATTCCCGGGATGGCGGGACTGACATATCAGGAGAGACTGCTTCAACTGGGCCTTTATACACTGGAGTTTAGAAGGATGAGAGGGGATCTCATAGAAACTTACACGATTCTGACGGGACTGGACAGGTTAGATGTGGGAAGAATGTTCCCGATGATGTGGAAATCCAGAACCAGGGGACACGGTCTTCGGATAAGGGGTAGGGATTTAGGACTGAGATGAGGAGAAACTTCTTCACTCAGAGAGGAATTAACCTGTGGAATTCCCTACCGCAGAGAGTTGTTGATGCCAGTTCATTGGATATATTCAAGAGGGAGTTAAATATGGCCCTTACGGCTAAAGGGATCAAGGGGTATGGGGAGAAAGCAGGAAAGGGGTACTGAGGGAATGATCAGCCATGATCTTATTGAATGGCGGTGCAGGTTCGAAGGGCCAAATGGCCTACTCCTGCACCTATTTTCTATGTTTCTATGTTTCTATGTAATGGTTGATGGGTGTTTTTTTGACTGGAAGACTGTTTCAGGGCTCAGTGCTGGGTCCCTTGCTTTTTGAGATATATATCAATGACTTGGACTTGAAAGTTGGGGGTATGATTAAGAAGTTTTCAGATGACACTATAGAGGCAGTGTGCTTGATAATGAAGAAGAAAACTGCGGACTGCAGGGAGATATCAATGAACTGGTCAGGTGGGCAGAACTGTGGCAAATGGAATTCAATCCAGAGAAGTGTAAGGTAATGCATTTGGGGAGGTCTAACAAGGCAAGGGAATACACATTAAACGGTACAACACTGAAAAGTGGTGTGCAGGTCCACAGATCCCTGAAAGTAGCAGGCCAGGTAGATAAGGTGGTTATGAAGGCATATGGAATACTTGCCATTAAAAGTAAAGGCATGGAATACAAGAGCAGGAGGTTATGCTTGGGCTTTATAAAACACTGGTTAGGCCGCAGCTGGAGTACTGTGTGCGGTTCTGGTCACCACATTACAGGAAAGATGTGATTGCACTGGAGAGTGTACAGAGGAGATTTACAACAATGTTGCCTGGACTGGAGAATTTTGGCTATGAGGAAAGATTGAAGATGCTGCGTCTGTTTTCTATGGAACAGAGGAGGCTGAGGGGAGGCCTGATTGCTGTATAAAATTATGAGGGGCCTGGTAAGAGTGGATAGGAAGGACCTATTTCCCTTGACAGAGAGGTCAACAACCAGGGGACATAGATTTAAAGTAATGGGGGGAGGTTTAGAGGGAATTTGAGGGGAAATGTCTTCACCCAGAGGGTGGTGGGGGTCTGGAACACACTGCCTGAAAGGGTGCTAGAGGTAGAAACCCTCACTACATTTACAAAATACTTGGATGCAGACTTAAAATGGCGTAACCTACAGGGTTACGGATCAAAAGCTGGAAAGTGGGATTAGGCTGGGTAGCTCTTTGTCGGCCGGCGCGGACATGATGGGCTGTAAATTTCTATGATTCTATGATTTTCTGTTTTCAGATTTCCAGCATCCGCAGCATTTTTCTTTTGTGATAAAACATTCTAATCTTTGGTGAATGATCGGGATTTTATTAAAGCGAAACTTTAATTCCGGTTTAGTGTCTCTATTCGCAGAGGTAAATTGGAAGACTTTTTCTGATTATTATGCATAATGTTGTTCCCACAGTTGAATTGCAGTTTCAACGTGGTAAGAATCTGTTTCATACACATAACACCTCCTCGAGCCAATTAATACTCACAGCGTGGTGCTGAATTGTCGCTGGAGATGGAAATGTTGTTTTTCTATCACGTCTCCTTATTTCAAAAAATGATGCCAAAACTCTAATGCTATTTTCCACTCGAGAGAGAGAGAGAGAGAGAGAGAGTAGTGTACACCCAATGTACATATTGAACATTGATGCACTCCCCAGGTACAGATTGAACGTTGGGGCACACCCCAGGTATAGATTGAACATTGGGGCACTCCCCAGGTGCAGGTTGAACATTGGGGCACTCTCCAGGTGCAGGTTGAACATTGGGGCACTCCCCGGGTACAGATTGAACATTGCGGCACTCCCCAGGTGCAGGTTGAACATTGGGGCACACCCCAGGTACAGATTGAACATTGCGGCACACCCCAGGTACAGATTGAACATTGCGGCACTCCCCAGGTGCAGGTTGAACGTTGGGGTACACCCCGGGTACAGATTGAACATTGGGGCACACCCCAGGTACAGATTGAACATTGCGGCACTCTCCAGGTGCAGGTTAAACATTGGGGCACACCCCAGGTGCAGGTTGAACGTTGGGGTACTCCCCGGGTACAGATTGAACTTTGGGGTACTCCCCAAGTGCAGGTTGAGAGTTTGTATACCTCAAGCAAAGCGAGGAGGAAAACTGGTGGAAATGTTAACCCCCAAGAATGGGTGTATGGTTAAAACGAATAATTTTTCGATCGCGTCTGTAACTTGGCTCCAACATGCTCACTTTAACGGAGGCCCTTTGGATGCTGGCCAGAAACCTACTCGCTGAAGTTGGTGATGTAATTATTGCAGGTGGGCAGTAGTTCATTGCTGCAATTAATGTCCTTAAGAGACGTTAATGAGGGCTTTATAAATTTAATTTTACTTCGCTCTAAATTTAATGTCTCCAGCATAGGTTTCCCGGGGCTCTGGAAACTAACCAGGGAAACAAAGGCTAGATTGAACCGCAGTTCAGGAGAGTATTTAAAATTATCAAAGGCTCATCTGATAAAAGCTTACTGATTACAGCTGGTAACTCAGTTCCCTCTGGCAAACATTTGGCAGAGAGTTCTTGTGTGCGTACCGGACAGGATGGATATGTGTTACAGTATATCAGAGGTGGAAGACTTTCGGCATCCATGGTAGCAACGATGTGCTGAGGTGGGATCAGCACATGCACAGGGGGGGAACAGGATAAAGGTGCACAGGGGAGGGGCACAGGAGAGGAGCACAGGAGGGGGCACAGGACAGAGGTGCACAGGAGAGGGGCACAGGAGGGGGGCACAGGAGAGGGGCACAGGAGGGGGGCACAGGAGCAAGGGGCACAGGAGGGGGCACAGGACAGAGGTGCACAGGGGAGGAGCACAGGAGGGAGGAGCACAGGAGTGAGTGGTACAGGAGTGAGGGGTACAGGAGGGAGGGGTACAGGAGGGAGGGGCATGGGAGGGAGGGTTACTGGGGGAGGGGTACAGGAGGGCAGGGCATGGGAGGGAGGGGCATGGGAATGAGGGGCATGGGAGGGAGGGGTATAGGAGGGAGGGGTACAGGAGTGAGGGGTACAGGAGGGAGGGGCACGGGAGGGAGGGGTACAGGAAGGAGGAGTACTGGGGGGAGGGGTACAGGAGGGAGGGGTACAGGAAGGAGGGGTACGGGAGGGAGGGGTACTGGGGGTAGGGTAGGAGGGAGGGGTACAGGAAGGAGGGGCACGGGAGGGAGGGGTACTGGGGGGAGGGGTACAAGAGGGAGGGGTACAGGAGGGAGGGGTACTGAGGGGAGGGGCGCAACAGTGGGCCCAAGATTGCAGGAAGCATTACCCACGTAACAGGGTTTACAGAAAGAGGTCCAGCTTCTTTGATCTCTTAGAGCGGTGGTACTTCCTGAGGCTGCGATTGTCACGATGGGATGGCAGGCAGCTGCAGCCTCCTGGAGGAAGACCTGGTCCCTGCTGGAACAGGCAGCCACGCATTACCCGTGGCTGTCAATGTCACCACCTTCATTTCTTTTCCTCTGTTCCTTCCAGAGCAATACTGGAGATATATAAATACATAAGGGAGATGACAGCTTGTTTGCCATGGCTGAGAGTTATGTAACCTTGCTCTGCAATGACAATAGCAACAATGAGCGGACACTCACATGAGAAGCACCAAGTCCTTCTGGGCCAGAGTGTTATGGAGGTGATGCTGAATAGGCCTCTAGTCTTCATGCCCAGTAATATCATGCCATCCTACCATGGACACCTTGAAACATATGGTGACTATTCCCAGTACTCATCAATATATCTTGCACAAACATACACTCTATTGGGCTGATTGTGGGTCGAGGCGCATGGCCAGTGATCTGAAACACATCTGATGCCCTCTCCGCACATGACTGGGTGCAGGGGCCTGAGTCTTGAAACACACCCAAGTCATTTAATATGTCCTTACTATACAGTATAAATGCACACGAGGCCCATACTTGAGAGAAGGTCACTCTGTGACCAGTTACCTTTATTAGCCAGCACTGAAGTGATGAAGGTGGGTGGAGCTTTCCATTTTATACCTGAAAGTTCAGGTTAGGAGTGTCTCCCACAAGTTCACACCTAGTGGTCAATGTTCTCATGGTGTACAACTTAGGTCAGTTTATACATGGGTTACAATGACAGTTGAATACACGACATCAACTCCCTCGCAAAGTCTTATTGGGATCACAGATTAAGTCTCTCTGGTGGTTTACGTTCCCTTGTAGAGTGCCTGAGTTGGGGCTCCGGTTGTTGGGCGCTGGCCTGAGTGTCTGCTGTTTGCAGTGCCTCAGGCCTATCCAGACTGCCCACAGTGATTGGGCTCTCCTCCACTTGGTTCCGGTGTTCAGTCACCTGTGGAAGAGTGAACTCTACATCGTGTTCTTCCTCTGCTTCTTCTGTGGGGTTGCTGAACCTCCTTTTTGTTTGATCCACGTGTTTGCGGCAGATTTGTCCATTGGTAAGTTTAACGACCAGAATCCTATTCCCCTCTTTGGCAATCACGGTGCCTGCGAGCCATTTAGGCCCTGCAGCGTAGTTGAGGCAAAGACAGGGTCATTGACATCGATACACCGTGCCCTCGCATTCCTGCCATGGTAGTCACATTGTGACTGGCGCCTGCTCTCAACAATTTCTTTCATGGTGGGATGTATAAGAGATAACCTGGTTTTGAGCGTCCTGTTCATTAGCAGCTCTGCGGGTGGGACCCCTGTGAGCAACTGTGGTCGGGATCTATTGGCCAACAGGAGGCGTGATAAGCGGCTTTGTAGGGAACCCCCTTGGATTTTGAGCATCCCCTGTTTGATTATCTGCACTGCTCGTTCCGCCTGGCCGTTTGAGGCCGGCTTGAACGGCGCCATTCTGACATGGTTGATACCATTTCCTGCCATGAAGTCCTGGAATTCAATGCTTGTAAAGCACGGGCCATTGTCGCTGACCAAGACGTCCGGTAGACCATGGGCGGCGAACATTGCCCGTAGACTTTCTACCATGGCAGAGGATGTGCTTGAATTTAAAATGTCACACTCAATCCATTTGGAGTAGGCGTCTACTACAACCAAAAACATTTTTCCCATGAAAGGACCTGCGTAGTCCACATGGATGTGTGACCATTGCTTGGCGAGCCAGGACCAGAGGCTAAGGGGGGCTTCCCTGGGTGCGTTGTCCAGCTGAGCACACGTGTTGCACCTGCGAACACAAAGTTCCAGGTCTGCATCTATCCCTGGCCACCAAACGTGTAACCTGGCAATTGCCTTCATCATGACAATGCCCAGGTGCTCATTGTGGAGTTCTCTGATGAACATCTCTCTGCCCATCTGGGGCATGACTACTCGGTTTCCCCATAGTAGGCAATCGGCCTGAATTGAGAGTTCATCCTTGCGCCTGTGAAATGGTTTGAATTCCTCAGGGCATGCCCCGTACGTGGCTGCCCAGTCCCCATTCAGGACACATTTCTTGACTAAAGACAGTAGCGGGTCTCTATTTGTCCAGACTTTAATCTGACGGGCTGTCACGGGTGAGCCTTCACTTTCGAAAGCTTCAACAGCCATGACCATCTCAGCAGCATGCTCGGTTGCCCCCTCGGTGGTGGCTAATGGGAGCCTGCTGAGTGCATCGGTGCAGTTTTCAGTGCCCAGTCTGTGCTGAATTGTGTAGTCATAGGCGGCTAACGTGAGTGCCCACCTCTGTTTGCGTGCCGATGCATTTGCATTTATGGCCTTGTTGTCGGCAAAAAGTGACGTTAGGGGTTTGTGATCTGTCTCCAGCTCAAATTTCCTGCCAAACAGATACTGGTGCATTTTTTTTACAGCATATACACATGCAACCGCTTCCTTTTCTAACATCCTGTAGCCCCGTTCTGCCTGGCACAGACTTCTGGAGGCATAAGCTACCGACTGTAACTGATCCTTGGCATTAACATGCTGCTCACACACCCGACACCATAGGACGACGCTTCGCACGTTATAACAAGTTTCTTACATGGATCATGTAGCGTTAACAGATTTTTGGAGCATAACAAATTTCGTACTGTATCAAGAGCCCTTTCCTGGCTGTCCCCCCAGACCCATTCGCGACCGTTGCCTAGGATCACATGTAGCGGCTCTAACAGCGTGCTCAATTTGGGAAAAAAGTTACCAAAATAGTTCAGGAGCCCCAGGAACGAACGCAGCTCCGTCGTGTTATGGGGCCTGGGTGCTCTCTGGATCGCTTCTGTTTTGAACGCAATGGGTCTGACCCCGTCTGCTGCTACCCTCATCCCCTGGAATTCTACCTCTGGAGCTAGGAAGATGCACTTCGACTTTTTCAGTCGCAGACCTGCCCGGTCCAGTCTGCGTAGCACCTCCTCCAGGTTGCGGAGGTGTTCTTCAGTATCACAACCCGTGATGAGGATCTCGTCTTGAAAAACCACCTTCCTTGGAATCAACTTGAGGAGGCTTTCCATATTTCGCTGAAAGATCGCGGCGGCCGAGCGAATCCCAAACGGACATCTGTTGTACTCAAACAACCCCTTGTGTGTCGTGATGGTGGTCAGCTTCTTCGACTCACTCGCCAGCTCCTGGGTCATGTAAGCTGAGGTCAGGTCCAATTTTGAAAATAGCGTCGCAAAGTGGTCCTCCGCTCTCGGTAGCGGGTACTGGTCTTGGAGTGACACCCGTTTGATGGTGGCCTTGTAATCACCACATATCCTGACCGACCCATCCGCTTTGAGCAACGGGACAATCGGGCTCGCCCAATCACTGAATTCGACTGGCGAGTTAATGCCTTTCCTCAACAGGCGGTCCAATTCGCCTTCTATCTTTTCCCACATCACGTACGGCACCGCTCTGGCCTTGTGGTGTACTGGCCTGGCGTATGGGTTTATGTAAATCACTACCTTGGTCCCCACAAAAGTGCCAATGCCGGGTTGAAATAATGAGTCAAATTTGTCCAGGACCTGTGAGCATGATATTCGCTCCACAGAAGAAATTGCATAGACATCGCCCCATTTCTCGTTCATGACAGCCAGCCAACTCCTCCCAACAGTGCGGGACCGTCTCCCGGGACAATCCAGAATGGCAACCTGTTCTCCAAATCTTTGTGGGTCACGACTACCGTGGTGCTGCCTATCACCGGAATGATCTCCTTTGTATATGTCCGTAGCTGTGCGTCAATGGCAATAATTTGGCCTCCTGGCCTTGGAGACCCACAACTTGTCGAACTGTTTGATACTCATCAGGGACTGGCTGGCCCCCGTGTCTAGCTCCATTGATACTGGGATGCAATTGAGGAGCACTTTCAGCATTATCGGTGGCGTCCTGGTGTATGAACTTTATATGTGCTCCACATGAACTCGCTGAACTTCAGTTTCCAGCAATTTCCCCCAGTGTCCATTTGGCCTCGTAGGGCTTTCATCATCCCCGTCCTCCTCGTACATCAACCTGGCTGCAGGCTTCCTGTACATACACGCCAAGTGACCGCTGATGTTGCAATTTCTGCAGGTGTATTGCTGATACCTGCAAGCTCTGGCTGTGTGTTTGCCTCCACATCACCAACATGAGCCGTTGTTGGAAACAAAAGGCCCATTACCAGTCGATCGTCTCTGACTGTCTCTGTAACTGTCCTTAAGCGCACCATTAACAGGTGTTGATGGCCCCATTACTGGCTGCATTGTCACTTGCGATGGCATGAATCGCCGTTCAGCTAGCCATTGTCTCTGTTGAATTCCCCCTTTGGGTTCGACGACATGCTCTGGCATGTCCAATTGCCGCTGTCTGCCTGGAGAGCTGTGTGCCGTGCTAACAATGTTACCTCCCTGTCCATTTGCTGCCTTTAAAACAAGATTTTTGTTAAACTTCATTCTGGTCTCTTCCTCCCCTGAGATAAATGTCTGGGCCATCAAAGCCGCCGTTTCCAGGGTCTCAATCAGTTTCCTGAAAACCCCAGCGTGCCCGATGCCCTCAATAAAATCAGCCCAATTATCACCAACACAGTACCTCTCGTTTGTGCTGCTAGTGGCCATGCTCCTGTGGTTTAAATCCCATCCTCGTCGCCAATAATATGTCCTTACTATACAGTATAAATGCACACGATGCCCATACTTGAGAGAAGGTCACTCTGTGACCAGTAACCTTTATTAGCCAGCACTGAAGTGCATACCTGAAAGTCCAGGTTAGGAGTGTCTCCCACAAGTTCACCACCTAGTGGTCAATGTTCTCATGGTGTACAACTTAGGTCAGTTTATGCATGGGTTACAATGACAGTTGAATACATGACAGCGTTCAGTGCGTGAGTGTGAAGGATGTTGGGAGCCGATGCACAAACTGTACACAGGATCATTGAGAATTTAATCACGAGGTTTCCGCTCCGTGTCCATACCGCCTCCAGCATCACATCAACGGCTCCCTCTCTCTCCTCTTCTTCCTCTCTCCTCTCTTGCTCTACCCCTCCCCTACCTCTCTCTTTTCTTGTCCCACTCTCCTCCCCTCCTAAAACAACCATGCTCAGCCCTCCCCCGTGCAACACTGACCAGCTGCCCCTGTGCCACCTCTAACCAACACTGGCACAACTTACTGAGCAGCCAGCTGCGCATCACTATCATTGGCACCTGAAATGGTGGTGCTCGCTCCCCCCTTCCCCATTCCCTCCTCTCCTCCTGCTCTACCTCTCTCCACCCCTCCCCTCCCCCTCCCTCTCTCTCCTCTTCTCCCTCTCTCCTCTCCTCCCCTCCCCCTCCCCTACCCCTCTCTTTTCTTGTCCCACTCTCCTCCCCTCCTCTCCTCCCTCCTCCCCATCCCCCTCCCCTCTTCTCCCCCTCCCCTACCCCTCCCCTTCCCCCCTCCCTCTCTCCCCTCCCCTCCCGCTCTCCCCTTCCCCCTCCTCTACCCCTCTCCACTCCCCTCCCTCTCTCTCCTCCCCTCCCGCTCTCCCCCTCCCCTACCCCTCTCCCCTCCCCTCCCTCTCTCTCCTCCCCTCCCCCTCTCCTCTTCCCTACCCTCTTTCTCTCCTCCTCTCCACTTCCCCTCAGCCATTCCCCCTCCCCCTCCCCTTCTCTCCCTTCTCCCCTCCCCCTCCTCCAACTCGCTCTTCTCCCCTCCCGCTCTACCCCCCTCCTCCCTTCCCCCTCCCCCTCTCCCCTTCTCCCCCTCCCATCCCCTCTGCCCTCCCCACCCTCTTTCTCCTCCTCTTTCTCCTCCCCTCCTGCTCTGCCCTTCCCCTCCCCTCCTCTTCTCCCCCTCTCCTCTTCTTCCCTCCCCCTCTCCCCTTCTGATCCCCTTCTCTCCTCCTCTCCCTCCCCTCCTCTTCCCCTCTCCCCCTTCCCTCCCCTTCCTCCTCCCCTGCCTCTCTCTCCCCTTCTCTCCCTCTCTCCCCTTCTCTCCACTCTCCTCTTCCCCCTCCCCTACCTCACTCTCCTCCCATAACGCTCTCCCCGTCTCCTCTCCCCCCTCCCCCTCTCCCTCTTCCCTCCCCACCACCTCCCCTACCCTCCCCCCATCGCCCTGTCCCCTTCCCTCCTCTTCCCATCTCCCAACTCCCTCCCCTCCACTCCCCATCACTTCCTCTCTCCCCTTCCTCCTCTCCTACCTCTCTCTCCTCCCCTCCTGCCCTCGCCCTCTCCTCCTCCCCTCTCCCTCTTCCCTCCCCTCCCCCTGTCCCTTTCCCTCCTCTTCTCCTCTCCCAACTCCCTCCCCTCCACTCCCCATCTCCTCCCCTCTCCCTTTCCCCTCCTCCCTCTCTCTCCTTGACTGCCCTTTTACCACCTCCTATGTTTATCATTGAGTAGTCTCTGCTGGAATGAATAGACCAACAGAGTCAAAAAATATTTAAACCATTTCTAAAAGATCCAAGAATGGCATAGCAATATTGATTCCTGCGTCTCCTCAGCAAATAATTACTGCAAACTGAGAGAGACAAAGGAATAAAACATTCTTCCCACTTCCCAGTGCTCAGGGCCCAAACACTCATCTGACAGGTTGTTGTTGTAGTTGTGAAAGACACAGCAGGCTGTAACTAAAAGGAAGAAACACTTGGATTTATGTCGCGCCTTTCACGACCACGGGATGTCTCAAAGCACTTTACAGCCAATGAAGTATTTTTGGAGTGTAGTCACTGTTGTAATGTGGGAAACGCAGCAGCCAATTTGCACACAGCAAGCTCCCACAAATAGCAATGTGATAATGACCCAATAATCTGTTTTTGCTATGTTGATTGAGGGATAACTATTAGCCCCAGGACATCGGGGATACCTCCCTTGCTCTTCTTCAAAATAGTGCCATGGGATCTTTTACGTCCACCTGAGAGGGCAGACGAGGCCTCGGTTTAACGTCTCATCCGAAACTGCAGCACTCCCTCAGCACTGCGCTGGAGTGTCAGCCTGGATTTATGTGCTCAAGTTCCTGGAGTGGGTCTTGAACCCACAACCTTGTGACTCAGAGGTGAGAGTGATACCCACTGAGCCACGGCTGACCAAAGTAATGAGTTTGCCCGCTCTCCTGTAATTGGAATCTGTGACCTGACGAATGCATGTCCGCGCTGCTCCCTGGCTGAGATTTCAGAGATTGCCCATAGCTGTTGGTGACAGTGCTGCATGGAAAGCAGTGCGGAGAATCAGAGAATCGTAATACGACACAGCACAGAACGAGGCCATTCAGCCCATCGTGCCTGTGCCAGCTTTTTGAAAGAGCTGTCCAATTACTCCCATTCACCTGTTCTTTCCCTAAAGCCCAGCAAATTTTTACTTTAGAAGTATTCATCCAGTTCCTTTTGAAGGTTACTATTGAATCTGTTTCCATCACCCTTTCAGGCTGTGCATTCCAGATCATAACAACTCGCTGTGTAAAAATGTCTTCCTCATGTTGCCTCTGGTTCTTTCGCCAATTACCTTAAATCTGTGACCCTTTTTCAACTGGGAACCACTTCTCCTTATTTACTCTTCAAGATTTTGAACACGTTTATGAATTATTCTCTTCACCTTCTCTGCTCTATGGAGAACAATCCGAATTTCTCCAGCCTCTCCATGTAACTGGCTCCTCATCCCTGGTACCATTCTGGTAAGTCTCCACACCCACTCCAGGGCTTTGACATTCTTCCTAAAGTGCGGTACCATGAATTGGCCAGAAAACTCCAGTTGGGACCAAGCCAGTGCAGGCAAATGACAGGCCCTCATGCATTAGGTGGCTGAATCCACTATTGCCTCTTTGGTAAAGCGCATCTCCTCCATAGGCTGTCCTATGACCTGTGCTATCTGTATATTCTTTGGGGGGAGGTTATATCTGGTGGACTGCATCCTCCTTCATGTCAATTTACTCTCCTGTATGAAGAGCTGGGATTCCTGCCAAGGAGGAAAAAAGAACTAAGTGCAGTTCATTCAGCCCCTCTGTTCCATCACTCAATTAGATCATGGCTGATCTTTACCTCAACTCCATTTACCCGCATTTGATGCATATCCCTTGACACACTTATCTAACAAAAACCTATTGATCTCAGTCTTGAAAGCTCCAATTGACCTCCAGGATCCATGGCCTATTGGGGGGAGAGGATCCCTGATCTCTACTACCCTTTGTGTGAAAAATTGCTTCCTGATTTTACTCCAGAATGACCTAGCTCTAATTTCAAGATTGTCCCATCTCGTTCTTGATTGCAACACAGGAAATAATTTCTACATATCTACCCTATTTATCATTTCAACATCTTGATCAGAAGGTTCACATAGAAACATAGAAAGTAGGTGCAGGAGTAGGCCATTCGGCCCTTTGAGCTGGCACCACCATTTAATATAATCATGGCTGATCATACAACTTCGGTACCCCATTCCTGCTTTCTCTCTTTCCCCTTGATCCCTTTAGCCGTAAGGGCCACATCTAACTCCCTTTTGAATATAGCTAACAAACTGGCCTCAACAACTTTCTGTGGTAGAGAATTCCACAGGTTCACAATTCTCTAGGTGAAGATGTTTCTCCTCATCTCGGTCCTAAATGGCTTACACCTTATCCTTAGACTGTGACCCCATCGGGAACATTCTTCCTACATCTAACCTGTCCAATCCCGGGAGAATTTTATATGTTTCTATGAGATCCCATCTCATTCTTCTACATTCCAGTGAATATAAGCCCAGTCGATCCAGTCTTTCTTCATATGTCAGTCCTGCCATCCCGGGAATCAGTCTGGTGAACCTTCGCTGCACTCCCTCAATAGCAAGAATGTCCTTCCTCAGATTAGGAGACCAAAACTGCACACAATACTCAAGCTGTGGTCTCACCAAGGCCCTGTACAACTACAGTAAGACCTCCCTGCTCCTATACTCAAATCCCCTCACTAAGAAGGCAAGCATGCCATTTGCCTTCTTTACTGCCTGCTGTACCTGCATGCTTGCCTTCAATGGCTGATGTACCATGTCATGTATTTAACTGTCATTGTAACCCATGTATAAACTGACGAGTTGTACACTGTGAGAACATTGACCACTAGGTAGTGAACTTGTGGGAGATACTCCTAACCTGGTCTTTCAGGTATAAAAGGGGAAGCTCCACCCACCTTCAGCACTTCAGTGCTGGAATAAAAGTTGCTGGTCACAGAGTGACCTTATCTTAAGCATGCGTCTCGTGTGCATTTATACTGTATAGTAAGGACATATCATTGGCGAGGAGGATGGGAGTTAAACCACGCGAGTATGGCCACTAACAGCACAGACGAGAGGTACTGTGTTGGTGATGATTGGGACGACTTTATTGAGAGACTACAGCAAAGTTTCGTCACTAAGGAATGGTTAGGACAGGATTCAGCTGACAAACGCAGGGCTCATCTCCTGATGGTTTGTGGGTCCAGGACGTACTCCCTGATGAAGGACCTTCTAGCACCAGAGAAGCCGGCGGACAAGACTTTTGAAGAGCTCAGTAAGTTGATCGGGGAACACATTAAACTGGCGAGCAGCATGCACATGAGATTTTATACGCACCGGCGGCGAGAAGGGCAAAGCGTTCCAGACTTCGTGGCAGACCTCTGGCGACTGGCGAGCCTATGTAAGTTCCCAGATGCATGCAGAGCAGAGATGCTGCGAGACTTTTTTATTGAGGCATCGGGCACGCTGGGGTTTTCAGGAAACTGATCGAGACCAGAGACTTGACCCTGGAAACAGCGGCTTTAATGGCCCAGACATTTATCTCAGGGGAGGAAGAGACCAGAATGATGTTTGACAAAAATCTTGGCTTAAATGCAGCAAATGGACAGGGAGTCAACATTATTAACGTGGCACACAGTTCCCCAGGCAGACAGTGGCAATCGGACATGCCTGAGCATGTAGTCGAATCCAAAGGGGGAATTCAACAGAGATAATGGCTAGCTGAATGGCGATTCACGCCATCGCAAGGGACAATGCGGCCAGTAATGGGGCCATCAACACTTGTTAATGGTGTGCTTAAAAACAGTTACACAGGCAGTCAGAGACGATCGACTGGTAATGGGCCTTTTGTTTCCAACAACGGCTCATGTTGGAGGTGTGGAGGCAAACACTCAGCCAGAGCTTGCAGGTATCAGCAATACACATGCAGAAATTGCAACGTCAGTGCTCACTTGGCGCATATGTGCAGAAAGCCTGCAGCCAGGTTGATGTACGAGGAGGACGGGCCCGATGTAAGCCCTATGGGGCCAAATGGACACTGGGAGAAATCGCTGGAAGCTGAAGTTCAGCGAGTTCATGTGGAGCACATATACAATTCATATACCAGGACGCCACCGATAATGATGAAAGTGCTCCTCAATGGCATCCCAGTGTTAATGGAGCTAGACACGGGGGCCAGCCAGTCCCTTATGAGTATCAAACAGTTCAAAAGGTTGTGGGTGTCCAAGGCCAGGAGGACAAAATTATCACCGATTGACGCACAGCTATGGACATATACAAAGAAGATCATTCCGGTGCTAGGCAGCGCCACGGTAGTCGTGATCCACAAAGATTCGAAGAACAGGTTGCCACTCTGGATTGTTCCGGGGGACGATCCCGCACTACTGGGGAGGAGTTGGCTTGCTGTCATGAACTGGAAATGGCGCGATGTCAATGCAATTTCTTCTGTGGAGCGAATATCATGCTCAAAGGTCCTGGACAAATTTGACTCATTATTTCAACCCGGCATTGGCACTTTTATGGGGACCAAGGTAGTGATTCACATAAACCCGGACGCCAGGCCAGTACACCACAAGGCCAGAGCGGTGCCGTACGTGATGCGGGAAAAGATAGAAGGCGAATTGGACCGCCTGCTGAGGGAAGGCATCATCTCGCCAGTCGAATTCAGTGACTGGGCGAGCCCGATCGTGCCAGTGCTCAAGGCGGATGGGTCGGTCAAGATATGTGGTGATTACAAAGCACATCAATCGTGTGTCACTCCAAGACCAGTACCCACTACCGTGAGCGGAGGACCTCTTTGCGACGCTATCCGGTGGCAAACTTTTTTCAAAATTGGACCTGACCTCAGCTTACATGACCCAGGAGCTGGCGAGTGAGTCGAAGAAGCTAACCACCATCACGACACACAAGGGGTTGTTCGAGTACAACAGAAACCCGTTCGGGATTCGCTCGGCTGCCGCGATCTTTCAATGCAATATGGAAAGCCTCCTCAAGTCGATTCCAAGGACAGTGGTTTTTCAAGACGACATCCTCATCACGGGTTGTGATACTGAAGAACACCTCCGCAACCTGGAGGAGGTGCTACGCAGACTGGACCAGGTATGTCTGCGACTGAAAAAGGTGAAGTGCATCTTCCTCGCTCCAGAGGTAGAATTCCTGGGGATGAGGATAGCAGCAGACGGGATCAGACCTACTGCATTCAAAACAGAAGCAATCCAGAGAGCACCCAGACCCTGTAACACGATGGAACTGCGTTCGTTCCTCGGGCTCCTGAACTATTTTGGTAACTTTCTTCTCAAATTGAGAGCTGCTACACGTGCTCTTTTGCAAAGGTCATGAATGGGTCTGGGGGCCAGCCAGGAAAGGGCTTTTGATCGAGCACGAAATTTGTCATGCTCCAACAAACTGTTAACGCTATATGACCCATGTAAGAAACTTGTTTTAACGTGCGATGCGTCGTCCTATGGGGTCAGGTGTGTGTTGCAGCATGTTAATGCCAAGGGTCAGTTACAGCCGGTAGGTTATGCCTCCATAAGTCTGTCCAAGGCAAAATGGGTCTACGGGATGGTAGAAAAGAAAGCACTTGCATGTGTATATGCTGTAAAAAAAATGCACCAGTACCTGTTTGGCAGGAAATTTGAACTGGAGACAGGTCACAAACTCCTAATGTCCCTTTTGGCCAACAACAAGGCCATAAATGCAAATGCATCGGCCCGCATACAGAAGTGGGCACTTACGTTAGCCGCCTATGACTACACAATTCGGCACAGACCGGGCACTGAAAACTGCGGCGATGCCACCACCGAGGGGGCAACTGAGCATGCTGCTGAGATGGTCATGGCTGTGGAAGCTTTTGATAGCGAAGGCTCACCCGTGACAGCCCGTCAGATCAAAATCTGGACAAATAGAGACCCGCTACTGTCTTTAGTCAAGAAATGTGTCCTTAAAGGGGACTGGGCAGCCACGTACGGGGCATGCCCTGAGGAATTCAAACCATTTCACAGGCGCAAGGATGAACTCTCGATTCAAGCTGATTGCCTACTATGGGGAAACTGAGTAGCCATGCCCCAGATGGGCAGAGAGATGTTCATCAGAGAACTTTACAATGAGCACCCAGGCATTGTCATGATGAAGGCAATTGCCAGGTCACACGTTTGATGGCCAGGGATAGATGCAGACCTGGAACTTTGTGTTCGCAGGTGCACCACGTGTGCCCAGCTGGGCAATGCGCCCAGGGAAGCCGCCCTTAGCCCCTGGTCCTGGCCCGGCAAACCATGGTCACGCATCCATGTGGACTACGCAGGTCCTTTCATGGGAAAAATGTTTTTGGTTGCAGTAGACGCCTGCTCCAAATGGATCGAGTGTGACATTCTCAATTCAAGCACATCCTCTGCCACGGTAGAAAGTCTCCGGGTAATGTTCGCCGCCCATGGTCTATCGGATATCTTGGTCAGTGACAATGGCCCGTGCTTTACAAGCATTTAATTCCAGGATTTCATGGCAGGAAATGGTGTCAACCATATCAGAACGGCACCGTTCAAGCCGGCCTCAAACGGCCAGGTGAAACGAGCAGTGCAGATAATCAAACAGGGGATGCTCAGAATCCAAGGGGGTTCCCTACAAAGCCGTTTATCATGCCTCCTGTTGGCCAATAGATCCCGACCACACTCGCTCACAGGGGTCCCACCCACGGAGCTGCTAATGAAAGGGACGCTCAAAACCAGGTTATCCCTTATACACCCCACCATGAAAGAAATTGTTGAGAGCAGGCGCCAGTCACAACGTGACTACCATGACGGGAATGCGAGGGTGCGATGTATTGATGTTAATGACCCTGTCTTTATTCTCAACTATGCTGCAGGGCCCAAATGGCTTGCAGGCACTGTGATTGCCAAAGAGGGCAATAGGATTCTGGTAGTTAAACTTACCAGTGGACAAATCTGCCACAAACACGTGGATCAAACAAAAAGGAGGTTTAGCAACCCCATAGAAGAAGCAGAGGAAGAACACGATGTAGAGTTCACTCCTCCACAGGTGGCCGAACACCGGAACCAAGTGGAAGAGAGCCCAGTCACCGTGGGCAGTCCGGACAGGCCTGAGGCACCGCAAACAGCATACACTCAGGCCAGCGCCCAACAACCGGAGCCCCAACTCAGGCACTCAACAAGGGAACGCAAGCCACCAGAGAGACCTAACCTGTGATCCAAATAAAACTTTGTGGGGGGAGGTCATGTCATGTATTTAACCGTCATTGTAACCCATGTATAAACTGACAAGTTGTACACTGTTAGAACATTGACCACTAGGTAGTGAACTTGTGGGAGACGCTGCTAACCTGGCCTTTCAAGTCTAAAAGGGGAAGCTCCATCACTTCAGTGCTGGACTAAAAGTTGCTGGTCACAGAGTGACCTTCTCTCAAGCATGGGCCTCGTGTGCATTTGTACTGTATAGTAAGGACATACCATACCATGACACCCAGGTCTCATTGCACCTCCCCTTTTACTAATCTGTCACCATTCAGATAATCTGCCTTCCTGTTTTTGCAACCAAAGTGGATAACCTCACACTTATCCACATGATACTGCATCTGCCATGCATTTGCCCATTCACCTAACCTGCACGAAGTTGATTCCTGAGATGAAGGGGTTGTCATATGAAGAAAAGTTGATCAGGTTGGGCCTGTAATCATTGGAGTTCAAAAGAATGAGAGGTGATCTCATTGAAACATATGAGAGATCTTGACAGGGTAGATGCAGAGATGACATTTCCCCTCATGAGGGAATTTAGAACAAGGGGACATAGTTTCAGAGTAAAGTGTCATCCATTTAAGACAGAAATGAGGAGGAATTTCTTCTCTCAGAGGGTCATGAATCTTTGGAGTTCTCTGCCCTAGAGAGCTGTGGAGGCTGGGTCGTTGAATATATTTAAGGTGGAGATAGACAATTTCTTAACTGATAAGCGAGTCAAGGGTTATGGGGAATGGACAGGGAAGTGGAGCTGAGCCCAAGATCAGATCAACCATGATCTTATTGAATTGCGGAGCTGGCTCGAGGGGCCAAATGGCCTACTCCTGCTCCTACTTCTTATGTTGTTATATCACCCCTCCATCTTCAACAATCAGGGGAGTGCAAGTCAAGTTTATGCAACGTGTCCTCAAAATATAAACCTTTGAGCCCCGGTATCATACTGGTGAATCTGTGCTGCAGTTCCAATATTGGCTCTGTAGCTGCTGACTGCAACCCTTTGGGCCATTATTTTCCTGGCAAAATGTCTATATCAAGGTTAATGGTGACCACATGCACTGGAAAGCTCAACTCGACTGTGTTTAGCTGTTTGCATCATTAATAAATCCACTAGGGTATTCAGTGGATTCAGTGGAGGAAGAGCATCCGGGAGGGCACTGAGCACCTCGTGTCTCATCGCTGAGAGCATGCAGAGATCAAGCGCAGGCAGCGGAAGGAGCGTGCGGCAAACCAGTCCCACCCACCCTTTTCCTCAGCGATTATCTGTCCCACCTGTGACCGGGACTGTGGTTCTCATATTGGACTGTTCAGCCACCTAAGAAATCATTTTAAGAGTGGAAGCAAGTTTTCTTCGATTCCGAGGGACTGCCTATGATGATGAGGGTATTCAGGAGAAACGTCTTTACTCAGAGGATGGTTAGAAGGTAGAACTCACTTCCACAGGGAGTATTTGAGGTGAATGGATAGGTACATGATGGAGAAAGGAGTAGATGGATACACTGATAGGGTTCGCTGAAGTATGGTGGGAGGAGGCTCGTGTGGAGCACAGACCAGTTGGGCCAAATGGCCTGTTTCTGTGTAATTTTCAAAGCCTTTGGAGCCGATTTTCTGACACTGGGTATTAAGGTCATTTAGATAATCATGGTAGTAAATGGCTTCACTTAACCCCAAGCAGCAAGGCTACAAGTAGTAAAATGATTTAGACGAGGGGATTAAATGTAGTATCTTCAAATTTGCGGATGACACTAAGTTGGGTGACAGTGTGAGCTGCGAGGAGGATGCTATGAGGCTGCAGAATGACTTGGATAGGTTAGGTGAGTGGGCAAATGCATGGCAGATGAAGTATAATGTGGATAAATGTGAGGTTATCCACTTTGGTGGTAAAAACAGAGAGACAGACTATTATCTGAATGGTGACAGATTAGGAAAAGGGAAGGTGCAACGAGACCTGGGTGTCATGGTACATCAGTCATTGAAGGTTGGCATGCAGGTACAGCAGGCGGTTAAGAAAGCAAATGGCATGTTGGCCTTCATAGCGAGGGGATTTGAGTACAGGGGCAGGGAGGTGTTGCTACAGTTGTACAGGGCCTTGGTGAGGCCACACCTGGAGTATTGTGTACAGTTTTGGTCTCCTAACTTGAGGAAGGACATTCTTGCTATTGAGGGAGTGCAGTGAAGGTTCACCAGACTGATTCCCGGGATGGTGGGACTGACATATCAAGAAAGACTGGATCAACTGGGCTTGTATTCACTGGAGTTCAGAAGAATGAGAGGGGATCTCATAGAAATGTTTAAAATTCTGATGGGTTTAGACAGGTTAGATGCAGGAAGAATGTTCCCAATGTTGGGGAAGTCCAGAACCAGGGATCACAGTCTGAGGATAAGGGGTAAGCCATTTAGGACTGAGATGAGGAGAAACTTCTTCACCCAGAGAGTGGTGAACCTGTGGAATTCTCTACCACAGAAAGTTGTTGAGGCCAATTCACTAAATATGTTCAAAAAGGAGTTAGATGTAGTCCTTACTACTAGGGGGATCAAGGGGTATGGCGAGAAAGCAGGAATGGGGTACTGAAGTTACATGTTCAGCCATGAACTCATTGAATGGCGGTGCAGCCTCGAAGGGCCGAATGGCCTACTCCTGCACCTATTTTCTATGTTTCTATGTTTCTAAAAGGCAGCAGCTTAACTGACACCGGCTGAAAGGAATTGATGTTACTTAAACCTGCAGCCCGAGTGAGATATATTGACATATTCTATTGTGTATGAACAAAGACCAGTCAGTGAGCCGGCACGAAAGGCCAACCAAGGTCAGGAGACACAAGTGACTAGTCCTCTGAACCCAAACTGTTTATTTAAGTTGAATAGTTCACAAAATAAGTTCTTCATAAGCCAGTATATGTTACCAATTCCAATAATACAATCCTGCTTATTGACCTCACAGCTCATTGCTTTAAATCAGCAAAACCACAGCAAAACTCACTGACCATGACTTGACCCAGAGGGAAATCTTCATGTAAAGGTGGAGGACATGGCTAAGCTATTAAATGAATATGTTTCATCTGTCTTCACAAAGGAAGTGAATGATGTGAAGGTTACACTAAAAGAGGAGAGGGAAGTTATGGCCAGGATAGTAGTAGATAGAGAAGATATAGCATTACTGAAAGTCATTAAGCAGGTGGAATGTATCCTAGGTTACTGAAAGAAGCAAAGATAGAAACAGCAGAGGCTTTGGTCACAATCTTTCAATCCTCATTGGATAGAGGAGCAGTGCTAGAGGACCAGAGGGTTGCTAATGTTGCACCTTTATTCAAGAAAGGAGAGAGGGATAAACCAGGAGACTGCAGGCTGGTCAGCCTATTGTTGGTGGTGGGGAAGTTATTGGAAACCATTATCAGGGAAAAAATAAACTTTCATTTGGAAAGGCATGGGTTAATTTATTAAGACGATGGAAGCCCCCACCAACAACATCCTGGGGGCTCACCATTGACCAGAAACTTAACTCGACCAGCCACATAAATACTGTGGCTACAAGAGCAGGTCAGAGGCTGGGTATTCTGCGGTGAGTGTCTCACCTCCTGACTCCCTAAAGCTTGCCACCATCTACAAGGCACAAGTCAGGAGTGTGATGGAATACTGTCCACTTGCCTGAATGAGTGCAGCTCCAACAACACTCAAGAAGCTCGACACCATCCAGGACAAAACAGCTCACTTGATTGACACCCCATCCACCACCTTCAATATTCACCCCCTCCACCACCGGTGCACCATGGTTGCAGTGTGTACCATCTACAAGATACACTTGCCAAGCAATTCGCCAAGGCTTCTTCGGCAGCACCTCACGAACCCGCAACCTCTACCACCTAGAAGGACAAGGGCAGCAAGTGCATGGGAACACCATCACCTGCAAGTTTCCCTCCAAGGTCCACACCATCCTGACTTGGAAACATATCGTTCCTTCATCATCGCTGGATCAAAAGTCTGGAACTCCCTCCCTAACAGCAATGTAGGAGCACCTTCACCACACGGACAGCAGTGGTTCAAGAAGGCGGCTCACCATCACCTTCTCAAGGGGCAATTATGGATGGGCAATAAATGCTGGCCTTGCCAGCGATGCCCACATCCCGGAACGAATAAAAAAAAATTAAGGGTAAAGTGGCGGTATTGATAAAAAATTAGCTCAGTGACAGGAAGCAGAGGGCGATGGTGGATGAATGTTTTTCAGACTTTGTTCCAGGATGTGGGCATCGCTGGGAGGTGGTTTGCTGTGGTGTTTCCCAAGGGTCAATTTTGGGTCCATTACTCTTAATTTTTATAAACGACCTCGACTCGGGTGTAGGGATCAGAATTAAAAAGTTTGCAGATGATGCAACACTTGGCTAAGTAGTAGGTAGTGAGCAGGATAGTTACAGGCTTCAGGATAACATAGACAGGGGGGAAAGATGGGCAGAAGCGTGGCAGAAGGAGTTCAATGCAAAGAAGTGTGAAGTGATGCACTTTGGGAGGACTAATATGGAAAGACAGCAATGTTCCCTCTCTGGACTTCCCGCTCAACCAGCTCGTTGGCTTTCAATGAGGAAAATTGTGCATGCACAATATTTTGAATGGGTCACACTGAACCCCCCAAAATTAATGGGAACATTGAAAGACAATAAACAATAAATGACATGATTTTGAAAAATGTAGATGAACAGAGAGATCTTGGACACAAATTCTTAAAGGTGGCGGAGCAAGTTGACTGGGTGGTTAAAAAGCATTTGGGTTACTTGGGTTTATAAAAAGAGGCATAGAATAGAAAGGCAAAGAGATCATGCTGGAACTTTATTAATCACCGGTTGGGCCTCAATTGGAGTATTGTGGACAATTCTGGGCAACACACTTCAGGAAAGATGTAATAGAAACATAGAAAATAGGAGCAGTAGTAGGCCATTTGGCCCTTCGAGTCTGCACCGCCATTCAATATGATCGTGGCTGATCCTCTATCTCAACACCATATTCCCACTTTTTACCCATACCCCTTGATGCCTTTTATGTCTAGAAATCTATCTATCTCCCTCTTAAGCATATTCAGTGACTTGGCCTCCACAGCCTTCTGTGGTAGAGAATTCCACAGGTTCACCTCCCTTTGAGTGAAAAACTTTCTCCTCATCTCGGTCCTAAATTTCCTACCCCGTATCCTGAGACTGTGACCCCTTGTTCTAGACTTCCCAGCCCGGGGAAACATCCTCCCCACATCAAGTCGATCCAACCCAGTCAGAATTTTATACCTTTCAATAAGATCCCGTAAACTCTAGTGAATACAGGCCTAGTCGACCCAATCTCTCCTCATACAACAGTCCTGTCTATTATGTAAAGGCCGTAGAAATGGTATGGAGGGGGTTTACCCGGATGGTACCAGGGATGAGGGAGTTCAGTTTTAAGGAGAGGTTGGAAAGGTTGGGACTGTTCCCCTTGGAACAGAGAAGGTTAAGAGATGACTGAATAGAGGTTCTCAAGATGATGCGAGGTTTGGTAGAGTAGATCGAGAAAAACTATTCCCTGTGGTGAGTGGGTCAATAACCAGAGGTCATGGATTCAAAATCTTTGGCAAAAGATCGAGAGGGGAGATGTGGAGAAGTTTTCAATCAGAGAGCTGTCGGGAATGTGGAACGCTCGGCCTGAAAAGTTGGTGGGAGCCGATTCCATAAATAATTCTAAAGGGGAGTTGGACGGGGACTGGAGGATGAGGAACTCTCAAGGTTACGGACAAACAGCGGGGATGTGGGACTGAGCACGGCTGCTCTTTCAAAGAGCCAGTACTGGCACACCGGGCCGAATGCTGTAACTGATTCGGTGACTTCCTTGTTATATTATTTTACAGGACATTGGTATCTGGCATGTTCTGTTTCACGAATCCTGCAATGCTCCAGTATTAAGAGCACTCAATGTAATGAAATACTGAGACCTCTTCATGTCACCGTTGATCACTGTTCCTTTCTGAATCTGTTTGCAGCGAATTTTCTACATAAACTAAAGGAACTTTCATGTCTAAATTTGAATCTTTTGCTGTAGCACTAGACAGTTACAGTGAGAAAATGAATATACAGCACTCAAATAAAATGGAGTTCAATTGTTCTATCAACAACTACTGGTTCTCAGGGAATGTGCGGAAGAATTGAAGGCTTGTCTATTTCATTGTGTTCCCTAATGATGTTCAGACATCCACAGACTAATAACTAAAAGACATTTCACTTGGCTCCATATTCGAATTTCAGCTGCCAACACTGTGGGGTGATTGCTTGGCAGAATAGTTCTCTAAATGTGGCGAGCGATGGGATACTGCATTGAAAGTAAAATCCTTCAACTGAGGTCATTAATTTGGTGCTCTAAAGCTCATTTCTTGTGCATGAAATGATTTCGACTGTGGCGGAGCAGGACAGAAAACCCACACGCGATCTTCAGCCGAGCGCTCAACTCTTTGGGGTGGCAAGAATGCTGATGGATTATTCTCATGAATCATTGTTCAAAAATGGGATTGAGCGGGCAGAAGGGAGCAAGGTGCAAGAGTCACAGTAGAGGGATAGAGGCTCTTGCACCATCGGGAGATGAGCTCAGATCTTGAATACATTTTCCTTGCTCTGCTGGTGCTGGTGGGTGTGAAGGTTTTATGCCTCATCAGTAGCTATTGGGCATGGGGACACAGTATAAATACTGCTTAAATGTGGCAATCTGACAGAGAGACCATGTGATGGTCAGTGCAGGAAAAGGAAAAATGTCCCATTGGTGCAGTAGGAGCTGCCGTATTTCAGATGAAATGTCAAACCGAGGCCCCGTCTGCCCTCTCACGTGGATACAAAAGATCCCATGGCACTAGTTCAAAGAAGAGCAGGGGAGTTATCCCCGGTGTCATGGCCAATATTTATCCCTCAATCAACATAACACAAAAAAGATTATCTGGTCATTATCACATTGCTGTTTGTGGGAGCTTGCTGTGTGCAAATTGGCTGTCGCATTTCCCACATTACAATAGTGACTACACTCCAAAAATTCTTCATTGGCTGTAAAGCACTTTGAGATGTCTGGTGGTCATATCATCATCATAGGCAGTCCCTCGGAATCGAGGAAGACTTGCTTCTACTCCTGAAGTGAGTTCTTTGGTGGCTGAACAGTCCCAACATGAGAGCCACAGATTCTGTCACAGGTGGGACAGATAGTCGTTGAGGGAAGGAGTGGGTGGGACTGGTTTGCCACACGCTCTTTCCGCTGCTTGCGCTTGATTTCTGCACGCTCTCGGCGTTGAGACTCGAAGTGCTCAGCGCCCTCCCGGATGCACTTTCTCCACTTAGGGCGGTCTTTGGCCAGGGACTCCCAGGTGTCAGTGGGGATGTTGCACTTTTTCAGGGAAGCTTTGAGGGTGTCCTTGTAACGTTTCCTCTGCCCACCTTTGGCTCATTTGCTGTGAAGGAGCTCCGCATAGAGCACTTGCTTTGGGAGTCTCGTGTCTGACATGCGAACTATGTGGCCTGCCCAGTGGAGCTGATCAAGTGTGGTTAGTGCTTCAATGCTGGGGATGTTAGCCTGGACGAGGACGCTGATGTTGGTGCGCCTGTCCTCACAGGGGATTTGTAGGATCTTGCGGAGACATCGTTGGTGATATTTTTCCAGCGACTTGAGGTGTCTACTGTACATGGTCCATGTCTCGGAGCCATTCAGGAGGGCAGGTATTACTACAGCCCTGTAGACCATGAACTTGGTGGCAGTTTTGAGGGCCTGGTCTTCAAACACTCTTTTCCTCAGGCGGTCGAAGGCTGCACTGGCACCCTGGAGGCGGTGTTGGATCTCGTTGTTGATGCCTGTTCTTGTTGATAGGAGGCTCCCGAGATATGGGAAATGGTCCATGTTGTCCAGGGCCGCGCCGTGGATCTTGATGACTGGGGGACAGTGCTGTGCGGCAAGGACAGGCTGGTGGAGGACTTTGTCTTACAGATGTTTAGCGTAAGGCCATGCTTTCGTATGCCTCAGTAAATATATCAACTATATCCTGGAGTTCAGCCTCTGTATGTGCGCAGACGCAGGCGTTGTCCGTGTACTGTAGCTCGACGACAGAGGTTGGGGTGGTCTTGGACTTGTCCTGGAGATGGTGAAGGTTGAATAGGTTCCCACTCGTTCTGTTGTTTAGTTCCAATCCAGCAGGAAGCTTGTTGACTGTGAGGTGGAGCATGGCTGCGAGAAAGATTGAGAAGAGGGTTGGGGCGATGACGCAGCCCTGTTTGACCCTGTGCTGGTGGTCATATAAGGTGTTATATAAATGCAAGTCTTTTTTTTCTTTCTTTTTCTGAGTTGAGGCACAGTAAAGGGAGCTTTACTCTGCATCTAACAATGTTATTTCTAGCCTAGAACTGCTTGATGCTGATACCCGGAACCTGAACTGGAAAGTGGTTAATCTGTGACACCGTGGCAGTTATAGTCCTTACCTTGATATGCAGGAATTTCACCAGTCGATTGTTGCAGGGCTGTCAAACTGTGAGCGAGCTCTTCGGATCCATAATTAGAGTTAAAATCAGGGAGACATTTGTGTGTTAATCAAAGACTGCCAGCATGGATTTGTGACAAGCAAGTCATTCTTGAGAAATGTAATACCGTTTTTGAAGAAAACTATGAAGTGAGTGCAGTAGATGTAGTGTACCTGGATTTTCAGAAGGTGTTTGAGAAGTTGTCTCAGAAAGGGCTTTTTAGAAAGATTCAAGCATAAGATGAAAAACAGCAGCGTGGTTCGAAAGTTCATGCACAGCCCGGAAGCTAATGGGAGTTGCTCGGCTGGAGAAGGGGATGGAGGTCGAGTGTCAAAAGGGTCAGTGTGGAGATCACTTTGGTTCTCAATACATAAAGGCGATTTTGACTTGGGCACAGGGAGCACAATGAGATGTGCTGATGACACAAAAATAGACGGTTTAGCAAACAGCGAGGTTTGTAAAAGACATCAGCCGGACATAGATAGGCTAATGGAATGGGCTCACAGGTAGAAATGTGATTTAATGTGGATAAGGTAATACATTCCGCAAGGAAATAAAAGGAAATAAAGGGAATGGCTTTCTTCTGGGTCGTAAATTTCCAGGAGATTATTTTGGCGAAAGAGTGATAACAGGCATTAAGTGGGTGCTGTGCTAATAAGACACGCCTGTTTAAAAGTCTGGTTTTAGCCCGCAGTTTCGGGGGCTAATTGCTGATTACCATGATTTAAACGTGCCTGGAGGCGCTAAAACAGATAGCAGCACGTTTAGCACTCGTGCTGATTAGGAACAGGCAGAGAGGAGAAACACGGCTGCAGGAGATCACTCCCCTCCCCTTGAAAATGCAGTGCTGGTAGTGACCGGGAGGGGAGCGGCAGACGCCATGGCCACAGGCCGAGCAGGGGACATCTAGAGGTCTCTGGCCACTCTGGCCACCTTACATATAATACACATATATCATCATCATCATAGGCAGTCCCTCGGAATCGAGGAAGACTTGTTTCCACTCTAAACTTGAGTCCTTAGGTTGCAGAACAGTCCAATATGAGAACCACAGTCTCTGTCACAGGTGGGACAGATAGTCGTTGAGGGACGGGGTGGGTGGGACTGATTTGCCACACGCTCCTTCCGCTGCCTGCGCTTGATTACTGCATGCGCTCCGCGATGAGACTCGAGCTGCTCAGTGCCCTCCCGGATGCGTTTCCTCTACTTAGAGCGGTCTATGGCCAGGGACTCCCAGTTGTCAGTGGGGATGTTGCACTTTATCAGAGAGGCTTTGAGGGTGTCCCTGTAACGTTTCCTCTGCCCACCTTTGGCTTGCTTGCCATGAAGGCGTTCCGAGTAGAGGGCTTGCTTTTGGGAGTCTCGTGTCTGGCATGCGAACGATGTGGCCTGCCAACGGAGCTGATCAAGTGTGGTCAGTGCTTTCAATGCTGGGGATGTTGGCCTGGTCAAGGACGCTAACGTTGGTGCATCTGTCCTCCCAGGGGATTTGTAGGATCTTGCGGAGACATCATTGGTGGTATTTCTCCAGCGACTTGAGGTGTCTACTGTACATGGTCCATACAAAGCTATACCTGACCTCCAATCCACAAAATTATCTTCACTCACAAGCTCCATGTGGTCTCTTCACACACATCCTCCCATAATGGCCACACATGCTGCACCATAACCCCTTCTAGCTTAATCATTGCAGGCTCCCAGGAAATAGATCCCCGGAGCAGCTGGAGGAGGAGGAGCCACCACGGCCCCCAGCCCTCAGCGAAGGAGGAGGAGGGGAGCAAGGAAGGTGGCACTGTGCCAATCACTACCACTGTCGCATTACCTGTTGCTATGAATTGGTCATGTTATGTTAATCTAAGCGTGCTTAGATCGGGGCCCAGGAGAGGAAACATGAGGGCCCAGGGACAGCACGGGCCAGCCCACACTGTGATATGTGTGCGCACTAGGTCCGTGCAGCAGAGCTTGGTCACCGGTCATCCTGGTTAACCCTTGCCACTGGATCAAGACCTAGCTCTGTCAAGCCCGTGTGGTGGCTGGTGTGCAACGGCCACCCCATGTTAAAAGAATCCACGCACAGGCATCTCCCACCCTTCAACATGTAGTTCGGGACCTAAAATGTCAGGTTTGTCATTGAAACACCTGTGAAATCATCCCATTTTGGTGTGGAAGCAAGTCATCCTCGATACAAGGGACTGCCTAATATTATATAATATACGCAGGCCCCAGGTCAGAGACCAGCACCCCGCGTAACTTAGAGGGTAGGGTGTAATGCTGATCCTCCAGTGGCACGCACCAGGCAGTAGTGGGCGGCAGCCACACCGATTGGAAGGGTCACCAGAGGTACCATCTTGCCGGGGGTGCAATGTCACATACTAATGCTACTGTAGACGAGTCAGATGGGGACCTCACTGGGTCAAGCTCCCTAAGAAGGCTGATGGGTTTGACAAACCAAATGCTTGGTGCAATGGACAGCCTGCATATGGGTCATGGCTAGTGAGATGTAGGAGTCCGCCTCCAGCTAGGCCCATGGGTCTTCAATAAGTAGCACAGCACTCACGTTGGGTGAAATCCTCAGAGAATTTGCAGAATAAATGTTGACAGAGTATTGGTGAAGTCTTGACAAATTATCCCAAAAAGTCTCCTGATGTGTATCAAAATGCACTGCCGTCATTCGATCTCCAGCAGCAAGTGAACAGTGAAAGCTGAGGATGACTTTAAGTAGTGCTCACAATTTTCACCAATGACTTCTTCACTCCTGTTCAGCTAATCGCTGCTAGGAGAGATCTGTAATTGCAGCACCAGCCAGCAAAATGCTGTGTAGCCTCTTTAATGAGCATTCGGAGCTAATTTAATTGAACATCAGAGGCTTAATCATCCTCGAGGCGGCCCTTCTAGCCCACGCTTCAACTCCTTTACCAAGATGGCATCTTTTACGAAAGGTGGGCTAAACAAGCCCAATCTTGACCACCTTGGAGAGTCTTTAGTGCCAAATCCGGGGAAAATAGCCCCCCTATAGTTCTAAATTCAAAGTCCGAGCCAAATCTAGGTGCAATTGCATCAATTAGAATGTTTTTCAAAAACCTGAAATTATTAAGTTGTTAAGAGACAATTGAGATAATTATCCCTTTGAAATCCTTCTGTACATATACAATTTTCTGACATTTCATCATTTTAGTGGTTGAGTGTGGCTCATGTCCGTGGTTATGAGTGACCACCAAAAGGGTGTGCATCTTTATTGGAGACATATCAGTGGTAAATCCTATCATTCCATCTGATCCTTTGCAGTCTGGTCAATAGAGTTGGTTTAAGGTGGTTATTGAGGTATATGTCCAGTTTCTGGTGGTCCAGTGATGGATATTTATCCGATGTCTTGGTGATCGCATGGTAGGTCTAATTCTGACCTCTGGTATGGGTGAGCATCCCTGAGCAAACCAATAGCAGCAGGTGTATCCGTGTGACACCGATGCCAGTCTCTGAGGCCCTTCTGCATTTAATCATCTTATTCGTATATTTAGTTTAAAAAAATTCCAATTGGCTTCACTTTTCCATCCTCCTCTCCTGACATCGCGATATAGGTTGCGATATGATTCCACCTGCGCCGTTACTTCCCTCAATTGTCCAATCACCATGTGTGCCACTTGAGAGTGAGTGTTGGCAAGCCACGTGAGCATGGAGGACATTGCCGGCAAGTGGGGTCCAGGCCTCATCCCAGCTTCTGACATGTACACTGCCCACCAGGGGTCATGATCAATGACCAGAATTGGGCACCACTCCCTGAACTTTCCTCTTCACTGGTCCAAAGATACTAGGGCCAATTTCAGGAGTCTTACATCTCCCCTGACCGAGATCAACGAACAGTTTAAACAAACTCAATGCACATAAGAACATAAGAAATAGGAGCAGGAGTAGGCCATACGGCCCCTCGAGCCTGCTCCGCCATTTAATACGATCATGGCTGATCCGATCATGGACTCAGGTCCACTTCCCTGCCCGCTCCCCGTAATCCCTTATTCCCTTATTGGTTAAGAAACTATCTATCTCTATCTTAAATTTATTCAATGACCCAGCTTCCACAGCTCTCTGAGGCAGCGAATTCCACAGATTTACAACCCTCTGAGAGAAGAAATTCCTCCTCATCTCAGTTTTAAATGGGTGGTCCCTTATTCTACGATTATGCCCTCTAGTTCTAGTCTCCCCCATCAGTGGAAACATCCTCTCTGCATCCACCTTGTCAAGTCCCCTCATAATCTTATACACAGCTCTTACTTTTAACACTCCTGCCCAGGCCTTAAAAACTGAAACTGCTTGGGCTGGGTTTTCGATTGCCTAACGCCTCAGTTAGCGGCCAGAGGGGGCGTTAATGGGAGCGTAAAAGTTAGCGACCGGGAGCGCAGCATTTAGCGCCCCGACTGAAAATTCATTCGACGCTCACCACGGGGCCAAACCAGTAGTGCCGGGCTGCTGCCAATCACTCCAATCCTGACGTATTCTTGGTGCAATTAGAAAATTAGGTGTGGCCGCCTCATTTAGCCACCGCCAAAAACAACGTTTGGAAAAACAGTTGGTGCAGGCTTACAGCTACGTAAAGGGATAAGGAAGCTCTTCCCTCGGAGGTCACAGTCAGTGCAACGTTTACACACAGCACGTTGTGTGAGCCTCCCAGTTTGCAGCGGCAGACAGACATAACAGTGCGGGTTGGAAACAAGTGATTTTGAAAACTTTAATGGGTGCATTACTATGCCGCGACTTTTGCCAGGATCTGATTCGGAGTTCAGCGCATGCGTAATGGGTCTGCAAAATGTACCGACCAAACCTCCGTTATCGCCGCCCCGCCCCAGCTCTGGTGTGCAACAGGTGATTTAGCAACCCCTGTCAGCTCCTCGCCCGATTCTGACAAATTTCTGGGCGGGGGGGGAGCAAACTTTTTCAAGGCGCTAAAATTACCGCTCCACCTGGATTAACGCCCCAAATGAGGCACAACCGAATTTCTCCCCCCTTATGTCCCTCAGTATTTCCTTCTTCTTCAATATTTTAAAACAGAAGTTTGACCACCTAATCACTGGTTCCTGATTTGTCTCAGCCTCTCCACTACCCTCTCCACTGCCCTCTCCACTGCCCTCTCCACTACCCTCTCCACTGCCCTCTCCACTACCCTCTCCACTGCCCTCTCCACTACCCTCTCCACTACCCTCTCCACTGCCCTCTCCACTACCCTCTCCACTGCCCTCTCCACTACCCTCTCCACTGCCCTCTCCACTGCCCTCTCCACTACCCTCTCCACTGCCCTCTCCACTACCCTCTCCACTACCCTCTCCACTGCCCTCTCCACTACCCTCTCCACTGCCCTCTCCACTACCCTCTCCACTACCCTCTCCACTACCCTCTCCACTACCCTCTCCAATGCCCTCTCCACTGCCCTCTCCACTACCCTCTCCACTGCCCTCTCCACTACCCTCTCCACTGCCCTCTCCACTACCCTCTCCACTACCCTCTCCACTACCCTCTCCAATGCCCTCTCCACTACCCTCTCCACTACCCTCTCCACTGCCCTCTCCACTACCCTCTCCACTGCCCTCTCCACTACCCTCTCCACTACCCTCTCCACTACCCTCTCCACTGCCCTCTGCACTGCCCTCTCCACTACCCTCTCCACTGCCCTCTCCACTACCCTCTCCACTGCCCTCTCCACTGCCCTTTGCTAACCTGCTGCTGACCTGCACAAGGTTTTGTTTTGCAATTGCTATGTTTCGGAAAAACATATTTGCCAAATTCCAGGCCCCCTCGTATGAGCAGATCCACAGTCTTGGGGTACAGCTGGCACCGTCCATGACACCATCCGTGTTAACGTGCTGCAGCTTAACTGACGATTGTCGCTCAGTCACCGAGCCGGTTTCCGCAGGAGTTCACTGTGGCAGGGCATTTTTTAATTTTAATTTAACGAGAAAATGAAGTGTGGATATTGATTTAGGAAACCTGAGCAAGCACAGTAAGTGATGCAGTATGTAGCATCATCCAATATTGTTTTAACTTTTATGTATTCCTGGCACAGTCTGGAAGGAAATGCTCCTTTAAGTGCTGCAAATTGGTCGTTCCAAATATAAATTCTTTAGATTGCGGCTGTATTGTTTGCACATGTATCGGGAAGTTAATTAAATACATAGAACAGATGCTTTAAATCAACACCATGCATCATAACCAAAAACACCAGTCTTAAATGGACATTAACACGTTCAACATTGCTTTACAAATATGGGGTCCACATGTTTTAGCAAGGTGTTACAAGAAATCCTCGCACCTTCCAAACATATTAATTCATTTGCAAATTAATTGCTCCGTGACTATTTCTAAATATGAGGCAGTAACGCCTGTCCAAAGCAACCTCTTGCCCTTGCATGTCTCTTCCATCTCACACCGACCATCCTCAAGGCCGATAGTTCCTGACTCCGCCCACACTAACACGTCTGCATGGTGATATTGCGTAGCCCGCTCTTTCTGCTTCTCCCTCGTTGTGGCAAGCCAACTACAGGCAGGCTACAAAATCTACCCCGAGTTTTAATTATACCCACAAAAAAAAATCAAAATTAAATTTAATCACATAAATATTACAAAGATGTCTCCACAAACAGATAGGAAACAGAAACTGAACTTTTAAAGACAATTGTCCAGAGATTTTATCACCAGTAACATATTTAAAATGGTATTAATCTTTAGCATGCTGAAAATACATTTCAAATATCTATAAATTCCGATCAGGCATACAGGGAGTTGAGAGAATGTTGCAGTCGCTCATAGCTTTATTGTGTTAGTTTCTAATTTTTAACAATATTAATAAAGTAAAATTAAGAATCATACCTATCAGTACTGCTGAGGGAGGGCATTCAGCCCATTCTTCCATAGAAACCTACAAACCCATCCTCACACCACCCAACTACCCCTTGAATGACACCAGATTTTGTGCCTTCATTTCCTGGAGATTCCAGACATTAATCACTATGGGCTAGATTTTCCATTATTTTTGCATGCATACTGCACACTTAACGTCCATTTTAACGCTGAAGTGAGGTGTAACATCCATATATCACCCATTTAGCCACAAAGCAGAAAGTAACGCCTATTTCTTGGTCACTTATCGCCGAGCGTTACTTTCGGCATGTACGTAACGGCAATAAAAAATAATACCGCCCACCCACTTTTTTTGGGCGGAAAGATCAGAATGGGCAAAATCTACGCCCATAATACCGCCCAGCGTTACTTTCGGCACGTAATTAACGCCGAGATTTAATAATACCGCTTGGCCACTGTTTTTGTTGTAAGATCACATTTGCCAAAACTAACGCCCAGAAAATCGGCCAACGTTACTTTCAGCACCTCGCACACATCTCGCCAATAAGTTGAACTGACCTGAACTACTCACAGCGGTATGGATGCCATTTTCTCCGGTCGCTTCATTTAAAAGGCTGCTCTGCTTCAACTTCGGGGGAGTTTGGATGTACTCTGGAGGTCTTTTAAGGTAATGTGAACATCTGAACAAACATCTTTTCATACTGTGGACGATTGGAATTTAATTTAGGTGTCTTAGTGGGGACATTTATTGTTTGTGAACAATCGGTGTATAACTGATAGCTATTGGAATGGGGCCTGTCATTTCTCAACCTGTCGTGATGACCACGCACATGCTGCAGACTCGAGACAGCAGACGGTACATTCGACAGGATCATCTGCCCAATGTAAGATATGCCAGACTGATGAGGAGGACCAGACGTTACACCCCCCACACTTACAGGGAGAAGCGGTCTTACCTCAACTTGTCCGACACCACCTGCCTTAGGAGACTGCGCTTTCACAAGGAGGTTAACAGTGAGATATGCCAGCTCATCAGGGGAGATCTGCAGCCTGCCAGCACCATCAGGACCGCACTGTCCGTCGAGGTCAAGGTCACTGCGGCACTTTCATTCTACGCGTCGGGTTCCTTTCAGGCCTCAGCTGACGGCATTTGCGGTATATCTCAGCATGCCACACATTGCTGCATTCCACAGGTCACTGAAGCCCTTAACACACGCAGGATGGACTTTATCAGCTTCCCTATGACCAGGGAGGCTCAGACTGAGAGGGCTTTAGGATTCCACCGAATTTCTAACTTCCCCAAGGTGCAGGGAGCAATATACTGTACGCACATCATGATGCAGGCACCTTTTCAGGCTGCAGAGGTTTTCAGGAACAGGAAGGGATTCCACTCCCTGAATGTTCACCACCAGCAAATTATAATGGCAGTGAATGCTAAATTTCTGGGCAGCATCCAGGATACTTACATCCTGCGTGAGGGCGCTGTATCTGACATGTTTACCAGTCAGCCACAAGGTCAATGCTGGATGCTTGGTGACAAAGGAAATGGCCTCGCCACCTGGCTGATGACCCCACTGCATGACACCCACAGTGAAAGTTTAAGTTGATTCAAATTAAATGTAATTGTACCTTTTCATGTTAAGGAGTCACCAGTGTGTAACAGTGCAGCTATCTGAGCCAATGCGCAACAAGGTTATGTTAAATAAAAAAATATTTAATCCGACCATTTGTCTGAAATCATAAGTATAACTGTAAAAAAAAAACAGCCCACAACAAATTTATCGCATTTACATCATTACAATGGTCCCCATTTCCAGTAAAACAGAACACAAATGCAAACCAACAAGGTAGCCCCCATGCCCTTTGCCCCGACCCTCCCACCAAAATAGCAGCAGTAACCTAAATATATGCCCCAGACAACACCTGAGGCCATGCATCTCACATTCCTTCCTCCCCCGCTTCTCCTCCCCACCTCTACCCCTTCCCCTTCCCCTCCTGACACCAAGCCGCCTGGCCGAGGAGCTCCTCAGGCGATGCTTCATGGTGGGGGGGGGGGAGGGGCGGTGACGGCAGAACCGCTGCTTGGACGGATACGGGAGAGGACGGTCCCGAGGTGGGAACGTGCTCTGAGCCAGAAGCAAGATCTTCTTCCTGGCTCTCATGTGTCATTGGCAATGGGGGTGCGGCACCTTGGGGTGCAGTGCTACGCTCCGGGACCACTGGGAGCCCTCTGCCACCAGTGTTCCTGACCACCAGCTCCAGGGCATCCTCCATCCTGGCCATGTTACATATTATTTGTTGGACAAAAACTCGATGCCAACTATGTTCTTGGTGCTTAGTAGGCTTTTTGCTGCTGGTGAATCTCCCTCGTGCCTCCCACAACAGTCAACCAAGCACACACCACATCCACACACACTCCATCTCTCTCTGTCTCCTCTTCTGCGCATGGAATGATGAACTTTGACCTCCTGAAATGCGAGAAACGAGCATTGCCATGCTGTTGCTATGGTCGGCGACACTTTACGGCAGAAGGTCAAAAAATCTTAACGCTAACGCCCATTTCAAAAATGGAAAGTTAGTGTCATGTAAATATGCTTGGGTTTACTAGCCACCAGGTGGCGCCACTGTCGGAGGTCATTGGGCTGTGCGCCCGTGTGTGCGGCCCAGGTATAAAAGGCCAGCCATCTTTTAATGTAATCACTTTGGGCCCTAATAAAGTAGAGCCAGGTTTGTACAGAGTTTACATTATTCAGTCTATTGAGTTATTGCATACACAACAGTTAGGGTTTTGGAAATGGCCGATAATCCGGTGATCTCAAAAGCCATATTTACCACCCACGCTGGAAATAACGTCCATCTTTGGCTGATTTGCACAAAAGTGTAAAGTCTAGTGAAGAGAGCTTCCTAACTTCACTCCTCAACATGCCTTTTATCTATTTGTACCCATGAACCCCAATCCTGAAGACGTAGAATCACACGGAATCACATAGGATAGCAAGCACGGAAATAGGCCATTTGGCCCAAACAGTCACTGCCGGCATGTATGCTCCATGGGAGCCTCCACGCATTCTTCCTCATCTAAAACTATCAGCATAACCCTCTATTCCCTTCTCCCACATATGCTTATCCAGCTTCCCCAGGAATGTTCCAGTGCAGGGAATGATCCAGTGCAGGGAATGATCCAGTGTGAGGAATGTTCCAGTGCAGGAGGTGTTCTAGTTCAAGGAACGCTCCAGTGCCGGGAACGTTCCAGTGCAGGGAGTGTTCCAGTGCTTGGAATGTTCTAGTGCAGAGATTGTTCCAGTACATGGAATGTACAAGTGCATGGAATGTTCCACTGGAAGCATCGTTCCAGTGGAGGGAGTGTTCCAGTGGAGGGAGTGTTCCAGTGCAAGGAATGTTCCAGTGCAGGGAGGGGGCATAGTTTAAAGGTGGTTGGTGGAAGGTTTAGAGGGCATTTGAGAGGGGTGGGGGGGGGGGGAGGGGCTTCTTTACGCAGAGGGTTGTGGGAATCTGGAAATTGCTGCCTGGAAGAGTGGTGGGTGCAGAAACCCTCACCACTTTTAAGAGATGGTTGAATGGGCACTTAAAGTGCAGTAACCTGCAGGGCTCCAGTTGGGGAAGAGTGTAGAATGTTTCAGTATAAAATGGTGTTGCAGTTGTGTGAGGCAGACTGGTTGGGCGGGGTGCTTTTTGCCTTTCCGTCATTGTTCATCAGTTTATATGTAACCTTTAGGGCTGCTGACCAAGGGCCGTGCGGCTCTTCATCGGCCGGCGCTGACACGATGGGCCGAAATGGCCTTCTTCTGCGCTGTAAATTTCTATCAAAGGCAGAGTCTCGATTGAGGAGATCTTCAAAGTGCTCCTTCCATCGGGCCCTAACAACCTCGGTGTCCTTGTTGAGTGTTTCCCCGTTCTTGGGAGTGGGGTGGGGCCTTGGGAGTTTGGATCATAAGTGGCCTTGACTGCAATGAGGAATCCTCGCATATCATGGCTGTCTGCCAGCTGTTGTATCTCTTATGCTTTCTCCATCTACCACCAGTTCTTTAGGTCCCGGGTCTTTTGTTGGACCTGAGCCTTGAGCTGTCTATAATGTTGTTTTGCAGTTCCCGAGTTGGGTTGTTGCTTGAGGCTCAGAAATGCTTTGCGCTTGTGATCTATTAATTCTTCGATCTCCTGATCATTTTCATCAAACCAGTCCTGATGTTTTCTGGTTGAGTGACCAAGTGTCTCCTCACAGACACTGGTTATAGAGGCCTGGAGGGCAGACCAAGCGCTGTGGGCATTCAGCATCTCAGGGTCATCAAGGTACGCCAGATTGGCTGTGAGGCACTCGCTGTACAGGGATCTCTTAGCTGGGTCTCTCAGTGCCCCGGCATTAACTTTTTTGCAACACTGCTTCTGCTGTCCCCTCTGCTTTGGGGCTATGTTAATGTTGATGATGGATCGGATAAGGCGGTGGTCTGTCCAGCAGTCGTCAGCTCCTGTCAGCCGTGAGGGTCTATGGAGCATCCTCCTCCATTTCGGATGCCCCCAAAAGTTTGTCAACATCCTTCGCCTGCTTCACGACGACATGCAGGCCGTGATCCTTACCAACGGATCCATTACAGACCCAATTCACATCCGGACCGGGGTCAAACAAGGCTGCATCATCGCTCCAACACTCTTCTCAATCTTCCTTGCCGCGATGCTCCACCTCACAATCAACAAACTCCCCGCTGGAGTGGAACTAAACTACAGAACCAGTAGGAAGCTGTTTAACCTCTGCCGCCTCCAGGCCAGGTCCAAGATCACCCCACCCTCTGCCGTTGAGATGCAGTATGCGGACGATGCCTGCGTCTGTGCACATTCAGAGGCTGAACTCCAGGATATAGTCAATGCATTCACGGAGGCATATGTAAGCATGGGCCTTACGCTTAATATCCGTAAGACAAATGTCCTCCACCAGCCTGGCCCACCGCGCAGCACTGCCCTCCAATCATCAAGATTCACAGCGCGGCCTTCAACAACGTGGACCATTTCCCATATCTCGGGAACCTCTTATCAACAAAGGCAGACATTGATGCAGAGATTCAACATCGCTTCCAGTGCGCCAGTGTAGCCTTCGGCCGTCTGAGGAAAAGAATGTTTGAAGACCAGGCCCTCAATCCATCACCAAGCTCATGGTCTACAGGGCTGTAGTAATACCCACCCTCCTGTATGGATCTGAGGCATGGACGATGTATAGAAGGCAACTCAAGTCGC
The DNA here is from genome assembly GCF_044704955.1 of Pristiophorus japonicus. NCBI lineage: Eukaryota > Metazoa > Chordata > Chondrichthyes > Pristiophoridae > Pristiophorus > Pristiophorus japonicus. The sequence goes on from NC_091994.1 coordinate 67,677,698, forward strand.
TGGAGACATATCACTAACGATGTCTCCGCAAGATCCTGCAAATCCCCTGGGAGGACAGGTGCACCAACATCAATGTCCTCGTCCAGGCTAACATCCCCAGCATTGAAGCACTGACCACATTCGATCAGCTTCGCTGGGCAGGCCGCATAGTTTGCAAGCCAGACACGAGACACCCTAAGCAAATGCTTTATGCGGAGCTCCTTCATGGTAATCGAGCCAAAGGAGGACAGCGGAAATGTTTTAAGGACACCCTCAAAGCCTCCCTGGTAAAGTGCGACATCACCACTGACACCTGGGAGATCCTGGCCGAAGACCGCCGGAGGTGGAGAAAGTGCTTCCGGGAGGGCGTTGAGTTCTTCGAGTCTCAACGCAAAGAGCACAAAGAGGTCAGGCGCAGGCAGCGGAAGCAGCGCACTGCAAACCAGCCCCACTGACCCATTCCCTCGACGAATGTCTGTCCCACCTGTAACAGGGTCTGTGGCTCTCGTATTGGACTGTTCAGCAACCAAAGAACTCACTTTGGGAGTGGAAGCTCGTCTTCCTCGATTCCGAGGGACTGCCTATGATGATGATGACATTTCTATGTTTCGATGTTCCAGTGCATGGAATGTTCCAGTGCAAGGAGTGTTCCAGTGCAAGGAATGTTCCAGTGGAAGGAATGTTCCAGTGCAGGTCGTGTTCCAGTGCATGAAATGTTCCAGGGCAAGGAATGTTCCAGTGCAAAGAATGTTCCAGTGCAGTGAGTGTTCCAGTGCAGGGAGTGTTCCAGTGCAGGGAATGTTCCAGTGCAAGGAGTGTTCCAGTGCAGGGAATGGCCCAGTGCAAGGAGTGTTCCAGTGCAGGGAGTGTTCCAGTGCAGGGAATGTTCCAGTGTGACAGGTGGTTAGTGGAAGGTTTAGAGGGGTTTTGAGGGGTGGCTTCTTTACGCAGAAGATTGTGAGGATCTGGAACTCGCTGCCTGGAAGAGTGGTGGATGCAGAAACCCTCACCACTTTTAAGAGATGGTTGGATGGGCACTTAAAGTGCAGTAACCTGCAGGGTTACGGACCTAGAGCTAGTAATTGGGATTAGACTGGATGACCTTTTGTTGGACGGAGCAGATATAATGGTAAGTACTGCAGGGAATAGAATACGGCCAGGGTGATCTCCTGGACTAGTGTCGATCGCCTGGATGGATTGGAGAGGCCTTTTCCCAGATTTCTTCTCCCTAAATTAGTCTGGGTTTTTATCGTTTTTTTTGCCTCTTCCAGGAGATCACATGGCTCCGGTTGGGGTGGAGTGTAGAATGTTTTAGTATAAGGGGTGTCGCAGTTGTGTGAGGCAGACTGGTTGGGCTGGGTGCTCTTTGCCTTTATGTCATTGTTAATAGGTTTAGATGTAACCTTTAGGGCTGCTGACCGAGGGCCGTGCGGCTCTTTGTCGGCCGGCGCGGACACGATGGGCTGAAATGGACTCCTTCTGCGCCGTAAATTTCTATGTTTCTATGTTCCAGTGCATGGACTGTTCTAGTGCAGGGAGTGTTCCAGTGCAGGGAATGTTCCAGTGCAGGGAGTGTTCCAGTGCAGGTAATGTTACAGTGCAGTGAATGTTCCAGTGCAGGGAGTGTTCCAGTGCAGGGAGTGTTCCAGTGCAGTGAATGTTCCAGTGCAGGGAGTGTTCCAGTGCAGGGAGTGTTCCAGTGCAGGGGTATTCCTGTGCAGGGGTATTCCTGTGCAGGAAGTGTTCCAGTGCAGGGAGTGTTCCAGTGCAAGGAATGTTCATGTGCAGGGATTGTTCCAGCATTATGCCATTTCGGTGCCCACATGTTCCTCTTGTGCTTGGTGACCAGAGCCGACCACAGAGTTGGAGCTGAGGACTAACCAGAGCACTGGGTTGCTTCAGTACAACCGCTCACCCATACATTTGACTGACTGCACCCTGGCAGGGAGCAACGTACCATTCGAGACTCAAACATGCCATTCATGACTGCAAATGAAATCTTTCGATACCCCGAATAACAGAGTTCTTCACTATTCCCACTTGCTCAAGACTTCCCTGTTCTGAGTCGCTGCCAATGCCCAACTCTATTATTCTATTGGACAGTTACAGTAAGTCAGGGGCTCCTTGAATCATCAGTCCTACTTCCCTCTGCTGCCCTTGTGGATGATAACCCACTCTTCTCTCTCTCTACGCTCTCCCTGTGTACTTGACTGCAGAATCCATTCCTCCATTTTCTCCATTTTCTGAAACAGGATACCCTAAGCTTCCATAATGGCCGACATATCACAATCCACACACTGAACTGCCACCCTTAACTGTCTTGTCGCCCACAAGCCATCCATGTACCTGAAGAGCTCAGGGAGCTGAGAATTCACGAGGATGAAGATATGAGTGTAACTTCCAGCAGATTTGGTGCTAACGCGAATGATTCTTTGGGACCGAAATTGCCCCCCACCTGAAACGGGGCACTCCCAACCCGATTTGTGTGTTTTTACCACCGGGGTCGTTGAGGTCACCACTTGTGTGACATTCTGCTGTTTGTTTTTTTTCACTTGGATCCAGAATTCGCTCTTAACAGGGGCAGTGACTACACGAGAGAAGTGGATACGCGGCAGTGACCTGAGGGGCGGAAGTTGGGGGCGGAGCGGAGTGACCGCCGCGATGACATCATCATGGTGCCGTGTTACCGTGGCTCTCCCCTTCACTTAAAGGGGAGAGCATCCGCGATTATAAAACTTCGGCCCACTGGGCCACCAGGGAGGGTTTCAGCCGGGCCAGCTGCCTGGCACCCAAGAGGGGGTGACCGGCTGCCCATTGGCGGCCCAGCCAAACCTGGGGGCATAATTGACGACCCCACATGGCAGTCGGCTGACAAAAAAAAACATGCCAGCCGCGGCAGTGAACCCTTCCTTTTAAGGGAAGCTGCACCGTAATTGCAGAAGGTCACAGCCTGACTGGACCACCGTGTTCCAGCCTGCAAGACCTTCAGCAGGCCGGGGCCACTAGAGGGAGCAGCGTGCGACGGCATGCCACTTCAGGGAGCAACGCGAGCTGCTGCAGGAGGGCGACGGCTGATTGCAGTACGGGCAGGTACAGCAGGAGAGGAGAGATCGGGGCGAAGGAGCGGCAAGAGTTCGTAGAGGGACGCGATCGGGGCCCAGGAGAGGCGCGAGTTCGGGGCCCAGAAGAGGCAAGGGTCCAGGGGCAGCACGGGCCAGCCCACACTGAGATATGAGTGCACATGAGACCCGTGCAGCAGTGCAGGTCTCCAATCATCTTCGTTAATCCTTGCCACTGGACCAAGGCCAAGCTCTGTCAAGCCCGTGTGGTGGCTGTTGTGCAACGGCCACCACACGTTAAAAAAATCCACACACAGGCATCTTCCACCCTTCAGGATGTAGTTCGGGATCCAAAATATCATTGAAACACCTGTGAACTCATCCTTTTTTGGCATGGAAGCAAGTCATCCTTGTCATGTATTCAACTGTTATTGTAATCCATGTACAAACTGACCTAAGTTGTACACCTTGAGAACACTGACCACTAGGTGGTGAACTTATGGGAGACGCTCCTAACCTGGTACTGTGTTGGTGATGATTGGGACGATTTTATTGAGAGACTACAGCAAAGTTTTGTCACTAAGGAATGGTTGGGACAGGATTCGGCCGACAAACGCAGGGCTCATCTCCTGACGGTTTATGGATCCAGGACGTACTCCCTGACGAAGGACCTTCTAGCGCCAGAGAAGCCAGCGGACAAGACTTTTGAAGAACTCCGCAACTTGATTGGGGAACACTTTAAACCAGCAAGCAGCATGCACATGGCGAAACACCGGTTTTATACGCACCGGCGGCGAGAAGGGCAAAGCATTCCAGACTTTGTGGCAGACCTCCAACGACTGGCGAGCCGACGTAAGTTTCCAGATGCATGCAGGGCGGAGATGCTGTGAGACTCTTTTATTGAGGGCATCGGGCATGCTAGTGTTTTCAGGAAACTGATTGAGACCAAAGACTTGACCCTGGAATCGGCGGCTTTGATGGCCCAGACATTTATCTCAGGGGAAGAAGAGACCTGAATGATGTTTGACAAAAATCTTGGTTTAAATGCAGCAAATGAATAGGGAGTCAACATTGTTAACGCAGCACACAGTTCTCCAGGCAGACAGGGGCAATCGAACATGCCCGAGCATGTAGTCGAACCCAAAGGGGGAATTCAACAGAGACAATGGCTAACTGAACGGTGATTAATGCAATCGCAAGGGACAATGCGGCCAGTAATGGGGACATCAACACCTGTTAATGGTGCGCTTAAGGACAGTTACAGAGACAGTCAGAGATGATCGACTGGTAATGGACCTTTTGTTTCCAACAACGGCTCATGTTGGAGATGTGGAAGCTGAAGTTCAGTGAGTTCATGTGGAGCACATATACAGTTCATACACCAGGATGATGATAATGATGAAAATGCTCCTCAATGGCATCCCAGTATCAAAGGAGATAGACACAGGGGCCAGCCAGTCCCTGGTGAGTATCAAACAGTTCGACAAGTTGTGGATGTCCAAGGCCAGGAGGCCAAAATTATTGCCAATTGACGCACAGCTGCGGACATATACAAAGGAGATCAATCCGGTGCTAAGCAGCGCCACGGTAGTCATAGAAACATAGAAACATAGAAAATAGGTGCAGGAGCAGGCCATTCAGCCCTTCTAGCCTGCACCGCCATTCAATGAGTTCATGGCTGAACATGAAACTTCAGTACCCACTTCCTGCTTTCACGCCATACCCCTTGATCCCCCGAGTAGTAAGGACTTCATCTAACTCCCTTTTGAATATATTTAGTGAATTGGCCTCAACTACTTCCTGTGGTAGAGAATTCCACAGGTTCACCACTCTCTGGGTGAAGAAGTTTCTCCTTATCTCGGTCCTTAATGGCTTACCCCTTATCCTTAGACTGTGACCCCTGGTTCTGGACTTCCCCAACATTGGGAACATTCTTCCTGCATCCAACCTGTCCAAACCCGTCAGAATTTTAAACGTTTCTATGAGGTCCCCTCTCACTCTTCTGAACTCCAGTGAATACAAGCCCAGTTGATCCAGTCTTTCTTGATAGGTCAGTCCCACCATCCCGGGAATCAATCTGGTGAATCTTCGCTGCACTCCCTCAATAGCAAGAATGTCCTTCCTCAAGTTAGGAGACCAAAACTGTACACAATACTCCAGGTGTGGCCTCACCAAGGCCCTGTACAACTGTAGCAACACCTCCCTGCCCCTGTACTCAAATCCCCTCGCTATGAAGGCCAACATGCCATTTGCTTTCTTAACCGCCTGCTGTACCTGCATGCCAACCTTCAATGACTGATGTACCATGACACCCAGGTCTCGTTGCACCTCTCATGACCCACAAAGATTCGGAGAACAGGTTGCCACTCTGGATTGTCCCAGGGGATGGTCCCGCACTGCTGGGGAGGAGTTGGCTTGCTGTCATGAACTGGAAATGGGGCGATGTCAATGCAATTTCTTCTGTGGAGCGAATATCATGCTAATAAGTCCTGGACAAATTTGACTCATTATTTCAACCCGGCATTGGAACTTTCATGGGGACCAAGGTAGTGATTCAAATAAACCCGTACGCCAGGCCAGTACATCACAAGGCCAGAGCGGTGCCGCACGTGATGCGGGAAAAGATAGAAGGTGAATTGGGCCGCCTGCTGAGGGAAGGCATCATCTCGCCAGTCGAATTCAGTGACTGGGCGAGCCCGATTGTGCCGGTGCTCAAGGCGGATGGGTCGGTCAGGATATGTGGTGATTACAAGGCCACCATCAATCGTGTGTCACTCCAAGACCAGTACCCGCTACCGAGAGCGGAGGACCTCTTTGCGACGCTATCCGGTGGCAAACTTTTTTCAAAATTGGACCTGACCTCAGCTTACATGACCCAGGAGCTGGTGAGTCGAAGAAGCTGACCACCATCACGACACACAAGGGGTTGTTTGAGTACAACAGATGTCCGTTCGGGATTCGCTCGGCCTCCGCGATCTTCCAACGAAACATGGAAAGCCTCCTCAAGTCGATTCCAAGGACGGTGGTTTTTCAAGACGACATCCTCATCACGGGTTACAATACTGAAGAACACCTCCACAACCTGGAGGAGGTGCTACGCAGACTGGACCGGGTAGGTCTGCAACTGAAAAAGGCAAAGTGCATCTTCCTAGCTCCAGAGTTAGAATTCCTGGGGATGATGGTAACAGCAGATGGGATCAGACCTACTGCGTCCAAAACGGAAGTGATCCAGAGAGCATCCAGACCCCGTAACACGACGGAGCTGCGTTCGTTCCTGGGGCTCCTGAACTACTTTGGTAACTTTCTTCCCAAATTGAGCATGCTGTTAGAGCCGCTACATGTGCTCCTACACAAAGGTCATGCATGGGTCTGGGGGGACAGCCAGGAAAGGGTTTTTGAAAGAGCATGCAATTTGTTATGCTCCAACAAACCGTTAACGTTATATGACCCATGTAAGAAACTTGTTTTAACGTGCGATGCGTCGTCCTATGGAGTCGGGTGTGTGTTGCAGCATGTTAATGCCAAGGGTCAGTTACAGCCGGTTGCTTATGCCCCCAGAGGTATGTACTAGGCAGAAAGGGGCCACGGGATGGTAGAAAAGGAAGTGCTTGCATGTGTATATGCAGTAAAAAAAATGCACCAGTACCTAACGTCCCTTTTGGCCGACAACAAGGCCATAAATGCAAATGTGTCGGCCCGCATACACTGGTGGGCACTCACATTAGCCGCCTCTGACGATACAATCTGGCACCGATCGGGCACTGAAAACTGCGCCGATGCACTCAGCAGGCTCCCAGTAGCCACCACCGAGTGGGCTACCGAGCATGCTGCTGAGATGGTCATGGCTGTTGAAGCTTTCAAAAGTGAAGGCTCACCCGTGACAGCCCGTGAGATCAAAGTCTGGACAAATAGAGACCCGCTACTGTCTTTAGTCAAGAAATGTGTCCTGAATGGGGACTGGGCAGCCACGTATGGGGCATGCCCTGAGGAATTTAAACCATTTCACAGGCGCAAGGATGAACTCTCGATTCAGGCCGATTGCCTACTATGGGGAAATGAGTAGTCATGCCCCAGATGGGCAGAGAGGCGTTCATCCAAGAACTCCACAATGAACACCCAGGCATTGTCATGATGAAGGCAATTGCCACGTCAAACGTTTGGTGGCCAGGGATAGATGCAGACCTGTAACTTTGTATTCGCAGGTGCAACACGTGTGCCCAGCTGGTCAATGCGCCCAGGGAAGCCCCCCTTAGCCTCTGGTCCTGGCCCGCCAAGCCATGGTCACGCATCCATGTGGACTATGCAGGTTCTTTCATGGGAAAATTGTTTTTGGTTGTAGTAGACGCCTACTCCAAATGGATCGAGTGTGAAATTCTCAATTCAAGCACATCCTCTGCCACAGTAGAAAGTCTATGGGAAATGTTCACCGCCCATGGTGTACTGGACGACTTGGTCAGCGACAATGGCCCGTTGCTTTACAAGCATTGAGTTCCAGGACTTCATGGCAGGAAATTGTATCAACCATGTCAGAACGGCACCGTTCAAGCCGGCCTCAAACAGCCAGGTGGAACGAGCAGTGCAGATAATCAAACAGGGAATGCTCAGAATCCAAGGGGGTTCCCTACAAAGCCGCTTGTCACGCCTCCTGTTGGCCAATAGATCCCGACCACACTCGCTCACAGGGGTTCCACCTGCAGAGCTGCTAATGAAAAGGACGCTCAAAACCAGGTTATACCTTATACACCCCACCATGAAAGAAATTGTTGAGAGCAGGCGTCAGTCACAATATGACTACCATGACGGGAATACGAGGGCGCGATGTATTGATGTAAATTATCCTGTTTTTGTCCTCAACTACGCTGCAGGGCCCAAATGGCTTGCAGGCACTGTGATTGCCAAAGAGGGGAATAAGATTCTGGTAGTTAAACTTACCAATGGACAAATCTACCACAAACACGTGGATCAAACAAAAAGGAGGTTCAGCAACCCCATAGAAGAAGCAGAGGAAGCACATGATGTAGATTTCACTCCACCACAGGTAACAAAACACGGGAACCAAGTGGAGAAGAGCCCAGTCACTGTGGGCAGTCCGGACAGGCCTGAGGTACTGCAAACAACAGACACTCAGACCAGCGCCCAACAACCGAAGCCCCAACTCAGGCGCTCTACAAGGGAGCGTAAACCACCAGACTTAACCTGTGATCTCAATAAAAGACTTTGCGGGGTAAGTGATGTCATATATTCAACTGTCATTGTAACCCATGTATAAACTGACCTAAGTTGTACACCGTGAGAACACTGACCACTAGGTGGTGAACTTGTGAGAGACACTCCTAACCTGGACTTTCAGGTATAAAAGGGGAAGCTCCACCCACCTTCATCACTTCAGTGCTGGTTAATAAAAGTTGCTGGTCACAGAGTGACCTTCTCTCTAGTATGGGCCTCGTGTACATTTGTACTGTAAAGTAAGGACATATTAATCCTCGTTTTGAGGGACCGCCTATGAAGATGAACTACTTGTCGATTACGGATCGTGCAATAGCAGTGCAAGTCACAGGTGAAGACGCTCAGCTTACACCTCAAAGATGCTGGAAATCTGGAGTACAATCAGGACCTATCTGTCCAGCCACATTTCAGTGACAATGTCCGGATAGATCTTCTGATCAGTCAGGTTGTTCCCAGTGATACAGACGATCATCGCTCGGGAAATTGGGCAGTGTTCCAACTCACCAGATCTCCATTCTACCCACGGAGGATGCTATTTCCCAACTAACGGTTTGATTATTTGAAGACGGCAGACCGGATGGGTGGTTCGTTGGAGACCACGCTGGTTCATGACGCTTTTCAGACAATCATGAATACCAGCTGAACGCAGATAGGTTGATGCCAATGCAGCCACCGTTACTGACCATACTATAGGCCTCTCGAAGACCATCAGCGGCAGGTCGGGGCCATAAAAGGAGCGGCGAGCGGCGTCCATGGACAGCGTGGCGGCGTACCACGGCAAGGTACAGCGCAAGCTGGTGCAGGAGGGTGACGGCAGCGAAGAGTGATGTCATCAAGGTCAGGGTCGGTGATTGGAGCATGGACAGATGCAGCAGGAGTGGCGAGGTTGAGGTGCAGGAGCGGCGAGAGGCTGTAGAGGGACATGATCAGGGCCCAGAAGAGGCGATGACCCAGCAGCAGCACGGGCCAGCCCACACTGCGATATGTGTGCGCACTAGGCCCATGCAGCAGAGCACGTCTCCAGTCGTCTTACATAGAAACATAGAAAATAGGTGCAGGAGTAGGCCATTCGGCCCTTTGAACCTGCACCACCATTCAATATGATCATGGCTGATCATGCAACTTCAGTACCCCACTCCTGCCTTCTCTCCATACTCCCTGATCCCCTTAGCCATATGGGCCACATCTAACCCTCTCTTGAATATATCCAATTAACTGGACTCAACAACTTTCTGAGGTAGAGAATTCCACAGGTTCACCATGCTCTGGGTGAAAAAGTTTTTCCTCATCTTGGTCCTATATGGCTGACCCCTTATCCTTAGACTGTGACCCCTGGTTCTGCACTTCCCCAACATCGGGAACATTCTTCCTGCATCTAACCTGTCCAGTCCCGTCAGAATTTTATATGTTTCTATGAGATCCCCTCTCAGTCTTCTAAATTCCGATGAGTATAAGCCTAGCCGATCCAGTCTTTCTTCGTATGTCAGTCCTGCCATCCCAGGAATTAGTCTGGTGAACCTTCGCTGCTCTCCGTCAAGAGCAAGCACATTCTTCCTCAGATTAGGAGACCAAAACTGCACACAATTCTCAAGTTGTGGTCTCACCAAGGCCCTGTACAACTGCAGTAAGATCTCCCTGCTCCTATACTCAAATCTTCTCGCTATGAAGGCCAGCATGTCATTTGCTTTCTTAACTGCCTGCTTTTACCTGCATGCCTACCTTCAGTGACTGATGAACCATGACACCCAGGTGTTGTTGCTTCTCCCCTTTTACTAATCTGTCACCATTCAGATAATAATCTGCCTTCCTGGTTTTGCCACCAAAGTGGATAACCTCACATTTATCCAAGTTATACTGCATCTGCCATGTATTTTCCCATTCACCCAACCTGTCCAAGTCACCCTGCAACCTCTTAGCATCCTCCTCACAACTCACACCGCCACCCAGCTTAGTGTCATCTGCAAACTTGGAGATATTTCATTCAATTCCTTCATCTGAATCATTCATGTATATTGTAAATAGCTGGGGTCCCAGCACTAAACCTTGGTTAATCCTTGCCACTGGACCAAGACCTAGCTCTGTCAAGCCCGTGTGGTGGCTGGTGTGCAACGGCCACCACACGTTAAAAAAAGTCCATGCACAGGCATCTTCCACTCTTCAGGATGTAGTTCAGGATTTGGAATATTAGGTCCTTCATTGAAACTCTTGTGAACACATCCCTTTTTGGCGTGGAAGCAAGTCATCCTCGTTTCGAGGGACTGCCTGTGATGAGCCTCTCGAAGCAGCACTTGAGATGCCTGGACAATTGAGCGGGTGGTTTAAGTGTGATCCCACTAGGGTCTCCAAGACCACTGCTGCCTGCTCGAGTGTGCCGCTCAGAGAGGCCTCATCACTGGGCAGCGGGAGAATGCCCAGCTGCAGCCAAGGGCAGAGTAGAGGATCCTGAAGCTATCCGAGCTGAACGAGGTGGGGTGAGCAGTGCTTTCACAGACCTGAGCTTCCCCATAGCTGCCCAAATTCTCTGACACGGATTATAATCCCTCCGAGGGAATTGCCACTTCCCAGTTCTCTGCTGCTTTAAGTTATTCAGTAGCTGCTGGAAGGTTCTGGAGAATGACATAGATTGGTCTACCTTCTCATGCTCCTTCCCTCCCTCTAGTAAAACACCTCATCTCTGCTCAGTGTCTCCTGGTATGGCCTCGGAGAGACCAGGGTCTACCTGGGGAACAGGAAGTTCTGTCAGGGTAGATCTCAGCACTTGTGATGCAGGAAAGCAATGTACTGGATATTTGATCTCAAACCACACAAGAGTTAAATAATTGGGCAGGATTTTAACTTGGAGGCGGGATGGGAGCAGGGGTGGGGAGCTGGACTGCGTTCTGGAAACTCGGGAGAATGGGTTTCCCTCAGGACCTGCTGAATCTAACGGCAGGACCTGTGGAACATTTATTTTCTCTGTTTCCCAGCCACAGCCAGGCTGAGAGGCTGTCGGGGGGCGGGGGTCAGCCTTTGGCACCAGGCCGCAGTTGGGGAGCGGAGGGGAGGGAGGAAGGGATCGGAGGCTGGAAGGCGGAGTCGGAGCTGAGGATTGGAGGAGGTCAGATGGCCGGGATTGGAGGGGGTTGAAGAGCTGGAGGGGTAGGGTGGGAAGGCTGGGATCAGGGGTCGGAGAGCTGGAGGGGCAGGGTGGGAAGGCAGGGATTAGAGGGGGTCGGAGAACTGGAGGGGCAGGGTGGGAAGGCAGGGATTAGAGGGGGTCGGAGAACTGGAGGGGCAGGTGAGAAGGCTGGGATTGGAGGGAGTCAGAGATAAGGAGAGGGTCAAAAGGATGATCCAGGAGGTGTAAGTGCTTTTTCACTTACCTGCTGGATCCAACATCACTGCCTTGCCATCACCCCATGATGGGACACCCCCCGGCTGGGATCAGAAGGAGGTTGGAGATTAGGGGCCTTGTGGGGGAGATCGGAGGCCTCAGGGTGAGTGAGATCGGTGGCCTCGGGTTGGGGGAGATTGGAGGCTTTGGGGTGTGGGAGATTGGAGGCCTCGTGGGGCAAGTCGAGAGGGAGATTGGAAGGGCTGGGCGGGTGTTGGATCATGGAGGGGGTTGGCGGGGCAGGGGCGCTGGAAAAGCACGTACCTCCTGGATCCAGCCGTCCTCACCTTCCTTCAGCTGCCGAGTTCCCCAAGACCCAGGAAACCCGGCTGCCCAGAGTTAACTTCAAAATGTGGTACGCAGCCTCATTATAATATTGACAGTGCCCACCCCCTCCTGCGAGTGGGTTGGTATCCCGGGCCCTCCTCCGGTTGGAGTGAAGCTGGGAAGGGATTCAGAATTGTAACACTTTAAGTTCCCCCCCCCGATGCAAACCCCAGTATTTTGGGGCTAGAATTCGCCCCAAATTGAAGCAGTACAGATACAAAGCACTGCTCAGAAATACATATTTGCAAAATAGTTCCTACCATTACAGATACTTTGCAATCAGATAGACTAAGGCTCACTCTTGGATAAGGTAATGTGGTGTTTTGATGTGGAATTACTGTTAGAATTTGCTGTTTTTCATTAGGAGTTGGCTGAAAATCCCACTAGTCTCCTGGAAATGAAAAGGCAGGACCCCATCATAATAAAACACACATTTTCCAATTGACCTGAGACTGAAAAGTGATCTGTTCCATAAGGAGAAAATTCCATTATCATTTTGGACTGCATTCCTGTCAAATTCTTCCAGCCCTGCAGTATTAGTTTTTTAATGGTAATCCCATGAAACAGAAGAACTCTCTCCTTGTGGGGTCACCAGTAGTGCTTGGGTCCCTTAAGTCGATGATCTGACCAATCCTCTTGTAGTTATATTCACTAAAGATGTTTGAACTCATTGCCATCAATTCAGCTGTTAGTCTTCTGGATCCGCCTCGAATGGGTTGTGAGAATGAAGCCATTCCAATCCTGGACTCTCATCTCCAAATTCTTCACTCTGGGCGTTAATTCAACATCTGCTATTGCACCATACTGCCAGTAATGTCCAGATACCACAATTTTGGCACCTGGTGTTATGAACAGAGTGTACACACATAAAAGGTAGCAAAGGTATATAAATATATATCCACTGACGCAAATCATCTACACGGCCTATACGTTATTGGTGTGGGGTGTGTTCATCTTTAGATCAATACTCACCAGCAAGATAGCCGGTCTTCTTAACTCCCAGCTCTTCTGCTATGGCGTCTACAACTTCACAAATTCATAAAGATTACAGAGCAGATGGGCTTATTTGGTCCTTCGCACTTGCGTTGCCAAAAGCTGCTCAACTGGAGTTAGCTACTCTCATCCCCGTTCCCTGCCCTTTCCCCGTAGAAGAAATATGGAAATGCAGAATTCAAAATGAATGCAAACCTAGCCAGAACGCTAATGTGTGAGTAGCACTCGATTTTAATGGGTAATTATTGCATAATTATTCACATGTCTGCGGGCAGATGTGGATACTGCATGGAACGCGTTAGTGGAGGGATTGTAAAACCAGGTGTGGGTGCAATTTAAAGGGACGCAGACAATTAAAGGGAAGTGGCTGAATAGGGAGACAAACGTCCCAGAATTGGGACTGCGTCCGAACGGCAGCGCGATCCGGTCGGAGCAAACACTATGCACGTCAGAGGAGGCCGGCGGCACGGCTACGGCAAATTGGTCTGGCGGTGTAATGTCTGTAGCCCCACACTGTGGACTCCTGTATTACTGCAGCCAGTGCTGTTAATAATAAATAGACCAGGTCACCTGACAGGTGACTTCTGGAACCTTCTGCCATCTTAGGCTGTGTGTGTGCTGTGTGCTCTAGAAATATCACAAATGGCAGCGAGAATGGGATTAATCAGATAAAACAAAGCTGAAATTTTTGTTGGTGAAGGATTCAGCCAACCGACAGAGAGACTTTGAGAGCTTCTCTGTTTTGATTAACAGCTATAAGTCCGAGGTAAATTATAAGCACACTTGTTGAACTGCCAAAGTCCAGAATGACCGCACCTCTGGGAGTAATAGGGCATTTGAGGGAATTTCAACACAACCGTGAAAGTTTCAAAGCATAGTAGATCGGTTAGAAATGCTTTTCACAGCAAATAATATCATTGTAATTCCCGATAATGAAGACAATAACCGAAATTGGAATGAAAAAGGGTGATTTTCTTAACTGAGGCAGGGCCCGAGTTGTATGAAATGCTGATAAATTTGCTTGTGCCTAACAAGCCAAAGGATACAACTCCAAAACAGATTCTAACTAATTTAGAGCAGCACTACAGCCCCGTGCCTTTAGAAATTGCTGAAAGTTATCGTTTCGGAATACGAAATTAGAAGGCCAAAGAAAATATCAGTGAGTACATTGTAGCATTAAAAACGCTATCTATTGCAGGCATCGGGGGCAGCTTATCTGTCCCGGGGGGGGGGGGGGGGGGTGTGCGGGGGGAGACAGCAAGATCAGCCGGTTGACCAGCGGGCGAGGCCAATGCTGGGTCCCAGCGGGGGACTCTCCCATTCCTCACCGCTCTACAGTCAGGTACGCATTGTTAAAAAACTTGCTTTTTTTTGTGGCAGCTGTTAGTCAAGCCGCATGTTATCCTGATGTATTCAATGTGAAGCAGTTTTGAGTTTGGGTATAAAACAGGCGTCAGGTGCCTTATTAGCATATCCAAGAGAGCTGACGCTTGTTTTAGGTGCCAAGCACCCAACCATGTATAAAGTGGTGCCGATGTGGGCGGTAAGCCACCCTAATTGGACTTCTTCGCACTAATTTTCCATCTGGAAAACAGGCACAGCATGATCCAATTCCTAGGCCATACATTTTTAGATAGGCTCAAAAGGTCTCAACCCATTCACACCTTTTGCCAAGGCTTAATGGGAGAGTGTTAAGAAGTAACAGGAAAGGAAACCCAATAAGCAGCCCAGTACCCGGCTCCATGTCCCGGGGTCGCTGAAGTTAAGGAGATATTGAGTGAAATAGTTGTAAGGGGAGAGGCCGATTCCAAGAGGTGGCCATGCAGGATGCCTGGAAGCAGGTGAAGGTGGCTTGAAGACTACGGTTGCCCATGTCCTAACTCTCACCAAGTCCCACTCACCCATCACCCTTGTCCTCGCTGACCTACATTGGCTCCTAGTTAAACAACCCCTCGATTTCAAAATTCCCATCTTTATTTTCAAATCCCTCTATGGCCTCGCCCCTCCCTATCTTTGTAATCTCCTCCAACCCCACAACCCCCCGAGATGTCTGCACTCCTCTAATTCTACCCTCCTGAGCATCCCTGATTATAATCGCTCAACCATTGCTGGCCATGCCTTCTGTTGCCTGGGCCCCAAGCTCTGGAACTCCCTGCCTAAACCTCTCCGCCTCTCTACCTCTCTTTCTTCCTTCAAGATGCTGCCTCAGAGAGCTGTGGAAGCTGGGACATTGAATAAATTTAAGACAGAAATAGACAGTTTCTTAAGTGATAAGGGGATAAGGGGTTATGGAGAGCGGGCAGGGAAGTGGAGCTGAGTCCATGATCAGATCAGCCATGATCTTATTGCATGGTGGAGCAGGCTCGAGGGTCCATATGGCCTACTCCTGTTCCTATTTCTTATGTTCTTATGTTCTTAAAATCTACCTCTGTCACCTGTCTTAATTTCTACTTATGTGGCTCGGTGTCAAATTTTTATTTTATAACGCTTCCTGTGTAGCGCCTTGGGATGTTTCACGACGTTAAAGGCGCTATATAAATACAAGTTGTTGTTGTAGCACCAGAGGCTGAGGCTGACTATCACTAGCACCAGAGGCTGAGGCTGACTATCACTAGCACCAGAGGCTGAGGCTGACTATCACTAGTACCAGAGGCTGAGGCTGACTATCACTAGCACCAGAGGCTGAGGCTGTCTATCACTAGTACCAGAGACTGAGGCTGACTATCACTAGCACCAGAGACTGAGGCTGACTATCACTAGCACCAGAGGCTGAGGCTGACTATCACTAGCACCAGAGGCTGAGGCTGACTATCACTAGTACCAGAGACTGAGGCTGACTATCACTAGCACCAGAGGCTGAGGCTGACTATCACTAGCACCAGAGGCTGAGGCTGACTATCACTAGTACCAGAGACTGAGGCTGACTATCACTAGCACCAGAGGCTGAGGCTGACTATCACTAGCACCAGAGGCTGAGGCTGACTATCACTAGTACCAGAGACTGAGGCTGACTATCACTAGCACCAGAGACTGAGGCCGACTATCACTAGTACTGGCTATGCCAGCTGTAAATGAAACTGTTCTGCCTTTACGTCTGTGCTGACCCGGAACCTATTATGCCAGTTCCACACGATCATTGCCAGGAAGATGCGACAATACTGCGTATGTGGTTGGTGTCATCTTTGCAGATTTGGCCAACCAGGCGATCCTGGCATTAAATTTTGGCCTATGCCACCAAAGCGGAATTTGAAGGGCCAGAAAGAATGGGCAGAATCCTGTGCAAACCACATTCCAGCCCAGATTTCAGCACCGCTACCCCACCCCTGGGTCAAATCAGGCAAATCAGCCCGAGGAATTTATAGACCTGGGACTGGAATTAAGGTTGACATTTTTTTGAGGCGTTAATGTCGGTCGGTGGATAAATTTAGCGCCGGGAAATGTTTTGCGTCGGCAGCCACAGAATTCAGCGGTTGCGCCCTGAGAGTGGAGCAGAGTGTTTATCTCAGGGCGCTGGGCCGGGTGAGCAACTGAATATCCCGTGCTAAAGGGACAAATTTGTAGCGTCCTGAGAGAGGCCTCGTTGCAAAAACATAAATTGGAACAAAAAACTCACAAGACATTACCGATACATTGCTCACCCCAAATAAAGTTAAATTGTAAACAGACAAACAATCACACGTGCGTCCTACAGTCATTCCTTCCCACACTGCCGCTTGGACAGCTCTACACACCAGCTTTCCCTGGTGGTGCCACTACAGGTCGCTACGGGTTTAGTGGAAAACAAATTTTGACAGCGGGTTGATACCGGGGGCGTTGCACACCGGCGCGGCGCACCCGGGCGATACTCCTCAGCATCGCCGGTACCGACACACTGAAATTGCCGAGCGGCGCTAATGCTGGTGTTCGTGGCTGCCAACCCTTTAACGCCTCCATTCCAACCCTTGCGAGGGGCTGTATCTCAGCGTATTTCCAGCCCCATGTATTTGCATCCTGAAATCTCTGACACGCCACTGTTTAAACAATCTTACTATTTAGCTAAGATTCCAGTGTTCTTTTCCCTAAAGTACTCTACTTCATATTTCTCTGCACGCAACTGCATCTGCCACCTATCTGCCCACTTCATTGACCTGTGAGTGCCCTCCTGCAATCTCACGAGTCTTCCTCACCATTTGCATGGCACACAACTTGGGGTCATTAGCAAAGTTCAATATCTTCCCTTGTTCGAGTCACACCACAATCCACGTTCCACCAAACCAAAAATGTGTTTTTTGGGATATGGGCAAGGCCATTCATGTCCATCCTGGGGTGTCCTGAGAACGTACTGGGTCTTTGATCGACTGCAGTCCTTATGCTGAAGGTGCTCCCACAATGGTGACAGATGAGGAATTCTCGGATACTGACTGCTGAGAGAACAGTGGTAAACAGCTGGCAAACAACTTTTCCTGAAACCAGATGTTACACTAGCAGCATGTGCTAGATTCATTACAATTGTACAAGTGAGAGTTATTCGTGTGCACAGTAATCCAGGGTTGCCATTGCTTTCTGTGGAGGGAATGAGTACTCTGGGAGGGTCATCAATAAATATCAATCAATATCAATGGCCCCAATGGTCCGGGGAGGGTAGCAACGTAGCCATTCATGAGCTTCTCGGGGATGATGGCATCGACATCATGGCCCTGACAGAAACTTGGTTGAGGGGCAATGACACTGTCATGTATCTCACATTACTGTATATAACTGTAACTTACCATGCTATACATGACTGTAACTGGATATGACCTGTAACAATAAGCATACCTTACCACCAGGGGTGCACTTGCAGGAGACACTCCATACCTGTCCCACTGAGGTATATAAAGGGAGGTCTCAGGCAAGTGCAGCACTGGAGAGCTGGAATTAAAGGTGCAGGTCCTGAGTGACCTTGACTTCAGCATGTGTCTCGAGTAAGTCAGTACATTAGAGTCAGGACTTAATAGTGGCGATGAGGATGGGGTCACAGAATCCACAGAATGGCTACCAACAGCTCAGATGAGAAATTATGCCTTCCCGCAGAGATAGGGTACAAAGTGTTTGTGCTGAACTATGGCCAGGGTCCCAAATGGCTTACAGGGACAGTAACAGACAAAGAGGGAAACAGGCTACTGGTTGTACAAATGGACAATGGCCAAAACTTCCGGAGGCATGTAGTCCAAGTAAAAAGTAGATTCACTGATAACACTGAAGAACCAGAGGCAGACTACAATGTGGAACTCACACCACACCTGGTGGACAGACAGGTGGAACAACCTGAGGAAAGGGCAGTCTCAACAGACAGCCCAGGCGAGATACCAGCAATTACACTGAATGAAACAGACAGCCCAGGCGAGATACCAGCAATCACACCGAACGAAAAACAGGCACCAAGGAAAACAACTGAACCACAACTAAGACGCTCCACGCGAGAGCGCAGACCACCTGAGAGACTGAATCTATAAAGACAATAAGACCTTGGGGGAGGGTGATGTCATGTATCTCACATTACTGTATATAACTGTATCTTACCATGCTATACATGACTAACTGGATATGACCTGTAACAATAAGCATACCTTACCACCAGGGGTGCACTTGCAGGAGACACTCCATACCTGTCCCACTGAGGTATATAAAGGGAGGTCTCAGGCAAGTGCAGCACTGGAGAGCTGGAATTAAAGGTGCAGGTCCTGAGTGACCTTGACTTCAGTATGTGTCTCGTGTAAGTCAATACATTAGAGTCAGGACTTAACAGACACCTTATCCTAAACGAAGCCTCCCCGCTTGGCAATACCTTCCGTCACTTACCCCGCCCAGACCGCCGTGGTGGCAGTGTGGCTCCCATCACCAAATCACACCTTGGTCTGTTCCTCTACTCCTCCGGCACTTTCTCTTCCTTTGAGCAACTCACCTTATTCCACCCCTCTCATCTTTCATTTAAAATTCCTGTTCTCTGCTGCCCATCCAAGCACCATAAAAGTTTTATCACTGAGATATCTTCACTGCTGTCCTCCCTCAGCCTCTGAACGACTTCTCATCCTCGGTGGTTTCAACCTGCATCTCAATTCATCATGCTCTCTCTCCTCTGAGTTCACTACCCTCCTGTCCTCCCTTAATCTCTCCCTCCATGTAAACCTCACCACCCATATTCACGACCAGCCCCTGGACCTTGCCATCTCTCGTGGCCTCGCTATTCCTACCTTGTTAATTGCAGATGAGGCCATCACTTCCTTGTATCGATCTATCGATCTCCACCCACATCCCTCTTCCACGTGCCCGCCCCCCCACCAACCTTACTTCTTTCTGTATCTGCCCCTGAAAAAACTCTTTCCCAACTCTCTTAAAACTGCACTTATGAAATCTCAACTGTCCAGCCTTTTTTCCTCCATTCACCATGACATTTCCGCAGCTACCGATCTGCCCAATCACACCCTCACCACCACCTTTGATGCCCTAGTCCCTATTAAAGCAATTACTCTCTCATCCTGGCCATTCCCCCATGTAGGCCATCATCTTCGCTCCCTTAAGTCGGAGGGATGCAGACTTGAACGGATATGGCTTACAACTGGTTTAGCTATTCACCGCCAGATCTGGCTGGACCGTATAAAGCATTATCGGGTCCTGCTCTTGTCTGCCAGAATCATTCTGGAATGCAAAGATAAACCCCAGCTTCTTTTCTCCACTGCTAATCATCTTCTTAAGCCTCTCTCCCTTGTCTGCTCCACCCTCAGCTCCGACAATAAGTGCGAGGAGCTCATGGACTTCTTTTTCTCTAAGATTGAGACCATCCATTCAGCTGCCTCTGCCACTTCTCTTCCATCCCCTAGCCCACCGGGCCAAACTTCCTGTAAGGACTCCCCTGCCTGAGCCCTGACCTCATGTCTTTCTCCAAATTGTCTCTGATCTCCCCTCATGACCTTTCCAAGCTCATCCTGTCCATGAGACCCACTTCCTGCTCTCTTGACCCTATTCCCACCAAACTGCTGACCACTCAACTTCCTTTTCTGGCTAACATTGTTAACGGTTCTCTCTCCTCGGGTACTGTCCCCCTCTCCTTCAAATCTGCCGTCACCACCTCTCTCCTCAAAAAAACAACCCTTGACTCCTCTGTCCTTGCAAACTACCGCCCCGTCCAATATTCCTTTCCTCTCCAAAGCCCTTCAACATCTTGTCACCTACCAAATCCATGCTCATCTTTCCCTGAAGTCATTGTTTGAATCCCTTCAATTTGGTTTCTGACCTTGCCACAATAACGAAACGGCTCTCATCAAAGTCACAAACTACATCCTTTATGATTGTGACAAAGGTAAACTATCCCTCCTCGTCCTTCTTGACTTGCCTGCAGCCGTTGACATGGCTGACCACTCCATCCTTCTCCAACACCTCTCCACCGTCGTCCAGCTGGGTGGGACTGCACTTGCCTGGTTTCATTCTTATCTATCTAATCATAGCCAGAGAATCACCTGCAACGGCTCCCACAGCGTTACCTCTGGTGTCCCCAAGGATCTATCCTTGGCCCCCTCCTATTTCTCATCTACATGTTGCCCCTTGGTGACATCATCCGGAAACACAGCATCAGTTTCCACGTTTACACTGACGATACCCAGCTCTACCTCACTAACACAGCTCTCAACCCCTCCACGGTGCCTAAATTGTCAGACTGCTTGTCCGACATCCAGTTCTGGATGAGCAGAAATTTTCACCATTTAAATATTGGGAAGACCGAATCCATTGTTTTTGGTCCCCAACACAAGCTGCGTTCCCTAGCCAATGACTCCATCCCTCTCCCCAACTTGTCTGAGACTGAACCAGACTGTTCACAACCTTGGTGTCATATTTGACTTGGAAATTAGTTTCCGACCACATATCCACAGCATAACCAAGACCGCCTATTTTCAGCTTCATAACATCGCCCGTCTCTGCCCTTCGCTCAGCTTATGCGTTGCTGAAACCCTCATCCATGCCTTTATTACCTCTAGACTTGATATTCTAACACACTCCTGGCTGGCCTCCAACATTCCACCCGACGTAAACGCGAGGTGATCCAAAACTTGGCTGCCCGTGTCCTAACTTGCACCAAGTCCCACTCACCCTTCACCCCTGTGCTCGCTGACCGACATTAGCTCCCGGTTAAGCAATGCCTCGATTTCAAAATTCCCATCCTTGTTTTCAAATCCCTCCATGGCCTTGCCCCTCCTTATCTCTGTTATCTCCTTCAGCCCCAAAACCCCCCGCTCCTCTCATTCTGCCGTCTTGAGCATCCCTGATTATAATCGCTCAACCATCAGTGGCCGTGCATTCTGTTGCCTGGGCTCCAAGCTCTGGAACTCCCTCCCTAAACCTCACCGCTTCCGGAGAGACTGGATCAACTGGGCCTTTATACACTGGAGTTTAGAAGGATGAGAGGGGATCTCATAGAAGCTGATAAGATTCTGACGGGACTGGACAGGTTAGATGTAGGAAGAATGTTCCCGATGATGGGGAAGTCCAGAACCAGGGGACACAGTCTTAGGATAAGGGTAGGCCATTTAGGACTGAGATGAGGAGAAACTTCTTCACTCAGAGAGTTGTTAATCTGCGCAATTCCCTACCGCAGAGAGTATTTGATGTCAGTTCATTGGATATATTCAAGAGGGAGTTAAATATGGCCCTTACGGCTAAAGGGATCAAGGGGTATGGAGAGAAAGCAGGAAAAGGGTACTGAGGGAATGATCAGCCATGATCTTATTGAATGGTGGTGCAGGTTCAAAGGGGCGAATGGCCTACTCCTGCACCTATTTTCTATGTTTCTACGTTTCAACCTCTCTTTCCCCTTTAAGATGCTCCTTAAAACCTATCACTTTGGCCAAGCTTTTGGTCACCCACCTAATTTCTGCTTATGTAGCTCGGTGTCAAATTTTTTGTCTTATAATACTCCTGTGAAACGCGTTGGGATGTTTCACTGTGTTAAAGGTGCTATATAAATACAAGTTGTTGTAGCTAGAAATAGTGGTGATCGGGGGATATGGTGAACGAGGAATATGGGGTAGAGGACAAAAATCAAAAGGATTAATTATAACTGGGGAAAAGGCTGACGTTAGAGTAAGGCTTTTCATAGGAAAATAATAAATTTTAAAAAAGTATGTATTGCAGAGTGTGGAAAATATCAAAGGTTAAAGGGAGATTTGATTGAGGTTTTCCTGAATTTGAAAGGCATTGATATGTTAGAAACAGAGGGAAGAAATTGGGGTTGTTTTCCCTGGGCGCGGCCGTGGGATTCGTTAGTGGCGGCGGTATCCCGTATCACCCAGTGCGTAGCGCTCTGCCCCGCTCCCGACCCGTCCTCCCCGTAAGCGCCCGAGTGAGCACTTTGTTTGCGCTCCACTGTCTCTCGGGGGCGGGAACCCTAGTTTCGAGAGCGGAGCAGGACCTCCGCACCTGCCGCAAAAAGTCCCACCTCTCAGATATTACCCCCCCCCCCCCCGCCCCCGATGGGGCATGACGGAATCGCTCGGCCAGAGAAACATTTTCCGCTGGTGGGAGAGTCTAAGGCAAGGAGACAGAGGCCTAGAAATTCGGGCGTGCCCCGTTTGGAGGCGGTAACACTCATGAGAGGCCAAGACTTTGTGCCAGGTGCAGAAGTCTCACCTCTCGCGAGAAATTGGGGTTACCGTCCCTGAAAGGAAGGGCTCCATTTCCTTCCTGGGGCGGGAGCGAGGCACAGCAGTAGCGCTGCCGCGTACGAGGGGCGCTTCCCTGAATTAAAGGGAAGGGCCCGAACTGCAGAATCTGCAGATAGCAAACCCACCTACCTGGACCACCGGGGAGCGATCACGGCACAGATCACGCGTCCAAAGCTGGGGCAGTGAGGAAAAATAAATGGACATTGTTTTGATGAGCAGCCAGCCACCTCCACTTTATATTCCACCCTGGCAGGGGCCGGCTGCCCGCTACACATCCCCTGAAGCTGTTGCTGTCATTACCCGTCGCAGCTTCAGGGGTACCATGCACCAATTTAGGGTCCGGGGCGCTAACATGGCACTGCGTGCAGCGATGATGTCACGATCTCCGGGCGCAGGAGATCGGGACACAATGCTGTAGCGCCACTGCTCAACTCCTCGCCGAATTTAGTGGGAGTCGTTAGTGGCTTCGTGGCCGGCGCTAATGGAAGGCACAAATGACCCCAATTTCTCCCCATAATCCTAAAATGAGAGCCAGGCCATTCAGGAAAGAATTCAGCAAACACACCATCCTGTAAAGAATGATGGAAGTGTGGAATTCTCTCCCGCAAAAAATAGATGCCCGCTCAATTAATAATTTTAAATCGAAGCTCGATAGATTTTTGCAAGACAAGATATTGGGCCCAATTTTGGCCATGACTTGCATCAATTATTTTGAAGTAAGTTGTTTTTTCTGGCGTAAGTTAAAAAATGCCATTTTCCCTAAAATATTTGCTCCAGAGTAAGTCAGTTAGGTACGATTTTTTTTAGTTCAGTTTTTTTTTCAATCCACGATAACATCCATCTGGTCTGGGACCTCATCCATTACTCCCAGGAGGCTGGTCTGTCGGTCGCCTTCCTATCTCTCGACCAAGAGAAGGCGTTCGACAGGGTGGATGCGCGCTTTCGGGTTCGGGACGCATTTGTCGCCTGGATCCGACTTTTGTACACCGCCGCGGAGTGTCTGATTAAGGTTAACTGGTCCTTGACGGCGCCCCTTCGCTTTAGGAGAGGGGTGCGCCAGGGATGCCCCATGTCCGGCCAGTTATATGCCATCTGTGTGGAGCCTTTCCTGCGCCTCCTGTGGACGAAGTTAACGGGACTGGCTCTGCAAGGGCCGGGCGTGGAGGTCGTCCTCTCGGCTTACGCCGATGACGTGCTCCTCACGGTAGAGGATCCCGCTGACCTGCGGAGGATGCATGAGTGCCAGGAGATTTACTCGGCCACATCCTCCGCCAGGATCAACTGGGAGAAATGTTCCGGACTCCTGGTGGGTCAGTGGCTGGTGGACTTCCTGCCGGAGGAGCTCAGGCCTTTTGCCTGGAGCACGACCCATCTCCTCTATCTGGGAGTCTACCTTAGCCCCGACGAGGGAGCCTGGCCGGCGAACTGGCAAGAGCTGGAGGCCAAGGTCGGCGCTCGCCTAGGGCGCTGGACAGGACTGCTCCGAGTGCTGTCCTACAGGGGTCGAGCGCTAGTCACAAACCAGCTGGTGGCCGCTAAGCTGTGGTACCGGCTGGTCACTTTGACCCCTCCCCCTGCGTTTGTCGCCAAGATACAGAAGAAGCTGGTGGACTTCTTCTGGAACAACAGGAAGCACTGGGTCTCTGCCGCGGGCTTGAGTCTCCCGCTTAGGGAGGGCGGTCAGTCGTTGGTGTGCATCAGCGCCCAGCTCGCGACTTTCCGTCTTCAGACCCTGCAGAGATACCTTTACGTCGAGCCCCCTCCTAGGTGGTGTGCTCTGGCGAGGTATTTCTTCTGCCAGCAGCACGGCCTCAACTACGACACGCAGCTCCTGTTTGTGAGCTTGGGGGGCGTCAGGACCACCGTCCAGGAGCTGCCTGTCTTTTACAAGGAACTCACCAGGGTCTGGAACAAAGTCTCCACCAAGCGCAGCTCTCCACCGTCTGGAGTGGCGGCTTTCCTGCAGGAGCCGCTGCTCGGGAATCCGTACCTCCACGACCGAGGTTTTAGGTGGCAGTCGGACGAGAGGGCTGTGGCTGGTGAGGTGACCAGGGTCAGGGATCTGCTCGATGGCGGAGGACATGCTGGCGCGGCGTCTAAATTCTGCCAACGTCCGCCGCGCGGCCGATGCCATCGAGCCGCTAAAAACAGCTCTGGGCCCTGACTCTGTTAGTTGTGTCGAGGAAGCTCAAGCACGTGGGGAGATCCCGTCCAAACTGACTCCTGTCCGGATGTAATTCCTCATCGGCGCCAAGCCCCGAAACCTCCCTTGGGAGCCGGCGCCTCACAACTTGAGCCGCCTCGGGGAAATACCCTCCATGCCTTTCAGTTCTGCGCGGAGGGGTTTCCTGTACGGGCTGCTCCTGCACACTCTCAACTTTGCCATCCTCGTCTGCCGTCCGGACACGCCATGGCGCAGCATCATGCCATCCGGAGGAGGCGGGGGTCCCCGATGGAGTGCACTCTATGCGGGAGTCCTCCCACTATTTATCGGGGACTTGGCCTGGAGGGTGGTGCACGGAGCAGTCCCGCGCAATAGGTTTTTAAGCCGGTTCACGGGCTCCCAGGCCGCCTGCAATTTCTGCGGTCTGGAAGAGTCCGTGTTCCACGTTTTTATCGAATGCACAAGGTTGCAGCCCCTGTTCCATTATTTAAAGGGGCTGCTCCTGAAATTCTGGCTGCACTTCAGTCCCACACTCCTGATCTTTGGGCACCCTGTGCGGAGGGGAGCGGGTAGGTCCGAGGGCCTCCTCGTAGGACTGCTCCTGGGCACGGCTAAGGGTGCCATCAGCTGGTCCAAGCAGCGGGCGGTCGAGGGGGTCGTTCAGCCTGACTGCCTGCCTCGGGCTGAACGGAGATGGAGCACGCGGTGTCCACCGGTACACTCGCGGCCTACCGTGAGAGGTGGGTACCAGAGGGACTGGAGTGCATCGTCACCCCCGGCAACCAAATTTTCATTTGATTTTAATGTCTAAAGTTTTATTTGATTATTGTGTCGGTTTCAGTGCACCCCCCTCCTTTTAGCCAGGGGGCACTTATATCATTTGTGTTTTACTGCCCCCCAAAAAGCAAGGGGGCACTTGAAAAGTTTTTGGAGTGTGACCCCCGCTTTAATCTGGGGGCACTTGAGTACTGATAAACAACAAAATAGTTGTAGAGCTGTTGGTTCAGCCCGACTGCCTGCCTGCCTTCCGCGGTTATAACCGAGCCAGGGGGTCCCTGGGGATCATCATAGGCAGTCCCTTGGAATCGAGGAAGACTTGCTTCCACTCCCAAAGTGAGTTCCCTGGTGGCTGAACAGTCCAATATGAGAGCCACAGACCCTGTCACAGGTGGGACAGACATTCGTCGAGGGAAGGGGTGGGTGGGGCTGGTTTGCTGTGCACTCCTTCCGCTGTCTGCGCCTGGCCTCTTCACGCTCTTTGCGTTGAGACTCGAAGAACTCAATGCCCTCCTGGATGCACTTTCTCCACCTCGGGCGGTCTTCACCCAGGGTCTCCCAGGTGTCAGTGGTGATGTCGCACTTTAACAAGGGAGCTTTGAGGATTTCCTTGTAATGCTACAGCTGCCCACCTTTGACTCGTTTACCATGAAGGAGCTCGGCACAAAACATTTGCTTCGGGAGTCTCGTATTTGTCATGTGAACTATGTGGCCTGCCCAGTGAAGCTGATTGAGTGTGGTCAGTGCTTCAATACTGGAAATGTTAACCTGGTCGAAGACACTGATGTTGGTGTGCCTGTCCTCCCAGGGGATTTGCAGGATCGTTAGTGATATATCTCCAGCGACTTGAGGTGCCTTCTATGCATCGTCCATGCCTCAGATCCATACAGGAGGGTGGGTATTACTACAGCCCTGTAGACCATGAGCTTTGTGGTAGATTTGAAGGCCAGGTCTTCAAACACTCTTTTCTCAGACGGTCGAAGGCTGCATTAGTGCACTGGAGGCGATATTGAATCTCCGCATTAATGTCTGCCTTTGTTGATAAGAGGCTCCAGAGATATGGGAAATGGTCCGTTTTGTCGAGGGCCGCGCCGTGAATCTTGATGATTGGAGGGCAGTGCTGTGCGGTGGGGACAGGCTGATGGAGGATCTTTGTCTTACGGATGTTAAGCGTAAGGCCCTTGCTTTCATCTGCCTCCATGAATACATTGACTATATCCTGGAGTTCAGCCTCTGAATGTGCGCAGACGCAGGCATCATCCGCATACTGCAGCTCAACGACAGAGGTTGGGGTGATCTTGGACCTGGCCTGGAGGTGGCGTAGGTTAAACAGCTTCCCACTGGTTCTGTAGTTTAGTTCCACTCCAGCGAGGAGCTTGTTGATTGTGAGGTGGAGCATGGCGGTGAGGAAGATTGATAAGAGGGTTGGAGCGATGACGCAGCCCTATTTGACCCCGGTCCGTAATGGATCCGTTGGTAAGGATCACGGCCTGCATGTTGTCATGAAGCAGGCGAAGGATGTTGACAAACTTTTGGGGGCATCCGAAACGGAAGAGGACGCTCCATAGACCATCACGATTGACAGTGTCAAAGGCCTTTGTAAGATCGAAGAAGGCCATGTATAAGGGTTGGCACTGCTCCCTGCATTTTTCCTGCAACTGTCGCACTGCAAAGATCATGTCTGTTGTGCCCCGTAGGGGATGAAATCCGCATTGTGATTCCGGGAGGAGCTCCTCGATCACAGGAAGCAGACGGTTGAGGAGAACTCTAGCGACTACTTTCCCAGTGGCTGATGACAGGGAGATTCCCCTGTAATTGCCAGTCGGACTTGTCCCCTTTTTTAAAAATGGACACGATCACTGCATCTCTGAGATCTCCCGGCATGCTCTCCCCCTTCCAAATGAGAGAGATGAGGTCATGTATCCGCGCCGAGAGCGCCTTTCCGCCATATTTTAGCACCTCAGCAGGGATTCCATCTGCACCCGTAGCCTTGTTATTCTTGAGCTGTTTTATGGCTTTGCCTACCTCGTGCAACGTTGTAGTTTCACTGAGTTGTTGGCGGGTCGCATGCTGCGGGATGGAGTTGAGAACACTCATATCAAAGGCAGAGTCTCGATTGAGGAGAAGTTCTCCTCTCATCGGGCCCTGACAGCCTCGGTGTCCTTGATGAGTGTTTCCCCGTTCTTGGCCAAGAGTTGGCCTTGGGAGTTTGAACCGTAGATGGCCTTGACTGCAATGAAGAATCCTCATATCATGGCTGTCGGCCAGCTGTTATATCTCCTGTGCTTTCTCCATCCACTACCTGTTCTTTAGATCCCGGGTTTTTTGTTGGACCTGAGCCTTGAGCTGTCTATAATGTTGTTTTGCAGCTCTCGAGTTGGGTTGTTACTTCAGGATCAGAAATGCTGTGCGCTTGTGATCTATTAGTTCTTCGATCTCCTGATCATTTTCATCAAACCAGTCCTGATGTTTCCTGGTTGAGTGACCAAGTTTTTCTTCACAGGCACTGGTTATAGAGGCCTGGAGGGCAGACCAAGCACAGTGGACATTCAGGATCTCAGGTTCATCAAGGCACGCCAGATTGGCTGTGAGACGCTGGCTGTACAGGGCTCTCAGTGCCCCGGCATTAACTTTTTTGTGGCACTGCTTCTGCTGTCCCCTCTGCTTTGGGGCGATGTTAATGTTGATGATGGATCAGATTAGACGGTGGATCCGTCCAGCAGTCGTCAGCTCCTGTCATGGCATGGGTGATGCACACTTTCTTGCGATCCCTGGCTCGGACGATGACATAGTCAAGCAGATGCCAGTGTTTGGAGTGAGGGTGTTGCCACAATGCCTTGTATTTGTCCCTCTGGTGGAACAGGGTGCTGGTGATGAGGAGTTCATGCTCTAGACATTTTGTCAGTAGGGTACCACTGGAGTTGACTTTCCCTACCCCCTCTCTGCCAATCACGCCTCCTCAGACGGCTGTGCCTTTGCTGACCCTGGCATTAAAGTCACCCAGGTGGATCAATTTGTCACCCGTGGGGACGCGGGACAAGGATGTCTCGAGGATGGAATAAAAACCCTCTTTAGCCTCATCCGTTGCATCCATGTAGGGGCGTACGCACTGATGACTGTGGCGCATTGGTTCCGGGATAAGGTGAGATGAAGAGTTATGAGGCATTTGTTAACTCCACAGGGGGAGTCTTTGAGGCGGTCGACCAGCTCATTCTTGACGGCAAAGCCGACTCCATGAAGGCGGTGTTCTTCCTCTGGTTTTCCTTTCCAGAAAAATGTATAACCTTCACCATGTTCCTTCAACTGGCCTTCCCCTGCCCGCCGGGTCTCGTTTAGGGCAGCGATGTCAATGTCAAAACGTCTGAGTTCCCGGGCAATTATGGTGGTATGGCGTTCCGGTCTGTTGCTGTTGGGATTGTCCATGAGGGTCCTGACATTACAGGTCCGGAACTTCATACTGACGGAGTGGAAGATGCCTGTGTGTGAGTTCTTTTAAAGTGGGGTGGCCGCTGCACACCGGCAATCACACGGGGTTAGCTGAGCAAGGTCTTGGTCCAGTGGCAAGGGGTCCAAGACAACTGGAGACCAGGCACTGCTGTATAAGCGAGGTGTTGGCCGCAAGCTCGGCGCCGAGTAGCGCCATTGACGGTAGATGGCCTGAGCCTTGGTTGGGGGCAGGCATTAGGAGGTGACTTCCAAAGTTATTTTAAGAGTTAGAAGTTGATAAAGGTTCCCAATTTGTTTAAAACGTTTCTAAGAGTCGTTAAAAAGTCTAAGCTATAGATCAATAATAGGTTATAAAAGTTTCCCCAATTGTTTAAAAGTTTAAGATTGATTAAAAGTCCGAGGGATATTTTAAAAAGTTTTTCCAAAGTTTCCAAAGTTATTAAAGGTTTCTCCAAGGTTTCCAAGTAGTTTAGAAGTTTAAAAGTTTAAAATTTTTACCAAATTGTTTAAAAAGTTTCTCAGGTTGATTAAAAGTTTTAGAAAAAATAGATTAAAAATTGATTAAAAGTCTGAGGTGTAAGTCAGGTTACTCCCCAACCACTGCTCCATGGGTGCCGCCAGCCATCTGTTTCCTGGACCGGCTCCGGAGTCCCTTCGGCAGGTTAGACGCCGGCATCAACGGCAACCCCGGTGTCCAAGCGGCCCGTGTTATTTCTGGGTCTGTTGTCGAGTAAGGATGTCGTCTCCTGTATTGCCCCGGGGAGCCGGCAAAGCCCCGAGGTCGGCAAATGGGCAAGGCCCTGAGGTCGATGCAGGGTTCCTTCGGCCCGGGATAGATGCGAGCCAGTGCAGGTTCCTTTCGGCATTACACAGTTTGACTAACAAACTAACATAATGGTAGCAGAGGTGACCTGGAGATGGAGCACGCGGTGTCCACCGGTACGCTCCCGGCCTTCCGCGAGAGGTGGGCGCCGGAGGGACTGGAATGCATCATCACCCCCGGCAAACAAATTTTAATTTGAACCACGTCTAAAGTTTAATTTGTTGAAGTTTGTCGCTTTTAGTACCCCCACCGCCCCCCCTTTTAGCCAGGGGGCACTTGTATAATTTGTGTTTTGGTGCCCCCATAAAAAAACAAGGCGCAACTTGAAAATTTTTTGGAGTGTGCCCCCCCCCTCCCCTTTAATCAGGGGGCAATTGATTGATTGCAACAAAATAGTTGTAGAGCTGTTGGGCTGCGACTTTCCTCCTTCAGACCCTGCAGAGATACCTGTACGTCGAGCCCCCTCCTAGATCGTGTGCGCTGGCGATGTATTTCTTCCGCCAGCAGTACTGCAACAATTATGACACGCAGCTCCTGTTTGTGAGCCTGGGGGGGTGTCAGGACCACCATGTGGGGGGTGCCTGTCTTTTACCAGGAACTCATCAGGGTCTGGAACAGAGTCGCCACCAAGCGCAGCTCTCCCCCGTCTGGAGTGGTGGCTGTCCTTCGGGAGCCCCTGCTCAGGAATCCGTACTTCCACGACCGCAGTTTTAGGTGGCAGGCAGACGAGAGGGCTGTGGCTGGCGAGGTGACCACAGTCAGGGATCTGCTCGATGGTGGAGGAGCGGGCTGGATGGCGCCAGATGAGCTGGCAAGGCGCGTATCCTGGGCCGACATCCACCGCGCGGCCAATGCCATCGAGTCACTAAAAACAGTGCTGGGCCCTGACTCCGTTAGGTGTGTCGAGAAGGGTCAGGCACGTGGGGAGATCCCGTCAGAACTGACCCCCGTCCGGACGGAATGCCTCATTGGTGCCAAGCACCGAAACCTCCGTCGGGAGCGGGCATCTCACAACTTAAGCCTCCTCCGGGAAATCCCCTCTGTGCCTTTCAGTTCTGCGCGGAGGGGATTCCTGTATGGGCTGCTCTTGCACACTCTCCACCTTGCCATCCTCGTCTGCCGTCCGGACACGCCATGGTGCACCATCTTGCCGTCTGAAGGAGGTGGGCGGAGTCACCAATGGAGTGCTCTCTACGTGAGAGTCCTCCCTTTATTTATTGGGGACTTGGCCTGGAGGGTGTTGCGTGGAGCAGTCCCGTGCAATAGGTTTTTAAGTCGGTTCACGGTCTCCCAGGCCGCCTGTAAGTTCTGCGGTCTAGAGGAGTCCATGTTCCATTTCTATGTTGTACATGTGAGGTTGCAGCCCCTCTTTCAATATTTTAAGGGGCTGCTCCTCAAATTCTGGTTGCACTTCAGTTTCACGCTCCTGAACTTTGGAGGGGAGCGGGCAGGTCGGAAGGCCTTCTCGTAGGACTGCCCCTGTGCACAGCCAAGGGGGCCATTACCCGGTCCAGGCAGCGGGTGGTCGAGGGGGTCATTCAGCCTGACTGCCTGCTTCTCTTCCGTGGTTACATCCGAGCCAGGGTGTCCCTGGAGATGGAGCACGCGGTGTCCATCGGCACGCTCGCGGCCTTCCGCGAGAGGTGGGCGCCGGAGGGACTGGAGTGCATCATCACTCCAGGGAACAGAATTATAACTTAATTTGGTAAAGCTCCCATGTTAATTTGGATATTTGTGGGTTCAAGAGCCCTTATAAAAAGAGGGTACTTGATTTAAAGTTCTCACCTAAAATAGTGTAGGGCTGTCGTATTGTGAGTGGCTAAGGCACTACAGTATGGTGGAGAAGCACTATTGGCACAAATGCATGACCTCATCTCTCTGATCTGGAAGGAGGAGTGCATGCCTCGAGATCTCAGAGATACCATAATCGTGACCATCATTAAAAAAGGGAACAATTCCGGCTGGGGCAACTACAGAGGAATCTCCCTGTTTTCAGCCACTGGGAAAGTCATCGCTAGAATCCTCCTTAACTGTCTTTTCCCTGTGGCTGAAGAGCTCCTCCCGGAGTCACGGTGCAGATTCCGGCCACTACGAGATACAATGGACATGATCTTCATGGCGCAACAACTGCAAGAAAACTGCAGGGAACATCAGCAACCCTTGTACATGACCTTCTTTGACCTCACAAAGGTCTTTGACACTGTCAACCGCGAGGGACTATGGAGCGTCCTCCTCTGTTTCGGCTGCCCCCAAAAGTTTGTTGCCATCCTCCGCCTGCTCCAAGACGACATGCAAGCCGTGATCCTGACCAACCGATCCACCACAGACCCAATCCATGTCCGGACCGGGGTCAAACAGGGCTGCGATCTTCTTCGTTGCAATGCTCCATCTCACGCTCAACAAGCTCCCCGCTGGAGTGGAACTAAACTATAGAACCAGTGGGAACCTGTTCAACCTCTGTTGCCTCTAGGCTAGATCCATGACCATCCCATCCTCTGTCATCGAACTACAGTACCCGGACGACGTTTGCGTCTGCGCACATTCAGAGGCTGAACTCCAAGTCATCGTCAATGCCTTCACCGAGGCAGACGAAAGCATGGGCCTTACACTAATCATCCGTAAAACAAAGGTCCTCCATCAACCTGACCCCACCAAGCAGCACTGCCCCCCAGTCATCAAAATCCACGGCATTGCCTTGGACAACGTGGACCACTTTCCATTCCTCGGGACCCTGTTATCAGCAAGGGCTGACATAGACGACGAGGTCCAACACCGCCTCCAGCGCAGCCTTCAGTCGCCTGAGGAAGAAAGTGTTCAAAGATCAGGCCCTCAAATCTTGCACCAACCTCATGGTCTACAGCGCTGTAGTGATACCCCCCCACCCTCTTGTATGACTCTGAGACGTGGACCATATACAGTAGACACCTTAAATCGCTGGAGAAATACTACAGCTGTCTCCGCAAGATCCTGCAAAGCCCCTGGGAGGGTAGACACACCAACATCAGTGTTCTCGATCAGACCAACATCCCCAGCATCGAAGCACTGACTGCACTCGATCAACTTCGCTGGGCAGGCCACATTGTCCGCATGCCCTACATGAGACTCCCAAAGCAAGCGCTCTACTTGGAACTCCTATACGGCAAGCGATCCCCAGGTGGGCAGAGGAAATGTTTCAAGGACACCTTCATAGCCTCCCTGATAAAGTGCAACATCCCCACCAATACCTGGGAGTCCCTAGCCCAAGACCACCCTAAGAGAAGGAAGTGCATCCGGGAGAGCGCTAAGCACCTCGAATCTCGTCGCCAAGAGCATGCAGAAATCAAGCACAGACAGCGGAAGGAGCATGCGGCAACCAGTCCCACCCGCCCTTTCGTTCAACGACTATTTGTCCCACCTGTGACAGAGGCTGTAATTCCCGTATTGGACTGTTCAGTCACTTGAGAACTCACTTTTAGAGTGAAAGCAAGTCTTCCTCGAATTCAAGGGCTTGCCTATGATGATGATGTGAGTGGCTTTCACATGATGCTCTCATTACTCAGTAAAACCCCAGTCAGTTGGGTCTAGGTCATCCACAATGAGGTATAAGAACATAAGAAACAGGAGCAGGAGTAAGCCATATACCTCATCAAGCCTGCTCCGCCATTCAATAAGATCATGGCTGATCATCGACCTCAACGCCACTTTCCTGCCCGATCTCCATATCCCTTGATTTCCCTAGACTCCACAATCTATCTATCTCAGCTTTGAATACATTCAGAGACTAAGAATCCACAGCCCTCTGAGCGAAAACATTCCTCCTCATCTCTGTCTCAAATGGCCTGCCCATTATCCTGAGACTGTGCCCCCTAGTTCTAGACACTCCAACCAGGGGAAACTGTCATGTATGTAACCATCTTGCAATGGTAATCTTCATGAAACTGTAACCTTCATGCAACTCCTGTACACTGTACCTGTACCCTAGAAATGCACACCCTGACCACAGGGGGTGAACTTGCGGGAGACACTCCTCACCTGGATTTCCAGGTATAAAAGGGAGGTCCCACCCAGGGTCCACACTCCTTGGTCCTGGGAATAAAAAGTTAAGGTCACGGAGTGACCGTGTCTGCTAAACATGCCTCGTGTGAATTTGTAGTAAGGTACTGGGACACCACATTTGGTGACAAGAAACGGGAATCACCGAATCACGAGGATAGCCACCAGTAGCACAGAGGAATGTTACTGTGTGGGTGAGGACTGGGATGACTTCGTGGAAAGACTCCAGCAGAGCTTTGTCACGAAGGACTGGCTGGGAGCGACAGCGGCTGACAAGCGGAGGGCACATCTACTGACCAGCTGCGGACCACAGATGTATGCGTTGATGAAAGACCTGCTCGCACCCCAAAAGCCAGCGGACAAGTCCTTTTGAAGAGCTCAGCCAGCTGATCAGTAAGCATCTCAAGCCGGCGAGTCGCGTACACATGGCCCGGCACCGGTTCTACACACACCGGCGTCGAGAGGGACAAAGTGTCTCGAGCTTTGATGCGGACCTGCGGCGCTTGGCCAGTCTCGGTAAGTTCACAGACGCCTGCAGGGGGGAGATGTTAAGGGATTTTTTCATCGAGGACATTAATCATGCCGGGATTTTCAGGAAGCTCATAAAGACCAAGAACTTGACTTTAGAAAGGGCGGCGTTGATAGCTCAGACCTTCATGACAGGGGAAGAGGAGACCAAGCTAATTTACGCGCACAGCCCTGGTCCCAACGTGGCAATGGAACAGGGAGTTAACAAGGTGAACGCGGCAAGGGAACCCACAGGCAGGCAAGGGCATTTCGAAACTGCCCAGGCAGCAACAGACTCTAGGGTGGGCCCGCAACAGGGACAATGGAAAGGGGATCGGCAATTCACGCCATCACGAGGAACAATGCGTCCCGCGATGGGGCCATTAACACCCACCATCAGAGTGCTTAGAAACAGCCAAATGGGCAATAAAAGGGGAGGTCCCACCCAGGGTCAGCACTCCTTGGTCCTGGGAATAAAAGGTTAAGGTCACAGAGTGACCATGTCTGCTATACATGCCTCGTGTGAATTTGTAGTAAGGTGCCGGGACACCACAGAAACAACCTCTCTGCATCTACTCTGTCAATTTCCTTCAGTATGCAGTTGGGTTCAGGGGATCTATGATGAGGCAGGTGGTTGTGAGCCTAGTGGATGAACTGGTGGTAATGTACAGTGTGATTGTTAAACCTTTGTTAATAAACCAACGTGTTCTTAATAGCAATGTGTTGCTCTGGATTCTTAAGCAATAAACCCATGAAGCAAATACATTTCACCTGTGAAGCGCTTTGGGACATCCGGTGGTGCGCCATAGAAATGCAAGTGCTTTGTTTTCCTTCTTTAAAATAGGAGACAAAGGAATTTCAGACAAACATTTAAT
The DNA here is from genome assembly GCF_044704955.1 of Pristiophorus japonicus. Taxonomy (NCBI): domain Eukaryota; kingdom Metazoa; phylum Chordata; class Chondrichthyes; family Pristiophoridae; genus Pristiophorus; species Pristiophorus japonicus. The sequence goes on from NC_091994.1 coordinate 67,712,954, forward strand.
GCAATCGTGTGAGATTTCTTTATCTGCTATCATGGTCTTTGCATGCAAAGGCACACAGATTGGAATAAACTCCTCAACAATGTTATAGAAGAAATAATATTTAGGCTCTTTAAAATAAATGCCAGATTGGGAGAGTTCATATTCTTCAAGGAGGCAAGGCTTTTTGTATCCCCGCCTTTCCATCTGTTCTACTCCATGCACTGGCCTTAAAGTGGTCTACACGAGCCATACGCAGATTTCTTTTATATCAGATTCATGTCTTTGACCCAATGTGTATTTTATTTAATAGGAAATATGCCATGCTTTCATTTTGAACACCTCTTTTATTCACAAGAATTAACATTGAATGGAGCACGCTACCCTGTGTACTGAACCAAACGGGTTTGATTTCCCTTCTGTATTTATTTAGCACCTTTGATGCAAATCAGTACACGCATTCTACAGCAGCACATTACCATCCGTCACATATGGTTTGCTATAAAGTGAGGCGGAAAACAAGCCTGATTTAAAGTGTTTGCGGCCAAATTTGAATCAGGTCACTTCATAGTTAATTTGTTCTGTTTTACTTCACGATATCTAATCAGGACAGGCTGATGTTCAGGGTAGGATAGAAGTGAGCGCTGTTATTAAACACCCACAATTGACAAGCGGAGCGGCACTTTAACATATTAGCCAGAAGACCGTAGCGGAACATTTCTGTGGCGTTGTTAGCAGATGAATGCTTCGTGAGTTCACAGGACATTCGCCAGTCAGCTGGTTTAATCGAGGTCTTAACCCATTTATTTCCCCTTCTCGACTGAGAGAAGGGAAGAGATGCATAAAACTTTTGGTGTTCGTAACGTATCAGCTATAGTAACTTCTACGCTGATCGTACAGTTCAAAGTCTAATAAAGGAAGCAATTGAAGGGTAATTAGTTGTAGAAAGAGCAACATACTCAAAGCTATTTCTGTCTCAGGCCACAAGAAATTTATTGGAATTCTAGAATAGAATTATAGAATCATACAGAACAGAAGGCCATCGTTTTTAAAAGAGCGATCCAATTAGTCCCACTCCCTTGCTGTTTCACTATAGCACTGCAAATTTTTCCTCATCAAGTATTTCTCCAATTCTCTTTTGAAAGTGATTATTGAATCTGCTTCACCGCCTTTGCAGCAGTGCATTCCAGATCATAACAACTCGCTGTGTAATAGATTGCCTCCTCAACTTCCCCCCTCCCCCCCCACCCCGCCACCCTGGCTTAATTGCCAATTATTTTAAATCTGTGTCCTGTGGTTACTGACCCTCCTGCCGGGGCAAATTCTTTCTCCCTACCTACTCTATCAAAACCCCCTCATCATTTAGAACATTTCTATTAGGTCTCCCTTTAATCTTCTCTGCGCAAAGGAAATAATCCCAGCTTCTCCAGTCTCTCCCCATAACTGAAGTCACACATCCCTGGTACCATTCTCGTAAATCTCCTCTGCACCTCTCCAAGAGATTTTTAGTTTTTAAAATTTTCTTAATTTTGGAAGAATTAAGGGCTCGAAATTCACGATGGTAACGATTGATTTAGCTCGACTTTTTGGAGCTAAAAGTTTTTTTTTGGAGCTAAATAAATTTAAAGCCATTTTGCTAGTTTCGCCAGTGGTGTAGCATCTTCCTTAAAATATAAGGACCGATTTTTTTTGAGAACCGTTTTTGTGACGTCACTCAGCGTCAAAACCAACGATAATGCCGTTTTTGAGAGTTTTGCCAATCAGGACATTTTTAAGGACAGTGCTAAATACTGATTTGAAAACGCTAGCCTTACCTGGTCGAGTCCCATCGAAATCGGTGTTAACGGCGCCATCTTGGGAAACGCAGCTTCTGCAGAAATATACTGAACAAACTCTCGTGGTTTTGAAAAGTCATTGTTTAAGGGGATTGAACACCTTGTGCAAGCTGCAATGCCTGTATTGGTATTTCCTTGGGGCAGTCTTGATATGAAGGCCGATCCTGTTGGCCGGCACACCGACCCTTACCCGAGTGCCCATGCCCCGAGACCAGGGAGGAGAGGTACTTGCCAGGGGCGAGGTGGGAGCCGAGCACCGAGCTCGTGTGTCTGGCCAAGGGAGCGATCCTGCCGGCCAGTACGCCGACCCTGTGTGCCTCCATGCCGAGCCCGGTGAGCGGCGGAGACAGGACGTAAACAGCTCGATGGTGGCCGAGATCTCTGCCACCCATAATCGGGTCATTAAGAATTTCTAAAACCTCTCCTTTTCTGCAGTTCGCGAGCTTACACTTGGTTGCCCTTCTTTATGCTCTATGCCAATAAACTCTTGGCTCATCATCAGGTGTTCTGAGTGCCGCCTCCTCTTGTCCCAGTGACTGCATTCACCGAGATTTTTCAAACAAGGAACCGTTCAATGGTTTCACATTTTGCTGCTCCAACTTCCGAAACCACCTTAAGCCATAACCCTACTTAATAGGTGTCATTTTGGTTACAAACCACAGCTGTGTATAAACTCGTGCATTTAGCACACTCTAACCCACACTTTAACTGTGTCGGTCTCTCTGGCTCCTGTCACTCACACAGTCACCCAGCCTGGACTGGGGGAGAGCAGCCCTGGCTCATTGTCTGCCCTGGGACACTTTGGGACATTAGCTCCTGTCATTGCCGGGCTCACCAGCGGTCTTGATTCCCACCTCCCCGCCCCGCGTCCCCTCCCCCCGGGAGCCCTTCATGGAGATTGTAGTCGAGATGTTTGTGTCAAGCATTGGATCCTAAACAAAATCTTTGTTACAACCATGCATCAATTGTGGATACAAACCCTATTAGCATACAGGTGCAGCATCCAGAATCCGGAGTTCCGGAATCTGGAATGTTCCCGAATCTGGACTCCGGACTGATCGGTGGCAGGGTTGTCCGGAATCCGTAAAATGTTCCGGAATCCGGACGCGACGACCCTGCCGACCTCGGGCCTCACCTCGCCGCCGCTGCCCTTACCTTGAGGCCTCCTCGCCGGCCCGCCCCAACATCTCCTCAGCGGGGTCCTGCCCAACAACCTCCTCGGCAGGCCCCGGACAGCCCGAGCAGCTCCTCGGCAGGTACCCCACCGGCAACCCCCACCACCCCCCCCCCCAACCCCCCCCCCCCCCCCCCGCCCTTCCGATGTTCTGAAATCCGGAAATACCTGGGCTCAGGTGTTTCCGGATTCGTGAGGTCAGAAAGACATTCCAAAGTCCAGAAAATCACGGAATCCGGAACGGGGCCTTGGGCCCGAGGGTTCCGGATTCGGGACGCTGCACCTGTATAACGTTGGAAACTGTTGTCTTTCCATGATAGTACCTAGTCAATTAGCTTATGCCATGCTCTTCTCACTTTTGCAGATGAAGATATCTAAGAATCATGCGGAGCGTAGGCGCACCAAAGGAGGGCGCACACAGCTATGTACACTTGGAGGAACGTACTGCGACACTGGTCGGCAGCCCAGTCGCTCCACCCATGGTGGTGCAGATCCCTCCCTTACATCACGTGAGTAATGTGTAAAGCAGTGGTAATTCAAAGTAATGTAACGGCATTTCATTATAATATATGAATGATGTCATGTTATGCATGCAGCTTCTGTACTAATCTCAGGTTAACAACATAAGAACATAAGAAGTAGGAGCGGGAGCAGGCCATCTAGCCCCTCGAGCCTGCTCCGCCATCATAAGATCATGGCTGAATTCCCCATAGATGTACTACCATATGATATAATAATACGTAACGTCTCTTGGTTCCCAATTATTGCAGTACTGTTGCTCCTCCTACGTATGCCAGCGCAGCGCAAGAATGTGTACCCTTCTGTTCGAATAAGCTCAATAAGCTTAATTGTGTTTTGCAGGTCTAATTCCGCAGGCGCAAAGTGGGAGGGCACCTGTCCCTGTCCCCTTACAGGTGATCATCACATCGCCATGGGTGCTGAGGAGGAGACCACAGAGGAAGAGGAGGAATTGATGGAAACCGAGGAGGATGCCCCTTGTATCCTGGTATAAGAACATAAGAACACGAGAAATAGGAACAGAAGTAGGCCATATGGCCCTCGAGCCTGCTCCGTCATTTAATATGATGATGGCCGATCTGATCATGGACTCAAGTCCACTTCCCTGCCCGCTCCCCATAACCCCTTATTCCCTTATCATTTAAGAAACTCTCTATTTCTGTCTTAAATCCATTCAATGTCTCAGCTTCCACAGCTCTCTGAGGCAGTGAATTCCACAGATTTACAACCCTCTGAGATAAGATATTCCTCCTCATCTCGGTTTTAAATGGGCGGCCCCTTATTCTAAGATTATGCCCTCTAGTTCTAGTCTCCCCCATCAGTGGAAACATCCTCTCAGCATCTACCTGGTCAAGCCCCTCATAATCTTATATGTTTCAATAAGATCACCTCTCATTCTTCTGAATTCTAATGACTGGAGGCCCAACCTACTCAACCTTTCCTCATAAGTCAACCCCCTCATCCCCGGAATCAACCTAGTGAACCTTCTCTGAACTGCCTCCAAAGCAAGTATATCCTTTAGTAATTATGGAAACCATATCTACTGTAGCTGCGCCACATCGTCGTCTTCGACGGAAGAAGTAACGGGCCCAAGCGGCTTGCAGCAGGCAACCCCAATGCATCCAACAGTGCCCACGCCGACCCACGGAGGTTGAGTCAGTGAGGTCAGCATGCGTTGCGACAGGCAGATCCTAAGGAGGACCTGGCTGCACTGTGCAGGGAGAGCAGGCATTCACGGTGATGAACGGGAACATTGCCACAATGTCCACTCGCATAAACGGAGGATATGGAGCACATGGTTGTGGCAATGGGCCAGCGGACTGCCGCCACCAATGCCATCCGGCATGCGGTAGTGACGGGAGATGGCACTGCACTCCAAGGTGCCGTCCCACCAAATGCCAGCGCAGGTGCGAGTCAGGAAGAAGAACTTCCTTATGGCTCGGAAGTCATTTTGTCAGAAATGTCTTCTCCTCCTCCACCCACTAAGAGGATCCTGCCACGGTCACCGCCCCCGCAACCCCCCACAGCAGCAGGCCTTGAGGTCGTCTACTGCAAGTCGTGCAGACACGTGTACTGTGGGATTAAAACGGGGGCCTAGGACAACAGGGGTTTGTAGGACCTGGAGGGAAGTGTGGCCGCAGGTAGGGAGAGGGGATTGTTATTGTTATTATTAAAAATTTATTGAATGTTTGGGGTGTTGGGAGGGTGTTTTTTGAATTTTATTATTGGGTGACAGTTGGCGATGGGGTGGGGGGGGGGAAGGTAGTGTTTTATAAAAATGTTTTTTTTACAATTTTGTAAATTTAAAAAAAAAGTAATTTGAAATTTTACAAATGTCATGCACTCTCTTCTAATAACGTAAGGTATAACATGAATACAATTGTTGGAAAACAATGGCCAGGCCAGGCAAGGATGAAATGTAACGCAACTGCAACTGTCACTGTAACTGTCACCAATGTAAGTTCACGCAAAGCATTCATTTATGAGCTGATGATGCAAGAGTTTTGCAGTTGTGTAACTGCCATGGGGCTTTTCCAGTCTTGCGAGGGATTGTGGGGCATGGGTTCATCGCCAGGCTGATTGTCCTCCCCTAGGTCCTCGTCATCCTCCTGCTCCTCTTCCGACTCCGCTCTCTCCTGAGGTGGACCGGCGGTCTCATCTGGCAATTGTTGTCCTTGCCTTATAGCTAGGTTATGCAACTTGCAGCACACCACAGAAAACCCAGCGACCTGCTCAGGGTGGTATTGTAGGTTGCCTCCAGAGTGGTCCAGGCATCTGAAGCGTTCCTTCAGCACTCTAATTGTCTTTTCGACGATATTGTGTGTAGCTATATGGCTTTCATTGTAGCGCTTCTCGGCTTCCATCTGGGGATGACAGAAGGGGGTCATAAGCCAGCTGGCAAGGCCATATTCTTTATCCCCCAGCATCTAACCGTGATCTTGTGGCTGACTCTTAAGCAGGTCAGAGACAGTGCTCTCACGCAAGATGTACACTTCATGGATGCTGCCTGGAAAATCTGCATTCACTGCCATGGTTGTTTGATTGTGGATGACAACACGCTGCACATTCAGGGAGTGGAATCCCTTTGGGTTCCGAAACACCGCATTCTTTAAAGGTGCTCTCAGGGCGATGTGCGTAAAGTCTATTGCTCCCTGCACGTTGGGGAAGTTTGCAATTCTCGAGAAACCCAGAGCCCACTTGGTCTGTGCTTCCCTGGTCATAGTGAAGCTTATAAAGTCCATCCTGTGTCAAATGGAGCAATGTGTGGCATGCTGAGGGATAGCGCAAATGTCTCCAACTGAGGCTTGAAAGGAGCCCGATGCGTAGAAGGAAAGTGCCGCAGTAACCTTAACCTCAACGGCAGTGCGGTCCTGATGGTGCTGGTAAGTTGCAAATCTCCCTTGATGAGCTGGCATATCTCAGCGATGACCACCTTTCGGAAGCGCAGCCTCCTAAGGCACGTGTCATCGGACAAGTTCAGGTATGATTGCTTTTCCCAGAAATTGTGTGTGTGTAAGGTCTCCTTCTCCATCTGCCTTCTTCAATATAACTTCTCCCATCTTCAGTCTGCAGCATATGATTAGTGACCAATACTCATAGAGAAGTTACAGACCCCACCATATCGCTATAAATGCCTTAAATTTGTCCTCAACAAATAGAAATGTGATTAGATGATTGCCAAAGAATCCAAAAGGCCCTTAACATCACTCACAAATTAATTCTTCTCATAAACCCCTTCTTGAAGTAGCCTCTCACTTCCTCCAACATTCAAAATGGCATCCGTAGAGCCGAGTCCTGCCGAACAGTGCCAGTCGGGAGCAGCTGTTCTCCAGCGATCTCCAGCGATCATCTCGGCAAGCGATCAGCCCGGCGATGTGTGGGCGATGTGGCAAAAGTTGAGCTGGGCGCTCACCTCGGCGATGTCAAAATCTTGTGTGCTGAAAGTTGGGCCGGCAATCTTTGGGCGATGTAACAGCCCAACTTTCCACTTTTAAGGTGAAATGGGCAATAGACTGCCTATTTGAGCAATAGATGGGTGATCATCAGGGGAAAGTCTAGCGGATCGAGTATACGTTGCAGAGAGCAAAATTCACAAGAACCCTCCCCCCCCTGTGTTTGGGCTCATTCGAAAGTAAATGCAATTTCGGACTATCTACCAAAAAGTTTGGAACTCTAAAGTGCTTATGGAAGAAACGATGAATTTTAATAGAATTATAAACTTTTACAAGACAAATTCAAGCCTGTGGGCGGACCGAGGGAATAAAAGAAGCCCACTTGATTATTGGAACTGTCTGGGTGTGAGGACTGAGTTAACCTGTCTGGAAGAATGAGTATTTGGAAATCTTCCTATACAAGAGACATTACCATCACAGTATCACCCAGAGATAGCTCCCCATCAACATGGGTCTGGAAAAACTATTTCAGTATATACATCACAAAGAGACCCAATCCAGCCTGTATGCGAAAGATAAAACACAAAAGGACATTGCAATTACCAAACTAATATTTCCATCAGGAAACAGTTTTTGAACATCAACCCACCCAAAACATATCAACTTTAACGAGCCCAACAAAATATTACAAAGAAGAACCAAGCCCGCCAAAATTATACAAAGGATTGTGGACAGATTGGGCGGAAAGATTAGAACACTGAAATCGTATAACTGGCCACTGTTTTCAACAGAGGTTAGAGAGAAGAGAGAGAGGGAGAGAGAGAAGAGAGAGGTGGTTGCTACTACCTCATCAAGACAAGGAGAGAAACCAACGTGATAGTTGTAAACTAAATTCTCTAGCCTCGAAGTCTTGAACTCCTGAAGGAAGGAAGAACATCACAATCTACCATTAACTATCAAAGGATTGGTAAGCATAAGTCCCTGCCTGCCCTGGAGTCTAACCTAGCTAGAATTAGGTATTGGGAGGTGGGATGTATAATTTTACTGCAATCCCCTTTGAATGTGTAGTGTATGGTACTTTATTAGAGTGATTATAAGTTTGACCTTGTACCTTTCCTTGTATTGTTCTTTATTAGAGTGATTGTAAGTTTGGCCATGTATTTTCTTATCAGAGTAATAAGCCTGGATTATCTTGACTGTAATAAAAACAAAGTTATTTGCATCAAACCAGTGACCTCTGCAGTTTTGTCATGCCCCCCCCCAAATAAATCCAGAGTACAGAAGCCAAGGGGGGGGGGGAGTGATTCAAAACCGCTCAAGTTGGTCAGAAGAGAACCTGACCCCCCTCATAGAGACCCACAAACCCCCCTGACAAAATGGCGACCATGGCAGGACTCAGGTACACGGGGTGTGATGTGGAGAGTGCTGGTTTGGGGCAAAGAACCAAAATGGAAGAGAGGATTTCCTCCTATGTATATAAGAAAGTGAATGTCACTAAGGAATGTGTGCTTAGTCTATTGCGCGCTGAGCATCCAGCTGACGCTGCAGCTCAGTGGACAGCAAGCAAAGATCACAAAGAAGCAGGAGAGAAGGCAATCTGGTTGGTCTGTCTACAGTGACAGGTCCAACTCTGAGATAGAATGAATGAAACATTACAGGCAGAGTTATGGGAATACACAGAGAACTACCGGGAAAGGGTTTCCTGTCAGAAGAAAGATTATCAGGAGAACTCCGTAAGCTAAAATAGGAAAGGACCCAAATAATGGAAAGGTTTAAAAACAGTCAGGACTATTTTCAATGTCAGGTTACCGAGGCCAAAAGTAATGAAAAGTCACTGAGGGAGGAAAGCACTCGCCTTACCCTACAAGTAAAAGAGCTCCAGGAAAGATTAACAGATGTGCAAGCAGCGTATAAAGTAACTAGCACTAATGGGTTTGAATCGGGAGACTATGGGCCCTGCCAGCAACAAATTAAAAGTTTAAACCTTGCTCTTTCCAAAGCAAAAGGCATGGTATGCCTAATAAATCCGGGTACACCCCAGGTAAACCTGGAAGAGAAGGAAGAAACTACCTGGCTACACCGGTTCAGCAGCAGGAGGGGCAAATCAGCTGCGGGGCGGACAGGAATAGTGAACCACCACCACCTGTAGCACCGAGTTTCAGCTCGGCTTGGCCGCAGGTAAGAGAGTGAGGCGAGCCAGACCAGGGAGAGCCAGAACCAGGGCCAATGTGCCTGGTCCGGCCACAGAGGTTTGGCCCGCCCACCCTTAACAGGGGTCCAGGGCCCCTGGAAAGTCAATTTGTGGTCCCCCACACTCCCCACCAGCTTAGGGCTATGATAAGCCACCTGGGAAAGCTAACTCCACAGGGAGACCCCTCAGTTCACTGTGGAAGTGGAACAGGCAGGGGATATTAATGGGTGTGATGATGCAGAAATGGCAAAGATGCTTCTCCTATCCCTAGACAGCAAACTGTACCAGTCCCTCTCTACTGAGAGCAAAAGAGGACAGAAAATACTTGCTGCCATCCAGAAAGACATTTTAGAAGCTATGGCCTGCAATGACGGAAGTCCCTTCGCTAGAGCAGAGAAAACGGTGCAGCTCACAGGAGAAACCCCACAGGCTTTCGCAGACCGACTGTGGCCGGTGTACAAAAGCGCCTGTAGTGGGGACATAGACAGAGATCTTAAACCCGGACGAATTAGCTCCGAAGCCTAGTAGCTAACAGTTTACCCAGAATAAGAACCAAGACTGAGGTCTGGTTCGACCCCAGAGATTCCCAAGCCACAGAACAGGGAGTGCTTAGGCAACTGACCCTAGCTTACAGAAATGGCAGAGGGACAGAAGAGCACCCACAAAAGGGAAGGGTCCGACCTAGCCAAGATAAGAGGGAATGGCACCACAAGGGGGGCAAACCCTCCGATACAAAATGTACTGCTTTGGGTGCGGAAAGAGTGGGCACTGGAGAATGGATTGTAAAAATCCTTGGAAGAATAGCGCAGGAAAGAATTCTCCAGCCCCTGCCCAAAAGACCGAGACAGATAAGCCAGTCCCTCCCCACCCGTTTGAGACCTTTTTAACTACGCTCCGAGCCATGTAAGATGGCCCTGGAAAGGTAGCCACCGCCACCAGTACCGAAATCCCATCTGCCCCCCCCCAACCAAAACCATAACTAGGACAGGCACAGCCTGTCCACCTGTGTACCCTCGAGTATGATGCTTGGGGGAGACTGACCGTACATTTGGAAGTGGAAAAGGTGAAAGGGACTTACCTGCTGGACACCGGTACCTCAAGCACCCTTGTCTATGCAGCTAACTCCGCCACCTTACCTCTGTCTAACGGGGTCCCCTGCAGCTTGGTGGGTTTCACAGGCGCTCAACAGACTGACTCTCCATTCCGCTCTCCATTCATTTAGGTACACTCCACACTAAGTGGACTTGTGTCCTGATGAAGTGGGAGCAGGAAGGGAGAGGGATCCTGGGGGCTGACTTCATCCTAGGTCACGGGATCCAAGAGATTTAAGAAGCCACTGTCGTTGGGGGTCAGTCTGTACGGGACAGGAGAGTGAGGTGATGGTTATCCCGGGAAAACAGGGAAAAGGGACAGTGTGCACCATGAAACCAAAGGAGGGTTACGACCTTGAATCACTGGTCAGTAACACCCCCTGCAGAATATCAAGAATATGTGAGGCAAAACCTTGCAGCTTTTGCCACTCACAAACACGACTGTGGGAGAATAAATGGGGTCGAGGTTAGCATAGATGGGAACCCCATGACCCGACCGCAGAAACAGTACAACTTCCCCAGGGAGGCAGAGGCAGACATGGAAACAGCCTTGGGTTCACTGGTTAAACAGGGGGTATTGAGACCAATAGCTACCCATGTGAACTCTCCATTGTGGATGGTTAAGAAACCGGACAACTCCTGGAGAGCCACGGTAGACTATCGAGTACTCAACCGTAACATCCCCACCTGTGCACCCACGTTGCTGCTGTCCCCGACCTCATTGGAAGTATCCCAGCCTCCACGACCACCTACACGGTGCTGGATATTTCCAACGGGTTCTGGTCCATACCTTTAAGAAGGGAAGATCAGTACAAGTTTGCTTTTACCTTTAAGGGACAGCAATACACTTGGAACTGTCTCCCTCAGGGCTTCCACAACAGCCCCAGTATTTTCCATCAATGTATGGTCAACTGTTTAAAGAGTTTCAACAGACCCCAGCAGCTAGTACAGTATGTAGATGACCTGCTCCTGTTCACCGATGAGGCGGAGGAGCATGGCCCACTGCTGGCTGAACTGCTGGAGCTGCTGAAAGAAGAGGGATTTAAAGTAAACCCCAAGGCACAGATCGGCCTGAAGGACGTAAAATTCCTGGGACTGGCTGTGCGCGTAGACAAAGCTAGAAGGGAAACAATGCAGAAATTACCCGCCCCCAACACAGTAACAGGAGAAAGATCTTTTCTCGGGCTAATCGGGTACTGCAGAGATTTCATTGAGGATTATGCAGCCATCGCAGCCCCTCTGCTCCGACTCCTACACAAGGGAGTGGAGTGGGAATGGGACAAAGGTTGCGAGGCAGCATTTATCCAACTCAAGAAAGACCTGCAGACTAGGGGCCATCGATGGTGGTAAAGAGTTTTTCCTGGAGGTAGCAGCCAGTGCGGACAACCTGAGCGCAGTACTGCTCCAAGAGCGGCACGGCCGGCCGAGAACAGTGGTCGACTCCTCCAGGATACTCACGGATGTGGAGAAGGGATACTCCAACTGTGAGCGGCACCTCCTAGCCACTCACTGGGCTGTGAAAAGATTACTGATCTTCACAGGGGGGGTCCCCTATCACACTCCTTACCCACCATATGCTCACCCAAATGCTCCTGGACGGGAGAATTAAGGACGGGACAGTGAGCAGTGCCCGTATTGCTCGCTGGACCCTGCTCCTCTCTCAAATGGACCTAAGGGTAAAGGGTGTCTGCTAGCCAAGACTCGCAGCCAACATGATTTATCCAGGGACAGCCCACCGGTGTTCCGTAGAAGGGGTATGGGAAATTAACATAGGCTTTCGGGCTGGGTTACACCCCACAGGCCGAGATATCTATGTGGATGGTTCAAGCACGGTATCTGTGGGTGAACGACTCACAGGCTGCGGAGTTTATGACCCCGAGGCAGGCATTGCCCTGGCGATTAAACTCCCCAGTACTATGAGTGCCCAGCACGCTGAACTGTCTGCAGTGGTGTACGTAGTCACACACCCCGAACAATTCCCTACCCCATACACGATTTGCTCGGACAGTATGTTCACATGCAATTCGTGTACGGAGTACCTGGCTATTTGGTCCCGCCGCGGATACACCTCCGCAGACAGGAGACCTCTGGCAATTAAGCCCCTACTGGAAAAGATCATGAAAGCCGTAGGGGAGGAAGGGAAAATCTACATACAGTCATCCGGGCCTGTGGAGTGTTTAAACCGTACCATCAAGGAAAGGCTGCACAATGAGACAGGGGACTCACCCAAAGGGTGGGTAGAGGTCCTACCACTGGTCCTCATGGAGATCCGGGCCAGCCAGTCAAAGAGCATGGAGTACTCCCCGTATGAGCTCATGACTGGCAGAGCCATGCGAACCCCCACCCATGTGTTAGGCCCGGGACTCACGGAAGGTCAGCTTAGGGAAGCGAACCGGTACAGCTTTGTCAGGAATCTGTTTGAACACCTTAAACAGATTCACTGGCAGGCTGCTAACAACATGGGAAAACAGCATCGGAACAACCGACTGCTGCTCGAACCCTGCAAATATCAAGAATGGGAGATAGGGGAACAGGTTATGGTGAGGAGGGGTCTTTGAGGTACTGTACATGGGACTGTACCACATTGTCGACAAGGCAAGCCCCATGGTCTCTGCCATAAAATTGCCCCGCCGAACAAAGTGGTTCCACATAAATCAGTTCAAACTTTTCAACCCGGGGCAGCAGCTAAACATAAGGGACAGCCAAAATCTGTAAACCGCACTAAATACAGGGACCCCCAGCCAACAGCCCCCGACTGTGGAGATCCCACAGGGGATGTGGAAGACCCACAGACTGTACCTAGAGGGGTGGTGAACTGTGTTACTGGAGGAGCTGTCCCCCCAATCATTTGGGACTCGGACGCACCCCCAGCAGCCGAAGCCTTAAGAAGGACTCCCCGCACATCACGGCCAAAGACACCGTGGTCACCAGCACTCAAATTTAAATGGTTCAGCCCCGGGAAAGGGACCAGCCACAAAAGGGCACCCAAGGTCAGAGACCTGCCCGCGAGCAGGGACACCCAACCGGTAGCCTCGGGAAACAAGGGACCCCCAGAAGAGATAGCGATGGACCAGCCACCAAGTGTGAGTCCCCAGCCCGTTGCCCTCGACCAGGCAGCCACCCACAAAGGAGCGGTGTGCTGCAGCACCGGAGGGGACGTTCCCCCGATAGTGTGGGACTCAAACCCACCTCCAGTCAGAGTACTTAGGGTTAGACGGTGCAGATCAATCTATCACCTACCTCACTGGACACCCAGCGGGAGAAGAAGAAAGAGAGAAGGCAGGAATTAACCTGGCCACCCGGAGATGGGTGGCAGATGTACATATATAGCGAAGTGAATTTAAGGATGTTTTCGCAATATGAATTTAAGTTTGTTTAGTGAATAAGTTTAGAATAGTGTAAGATTTATCTGTGTAATGGTAAGTATCTATGTAGTAGTTAACTGGGGTAAGGAAAATAATCTACCTGTGCAGCTATTAAAAGAGGCACAGGCCGGGTAATATCCAGGAGTAAGAAGAATCTACCTGTATGGCTATTAAGGAAGCACCAGTGAGATAACAAGCAGAACGGCTGTGAGATAAAAGTTAAAAGCAGGAATCAGTCCACGAGACTGAATAAGACAGCCAGTCAATTAAAGACTATGAGCCCAAATTTGGAACTCGGTCACCTTTGTCAAGCCAGAGAGCTTTCTCAGGGCTCGACAATCTGTTCTATGTGCCCTACAGGAAAGAGAACAACATGAGAAGGATCCTAGTCCTACTCGCCCTGATCAGGATGAGCAGCAGTGACCGAGGAGACGTGGAAGAATCCCTCATTTACGGGTGTTCAGGAGGGAGAGCACCGATCGTAACCGCCGGGGGTGACCCCCGAGACGTGGAAGAACTCGCCGTTTACGCCCACGAGGGAAGGTGGCCAGGGTGGCTGGGATCCAATTCTACCCACTACTCCAGCCAGGAAGGTTTTACCTAGGGGGAGGCCTCACTTCCATGCCCCAGGATACGGATCATCGCTGCCCGAGTCAGTGTTACAGAGGGAAAACGTGTGTGTTTGACTTGCAAAGGGAACATTCCCCTGGGAAGATGGTGGTGGCTCAGAAAACTCAGCAAGGACGCATGGGACCAGGAATCGGACTGGGAAAGACTCGGTAATGATACGTACCGCACCATCACGGGGACACGGGGGAGGAGTAACAGTGTGTTGGGACAAATGGTGGGAATCTGAACAAGGAATTTATGTTTGCATGTGGGGATCAGAGAGTATTTGTCCCACAGGCATATCGATCGCCTTCGCCAGGCAATGGCAAGATGAAGGGGAAGGGATGGGGTGGGACTCTAGCCTACACGGGTGTACGGTCCCACACTCCCCACTCCCAATTAACGCCACCGAACTAAGAGCACACATTAAGAAACCCCTGCCCACAACCCCGCCAATACGCACAGTAATAGAAAGGTGCCCTACCACCACCAAGGGACCTGGGAACGGATTAGAACTGGTACCGACCGAAAAGGTGTTATATCAGGGGGTACATTATGCAGTAGCTTCAATAATTTTAAACCTTACCGAGGTACACCTACCTGCATGGTGTCCAAAGGAAACAGAGCTGCTATACCAGGCCCTACTTAGAGACATGTTTAAGAAATGTTATGAGTTAGAATTTGGAAATGTAGACAAAGCAGACCTATACACCCTAAACGCTAGGGAAACCATGGGCTCAGGGAGACCTAGAAGGGGAATCATAAACGACATTTTCACTAACTATAATACAGCATCATCTGTAATAAATAGCTTAGATGTTCTCCACCGGTATACCGGGTGGAGAACATTGGAGTTATTCAGGGAGGTGCACACATTCGTTTCACAGCGGTCCCACCCGATGTCATAAAGTGGGAGCACGCTGTAACGGGTACTGACCTCTCCGGGTGCCGGAGCCGGGGTGCACATGTAATACTGTGTCCCCAGCACTTGAGTGCGCATTCAAAGTCACAGTGTGGGTTTAAAGCTGCTGGTGCACAGCCTATTAACTGTACCATGGAGGTAATGGCACAAGACATGTCCCTCCACAGGTAACATACATAGGGGCTGGGACATATTGTGTCACCACCAGTGCGCCCCACTACCAACATGGACACTTCTGGTGTCCGGTAAGTGACAGCAGTTTTAGCTTCAAACCTGAGGCATCAGTTCAAGTGGCCCAGGAACGGATTGTCCCCATTCCTGAACCCTCCACTGTCCACCTCACTGTGAAGGAAAACATTACAAACCTGCAGGATTATGTTGTACATTTTGGTTATGCAATTTCCCCTCTACCCGAACATCTTACCGCTCTGCTAAAAGCTGTAATTATCTCACAAAAACACTTCTATACACTGTAGAATTTACCAATATTTCGCAAAGATTCCTGGTACCTTTCCCCTGCAGAGGAGAAGAATCCCTTTCTGGACTTTTAGAATGGAAGGAAAAACTTAGGGACACAAATGAGTTTCAAGGGGCAGACGAGGCCTGCAGGGGATAAAAGGGGATGCATTCATGGAGACCGCCCCCCCCGGCCCCCAGTGTTTGGACTCATAGGAAAGGGAATTTAATTTGGAACTATCCACCAGAAAGTTTGAAATCGTAAAGTGCACATGGAAGAAACTACGAACTTTAATCGAATTTGGAATTTTTAAAAGGTGAATGTTGGGTCTGCAAGAAAAGGGGTGGGGTCAATCTCTAAAGGGCCAGTTTGGACATTAGAGCAAATCAAATTGTCTGGGAACTGTTTACCCTCGAAACCTGTCCCTAGAAGACATTTACATTTTAACAATCGACCACGGAAGAAACATTATCCACCCCACCCAGAGGACCCAAATGTAACATACATATTCCAACACCTTTTCAACAGTCACAGAAATATCTGGCTCAGGCCAGACTATCACAATGGACAAGAGCTCATGAACTCAGAAAAGCCTATCAACGCCAGATTAAAACCACTTCATCAAGTTTCAGTTGGCTGGGCTGCAAAATTGAAACAAAGAGCTGGACCAGACTTGGTGGGAGATAAGGAAGCATTTTTGGGGTATATCTATTCCCAGTTTTTACAAGGAAAAGAACACTCAAGCAGCTGGAGGTGGGGAGTGAAGAAATGGAGTAGTGAAGAAAACTACAAGAAATCTTCAAGGACCGACCGAGCACGAGGCCCACGAAATGAAATTGACAACCCGGGCTACCACAACCAGCGAAACGACCAACCGAAACCAACTCAGCAAAAACCGAAGAATCGACATTTATTTCCACTTTACAATCTACTTCTGAACGACCAACGGGTGAGAAATTACCAAAAAGAACTAAAACTATTCCTAACCAAAGAAAGTGGGTACTTACCCCTATGTCCAAAACGCAACTTACCGCATCATCGGATGCACCCCAACTGATGACTACACACTCCGAAGTCTTCTCCTCCATCTGGGGTATGGCTCGCCGCGAAGGCCAAGTGCAGCGAACCCCGAAACTGCGATTCACCGGCAACTGTCTAAAGGGATTGGTGAGCATAGCCCCTGAACCCCCAGAGCTATAACTTAGTTAATTAGGGGAATTGGGAGGGGTGAGGCTGGGATAACTTGTGTAAATGTATCTGCATTCTCCTCTTTACCCCATTTAGAGTTTAAGCTGTATTCTTTACCTCACAGGCTGTATGTTGACAATTTATTCAATGTGTTGTACCCCTCAGTGTGTATTGGTATTATTATTCTGTGTGTGTTATTAAAGGTGTGTCTTTTACTTCCTTTTAAACACAATAAAGCCATACCTGCTTCCGACCTTGAAACCGATTGTTTGTCCAAGTCTGTCACAGTCCCTTCATAATTCCAGAGTCTAGAACCAAGGGTGTGGGAACAATTTGAAATCGCTCATATAAGGTCAGAAGGGAAAGCTGACCCCCCCCCTCCCCCCGAAGACCACCCCTTACAACTCGAGAACCGAAAACCATTGAGATAGGGAAAAAGATTCTTGAGATTCTTGGGACCTTTTCAGAAATATAGAGGTCCCGATCTGGATCCGAATCGCTTCCCACACTTCAGTTATTTGTCAACTCGCGATTATACTTTACTTATGGTGTCTCACTTGCCGAGTGAAATGCAGAGGCCGTGAGGTCAGGCACCAAAGGGTGCTGTGCGCTCCTTGGCCGAACTTGGGAATCGCACAGGGAGGAGTGACACCATACTAACATGTTTAATTTGTGTTTGATTTTACCTGCTGTAAACCGTAACATTGCGAGTGCTGTAAGAGTGTTACTTAAATGTTTTGACGATGTATCTTTATTTTCCTGAACTTAAAACATGTTTGATTATGGACCTTTATGCTATTTGAGAATGTGTTACTATGTGTTTTTATTTTACTTCACTTAAAGTTGTGTATGACTGAGTACTGTTATTTCACTGTGAAAACCGAGTAAAAGAGGGACATCATACCCACTCTATGCTATAACTGAATTGTAATGACTGTATTCGCCTGTATATTGCATTGCATTTCAATGGGGGATGCAGGGTAATGTTTAGCTAGTATAAATGCAGGGAAGGTTAACTCTCGGGAAAAGGAATTTTACTTACCTTGTTTGGCACTCAAGGAGTGTAGAGTGTCAACAGGGGGGACTGCAGAGAGCAAAATTCACAAGAAACCCCCCCTGTGTTTGGGCTCATTCGAAAGGAAATTTAATTTGGGACGATCTACCCAAAGGTTTGGAACTCTAAAGTGCTTATGGAAGAAATTACGAACTTTAATAGAATTATGAACTTTTACAAGACAAATTCAAGCCTGTGGGCGGACTGAGGGAATAAAAGAAGCCCACTTGATTATTGGAACTGTCTGGGTGTGAGGACTGAGTTAACCTGTCTGGAAGAATGAGTATTTGGAAATCTTCCTCCACAAGAGGCATTACCATCACAGTTTCACCCAGAGATAGCTCCCCATCAACATTGGTCTGGACAAACCATTTCAGCATATACATCACAAAAAGGCCAAATCCAGCCTGTATGCGAAAGACTAAGTACAAAAGGACATTGCAATTACTAAACTAATATTTCCATCGGTTTTCGAACATCAACCCACTCAAGACATGTCAACTTTCACGAGCCCGACAAAATATTACAAAGAAGAACCGAGTCCGCCAAAATTATACAAAGGATTGTGGACAGATTGGGTGGCAAGATTCGAACACTAAAATTGTATAACTGACCATTGTTTTCAACAGAGGTTAGAGAGAGGAGAGAGAGGGGAGAGAGGTGGTTGCTACTACCTCATCAAGACAAGGAGAGAAACCAACGTGACAGTTTTAAATTAACTTCTTCAGCCTCGAAGTCTTGAAGTCCTGAAGGAAGGAAGAACATCACCATCTACCATTAACTATCAAAAGGATTGGTAAGCATAAGTCCCTGCCTGCCCTGGAGTCTAACCTAGCTAGAATTAGGTATTGGGAGGTGGGAGGTAACATTTTACTGCAACCCCCTTTGAATGTGTAGTGTATGGTACTTTATTCGAGTGATTATAAGTTTGACCTTGTACCTTTCCTTGTATTGTTCTTTATTAGAGCGATTGTAAGTTTGGCCATGTATTTTCTTACTAGAGTAATAAGCCTGTATTACTTTGACTGTAATAAAAATAAAGTTCTTTGCATCAAACCAGTGTCCTCTGCACTTTTGTCACACCCCCCAAATAAATCCAGAGTATAGAACCCAAGGGAGGGGGAGTGATTTGAAACCGCTCAAGTTGGTCAGAAGGGAACCTGACCTCCTCATAGAGACCCACAAACCCGTTTCCCGCCCCCTTACAACATGTTGAGCATTTGTATAGCGGTGTCCAGTGGAGTCATTTCAAAGCCCTTGTTTTCAGAAGTCATTTGATGATGTTCCAGGAGATTTAATAATTGAATATCCATTGATGCGGACATGAAGCTATAAATTGGGTTATTAATTGGTTACATGAAAGGAAAGACGAGCTAGTTATCAGTGGCGGTATTCTCTTTGGCTGTTGCAAACACAACAGTCCTGCACGAATCATTCGCTGCTCCCCAGTGTTCAGAATATTTATTAATGAAGCAGGTATTGTCATCGGAATGACAAATCTGTAGTTGCTAACTTGGGACTGGATGGCATTCTACCGCAGTGCAAACAACAACAACTTATATTTATATAGCATCTTTAAGGTAGTAAAACATCCCAAGGCGCCTCACAGGAGAGTTATAAGACAAAAAAAATGACACTAAGCGACATAAGGAGAAATTAGGGCAGGTGACCAAAAGCTTGGTCAAAGTGGTAGGTTTTAAGGAGCGTCTTAAAGGAGGAAAGAGAGGTAGAGAGCTTTAGGCAGGGAGTTCCAGAGCTTGGGGCCCAGGCAACAGAAGGCACAGCCGCCACACTTCAGTGAAGAATCGGAAAATAAATGGAAAGTTATTGGGATAGAGAAATATGTCTTTGGCATGAAAGTGATAAAAGCAAAGAAATATTTAACATTACAGAAGTCCATTCAACTCTCTTGGCCTGTATTGAATTAAACTCCCATGTGTGAGTCTTAAATATGATCATAAGTGATGAATTGGGCAGCTGACATGCTACAAATGATTTGCTTTCATTCAAATCCACTCAGAAACCAGCAGCGAACAGCCTCCAGGACTGTTTATGCAAAGCTGCAGTATTCGGCTATCAGTGTAGAATTGTGTCGGATTTGTTGTGGGATCTTACACTGCGTAGTTATGGGGCATGCTGCATCAGCCTCCTGCCTGTTTTCTAATCTATCTCTAATGGTTAGCAGCCCATTACACACATGCGGCATCATCAATATTCGATATCAGCGCAGGTCCGCCCCAGGTGATCTTGACCCCAGGCCCAGGAACAATAGCGCTGATCAATGTCCCAGCCACAGGAACTGGCAGAGAGTGTTGGTTGGGTGCATTGGCAGTCATTGCATCAATTTGCATTAACATTGAAATTTAAGATGATGTTAAGAAACCTTATTTAATACAAAGAATCTGCTGACATTACAGAAATGCTGTGATATGACCACTGCACTGCAGCCCACTGCTTGTATGTCCGACCTTTTTATAAATATTACACCACGCCATCAGTCATGGGCTATCCCTGTTCACAATGCCCTCGCTAGAGCCCAGTTTTGACAGTACTTGCCCAACATTATTCTGCATTAAAATTAACAAGGAGGGCTTGCAAATGAACATTTTTGAAAAAAGAAAGAAATACTTACATTTATATAGCACCTTTCATGACCACTGGATGTCTCAAAGTGCTTTACAGCCAATGAAGAACTTTTGGAGTGCAGTCACTATTATAATGTGGCAAACACAGCAGCCAATTTGTGCACAGCGAGCTCCCACAAACAGCAGTGATAATGACCAGATAAACTGTTTTTATTATGTTGATTGAGGGATAAATATTAGCCCCAGGACACCGGGGAGAACTCCACTTTGAAATAGTGCCATGGGATCTTTTAAGTCCACCTGAGAGGGCAGACAGGGCCTTGGTTTAACATCTCATCCAAAAGTGCAGCACCCCCTCAGCATTGCACTGGAGTGTCAGCTTATATTTATGTGCTCAAGTTCCTGGAGTGGGACCTGAACCTACAACATACTGACTCAGAGGCGAGAGTGCTGCCCACTGAGCCACAGCTGACACTTTTGGGGTGGTTTCTATTGGATATTAATACAGAGCTGCATAAAATGGATTAATGGGTCCATTGTCTTTTACAAGTGATCCCATTCGTTTACAACTGGCTGCTCGCCACACACACAGCCAGCAATACAGCATGAGGAATGTGTACAGTGCCTATACGCCACTACCAGGGGGTATACATCATCAGGTGTTGTACCACAACAAGGAACAGCAAAAGTTTTTAAAAGTTTCAGAAGGATTTTTAACAAGACTGACAACTCCATTAAAACAGAACTAGACTTTGTTTCTGTTTCTTTTAATGTCCGTGCCATTAGAAGAAGAGATCAACAAAGATGTAATGACATTTAAGATAGAAAGGGGGGGAAGATAATTGATAAAAATTCAAATTTAGAGACGATAAACCCCTGGTCCAGATGGATTACATCCGTGCATATTAAAAGAGGTTAGGGGAGAGATAACAGAGGCACTATTTTACATAAATATATAAATGCATTAGAAAAGAGAATAGTGCCAGAGGACTGGCAGACAGCCAATGTGATTCTTATATATAAATAGGAAGATAGAATAAGTCCAGAAAACTATAGACCACAGTTAGCTTAACATTGGTGCTGGAAAGCCAAGTGTGAGAATGGGCTGTTTAGCATATCAAAGCTTGTGTGGACTCATTCTTTACATGGAATAAAAACATATCGATCAGTGTGTGATATTAGAGATCAGAGGTGAAAATCACAATGGGTCGAAGCTTTAAACCAGATTTATTTTTGGAGCTATTAGTACAGCTGCTAATTCCACCATTCCAATAATCATGTGTGACGGGATATGGGCCCCAGAGTCAGGCATTTGTCAGTTGCCAGAAGGAATGTATTTAAGAATGCAAGAAAAATAAAGTATGGAACAAAAATACCTATTCAGCATATGAGGCAGACTCTACAGAGAGGTAGAACCCGCACTAACACGGACTTTACCCAGGCACGCAATCCCCTAAGGAAAAGTTCTCAAAACTAAGGGCTGGATTTTCGGATTTTAATATTTTGGGGCGTTAATGATGGCGGAGCAGTCCGGATACCACCTGGAAACAGTTTGCGCCTCAGTCAGCAAAATTAGGCAGCTAGGCCCTGAGTGTGGGGCGGAGCGGTAAGGGAGGCATTACACATCTCTCTGAGGGCGTTAGGCCAGCTGAGCAAGTAACAATCCCGAGCTAAACAGCTGGCCTCGGAGTGCTCTGAGAGAGGCCGGGGGGGGGGGGGAAATAATGACCTGAAAGAAAACATCAAAAACATTCTAAATACACAGTCCACGCTACCACAACATAAATCACACAAAACATTAAACAAAAACCAACCACACTTACCTGAGGTGGACATTACTTACCCCACTGCAGCCGCTACAGCTCGGAGTGTCCGCTTTCACGAGCGGTCCCACCAGGGGGCGCTGCAGGGCGTACGGGTCGGGCGGGAGCCAAATATCGAGCTGGTGTCACAACCAGGAGCGTTGTACACCAGATCGCCTCTCCCGGGCGGTAATGCTCCGCACCCCACCGAAACCGGCCCCGAAAATCCCGACGGGGCGCTGGAAGCTGGCCGCCCGCCCAGAGGAGCTCACCGCCACCATTGCTGCCCCTTCGGGGCGAAAACAGAGACGGACGGCATCCGGAAAATCCAGTCCAATGAATATTCAATCTTGAGCGGCTGTCTCTATGACAATTTACCCCACCCCCACCACTGGAACCCGGCCCCATAGAGTACCTGACCATCTCACTCCATCCTTGTTCCTGTAACCTCGGATTCTATTCCTACCTAATATTCATCCAGCTCCTCTTTCAGGGAATACACTCACACAGCATTTGGCTTGTGCTAGAATCTGGTCCATGCATTCCACTGATCCGTGGGGAAAATCTATTTCTTTTGAACCCTGATTCCATTTCAAGGCTTATTAATTTTAAACGTGTGTCTATCAGTCCTTCTCTGATAGCTGGAGTTCGAGTCAAATCTCCTGCTTCATCTACACTGGCCTCTGTCCCTCCACAGCTTAAGCAGTTGTCTCTGAATCCTCTTTGCTCCAATATAAACATGTAAATAGGGACAAATGATTCCCTCAGTTGAGTGGGTCAATAATTAGGTCATTGATTGAAAATCATTCGAAAAAGTTCTGGAGGGGAAACTTTTTCAGAGAGTTGTCGGGATCTGGAACGCTTGGCCTGAAAAAGTGGTAAAGCTGATTCCATCAATAATTTTAAAGGGGAGTTGGTCAGTTACTTGAGGATGAGGAACTTTCAGGGTTACGGACAAAAAGTGGGATGTGGGACTGAGCATGACTGCTCTTTCACTGACACGCCGGGCCGAGTGGCCTCCTTCTGCGCGGCAAGTTTCTATGATTCTATAAGTTCTGCTCTGTCAGTCTCTAAACTCGAGCCCTAAATCCCAGAACTGCCAGTCTTTGTTATTTGCACCCAGACTGGGGCAAGTCTTCATTTACCTGCTAATCTGCTCTTTGTGTTCTCTTTACTGGGTGAGTTTTGATTGACGGTTATAAATTCCTTTGGTTTCTCTTAGTTACGAATGGACACAATTGGTCACTATCCAGCAATTTTCCCCAGGAATGAATAAAT
Organism: Pristiophorus japonicus; assembly: GCF_044704955.1. NCBI lineage: Eukaryota > Metazoa > Chordata > Chondrichthyes > Pristiophoridae > Pristiophorus > Pristiophorus japonicus. The sequence continues at coordinate 67,736,392 of NC_091994.1, forward strand.
TTTAAAAACTTACCAATTAACTACAAATAAAATAAGCTTGCAGAATATGTAGAGTGTGAATAAAGGCAGGATGGGCCTGGGTGAGATACCCCAACCATTGGACCGTCTGATGGCACTCACAGGGTGGCATTGCTCTCGCTGGAATTGCCAGCAAAAGTGCAAATGTTTTTGCCGCAAATAGCGCTGATTGCAACTCCACCCCGAACCATCCCACTGACATGGAATGTGTCCAATTGGACGAGGCTGGCCATTGAACTATACACAGGAAGGGTCACCCCTCTGAAGCCACCGAGGCAAGGAGACAATTAGCAGACAACCGAAGGAGACAGACCAACCTGAGGTGAGCTGCAAGAATATGGTATTCTGTGAAGTTTATTTCTAACTGCGTCAGCTGTGGCTCAGAGGGTAGCTCATCCTACCTTGAAAATTATGAAGGTTGTAGGTTCAAATCCCACCCCAGGGACTTGAGCACAAAAATCTAGGCTAATACTCCAGTGCATTATCGGTGGGGCTGTCTTTCGGATGAGATGTTAAACTGAGTCCTTGTCTGCTCTCTCAGGCGGATGTAAAAAATCCCATGCCACTATTTTGAAGGAGAGCAGGAGAGTTCTCCCCAGTGTTCTGGCCAATATTTATTTATCCCTCCAATAACATAACAGTTTATCTGGTCAAAAGCACATTGCCATTTGTGGGAGCTTGCTGTGCGCATTGTGGCTGCCGCGTTTTCCACGTTACAACAGTGACTACACTCCAAAAGTACTTCATTCATGCAGCCTTTGACCGCCTGAGGAAAAGAGTGTTCGAAGACCAGGCCCTCAAGTCTACCACCAAGCTCATGGTCTACAGGGCTGCAGTAATACCCGCCCTCCTGTATGGATCAGAGGCATGGACAATGTACAGAAGACACATCAAGTCGCTGGAGATATATCACCAACAATGTCTCCGCAAATCCTGCAAATCCCTGGGAGGACAGGCGCACCAACATCAGTGTTCTCGTCCAAGCTAACATCCCCAGCATTGAAGCACTGGCCACACTCGATCAGCTTCGCTGGGCTGGCCACATAGTTCGCATGCCAGACACGAGGCTCCCTAAGCAATTGGTCTATGTGGAGCTCCTTCATGGCAAACGAGCCAAAGGTGGGCAGCGGAAACGTTACAAGTCCACCCTCAAAGCCTCCCTGATAAAGTGCAACATCACCACTGACACCTGGGAGTCCCTTGCCGAAGACCATCCTAGGTGGAGAAAGTGCATCCGGGAGGACGTTGAGCTCTTCGAATCTCAATACCACGAGCATGAAGAGTTCAGGTGCAAACAGCGGAATGAGCATGCGGCAAATAAATCCCATCCACCCCTTCTCCCGACGAATGTCTGTCCCACCTGTGACTGGGTCTGTGGCTCTCGTATTGGATTGTTAAACCACCAAAGGACTCACTTTTGGAGTGGAAGCAAGTCTTCCTCGATTCTGAGGGAGTGCCTATGATGATGATGATTTCATTCTCTGTCATGTATCTCACACTACTGAACATAACTGTATCTTACCATGCTATACATGACTGTAACTAGAGATGACCTGTAACCACAAGCTTACCCTACCAACAGGGGTGCACTTGCAGGAGACACTGGATACCAATCCCAGAGAAGTATATAAGGATAGGTCTCAGGCAAACGAGGCATTCGAGAGCTGTGTAATAAAGGTGCAGGTCCTGAGTGACCTTGACTTCAGCATGTGCCTCGTGTGAGTCTGGATTGCAGGGACAGGACTTTACAGTGGCGACGAGTTACGGAATTACAGAATCCACAGAATGGCGACCAATGGCTCAGATGAAAAATACAATGCTGGAGATAATTGGGAGGACTTTATAGAAAGGCTCCAGCAAAGCTTTGTAACCAAAGACTGGTTAGGCGATGATAAGGCAGACAAGAGAAGAGCCCATAACATACGCCTTAATGAAGGACCTACTGGCACCCGAGAAACCAGCAAGCAAGTCGTTTGAAGAGTTGAGCACACTGGTAAGAGACCACCTGAAGCCAGCGAGCAGCTTACACATGGCCAGACATAGGTTCGACAATGACAGATGCTGTGTGGGCCAGAGCATACCCGACTTTGTGGCGGAACTTTGGAGGTTGGCTGGCTTATGTGGGTTCTCCGGTGAACTAAGGAGAGAAGTACTGAGAGACTTTTTTATTGAAGGAATTGGCAACTCAGGCAAATTCCAAAAGCTCATAGAGACCAAGAACCTGACCCAAGAGGCAGCAGCACTGGTTGACAGACATTCCTGGCAGGAGAAGAAGAGACAAGGTTGATCTACACTGCGGGTACGACAACTAACGAAACATCGGAACAAGGAGTTCACAGCGTGAAACAAGCCGCTACCCCCATACACAGAAAAAGCAGGAGAGCAAGCCCTCAACAGCAGGCAATGGCGCCAGAAGCCACCAAGGGCCACATGAACGGCCGTTCACACCTCATCAACCCACAATGCGAGCAATCAACTACAAACTGAGAGAAGCTCAAGAGAAATCAGCCAGACGCAGCTCATCCTTTGGAAACAATGGAAGCAGTCTGTGCTGGAGATGTGGGGGAAGGCACTCATCAAGGGGGTGTCGATTTCAGCCTGCTGTTTGCAGAAACTGCGACTATACAGGGCATCCGGCCCGCATGTGCAGATAAATGGCAGCTCGGCTGGTATACGAATTGGAAGGGTCGGAAAGCGGACCAGAAGACGGTGGGGACAGTACCCGGGACACCGATGTACAGTGGGTCAACATGATCAATGGCCACTGCTCCGACAACAAGATGCCTCCAATAATGATGAGGGTCTTACTCAATGGGGTAGCTGTCAACATGGAGCTGGATACGGGAGCGAGTCAATCTCTCATGAGCGCTCAAGAATTTGAACATCTGTGGCCGCACAAAAGAGACAGACTAAAACTCACAAGGGTCGACACCAAACTAAGGACCTATACCAAAGAAATCGTACCAGTCCTCAGCAGCGCCATGCTCTAAGTCACACACAAAGGGACAGTGAACCGACTTCCCCTGTGGATTGTCCCCAGAGATCTCCCAGCACTGCTGGGGAGAAGCTGGCAAAACTAAGCTGGAAATGGGATGATGTTCACGCCATGTCCTCAGAGGAACGGACCTCATGCTCAACAGTTCTAAGTCGATTTGAACATCTTTTTCAGCCAGGTGTGGGCACCTTCAAAGGGGCTAAAGTCAAAATCTACATCACACAGGATGCTAGACCGGTCCATCACAAGGCTAGCGATGTGCCCTATGTGATGAGGGAAAAGATTGAACATGAACTGGACAGGCTTCTGCGGGAAAGCATTATCTCACCCGTGGAATTTAGCGACTGGGCAAGTCCCATCATCCCAGTCATGAAGCCTGATGGATCTGTACGAATCTGTGGGGACAACAAATCTACCATAAATAGAGTCTCCCTGCAGGACCAATACCCGCTGCCCAGAGTGGAGGACTTATTTGCCACATTAGCTGGAGGAAAACTTTTCTCAAAATTAGACCTCACATATGATGCAAGAATTGACTGACGAGTCCAAGCTATTCACCACCATCAACACACCTATAACGACAATAAGACCTTGGGGGAGGGTGATGTCATGTATCTCACACTACTGTACATAACTGTATCTTACCATGCTGTACATGATTGCAACTAGAAATGACCTGTAACCACAAGCTTACCCTACCAGCAGGGGTGCACTTGCAGGAGACACTGGATACCTGTCCCAGACAGGTATATAAGGACAGGTCTCAGGCAAGTGAGGCGTTTGAGAGCTGCGTAATAAAGGTGCAGGTCCTGAGTGACTTTGACTTCAGTATGTGCCTTGTGTGAATCTGTACTGCAGGGACAGGACTTTACATTCTCTGTAAAGCGCTTTGAGATGTCTGGTGGCTGTGAAAGGTGCTTTCCCCTCCCCTTCCTCCTCTTTCTTTTAACCCCTGAAAGTAATGAGTGAAGCTCCAGGAGATGAGTCTAATCTAAGTTCGCTCCCAAGGCAGGAGGGGCCAGCACCACCAGACGCACCATGATTCTCCTGAGCAGGTTTCCTGGAGTGCCTCCAACCAGCAAGAACCATCACCCACACCAGCAGAGTCTGCCCACCCGCTCACACCTGGCTGTGGGTGGGCTGTATTCGGGATGTGGGTGATGCTGGCAAGGTCGACATTTGTTGCCCATCCCCAGTTGCCCTGACAACGTGGTGATGGGCCTTCTCCTTGCACTGCTGTGATGATGCAGCTTCCATAGTGGTGTTAGGTCAGGAACTCCAGGATCCTGACCTCCAGAAGGGAAAAACGAAGGACTTGCATTTATATAGCACCTTTCCTGACCTCAGGACGTCCTCAAAGAGCTTTCCAGCCAATTAAGTACCTTTCGAAGTTTAGTCACTAATGTAAGAAACGCAGAAGCCAATTTGCGCACATCAAGGTCCCACAAACGGCAATGTGATAATAACCAGATAATCTTTTTTTTAGTGATGTTATTTGAGGGATATAATTGGCCAGGACACCAGGGAGAACGCCCTTGCTCTTCTTTGAAACAGTGCCAAATGATCCTTTATAATCACCTGACAGGGCAGACAGGGCCACAATTTATCATCTTATCCAAAAGACAGCACCTCCGACAGTGCACCACTCCCTTGGTACTGCACTGGAGTGCCAGCCTAGATTTTGTCCTCAAGTGGGACTTGAACCCACAACCTTCTGATCCAGAGGCGCGAGTGCTACCCACTGGCACATGTTTTATTGCTGGACATATATTGATATATATGAGGATATATATTGCTGACAAACAACTTTACATTGAACCCATATGCTAAATTCACAACAATTGTACATGGGAGAGTTTTTCATGTACACAGTTATCCATGGTTACCTAATCAACAGTGAAATATCAATGCAGATTGATGCATAACTGCACATGTGTGAGACTCCTGGAAGAAGAGTTGCTCTGAAGGCTTGTCTGTTAGGCTCGAGTGTTCAGCTAGCAGAAAAAACATATTTTCAACTTTGCCAATTTGCTCGAGAACTTCCGAAATGAAACATTCATGGCACGTAACTTTACAGTCTACATTACAATCTACATTACAACCCAGCTACATTAACATAAGAACATAAGAATTAGGATCAGGAGTACGCCAAATGGCCCCTCGAGCCTGCTCTGCCATTCAATAAGATCATGGTTGATCTTTGACCTCAACTCCACTTTCCTGCCCAATCCGCATAGCCCTTGACTCCCAGAGAGTCCAAAAATCTAGCAATCTCAGCATTGAATATACTCAACGATGATATTTTACTGTCCCCAGCAGAACTGGAATCAAAGTCTACAAAATTATTTGAGCATCTTTGTCCATATGTTTTCTTATAACCTTGAATTCTGTTCTACAGTGAATAATCATCCATCATCATCATCATAAGCAGTCACTCGGAGTCGAGGAAGATTTGCTTCCACGCTAAAAGTGAGTTGTTAGGTGACTGAACAGTCTAATACGGGAATTACAGTCTCTGTCACAGGTGGGACAGACAGTGGTTGAAGGAAAGGGAGGGTGGGGTTGGTTTGCCGCACTCTCTTTCCGCTGCCTGCACTTGATTTCTACATGCTCTCGGCGATGAGACTCGAGATGCTCCGCACCCTCCCGGATACACCTCCTCCACTTAGGGTGTTTTTTGGCCAGGGACTCCCAGGTGTCAATGGGAATGTTGCATTTTATCAAGGAGGTTTTGAGGGTATCCTTGAAATGTTTCCTCTGCCCACCTTGGGCTCGCTTGTCGTATAGGGGTTCCGAGTAAAGCGCTTGCTTTGCGTCAGGCATGCGAATAATGTGGCCCGTCCAGTGGAGCTGGTCGAGTGTGGTCAGTGCTTCGATGCTGGGGATGTTGGCCTGATCGAGGATGCTAACGTTGGTTGATCATCCAGCCCCTTTTTAAAGGAGGAGTCAGTTGCTCGATGGGAGTCAATTCCATTGGGTAATTTTTCAAATTCCTCCTGGATCAGAGCTCAGCACGCTGGACATGAATATTGGGAATTTGTGTCCAGAGGTGAGCCGGCCCCTCAGGAATCTGTGACCATTAGGACGGAGAGCTCTGGATGCCCACTGACCTCCAGACCCCCAATTGCTACTAATTGTTCTGTGTCAGAAGCACAAATTCGGAAAATCCGTTCTCGTGTTCCTGTCGTTGCACAGAGAAAATTGCTTCTAATCTCTCGCTTTGCTCATTTTCTTCTTGTATCTTCTCGCGTCCTAATCTCCAGCAAAAAATCAGGGGGTGAGAGGAGAATTCTTTTACGCAGTGAGTTGTTATGACCTGAGATGCGCTGCCTGAAAGGACGGAGGAAGCAGATTCAATAGTAACTTTCAAAAGGGAATTGAACACGTACATGAAAAGGAAAGTTTACAGGGCTTTGGGGAACGAGCAAGGGAATGGGACTAATTGGTTCGCTCTTTCAAAGAGCCGGCAAAATGGCCTCCTTCTGTGCTATGCGATTCTAGTTAACAGCCTGGCAGTACCCAGCTTTTCTCCTAATCAGATTTCACAACCATGACAGAGCTCTGCGCACAAGTATTTATACAGAAGGGAGAAGCTGAGCATTTTCTTAACCAGGTTTCACACTTCACCGGAGATATTTCAAATGGTGGGAGACTTCATCCTCAAGGTATCTCACACCGCTCCCCTCCAGAGTCAACTCAAGACCCGTCTCTGGCATTATCCCATCACTTTTGTGTCGCTGCAGCACAAAAGTAGCAATACTATTGTACAAAGTGTTTAAGTAGCTTCTCATACCTCATGATGTTACCTATGGTGTGAGCTGTTCCACATCGGACAAGTTTGGTTGAAAGGGACGAGTTTGAAGTGTGTGTTGCAACATCTATAGCATTCGAAGGAATCTGAACAAGTAGAATGGGTAGGGTAAGGAGCGGCTGAGGGAAATGAAGGGTGAACCATCTGTAGGAAAATGCAATTCTCAGCAGGCACACAGAAGCTGCTGATATGTGAGGAAGACAAGCTGTGTTAGTGAGGCAGGGACTTTCTATCGAATTGCCTCGTGTCGGAGGTATGCAGAGCATATAGCCAGTGCTCCTTTAGCACAATGGGGCCCAGGAGTGACGTGATCGGGGACCAGGAGAGGCGAGGGCCCAAGGGCCAGCCCACACTGCGATATGTGTGCGCACCAGGTCCGTGCAGCAGAGCAGGTCTCCAGTCGTTTTGGTTAATCCTTGCCACTGGACCGAGACCTAGCTCTGTCAAGCCCGTGTGGTGGCTGGTGTGCAACAGCCATCACATGTTAAAAAAATTCACGCACAGGCATCTTCCACCCTTCAACATATAGTTCAGGACCTGAAATTTTAGGTCCTTCATTGAAACACCTGTGAACTTTTTGACGTGGAAGCAAGTCATTCTTGATTCATGGGACTGCCTATGATGATAAGCACAATGTACGTCGCCTGGACAGATATTGCATAGAAATGATTTGTGTCTCAATCCTACCTCAGCACACAATGGGGGTGAAAATGTCTGGGTGGGTAATGCAAGAAGTTCCATTGCGAACCGCCAGCCTATTTTACACCCCGCCCGTTGATGTCAATGAGGGGAAAATTGCAGTCGGAGGCTTCCTTCGGACGAACGCCTCTGACCCAAAATAAATCTACACAAATACCTGGTGGTCCCGGAGGAATGTAGGATTGCGGTCGGAGACCTCCATTTGCTGTCCAGCGTACGGGAACATGTCTTCCAGGATCATATGCGTATCCTGGTATGATATGGGCAGGGACCATCAATCACTTTCTCGTATTCTCATTGATAATAACGGGAGTACTGTTTGTATGGACTTCCCATTACTATCCATGAGAATACCCCCCAAAACAAGAAACATAACACAATAAATAAATAAAACACCTCACAGATTAAAATTATTTGAAATTGAATGTAATTAAATGTTTTAGAAAAAAATATATTAAAATTTTTTTTTTAATGTGTTTTAATAGGGTTAACAATAAAATTACCTGAATGGACAGGGCTTTTAATCTAAGAATGAGTGATTACATTTAATTTTGCTATGTTTTAAAACTCTTACGCTGGTAAAAGTAAGCTATGCACCTGCTTTTACCAGGTGTAAGAATTTGAAGGACATTCGCTGGGCATTAGTTGGGCAAATAGTCCAATCTCTGCCTCACGGATGTCCTTCTCCCGGGGATGCATGCGATCTGCAAAAGCCGGTTCTCAGTGCATGCCCACCGCGTGCCGAGATCCGGCATTTGCGAGGCCTCTTCGGGTACGTGCGAACTTCGTACACACCCAGCAAGACGCAATCTTCGGCCCAATATAAGATGACTGGGGGGCAGTGTTGTGCAGCGAGGATAGGTTGGTGCAGGACCTTTGTCTTACGGATGTTTACTATAAGGCCCATGCTTTCATATGCCTCAGTAAATATGCTGACTATGACTTGGAGTTCCGCCTCTGTATGTGCGCAGATGCAGGCATCATCCGCGTACTGTAGCTCGACGACAGAGGTCGGGGTGGTCTTGGAACTGGCCTGGAGATGGCAAAAGTTGAACAGGTTCCCACTGGTTCTGTAGTTTAGTTCCACTCCAGCGGGGAGCTTGTTGAGTGTGAGGTGGAGCTTGGCAGCGAGGAAGATTGAGAAAAGGGTTGGCGCGATGATGCATTATTCGACCCGATACAAGAGAAAATCGGGCGGGGTATAAATCTGCTATCACCTGTTTCGCCCTACTGCCCAAGAAAAGCTCAGGCCCAGTGTACTTCAGCTTTGTAACTGAGAGAACTGTGCGGCGGGAAGGACAGAGTTAAAGCTATATTTTGGCAGCTTTGATCAATTTCACACCTGGCTAACATTCTGTGTACCAAACACACATGCAACTCAACAGGAATTTTAACAAAATTATAAAGTAATCATCAGCATTTAGGAAGGGAAAAAAAATGGAAGAGAAACAGGCTCACACCCGGCCTAGCTGAGGCAAAGAACCAGTGGGTTATTCTCCCATTGTGGCCTGTAACCTGCGAGCAATCTGATGATCTCACATTGGGTCCCAAAATCAGCTCCTTTCAAACCCAGGGTGACATTGGTTTTATTAACAAACCATAAAAACAAAATAGAATCACTGACTTGGGATTCATTGATATTACACAATCATCAGAGAACTAATGCTCACTTTACAACCTGGTTGGTGATTTTTTTTATGCGGACATTGCTGTACTGCTAATTCCACACAAACTTTGTGTTGGCTTTTAATGGTGCTTTGTGGAATTTTTTTATCGGTCCTGTTGTTGGAAATGGCTCTTCATCCCCGAGCCAAGCATCCCGAAGTCGTTGGCTTCGTCTCTCCCACTCGAGGGTGCGTGATGGTATCAACTGTGTACCATCTTGGGCTGAACCTATTGTGCTGCCTCTGCCACTGCTGGGCTTGCTCCTGAGCGGTGCTGTTCTAGACAGATAATGTCGCCACTCGCCTGAAACAACACAGGCAGGATTGCAGCCAGGCACATCCTCAAGGCAAATGAACAGGCGGCGCTGATCAGCGACGCCAATCTCTCCTGCTTCAACATAAAGTCATTTCAAATCAATTTGCCTTTCGTACCAGCTGTCCAATGTTCAACCTTGACCTCAACCTGTGCCTTTAGGGTCCGGTTGTATAGATGGGATAGTAGGACCTGCTTGCTGAGATAATGGGTTGGAATGAATGGCTGATATAAATGAATAATTAGCAGAAGCTGCCGAGTTTTCCCCACGAGGCTTTGCCTAGTTTAACACGTTGACAGAATATAAATTACCACAGCTTTAAACTCATGCATGACTTTGGAAAAGCAACTGCAAACGAAGGATGCCTTGTTTTCTAAAAAAATGAATATTTTCCCACCTGGAACTCGCTGCACATTGGTTTTTGTCAATTGTTTGCTGGGATATGGTGGCTGAGAGGAGCCCCCTACAGGCCCAACAGATCCACTGCAGGATAGGCAAGATTCAACTGAGGGCTGGGATTATAAACAGTAAACTGAAGCATCACTCGGAGATAACCTGTGTAAAACCCACTAAATACCACAAATGGAACAAGGTAATTTTTACAAAGTAATTCTAGAAGTGTGGTTGATAATGAAGGAGAAAGTGGTAGACTGCAGGAAGATATCAACTAACTGGTCAGGTAGGCAGAACAGTGGCACATGGAATTCAATCCGGAGAAGTGTGTCGTAATGCATTTGGGTAGGGCTAACAAGGCAAGGGAATGACATTAAATGGTAGGATACTGAGAAGTGTAGAGGAACAAAGGGACCTTGAAGTGCCTGTCCACAGATCCCTGGAGGTAGCAGGCCAGGTAGATAAGGAGATTAAGAAGGCATACGGAATACTTGCCTTTATTAGCCAATGCATAGAATACAAGAGCAGGGAGGTTATGCTTGAACTGTATAAAACACTAGTTAGGCCACAGCTAGTGTACTGTGTGCAGTCCTGGTCAATGTGATTGCACTGGAGAGGGTACAGAGGAAATTTACAAGGATGTTGCCTGGACCGGAGAAATTTAGCTATGAGGAAAGATTGGATAGGCTGGGTTTGTTTTCTTTGGAACAGAGGAGGCTGAGGGGAGACCTTATTGAGGTGTATAAAATTAGGAGGGGCCTAGATAGAATGGATAGGAAGGACCTATTTCCCTTAGCACAGGGGTCAACAACCAGGGGACATAGATTTAAAGTAATTGGTAGGAGGTTTAGAGGGGATTTAAAGAAAAAAAATGTCACCCTGAGGGTGGTGGGGGTCTGGAACTCACTGCCTGAAAGGGTGGTAGAGGCAGAAACCCTCATCACATTTAAAAAGTGCCTGGATGTGCACGTGAAGTGCCGTGACCTACAGTATTATTGACCAAGAGTTGGAAAGTGAGATTAGGCTGGATAGCTCTTTGTCGGCGGGCGCGGACAAGATGGGCTGAAATGGCCTCCTTCCGTGTTGTAAATTTCTATGATTCTATGAAGTTGATTCAGCTTGGCTCAGTGATATCATGCTTCCTTCCAAGTCAGAAGGTCTAGCTTCAAGTCGCATTGCAGATCCTGAGCCAAACATCTAGTCTGACACTTCAGTGCAGCACGGAGGGAGTGCTGCATTGTCACAGGTGCTGTCTTTTCAATGTGACATTAAAACAGTAGAATTAAGAGATTACCATCTTCCCGTTTGTCATTTAATCTCTCCTGCCCTCCAACCTATCACAGACCTTCCCTTTTGTTCATTCCTCCCCTCCCCCTTTCTTTGCCTCTGCACTTGCTGAGAATCTGTTACATCTCTAACTTTTTCCAGTTCCGTCGAAGGGTCACTGACCTGAAACGTTAACTCTGTTTCTCTCTCCACAGATGCTGAGTGCTTCCAGCATTCTCTGTTTTTATTTCAGATTTCCAGCATCCGCATTATTTTGCTTTTGTGTTTGTAAAATAAGCGATTCCTTAGCTCTCTGAGAAGAAGAGCAGGGGAGTTCCCCTGATGTCCTGAGTAACAGTTATCCTCCAACCAACATCATTTTAACCCAACCTGCTCCTGGGACGCTGTCAGGATCAGATCACCCACCATTGCTGAACACAAATTGACCAACAGCAGTGACTACACTTCAAAAGTAATCAATTGTCTGTGAAACACATTGGGAGATCCTGAGAATTTGAAAGCGCTATATACATGCAAGTTTTTTCATTTTCTAAATTAAAGGTATGAATCGTAACTAAAAAGCAAAATAGTGAGATATGGAATAAGGTGTTAGAAAGAGGTTTGAAGGAAGTCATAAAACATACAAGATAGATAGAAAACACCATGAAAACATTTAAGCGAATCTAAGTGAGGAATACACAAGTGTGGCCATGCGTTTATGATGTCTGATGAGCCTCACAAGTTGTATAAAAAAGAAAAGTTTAATTCACAGAATAGCTAATTATACTAATGTGTGTCATAGTTAATCATTGCAGTCGGCCGTTGAAATTGTATAATGTATTTAGATTTTAAGTGTTAGGGATTACGGCTAAGTGTTTAATGTGGTGACAGAATTGACTGCAATCCATTTTTGTTATTTTCAGATTTTTAATGAATGCGAGTTGTATCTTTATGGACCCGTTCTCTGTCACTCTGCAACTTGCTCACATTGCCCACGTACAGTGTAATATTTCCCTGGTATTATGGAATTTATTTGGGGTCATAGGGCTAGACTTTCCCGAGAGCCTCTCAATGCCCGATTGTCCGCCCAGAAAAACCGCAAACGATTTGCAAGTTACGTCGGCGAAAATTTCCATAATTAAGTTAAAAATAATCGTCCGGCGAGAAAATGTATCTTGCACCAGTATTCTCAGCAGTTACTCGGCGGTTAAAGGTGAAACGGGCGGTTCTTAAAATGTTTTTAAAAATTTACTCCGAGGCTGTGGTTGGGCCCAGGGAGGGGGGTTAAAAAATGTTTTTTTGAATTTCACAAAAAAAAAAGTTAAAAAACATTTCCAAGACAGTTTTAAAGCTAATCACCATTTTTCAATTAAAAAAATAAAAAGAACCTTTAACTTACCTTTCTTTGCAAAGTACTCACCAACCGCCCTGTTTAAGCAGCTTTCACAGGTCGGTTCCCTTGGCGATCTGGACGGGCTTCCGTTGAGGCCAAACTTACGCCCCGGCGATTCTCTCCCAAAAACAGCTGTACCGCCGAGAAAAATGCTGAAAATGAAGATCAAAGTTTAGCCCATGATGTTTACAGTTCTGTTAGACAGTACTATAAAACTTATAAGGGAATCCAAGCCCATGGAGTCTCTGGAATTTATATACTTATCACTCAAAGTCTCTGTGTGAAATACTGAGTGAAATGTTTCTGATTTACCCGAGTGCTATAGTAGATCTGATATGCCCATGTTCTCATGGTCTACTAGTTGTACACCCATCTGATTTTACATAAGAACATAAGAAATAGGAGCAAGAGTAGGCCATAGAGCCCCTCGAGCCTGCTCCACCATTTAATATGATCATGGCTGATCCGATCATGGACTCAGGTCCACTTCCCTGCCCACTCCCCATAACCACTTATTCCCTTATCGGTTAAGAAACTGTCTATCTCTATCTTAAATTTATTCAATGACCCAGCTTCCACAGTTCTCTGAGAAAATAAATTTCTCCTCATCTCAGTTTTAAATGGGTGGCCCCTTAATCTAAGATTATGTCCCCTAGTTCTAGTCTCCCCTATCAGTGGAAACATTCTCTCTGCATCCACCTTGTCGAGCCCACTCATAATCTTAAACGCTTTGATAAGATCACCCGAATTCCAATGAGTAGAGGCCCAATCTACTCAACCTTTTCTTATAAGTCAACCCCCTCATCTCCGGAATCAACCTAGTGAACCTTCTCTGAACTGCCTCCAAAGCAAGTATATCCTTTTGTAAATATGGAAACCAAAACTGCACACAGTATTCCAGGTGTGGCCTCACCAATACCCTGTATAACTGTAGCAAGACTTCCCTGCTTTTATACTCCATCCCCTTTGCAATAAAGGCCAAGATTCCATTAGACTTCCTGATCACTTGCTCTACCTGCATACTAAATTTTTGTGTTTCATGCACCAGGACCCCCAGGCCCCGCTGTACTGCAGCACTTTGCAATTTTTCTCCATTTAAATAAGAACTTGGTCTTCAATTTTTTCTGCCAAAGTGCATCACCTCCTCACACTTTCCAATATTATACTCCGTCTGGCAAATTTTTGCCCACTCACTTAGCTTGTCTATGTCCTTTTGCAGGTTTTTTGTGTCCTCCTCACACATTGCTTTTCCTCCCATCTTCTTATCATCAGCAAACATGGCTACGTTACATTCAGTCCCTTCTTCCAAGTTGTTAATATAGATTGTTTTTCCTGGGCCCCGATCACATCCCTCTACAATCTCTCGCCGCTCCTTTGCCCCGACCTCGCCGTTCCTGCTGTACCTGCCCACGCTCCAATCACCGGCGTGGAACTTGATGACGTCACTCTTCGCTACCATTGCTCTCCTACACCAGCTGGCGCTGTACCTTGCCGTGGTACGCCGGCACGCTGCCTATGGCCGCCACTCGCCGCTCCTTTTATGGCTCCGACATGCCGCTGATGGTCTCTTGCAGGTCGAGGCCGCCACGCTGTACAAGTTGTTGTTGTCAACAGAGCTCGGTTGGAAAAAGGCGTGAGTTTGGGGCCAGAAGAGCCGAGGGCCCAGGGGCAGCCCGGGCCAGCCCACACTGCGATATGTGTGCGCACTAGGTCTGTGCAGCAGAGTAGGTCTCCAGTTGCCACTGGATAAAGGCCTAGCTCTGTCAAGCCCGTGTGGTGGTTGGTGTGCCATGGTCACCAAACATAAAAAAAATTCATGCACAAGCATCTTCCACCCCCTCAATTGGAGTTCAGGACTGGAACATCGGGTCCTTCATCGAAACACCTGTGAACTCATCCTTTTTTGGCATGGAAGCAAGTCATCCTCGTTTTGAGGGACTGCCTGTGATGATGATGATAATATAGATTGTAAATAGTTAGGATCTCAGCACTGATCCCTGCGGCACCCCACTCGATACCGATTGCCAACCCAAGAATGAACCATTTATCCCTGCTCTCTGTTTTCTGTTCGTTAGCCAATCCTCTATCCCTGCTAATATATTACCCTCAACCCTGTGAACTTTTATCTTGTGCAATAACCTTCTACGTGGCACCTTGTTAAATGACTTCTGGAAGTCCAAATACACCACATCCACTGGTTCCTCTTTAACCACCCTATTCATAACATCCTCAAAGAATTCCAGCAAATTTGTCAAACATGACTTCCCCAAATAAATCCATGCTGACTCTACCTGACTGAATTATGCTTTTCCAAATGTCCTGCTACTGCTTCTTTAATAATGGACTCCAACATTTTCCCAACCACGGATGTTAGACTAACTGGTCTATAGTTTCCTGCTTTTTGTCTGCCTCATTTTTTAAATAGGGGTGTTACATTTGCAGTTTTCCATTCTGCTGGGACCTCCCCAGAATCCAGGGAATTTTGATAAATTACAACCAATGCATCCACTATCACTGCCGCTACTTCTCTTAAGACCCTAGGATGCAAGCCATCAGGTCCAGGGGATTTATCTGCCTTTAGTCCCATTATCTTACTGAGTACCACCTCCTTAGTGCTTGTGATTGTGTTAAGTTCCTCCCCCGCTATAGCCCCTTGACTAACCACTGTTGGCATATTTTTAGTGTCCTCTACTGTAAAGACTGATACAAAATATTTGTTCAGAGTTTCTGCCATCTCCATGTTCCCCATTACTAATTCCCCAGTCTCATTCTCTAAGGGACCAACATTTATTTTAGCCACTCTTTTCCTTTTTATATACCTATAGAAACTCTTGCTATTTGTTTTTATATTTTGTGCCAGTTTACTTTCATATTCTATCTTCCCTTTCTTAATCGATTTTTTAGTCTTTCTTTGCTGGCTTTTAAAAGCTTCCCAGTCTTCTGTCCTCCCACTAGTTTTGGTCACTTTGTATGCCCTTGTTTTTAATTGGATACCGTCCTTTATTTCTTTAGTTCGCCACAAATTACTATCTTTTCTCTTACGCCCTTCCCTCCTCATTGGAATATATTTTTCTTGAGAGTTGTGAAATATCTCCTTAAATGTACACCACTGTTCATCAACTGCCCTACACTTTAATCTATTTTCCCAGTCCACTTTAGCCAACTCAGCCCTCATACCTTCATAGTCTCCTTTATTTGAACTTAGTACGCAGGTTAGAGATCCAACTTTCTCACCCTCCATCTGAATTTGAAATTCAACCATGCTATGATCATTCATAGATTGTTTATTAATCCTGTCTCATTACACAGGACCAGATCTAAGATAGCTTGCCCCGTGGTTGGTTCCGTTACATACTGCTCAAGGAACCCGTCCCTTATGCACTCTATGAAATCTTCCTCAAGGCTACCCTGCTCCTGCTCTTAATTCTTCTGTTCTTATATTTGCTGCACCTCTGTGCATCATCCTTCCCTGACACTCTGATTCACCTGGGTACCCTGGCAATCTCACAACAAGGTATCTTTCAGACCATAACCCCAGATGTCAAGTGGATTATCTACTTTGAAGCTCCTAAGGTTCTACTTTGTTCATGCACCAGAACTGTTTAAAACAGTTTAAAACTGAGTATAAACTAAAAGCAGAAAACGCTGGAAAGACAGCCGGTCAGGCAGCATCTTTGGAGAGAGAAACAGAGCTAACATTTCAGGTCGCCTATTTTGCTTTTGTTAAACGGAGTATAGCTTTGGGCTTGGCTCACCTACAGTCTGGGGAGATTGGGGTTGAATTAAAACACTGAAACTGAATGGATCTAAAGTCCACAATGATAGTGTGATGTCAGCAGATATAACAACGTTACAAAGTTCCAGACCAGGGCTCTCTGTGAACCTTTACCTGCCATAATTCCAGAATTAGAGCTGAACTAGGGCTGATTATTTCCGCAAGACTCTATGAAGTGTCCTGGAACACTTTCTCTATGCTTGAAATTTGTTTGCCCCCGAAAACGGGCGAGGTTATCGCAATGCGCAGTCAACCCGTGCCTGTTCAACGTAATGCAGGTAGCATGCCAACTTTGTGTAGCCTGCTGCTTAGCATGATTGTGGCATTCAGCCCAGTGCTGAATGGGCTTCTGAGTGGCTAAACTAAGTACGTGCAAAGCTGGCACCAATCAAAGCCATCCTGCACCTCTTAAAGGAAGTCTGCACCTCTTAAAGGGGAGGTGCATTCTGCATGGAGCAGTTCATTCAACTGGCTGGGGAAGAGAGTGAGAGGAGGAAAACAAAACATTGTGTCACAACAGGAGAGAGAGAGTGCACCAAGGTTCTCCAATGCAGCACTGGAGGCCTTAGTGCAGAGGTGAACATGAGGAGAGAAGTCCAGTTTCCACTGGGGCAAGGAAGCACTCCAGGAAAATGCCTAAAATCCAATGGGAGCAGATAGCTATCATGGTCAATGCAGCAGTGTAGCCCTGAGGACATGGACGCAGTGCAGGATGGTGTTTAATGACCTCACACAAGTGGTCAAGGTCAGTGAATTCATCTTCAAATGTCATATCCCACCATCTGCACCACTAGCCTCACACACTGCTCAATGCACCACGTCGCCATCACTCAGCTTCCAACAATCTTTACCCAACATGACTCAAACCTCACATTCATCAGTTCCTCTCACCCTCACACACTTACCACTGCTGCAAGCCTTACACCCGCATCTCACAACTTGTGCATACTGTCAGTTATTCAACTTTCACAGACATACACAGGTATATCACCAAAACACATTGCATCACTCTCACTGACACACTTCTCTCTCTCTTGCAGGACAAGCTGGCTCACAACCGGTGGCAGCAGGACCTAACTGGCGGGGGATAGGTGTGCTTGCATATCTTGACCCCATTGGAGGAGACAGTGCTGACCATTATTGGGAGAGCCATGGCTGAGCACTTGGCAGCGGCGGGGCTGAAAGAATTCTAGATGCCAGTATCCTCATACGTAATTCTCCCTCTCACATCCCTCTTCCCCCTCATCCCACAATCTCTTCTGATTTACAAGCTGCACATGGTGTAAGCATGCACCTTTTGCTTCACCCCACCTCCTGCCTCTCCTCACCACAATCGTACCCTTGTGCTTTTTTTCCTGTCAGATAGCCACGAACTGCCACCTGGCCAGACACTGGTGGAGGAGCAGCAAATTGAAGAACCACCAAGGCACTGATGATGAACACACAGCAACGTCATTTGATTTCACACTCGCAGCCGCCAGCTCTGATACTGACACTGCGTACTTTAGAGGATAGGTTAGAGGCAGAATCGGCACATGGTGAGACACCGGGCACGAGTGGGCTGCAACCAGAGCAGGGGGCAAGTGTAGCACAGGTGCTGGCACACCGGAGGGTGAGATCCCACATGAGTTTCACTGCAGAGGTCCCAGATGAAGGCTTCAATGGGACAGCATATAGAAGAAGGCTGATGGGTATGCACAATGGAACACTTGGTGCATTGGCAGATCTGCCAGAAAGCCTGAATGCAATGTTGAGGAGCATGGAGGAGTTTGGCACCAACCTTGCACGGGGCTTTGCTCAGAGCTTGGAGCCCAGCCTTTCCAGCATGGAAGTGGGGGACAACTCTAATAGTGCACTTGCCAAACCAACCATGATACAGTCTCAGCTTCCATTGCAGCATAAGCACAGGCCACCCTACGTCTGGGTGCTGTAGCGGAAGCTCAGACTTCTGTCATGCAAGCTCAGACAGCCTTATACAGGCTAAGCTTGCTGCCATGCAAGCTCCGACTAATGCCATCATGGCTGTGTTTACCAGTGTTAAAAGGGGCATGCAGGGTGTCACAGCAGTCCAGCAATCTGTCCTCCAACAGATTACTAGGAATACAGAGGCGTCGCCCCGGTTGAGCGATCGTGGCTCCGTGTAGGTCGACCCTGCCATCGTCTCTCAGGATGACAGCATTTGTCCCCCCACTCCTGCCACTCTGCCAGTGCCCTTATTGTTGCCTGTCACCTGCCAGACCAGGCTGCTGCCCTCCGTGCTGATGTGGTGCAGTCTGCAGCCGGGCCTCCTAGACCCAGAGCTGGTCAAGGTTGTCTTGTGAGGCCATCTACAGTCCCCCGCAGTGAAAGTCAGCGGCCTCCCACCAGCCATGCTGCAGACTCTGGGTAACACTGCGAAGGAGCACTAGGACAGGCAAAGGCACACTGAAGACAGGCGCTAAGGCAATGCACAAGGGTGAGTAGTTGACTTTGTTACGTAATTTTGGATGGATTGATGCATAAAGTTGGATTGCAATGTTTCCTTTGTGGGGACTTTTATTTCAGCACTGTGGCCAAGAGGACGCTGTGATGGTCAGTACCAGAGGGAAGGGAAGGTGTGGGATTATTGTTCAATGGGGAATCGGGGTTACATTCGCTCATACCGCAGACAGACGATTCGATCACGAACATGGATCACGATCACTATACAGTTGCCATTTATTCTGGTTGGGGAGCTTTTAGGAGGGTGTCATCAGCTTCAAATTGTCACTAATAGAATTTTACTCAGACGGTTGATGGAGCATGAAATGCACGCCGCAGGGAGTGGTTGAGGAAGGAAGCCTTGCATCTTTTAAGGGAGAAGTGTTTAAATCAGTGAATGATACAGGGCTATGGGGAGAGCAGAGCAGCAGGATTAGTGTTGGATCGTTCTGACAAGGAGCTAGCACTGATATGATGGCCTCCTTCTAGTCTGTACACTTCTGTAGTTCATGCGCTGGAACTCGCTGCCTGGAAGAGTGGTGGATGCAGAAACCCTCACCACTTTTAAGAGATGGTTGGATGGGCACTTAAAGTGCAACAACCTGCAGGGTTATGGACCTAGAGCTGGTAATTGGGATTAGACTGGATGACCTTTTGTTGGACGGAGCAAATATAATGGTAAGTACTGCAGGGAATCGAATACGGCCAGGGTGATCTCCTGGACTAGTTTCGATTGTCTGGATGGGTTGGAGAGGAATTTTTACCAGATAATTTTTCTCCCTAAATTGGCCCGGGTTTTTATCTGGTTTTTGCCTCTCTCAGAAGATCACATGGCTCCGGTTGGGGTGGAGTGTAGAATGTTTTAGTATAAGGGGTGTCGCAGTTGTGGTGAGGTGGATTGGTTGGTCTGGGTGCTCTTTGCCTTTCCATCATTGTTCATAGGTTTATATGTAACTTTTAGGGCTGCTGACCGAGGGCCGTGTGGCCGGAATGGCCTCCTTCCTCACTGTAAATTTCTATGTTTCTATCTATCTATGTTTCTTGTGGTCATAGGTACATAGTAGACAGGCACTAAGGCAATGCACTAAGTTGATTAGTTGTAATGTAATTTTGGATGAATTGATAAATAAAGTTGGATTGAAATGTTTCCTTTGTGGGGGCTTTTATTTTAGCACTGTGGCCAAGAGGACGCTGTGATGCTCAGTACCAGAGGGAAGGCAAGGTGTGGGATTATTGTTGAATGGGGAATTGGGATTGCTTTCACTCATACAAGATAAAAGTTTATAGGGTTGGGGGTAATATATTAGCATGGATTGAAGATTGGCTAACTAACAGAAAACAAAGAGTCGGGATAAACAGGTCATTTTCCGGTTGGCAAACAGTAACTAGTGGGATGCCACAGGAATCGGTGCTGGGTCCTCAACTATTTACAATCTATATTAATGACTTGGATGAAGGGACCGAGTGTAATGTAACCAAGTTTGCAGATGATACAAAGATAAGTGGGAAAGCAAATTGTGAGGAGGACACAAAAAAATCTGCAAAGGGATTTGGGGCCAGACATTCCACTTTTGTGCAGATCGCCCAAAAATGGGCGTTATCTCCAGTATTGGCGGTTAATATGGGTTTTGAGATTGCCGGATTATCGTCCATTTTCAAAACCCCAACTTTCCACTTTATAAAATGGGCATTACCGCAAGCGGTGTGAAATGGGCGTTAGCGTTAATTTTTTTAACCTTCTGCCATAAACTGTCGGTGTCCATAGCAGCATCGTGGCAACGGTCGTTTCCCGTGTTTCAGGAGGTCAGGGTTCATCAATGCATGCGCAGAAGAGGAGAGAGAGTGAGAGGGAGCAGAGAGGAATTGAAAGCGTGTATGGGTCTGTTGTGTGGTTGTTTGGCTGTTGTGGGAGGTAGAAGGGAGATTTACCAGCAGCAAAAATAATTGAGTGCACAAATAACGTTGTTTGCATGGAGTTTTGTGGGAAAAAATATAGTTAAAATGGAAGGGATGGAGGAGACGACACAGCACACTGTGGAGACTGAGGACACTGGTGAAAGTAATGAGGTGGGAGAGGAACTATTGGGAGGATGAAAACGACCTTGGAGATTCTCCGACGAGGCAAATGCCTCCCTCCTGCAGGAGGTGGAGTCACACTGGGGTCAATTGACCGGGGGTGTGCGTGGGAAGCCCACCCCAAAGGTTTACCAGAAGATATGGGCCGACATAGCCGAGGTGGTCTTGTTGGCGATGAACAAGGTGCATAAGGGCAACCAATGCCGCAAGCGCTGGAATGACCTTGTCAGATCCGCCAGAGTAAGTATTACATTTGTTTGCATGTACTTATATATTTATATAATTTGAATTGTATGTATAATGAGTGATTAAAATCAGATGTGATATCTTGCACTTATACCAGGAACGTTTTACTCAAAGCCTGCTTTGACGGTGTACGTCTTCAGGTAAAGAATGATAATTTTCTTAACAATCATGATTACATCTGTCAGTTATGTGTTGTATCAGTCTCCATGACAGTACCTAGCAATGTTCTCATGCAATGATCTCATGGCATGTTGTGCTGTTGTTACCTTTTACAGAAGAAGCTTTTGAAGAATAGGGCCGAGCAGAGGCGAACGGGTGGTGGGTCACCAGTCATCATCGACCTCACCGACATCGAGGAGCGGGTGCTGGCACTAGTGGCGACCCACCCCCCCGGTCGGCCACACAAGCAGCTGCAGAACCTGATGTGATGCCATGTGAGTAAACTGTATATCATTGTGTGATGTAAAGTCAATAGATGCCACACCCACTCATATCTGAACAATAATATGTGATAGATGATTGATAAAAGTGCTATCTAAATAATAATGGCCTCATGAGAATCATTGCAATGCAGAATTTGGAGATGGTCATGAAATGTGATGTCTGTAATGATCTTGATAGCAGTGGTGCATTTATCGTGCATTATTGTAGGAATCACCTTGTGACCCTCGCACCCCCTTCTCCTCTAATAACCTAATTTATGTTTTGTAGCTCAGCCAGCAGTGTGGCCCCAGGCAACACCAGGGAGCCCAGAAGGTGGGGGTGCGGGGTTGGATTCGCCAGACGATCATGCGTCTGGTGCTGAGGAGCCCCGATCCTCACCTGTGGAGCTGCAGGGTGCTTTCTCCGTGAATGAGAGTGCCGACTTCGAAGAGCCTGCATCGCCAAGCTCCATGGTGCAGTCGACACCCATGACATCTAGTGCTCCTGCGGCCATTCCCTCCTCCACCGTGGAGGTACCAGGCCCAAGCACCTTGTGGCAGGGCACCCAAGGTGTCTCCACGACGTTGCCGACCCCGCGGAGGTTGGTTCGACACAGCAGGTCTGCGCCACGAGCGGCAGATCTGAGCGGGGACATGGTGCACTTGTCCAGGAGGAGTGTTGACATAGGTCAGCAGATGCTACAGACAATGGGGGGCATATTCCAACAAATGGCCAGCATGTCCGCCACCATGAGAGAGTACGTGCCGTGGATGTCGGAGGTCCTGGAGGTGATAGCCAGGAACACTGGTGGCAGAGGGCTCCCAGTGGTCCCACAGCATAGCACTGGACCCCAAAGTGTTGCACTCCCATGGCCAATGACACGAGAGCCAGGAGGAAGGTCTTGCGTCTGGCTTGGAGGACGTTCCCACACCTTGGGACCATCCTCTCCCGTATCTGTTCAACCAACGGTTCTGCCATCATCCCCCCCAATGAAGCAGCACCTGAGGAGCTCCTCGGCAAGATGGCTTGGAGTCAGGAGGGGACGTGGAAGGGTTAGAGGTGGGGAAGAGAAGCGGGGGAGGGGGGGAATGGAAAGTGAGGTGCATGGCCGCAGGAGTTGTATCGATCACAGTATTTTTATGTTGTTGCTATTTTGTTGGGCGGTTTGGGGAAGGGAGGAGGGGGCACCTTGTTTATTTGCATTTGTGTTGTATGTTTATGAAGTTTTGTTTGAATTGTGAACACTTTTATGAATGATATAAATGTTATCAATTTGTTGTGGGGTGGGGTGGAGGTGGGTTGGGGTGTTTTTTTACAGTTATAATTATGATTTTATACAAATATTCTTATTAAATGTTTTTTATTTCACATAACCTTGTTGCTCATTGTCTCAGATAAGTCCGCTTCTCCCTGTAAGTGCATGGGGTGTAAGTTCTCGTCCTCCTCAGCAGTCTGCCATCTCTTTGATTGGTCACATAATGCTGTTGAATATACCTTCTGCCATCTCTAGTCTGCAGCATGCGCGTAGTCATCAAGACAGGCTGAGAAATGATAGGCCCCATTACAATAACAATCACTATTATACCTATTGTTCACAAACAATAAATTTACCTACTAAAACACCTAAAATAAATTCAAATCGTCCACAGTATGATAAGATGTTTGTTTAGATGTTCAAATCACCTTAAAACAACATCAAAACTCCCCAGAAGTTGAAGCAACCTTTTACATGAACCGACCTCCGATTTACAAAATGGCGTCCATACCGCTGGGTTTAGTTCAGGTGAGAGCAACTTTCCCTCAGCAGGTTTTTTGGCGAGCGACATTTTCGGCCATATGTGGCCGAGTTGCGGAAAGTAATTCTCAGTAATATTATGGCCGCTCGTTTCGCCCATTCTAATCTTTATGGGAAAAAAAAGTCGGCTGGTGGTATTTATTAATTCTCGGCATTAACTACATGACGAACGTTACGCTGGCCGATAAGTGAGCGATACACAGGCATTAGTTTCCATTTTGTTGCTAAATGGGTGATATCTGCACGTTATACCTCATCTCAGTGTTAAAATAGACATTGATTAGGCGATATTGATGCAGAAAAAGTGGAAAGTCTGGGCCATAGACAGGCTAAGTGAGTGGGCAAAAATTTGGCAGATGTGGGAAAATGTGAGATTATCCACTTTGGCAGAAAAAATAGAAAAGCAGATTAAAATTTAAATGGAGAAAAATTGCAAAGTGCTTCAGTACAGAGGGACCTGGGGGTCCTTGTGCATGAAACACAAAAAGTTAGCATGCAGGTACAGCAAGTAATCAGGGAGACAAATGGAATGTTGGCCTGTATTGCAAGGGGGATGGAGTATAAAAGCAGAGAAGTCCTGCTACAACTGTACATAGTATTGATGAGGCCACACCTGGAGTACTGCGTACAGTTTTGGTCTCCATATTTAAGAAAGGATATACTTGCATTGGAGGCTGTTCAGAGAAGGTTCACTAGGTTGATTCTGGAGATAAGGGGGTTGACTTATGAAGATAGGTTGAGTAGGTAGGGTCTACACTCACTGGAGTTCAGAAGAATGAGAGGTGATCTTATCGAAATATGTAAGATAATGAGAGGGCTGGACAAGACGGACGCAGAGAAGATCTTTCCACTCATAGGGGAAACTAAAATGAGGGGACATAGTCTCAGAATAAGGGGCCACCCATTTAAAACTGAGATAAGGAGGAATTTCTTCTCTCAGAGGGTTGTAAATCTGTGGAATTCCCTGCCCCAGAGAGCTGTGGAAGCTGGGTCATTGAATATATTTAAGGCGGAGATGGAAAGAATTTTTGGTGATAAGGGAGTGAAGGGTTATGGGGAGCGGGCGGGGAAGTGGAGCTGAGTCCATGATCAGATCAGCCATGATCTTATTGAATGGCGGAGCAGGCTTGAGGGACCGTATGGCCGACTCCTGCTCCTATTTCTTGTGCTCTTGTGTTCTTGTGTATCACGGGCAGATGATTTGATCATGGACATGGATCACAATCTCTATGTAATTGCCATTTATTCTGGTTGGGGAGCTTTTCGGAGGATGTCATCAGTTTAAAATTGTCACTAATAGAATTTTACTTAGTCAGTTGATGGAGCATGAAATACATGCCGCAGAGAATGGTTGAGGAAGAAACCCTTGCATCTTTTAAGGGAAAAGTGTTTAAATCAGTGAATGATGCAGGGTTGTGGGGAGAGCAGGGCAGCAGGATTTTTGTTGGATAGTTCGAGAACATAAGAAATAGGAGCAGGAGTAGACCATACGGCCCCTCGAGCCTGCTCCGCCATTCAAAACGATCATGGCTGATCTGATCATGGACTCAGCTCCACTTCCCTGCCCTTCAACCCTTGACTCCCTCATCGTTCTGACAAAGAGCTGGCACTGATATGATGAAGTGAATGGCCTCCTTCTGATCTGTACACTTCTGTAGTTCCTGCGTACCCCGCAGTTGCCTTGCTCACCATTATCATCCTTATTTATTGGGCGGTCTGTGATTAAAAAAAATATACGATTCGCGGAATGAGGGTTATGGTAGCACAGTGCCCTCAATAAGATGGTGGTGAGCTGCCTTCTTGAAACAACGGAGTGGCTCGCTAGGCCATTTCAGAAGGCAGTTAAGAGTCAACCACATTGCTGTGGGTCTGGAGTCACATAGACCAGAACAAGTAAGGACTGCAGATTTCCTTCCCTCAAGGACATGAGCGAACCAGATGGGTTTTTACGACAATCCGCTAGATAGTCTCCATTACAGACACTGGCTTTTCAGCTCCAGATTTAACTGAATTTAAATTCTGCAGCTGCCATGGGGAATTTGATGTCTCTGGATCATTGGCCCAGGCCTCTGGATTACTCATCCAGTAACATAACCGTACCCCTTATGATGATCATTAGTGTATTGTTGCTTCATTATCTTGAGGTGTTCTAACATATACAAGTGTGTATAGAGCATTTCCTGGATGCACTTTACGTGAGGTTGAGTC
The DNA here is from genome assembly GCF_044704955.1 of Pristiophorus japonicus. Lineage (NCBI taxonomy): Eukaryota > Metazoa > Chordata > Chondrichthyes > Pristiophoridae > Pristiophorus > Pristiophorus japonicus. The sequence goes on from NC_091994.1 coordinate 67,761,928, forward strand.
GAGTAAGGGGGATGATGACTTGTTTCCTCCTCCCCCGCTGCTTCCTTTAAAACAATGTCTGTTTTTAAAGTTCTGGGTGAACAGCCTATGTTTGTGCAAGAAGTCCAATGTCTGCTGAGGTTACAGAACTTCCCTTTGGAACTATATTCTATTTGGTGAGACAGGGCTGATCGTAATATGGGGCAAAGAAAGTAGTCTGTAGTTGTAATGTATGAACCTGTGAGTATCAGGCTTGGTGTTGATTGCCGTTCGGATGAGCCGGGGGTCCCCAATGGAGTGCTCTCTACGTGGGAGTCCGCCCTCTATTTATTGGGTACTTGGCCTGGAGGGTGTTGCTCACGGGGCAGTCCCGTGCAATCGGTTTTTAAGTCGGTCCACGGACTCCCAGGCCACCTGCAATTTCTGCAGTCTGGAGGAGTCTGTGTTCCATATACATACTGAATGTGTGAGGTTGCAGCCCCTCTTCAATTATTTAAGGGGACTTATCCTCAAATTTTGACTGCACTTCAATCCCATGCTCCTGATCTTTGGGCACTCAGTGCAGAGGGGAGCGGGCAGGTCGGTGGGCCTCCTCGTAGGACTGCTCTTGGGCCTGGCCAATGTGGCCATTAACTGGTCCAGGCAGCAGGCGGTCGAGGGGGTCGTTCAGCCTGACTGCCTGCCTCTCTTCCGCGGTTACGTTTGCACCAGTGTGTCCCTGGAGTTGGAGCACGCGGTATCCACCGATACGTTCGCGACCTTCCACGAGAGTTGGGCACCGGAGGAACTGAAGTGCACAATTACCCCTGGCAAGCAGATTTTAATTTGATTTAAGTTTTCTTTAAAGTTTAAATAGTTAATTTTTTGGTTCTACTGCCCTTGCCAAAAGAGGGCATTTGATTTTATTTCTAACAAAAATAGTTGTGGAGCTGTTGAGTTGGGAGTGACTTAGCCAGTCACGTGATGTTCACAAGACTCAATAAAACCCCAGCCAGTTGGGTTCAGGGGATCCACGATGAGACAGGTGGTTGTGAGCCTTCTGGATGAACTGGTGATGTGTGGTGTGATTGTTAAACCTTTGCTAATAAAGCAATTACTTCTTAATACAGGTTGAGCGTCCAAAATACGGAGTTCTGGAATCCGGACCGATTGACGACAGGTTCGTCCGGAATCCGTAAAATGTTCCGGAATCCGGACCTGCTGACCCTGCCGACCTCGGGCCTCACCTTGCTGCCGCTGCCCTTATCTCGGGCCCTCCTCACTGGCCCCGCCCCAACACCTCCTCTGCGACGGGGCCCGCCCGAACATCACCACGGCAACTGGGCCCCACCCGACGACCTCCTAGATTTGGCCGGCGACCCGAACAGCTCCTCAGAGACCAACCTCCGCCTCCTTTCTGACATTCCAAAATCCGGAAATACCCGAACCTGGGCTCAGGTGTTTCTGGATTCATGATGTCAGAAAGACGATCCAAAGTCTGGAATGCGGAACGGCCTCGGTCCCGAGGGTTCCGGATTTGGGATGCTGCACCTGTAGCAATGTGTTGCTATGAATTCTTAAGCAAAGACCCATGAAACAAATATATTACAGTAGTCTTGGTGTTAATCAGAAGGATGTTACACTAAATAGCACAGAGCACAGTTCGGTCAGACCTGAGAATACTGGAGATAGACCGTGAGAGACAACAGGCAGCATAGGCCGGGTGAGCTGGATCTTGTGAGAGGAATACTGCGAGCACAATTTCTGAGCGGGAGGAAGAGTGGGGAAACCAGAATCTCTAACAGTGGAGCAGAAAAGTGGGACAAAGAAACTAGAAACCCCAGGGAAATCTTCAACAAAATACTGGAAATGTCCAGTCGGTCAGGCAGCATCTGTACAGAAAGGAAAATATGAACCTTTCTGGCATATTCCGTCCTCAGGATCAGGAGATGTTGCAGATGCTGACATTTTCCTTACTTTACAAATGCCGAGTGTCTCCAGATGGACCGAGAGCTGCAGGGAAAGGTCAGGAGAGGTCACGGTCAGCAATAGGTGAGCAGAGTAGCGGGCGGTTAGAGGGCAAATTAAAGGACAATAAGTAACAGAAAATAAATTTGAAGAGTAGACTAAATAAAAAAGAATGCTTATCTGCTAAACAGGGAAAAAATATGACAGGTGGAATTTGGAGATTCAATCTACAGCACCATTACTGGTGGGAGGACTACACGGCAGGCACCATATCGGCCTGGAACTCCCGGCTTCCCGAGTCCGTACGGAATGTGCACGGACCCGGGAAAGTATTGCAAAAGCCGGTTTTCTGCGCACAATATGCATGCGCTGAACACCGGCTTTTCCAATCTGTCAGGCTCCAGTTTGACAGATTTAACGTGTCTCGGGAACGAGGACATTTGCAAGGACAAGTTGCGGGATTTATCCATATCTTGCCCAGCAAATGTCCTCAAAACTCTTGCGCTTGATAAAAGCCTACTTTTAGAGATGTAAGAGTTTTAAAACATACAAAAATATAATGAAATTAAATTTAAAAAACACATTTTATTGTTTAAAAATCCTGCCCACTAAGGTAAGTTTATTTTTAGCCCTTATTACAAAACTTTTTAAAAAATCGGAAAAGTATATATTTTTTCAAAAGCATTTATTAACTTTCATTTCAATTAATTTTAATTATGTGAGGTGTATTTTTTATTTTTTATTATGGTGTTTAATGTGTTTGGGGTTTCTTTCCCCTCATTAACAGCAATGAGAACTGGTAGATACGGAGTTCCCATTGCTGTGAATGGGAACCTGTGGAATACTGTACCTGATTGGCTGAGCAGTCACACGTGACTGCACTTTCTGTGCGGGAACCTGGAGCGCACTCCGCAGCGCGGGAAGAGAAGGCCACCCCAGCGGAATCCCACTCTCCTCCCGGACCACCAGGTTCTTTCGTAAAAATGTTTCAGGTCAGAGGCAATTGCCCACGGGAAGCCTCCGACTGCAATTTCTGGGCCATCGTCATCTAAAACAAATGGAAGCAGATGTTAGGAGCACATCTTATGTGGCATGCTTAATGTAGTAAAATATTCAAGGCATGTTACAGGAGCGTTATCAGACATAATTTGTCACTGAGACACATAAAGAGATATCAGGACAGGTGAGCAAAAGCTTGGTCAAATAGATAGGATTTAAGGAGCGTCTTAAAGGAGGAGAGTGAGAGAGAGAGGTGGAGAGCACAGGGGTGATGTGTGAATGTTTTGGATCAGCTCACGTTTATGGTGGGTGGAAGATGGGAGGTTGTCCAAGAAGGCATTAGAATCAGAGTTCCCGCGAAGGTGCCCGCACGTCCACGCAGTGGTCTAAGCACTCCCACACAGGCCGTTTTTACACTGTAGATACTGCGCATGCACAGAAATATAAATGGGCCACGCATTGGGGATGGCAGGCCACGCAGGACAAAGTGCAGCCTACAGGGGGCATTGATTGGAATAGTGAAGTCGGCATTCTCTCTCAGGCCAACATCCCCAGCATCGAGACACTGACCACGCTCAATCAGCTCCGATGGACGACCACATTGTCCGCATACCTGATACTAGACTCCTGAAACAAACACTCTACTCCAAGCTATGTCAGGGCAGGCGAGCTCCAGGAGGGCAGAGAAAAAGCTTCAAGGACACCCTCAAAGCCTCCTGGAAAAAATGCAACATTCCTACCGACTCTTGGGAATCCCTGGCCCAAGGCCACTCAAAGTGGAGGAGAAGCATCCGAAAAGGCGTCGAACACCTCGAGTTTCTTCGCCGGTGTCATGTAACTCACACTACTGTACATAACTGTATCTTACCATGCTATACATGACTGTAACTAGAGATGACCTGTAACCACAAGCTTACCTTACCACCAGGGGTGCACTTGCAGGAGACACTGGATACCTGTCCCAGACAGGTATATAAGGACAGGTCTCAGGCAAGTGTGGCATTCGAGAGCTGTGTAATAAAGATGCAGGTCCTGAGTGACCTTGACTTCAGCATGCGCCTCGTGTGATTCTGTACTGCAGGGACAGGACTTTACAGTGGGGATGAGTTACGGGATTACAGAATCCACAGAATGGCGACCAACGGTTCAGATGAAACATACAATGCTGGAGATAATTGGAAGGACTTTATAGAAAGGCTCCAGCAAAGCTTTGTAACCAAAGACTGGTTAGGCGACGATAAGGCAGACAAGAGAAGAGCCCATCTCTTGACCAGCTGTGGCTCGAAAACATACACTTTAATGAAGGACCTGCTGGCACCCGAGAAATCAGCAAGCAAGTTGTTTGAAGAGTTGAGCACACTGGTAAGAAACCACCTGAAGCCAGCGAGCAGCCTACACATGGCCAGACACAGGTTCTACAACCACAGATGCTGTGTGGGCCAGAGCATACCCGACTTTGTGGCGGAACTTCGGAGGTTGGCTAGCTTATGTGAGTTCTCCGATGAACTAAGGAGAGAAGTACTGAGAGACTTTTTTATTGAAGGAATTGGCAACTCAGGCAAATTCCGAAAGCTCATAGAGACCAAGAACTTGACCCGAGAGGCAGCAGTACTGGTTGCACAGACATTCTTGGCAGGAGAAGAAGAAACGAGGTTGATCTACACTGCGGGTACGACAACTAATGGAACATCGGAACAAGGGGTTCACAGCATGATACAAGCCGCTACCCTCACACACAGACAAAGGCAGGAGAACAGGCCCTTAACAGCAGGCAGTGGTGCCAGAAGCCATCAAGGGTCACATGAACGGCCGTTCACACCTCATCAACCCACAATGCGAGCAATCAACTACAAACTAAGAGAAGCTCAAGAGAGATCAGCCAGACGCAGCTCATCCTTTGGAAACAATGGAAGCAGTCTGTGCTGGAGATGTGGGGGAAGGCACTCATCAAGGGGGTGTCGATTTCAGCATGCTGTTTGCAGAAGCTGCGACTATTTAGGGCATCTGGCCCACATGTGCAAAAAAACGGCAGCTCGGCTGGTATACGAATTGGAAGGGTTGAATTGGACCAGAAGACGGTGGGGACAGTACCCGGGACAATGAGTTACAGCGGGTCAACACGATCAATGGCCACTGCTCCTACAACAAGACACCTCCAATAATGATGAGGGTCCTACTCAACGGGATACCCGTCAACATGGAGCTGGATACGGGATCGAGTCAATCTCTCATAAGCGCTCAACAATTTGAACAGCTGTGGCTGCACAAAAGAGACAGACCAAAACTCACAAGGGTCGATACCAAACTAAGGACCTACACCAAAGAAATCGTCCCAGTACTTGGCAGCGCCATGCTCTCAGTCACACACAAAGGGACAGTGAACCGACTTCCCCTCTGGATTGTCCCCGGAGATCTCCCAGCATTGCTGGGGAGAAGCTGGCTGGAAAACTAAACTGGAAATGGGATGATGTTCACGCCATGACATCAGAGGAACGGACCTCCTGCTCAAAAGTTCTAAGTCGATTTGAACATCTCTTTCAGCCAGGTGTGGGCACCTTCAAAGGGGCTAAAGTCAAAATCTACATCACACAGGATGCTGGACCGGTCTATCACAAGGCTAGAGCTGTGCCCTATATGATGAGGGAAAAGATTGAACATGAACTGGACAGGCTTCTGCGGGAAAGCATTATCTCACCCGTAGAATTTAGCGACTGGGCAAGTCCCATCGTCCCAGTCATGAAGCCTGATGGATCCGTACGAATCTGTGGGGATTACAAATCTACCATAAACAGAGTCTCCCTACAGGACCAATACCCGCTGCCCAGAGCGGAGGACCTATGCCACAATGGCTGGAGGAAAACTTTTCTCGAAACTAGATCTCACATCTGCATATATGATGCAAGAATTGACCGACGAGTCCAAGCTATTCACCACCATCAACACACATCGAGGCTTTTTCATGTACAATCGATGCCCATTCGGCATCAGGTCGGCAGTAGCTATATTCCAGCCTAACATGGAGAGTCTGCTCAAGTCCATCCCGGGCACGATTGTATTTCAAGACGACATACTTATCACGGGCAGGGACACCGACTCCCATCTCCGCAATTTGGAGGAAGTACTAAAGCGGTTGGATCGGGTAGGCCTAAGAGTTAAGAAATCCAACTGCCTGAGGTTGAATTTTTGGGCAGAAGGATAGCCGCTGATGGAATCCACCCAACAGAGTCCAAAACCGAAGCAATTCGTCTGGCACCCAGGTCCCGGAATGTCTCAGAACTGCGTGTCTTTCTCGGGATACTCAATTATTTTGGGAACTTTATGCAGAACATAAGCACGCTGCTGGAGCCTCTCCACGTGCAACTCAGAAAGGGGTGCGATTGGCTTGGAGGGGACACCCAGGAACGCACCTTCAATAAGGCATACAACCTTCTGTGTTCCAACAGTGTTTTGGCTTTCTTTGGTCCAGGTAAAAAGCTGTTCTTACATGTGATGCATCAGCGTACGGGGTCGGGTGCGTTTTACAACATGTCAATAGTGCAGGTATATTACAGCCCATAGCTTATGCCTCCAGGTAACTTTCGCAGGCGGAGCGCGGTTACGGAATGGTGGAAAAGGAGGCGTTCGCATGCTTGCATGGTGTCAAAAAGATGCACCAATACCTTTCCGGGGCCAAGTTCGCATTAGAAACTGACCACAAGCCCCTCACGTCCCTACTATCCGAGAGCAAGGCTATAAACACCAACGCCTCGGCGCGCATTCAACGGTGGGCACTCATGCTGGTGTCTTACAATTACATCATAAGGGACAGACCAGGCACAAACAACTGTGCCGACGCGCTTAGCAGGCTACCCCTGGCGACCACGGAAGGGTCTGACGAACAGGACTGTGAGATAGTCATGACAATCAATGCTTTTGAGTCCACAGGTTCGCACATGACGGCTCGCCAAATCAGAGTCTGGACGACCAGCGACCCCACGTTATTCCGAGTAAAAAGATGTGTCTTAACTGGTGACTTGGCAGAGGCTCGCGATGCTTGCCCCGAGGAGATCAAACCTTTCCATAGGCGCATGCATGAGCTGTCACTACAAGTAGACTGCCTGATGTGGGGCAGCCGAGTAGTTATGCCTCTGCGAGGCAGAGAGGCATTTGTCCGGGAGCTCCACCGCGAGCACCCGGGGATCATTCTCATGAAGGCCATAGCCAGATCCCACGTCTGGTGGCCTGGCATTGACGTGGACTTGGAGCTCTGCGTCCGACGGTACACCATTTGTGCCCAACTCAGTAATGCCCCCAGGGAGGCCCTCCTGAGCCCCTGGCCCACCAAATCGTGGTCGCGGGTGCATGTAGACTATGCAGGCCCATTCATGGGCAAAATGTTCCTCGTAGTTGTGGATGCATTTTCAAAGTGGATTAAATGCACCATTTTAAATCCAAGCACCACTTCCACCACTGTGGAGAGCCTTGGAACCATATTCACAACGCACAGCATTCCTGACATATTGGTCAGTGATAATGGTCCGTGCTTCACCAGCGCAGAATTTCAAGATTTTATAGTTGATCACGGCATAAATCACGTTAAGACGGCACCATTCAAGCCGGCCTCCAATGGTCAGGCGGAGCGAGCAGAGCAGATCATTAAACAAGGCATGCTCAAAATCCAAGGTCCCACGCTGCAGGGCCGCCTGTCGCGACTGCTGCTGACATACAGATCTCATCCACATTCATTGACTGGAGTTCCCCCCGCGCAACTATTGATGAAACGGACTTTACAGAGAAGGCTCTCATTAATTCTCCCAGACATGCATGAAATCGTTGAGGCAAAGCACCTTAAGCTAACTGAGTACCATGACCGAATTTCGAGGGGGGAGGTGGAATGAGATAGGGGACAAAGTGTTCATGCTAAACTATGGCAGGGGTCCCAAATGGCTTGCAGGGACAGTAACAGGTAAGGAAGGAAACAGGCTACTGGTGGTACAAATGGACAATGGCCAAACCTGCCGGAGACTTGTAGACCAAGTCAAAAGTAGATTTACCAACAACACTGCTGAACCAGAGACAGACTACAATGTGGAATTCACACCACACCTGTGGACAGAGGGAACAACCTGAAGAAAGGGAAATCCCAACAGACAGCCCAGGCGAGACACCAACAATCATACTGAACGAAACAGACAGTCCAGGCGAGATACCAGCAATCACACCGAAAGAAAAACAGGCACCAAGGCAAGCAACTGAACCACAACTAAGACGCTCCACGCGAGAGCGTAGACCACCTGAGAGACTAAACCTATAAAGACAATAAGACCTTGGGGGAGGGTGATGTCATGTATCTCACACTACTGTATATAACTGTATCTTACCATGCTATACATGACTGTAACTAGAGATGACCTGTAACCACAAGCTTACCTTACCACCAGGGGTGCACTTGCAGGAGACACTGGATACCTGTCCCAGATAGGTATATTAGGACAGGTCTCAGGCAAGTGTGGCATTCGAGAGCTGTGTAATAAAGGTGCAGGTCCTGAGTGACCTTGACTTCAGTATGTGCCTCGTGTGAGTCTGTACTGCAGGGAGAGGACTTTACAGCCGGGAGCACGGGGAAGCCTAGTACAAACAGCGGAAGAAGGTTCGGCAAATCAAGCTCCCAACACACCCGTCCCTTCAACCACCATCTGCCCCGCCCCCCCCCCTACCCCTGCTGTGACAGAGACTGTAGATCCCGCATTTGTCTCATCAGTCACCTTAGGACTCATTTCAGCGTGAAAGCAAAGTCATCCTCGAATCCGGGGGATGGCCTGAGAGAAAGAAGTCCAGAGGTACATTTTCCCCATTTTTTGTTTCTTTTTCAGCTCTCCAGCATCTGGAATACTTTACTCAGTGGAGAAATATGAACATAATGCATCTTTTATGCTGCATGCTGTTTGTTTCAAACACTGACAATCTTTACAGAGATGAATAGTGCCCATCTTCACATGACGCGGAGCACCTCATTAAGGTGGTTCATAAAATGCATCTTTTTTGGATGCTTTGCAATTTTACTGGGAATAAACAAAATAACATAATGAAAGGGCTGAAGCAGAAGAAAACAAATATAGAAGTTGTGAGTGGAAATATTTTCTGCCGATCATTCTCCTCACATCGAGCTTGGTGTTGTTATTGTATTTCTTCAGGCCTTGATAGTAGCAGAGAGCCACGTCTACCTGAGCACTTACTTTGATGTGAAAAGGATGAATTTGCCCTCCTATTGTACCACATGCAACAGTAAAATGGATTTTCGATTACACTCCTGTTTGGTCTGAGGGAGAAATACATTGTTTCGAAAAACATGAACCGAAAATAAAAGATTTTTTAAAACTCACAGCATTGTAAGAGATGACCATTGAACCTACAGACTCACGGATCAGGGTTGCACAGGTCGAGAGGCAACTGGACACAGCAACATCTGGGAGGTAGAACGTTTTCTGGAGCAGATATTACGGAGGGTAGTCACCCCACAGGTTGCTCAGAGTAGGGAAGCTGGTAAGGGAGAGCGGGTGACCATGAGCAGACAGGGCAGGAAGCGACAGGTGAAGGTAGAAAGAGAACCAGCTGTGGAGCTGGATTTCTCGAATTGGTCCACCTGTCTCCGTAATAATGTTGTGGACAGAAAGAGTGTCACAAAGGAGGGTAACTGTGAGAGATTGTGTAGAATGGGCCATTCAATAAGATCATGGCTGATCATCGACCTCAACTCCACTCTCCCGCCCAATCTCCATATCCCTTCATTCCCTTAGACTCCAAAAATCTATCGATCTCAGCCTTGAATATACTCAACGATTCATCATCCATAGCCCTTTCAGGTAGAGAATCCCAAAGATTCACAACCATCTGAGTGAAGAAATTCCTCCTCATCTCAATCTTAAATGGCCGACCCCTTATCCTGAGACTATGCCCCATATTTTTCGACTCTCCAGCCCGGGGAAACAACCTCCCAGCATCTACCCTGTCAATCCCGTTCAGAATCTTATATATTTCAATGAGATCACCTCTCATTCTTCAAAACTCCAGAGAGTAGAGGCCCATTCTACTCAATTGATACTTGCTAGTTTTTGCAGTGACTCAGATAATCTAATTTTAACAAATTCTTTTCAGCAAATAGCAAGTTCATGGCCATGCCCATCGATGGTTCCATTCTGTTGCTCACAATTTTACTGGAATTGAAACAATTTGCTTGTGCCCTGATACACAGTGGGGCTGAAATTGGGGTCGCAGGCTTCCCGCGGGCAATTGCCTCCGACCTGAAACATTTCTATGAAAGTACCTGGTGGTCCGGGAGGAGCGTGGGATTCCGGTGGGGAGGCCTTCTCTTCCCACGCTGCGGAGCACGCTCCAGTCCTCCACTTTCCCATGGAGATGGTGCAGTCACATGTGATTGCTCAGCCAATCAGGTACAGTATTCCACAGCTTTCTCATTAATAGCAATGGGAACTCCGTATCTACCAGTTCTCATTGTTGTTAATGGGAAAAAGCATATAAACACACTAAACACATATAATAAAAAATAAAAAACACACCGCACATAATTAAAATTAAAGTTAATAAAAATCTTAGAGAAAACAAAATGTCCAAGTTTTTAAAATGTTTTTAAAATTATGGTTAAAAATAAATGTAATGTAGTGGGCAGGGCTTTTAACCATAAAATGTGCTTTTTTAATTGAATTTTTAAATATTTTTGTATGTTTTTAAACTCTTACGCCTGTAACAGTCGGCTATACACCGGCTTTTATCAGGCACAAGAGTTTTGAGGACATTTGCTGGGCAAGATATGGGTAAATCCCGCAATCTTGCCCATGCAAATGTCCTCGCTCCCGAGATATGGAAGATCTGTCGAGCTCCAGCTTGACAGATCGGAAAAGCCGGTTAACAACGCATGCGCATTGTGCGCTGAAAACCGGCTTTTGCGATGTCTTCCCAGATCCATACACACTCCGTTCAGACCTGGGGAGGCCGGGATTTCCACACCTATGTGTTTCTTTGAGGTTAACACAATGTAGACTCAATCGGAGGTCCTTGCTGGTAGATTTTTACTTTCGATTTTGCTATCGGTTTATTTTCTCTATTTCGTTTCCCTCCTTACCAGCCAGTAATGCTTTAAATCTCCTAAAGTAGCCATTTAATTATCAAGTCTTTTTGCAAATGTAGCATAGACTTGTTGTTCTTGAACTCTTTATAAATTCAGCTCAGTGCAAATAAAATCATAGAAACATAGAAACATAGAAAATAGGTGCAGGAGTAGGCCATTCAGCCCTTTGAGCCTGCACCACCATTCAATAAGATCATGGTTGATCATTCACCTCAGCATCCCTTTCCTGCTTTCTCTCCATACCCTTTGATCCCTTTAGCCTTAAGGGCCATATCTAACTCCCTCTTGAATATATCCAATGAACTGACATCAACAACTCTCTGCGATAGGGAATTCCACAGGTTAACAACTCTCCGAGTGAAGAAATTTCTCCTCATCTCAGTCCTAAATGGCAATATCCCTTATTCTTCGACTATGTTCCCTGGTTCTGGACTTCTTCAACATCGGGAACATTCTTCCTGCATCTAACCTGTCCAGTCCTGTCAGAATTTTATATGTTTCTATGAGATCCCCTCTCATCCTTCTAAACTCCAGTGAATACAGGCCCAGTTGATCCAGTCTCTCCTCATATTTCAGTCCTGCCATCCCAGGAATCAGTCTGGTGAACCTTCGCTGCACTCCCTCAATAGCAAGAACATCCTTCCTCAGATTAGGAGACCAAAACTGAACACAATATTCCAGGTGAGGCCTCAATAAGGCCATGTACAACTGCAGTAAGACCTCCTTGCTCCTACACTCAAATCTCCTAGCTATGAAGGTCAACATACCATTTGCCTTCTTCACCGCCTGCTGTACTTTCAATGACTGATGTACCATGATACCCAGGTCTCGTTGCATCTCCCCTTTTCCTACTCTGCCGCCATTCAGATAATATTCTGCCTTCATGTTTTTGCCAACAAAGTGGTTACCCTCACATTTATCCACATTATACAGCATCTGCCATGCGTTTGCCCACTCACCTACCTGTTAATGTCACCCTGCAGCCTTTTAGCATCCCCCTCACAGCTCACACCGCCACCCAGCTTAGTGTCATCTGCAAACTTGGAGATATTGTACTCAATTACCTCATCCAAATCATTAATGTATATTGTAAATAGCTGGGGTCCCAGCACTGAACCCTGTGGCACCCCACTAGTCAATGCCTGCCATTCTGAAAAGTACCCGTTTATCCCAATTCTCTGCTTCCTGTCTGCCAATCAGTTCTCTATCCACATCAGTACATTACCCCCAATACCATGGGCTTTAATTTTGCACACCAATCTATTGTGTGGGAACTTGTCAAAAGCCTTTTGAAAGTCCAAATACACCACATCCATTGGTTCTCCCTTGTCCACTCTACCAGTTACATCCTCAAAAAATTCTAGAAGATTTGTCAAGCAGGATTTCCCTTTCATAAATCCATGCTGACTTGGACCGATCCTGTCACTGCTTTCCAAATGTGCTGCGATTTCTTCATTAATAATTGATTACAACATTTTCCCCACTACTGATGTCAGGCTAACTAGTATATAATTACCCATTTTCTCTCTCCCTCCCTTCTTAAAAAGTGGTGTTACATTAGCTACCCTCCAGTCCATAGGAACCGATCCAGAGTCGATCGACTGTTGGAAAATGATCACCAATGCATCCAGTATTTCTAGGGCTACTTCCTTAAATACTCTGGGATGCAGACTATCAGTCCCCGGGGATTTATCGGCCTTCAATCCCATCAATTTCCCTAACACAATTTCCCGCCTAATAAGGATTTCCTTCAGTTCCTCCTTCTCACTCGACCTTCGGTCCCCCAGTATTTCCGGAAGGTTATTTGTGTCTTCCTTTGTGAAAACAGAACCAAAGTATTTGTTTAACTGGTCCGCCATTTCTTTGTCCCCCATTATAAATTCACCTGAATCTGACTGCAAGGGATCTATGTTTGTTTTCACTAATCTTTTTCTCTTCACATATCTATAGAAGCTTTTGCAGTCAGTTTTTATGTTCCCAGCAAGCTTCCTCTCATACTCCATTTTCCCCCTCCTAATTAAAACCTTTGTCCTCCTCTGCTGTAGTACTAAATTTTCCCAGTCCTCAGGTTTGCTGCTTTTTCTGGCCAATTTATATGCCTCTTCCTTGAATTTAACATTCTGCTTAATTTCCCTTGTTAGCCACGGTTGAGCCACCTTCCCCATTTTATTTTTACTCCCGACAAGATGTACAATTGTTGAAGTTCATCCATGTGATCTTTAAAGGTTTGCCATTGCCTATCCACCATCAACCTTTTAAGTATCACTCGCCAGTCTATTGTAGCCAATTCACATCTCATACCATCGAAGTTACCTTTCCTTAAGTTCAGGACCCTAGTCTCTGAATTAACTTTGTCACAATCCATCTTAATAAAGAATTCTACCATATTATGGTCACTCTTCCCCAAGGGGGCACGCACAACAAGATTATTAATTAATCCTTTCTCATTACACATCACCCAGTCTAGTATGGCCAGCCCGTTAGTTGGTTCCTCGACATATTGGTCTAGAAAACCATCCCTAATACCAATTGATACCAATTGTTTCAGACAAATTACCCTTACGATAAACACACTGTAAGTTACAACACAGAGCTCTCTGCTTTTACTCTCAGATAATCCTGAGTATCGCTGTCGTTATATTGTCTCCACCCCAACACGGGCTCCTTCTCCTATCAGTGGAATTTCTGACACACACAGATGTCCGTCCTATGCAGGCTTCCCCTTGGAACTTCCTACTTCGATGATCTAGAACGAGTTTAATGTTTTAAAGTGTTTGGTTGATTGTTTGAAAAGGTTTCCTGTAAAGACTTGCTCTCGTTCTCCTCACGGTCAAACACAAAGTGCAACTACTGGAGGAGCAAGCAACTGACAACTTTATTTGAAAAAGGCGCTGTGTCATCACTTCCTGCTTTAGTGAAGTCACGAATTTCATTGTGACATCACGTGGCTCGAAATGTCACATGACCTGCCAGGTGATGACCTCACTGGTGAGGGTGACCTCACAATTGATCGAGTCGTACATTTCTGGGTTGATTGTTAAACTGTTTTAAAATCATTTTTGGGACATCTAATGGTAAATAATACAGATTTAAGGGTTGATTCTATGGCACAAAATGGATTTCGCCCAGACATGGCGCAAAAATTGCCCCCCGCGGAATTGGGCGGGGTTTTGTGGAGGCGCTACGAGGCAGAGCCCAGCTCCTGCTGGGAGTGTCCGCCTGGTCTGTGCGCAGCAATGATAGCGTCATCACCGTGTGCATCGCCCTCTTACCGCCCCGAAGTCAAATTGTCCCGCGCAACTTACCTTAGCGCCTGGCGATGACAACAACAGTTTGAGCTGTCGAGTTGCATTCGGAAACAGAGAAACGGGGAGAGAAAGGCAACAACAAAGAGATGGAGCACCACATGGAGAGGCCTATGAAGCAGGCCACAGAGAGTGGCACAGGGGAAGGCACAGGAACAGGTACAGACAAATACTTGCAGCAGCACAGAGAGAACCACATCAACATGTGGCCAGAGGAAGAAGGTGCCACAGGGCTGGCAACATGAGGCCTTACCCTCCCAGAGTATACCGGCATCAGTTCTCCAACATCAGTGTCACTGAGGAGCAATGTGTGCGAAGGCTGCGTTTCAGGAAGGACGTGGTCACAGAGCTCTGCCATTTGCTGCAATGGGACCTCGAGCCTCAGACCAGGGTGAGAAAGGCTCTCTCAGTGGCTGTAAAGGTCACCATTGTGTTCAATTTCTATGCCAATGGATTGTTCCAGGGAGCAACAGGAGACATCTCCAACATCTCCCAGTTTGCCGTCCATTGCTCCATCCGTGAGGTCACAGATGCTCTGTACAGAAGGAGGAGGGACTACATCTCCTTCTCCATGAGCAGAGAGAAGCAGCACGAGCAGCATGTGGCTTTGCCAGGAGAGCGGGCTTGCCCACATCGCTTTGAGGGCACTGCATAACAATCCTGAGATCTTCTGTAACTGTAAAGGCTACCACTCACTGAATGTGCAGTTGCTGTCTGACAGCGAATCCTCACCGTCAATGGCCGCTATCCTGGCAACAGCTACGATGCCTTCATCCTGCGCCAGACCGGTGTATCAACTCTGTTCTAGCCCCCAAATGAAGCTCGCGACTGGCTGCTCGGAGACAAAGGCTGTCCACTATGCCCCTGGTTCATGACTCCCCTCCGCAACCCCAACACTTCTGCCCAGCACTCGCACAATGAGAGACATGCCATCACCAGGACATCATTGAGCAAACTATCGGAGTGCTGAAGCAATGCTTCCACTGCCTTGACCACTCGGGAGGAGTCCTGCAGTACTCGGCTGAGTGGGTGTCCCTATTCGTCGGCGTCTGCTGCATGCTGCACAACCTCACAATCATGTGGACACAGGCATGGCCACCAGGCATAGCCGCACCACCTCAGGAGGTGGAGGAGGAGCAGGAGGAGGAGAAACAGCAGGAGGATGAGGAAGAGCAGGAGGAGAAACAGCAGGAGGATGAGGAGGAGCAGAAGCAGCAACAGCCGCGATGGAGGAAGCAGCGACTCCATCTCGACCCTGCAAGGGAGGTCCACGACCGTCTAACCAGAGCTCGTTTCCACTGATTTCCATCACACTTCCTGGTCGCTGTGCATGTCCAGTGCTGACCCCTGCACTAAGCTAACCTCTGATGACCGTGTAATACCAGTCTCTGAGCTGGTGCCTGCAGGCGAGAGGAGCAGTGACACTTTGCTTGGCTCCTCCTCCTTCTCCCTCTCCTCATCTTCATCCCCCTCTTCTCCCTCATGACTGGGTTGGGGGGGCTCAGACACAGGCTGCTCATCTGCTGCATGGTTATCTGAAAGCATAAATGCCAAGAGTTGTGTTAACGTGGGGGCAGGGGGATAGGGATGGAGCAAGGATGGCAGACAGAATGAGGAGCTGAAAAATGATAAGGCCTTCTGGTTTATCGGGGAAGTTGGATGAGAAGAGGAGAGGGGATAAAGATTCCGTTGTTGCCCCAAGTGGGCTCGACAGCTCCGCCAGCCACGGAGCCCACCACCTGCGGACCAATGAGCCGCAGCTCTCGCTCCCCCAGGTTGAAAAGCTGGCGCAGTTCAGCTTCCCCCCTCCAGTCTGCTGCTGTTCCATTGGGCTGTGTGCCATCTTGGCCTGCAAAAGAAAGGGGTAAGTGTCCAGTTATGTATGTGGAAGATATGCCTGTCGTGGTTAAATAACTGTGATGTTGGTAAGGCACAAAATGAGGCTGTGTGAAGGCACAAAGTTGGTGGCTGTCTGCTGGGTTAAGTGCCCCGCAGACGTGGAACTAAACTACAGAACCAGTGGGAACCTGTTCAACCTTCATCATCTCCAGGCCAGATCCAATTCCGTCCCATCCTCTGTCGGCGAGCTACAGTACGCAGACAACGCTTGCATCTGCGCACATTCAGAGATTGAACTCCAAGTCATCGTCAACATCTTCACTGAGGCGTACAAAAGCATGGGCCTTACACTAAACATCTATAAGACAAAGGTCCTCCACCAATCTGACTCCGCCACACAGTACTGCCCCCCAATTCATCAAGATCCATGGTGTGGCCCTGGACAACGTGGACCACTTTCCATACATTGAGAGCATATTATCAGCAAGGGCAGGAAGTGACGACGCCCTGCACCATGGGGAAGCCCGCTCTCCTGGCAAAGCCACATGCCGCTCATGCTGCTTCCCTCTGCTCATGGGGAAGGAGATGTAGTCCCTCCTCCTTCTGTACAGAGCATCTGTGACCTCGGGGATGGAGCAAAGGACGGCAAACTGGGAGATGTTGGAGATGTCTCCTATTGTACACTGGAAGGATCCGCTGGCCATGACATTGAACACGATGGTGACTTTACAGCCACTGAGAGAGCCGTCCTCACCCTGGTCTGAGGTTCGAGGTCCCATTGCAGCAAATGGCAGAGCTTCCTGAAATGCAGCCTTCGCACACACTGCTCCTTAGTGACACTGATGTTGGAGAACTGCTGCCAGAATACCCTGGGAGAGTAAGGCCTCATGTTGCCAGCCTTGCGGCACCTTCTCCGTCTGGCAAAATGTTGATGTGGTTCTCCCTGTGCTGCTGCCTGTTTTTGTCTGTACCTGTCTCTGTGTCACTCCCTGTGGTGTACTCCATGTGCCTCTCCATGGGCCTCTCCATGTGGTGCTCCATCTCTTTGTCGTTGCCTTCTTCTCTGCTTCTCTCTGTTCCCGACTGCAACTCGACAGCTCAAACTGTTGTTGTCATCACCAGGCGCTAAGGTAAGTTGCGCGGGACAATTTGACTTCGGGGCGGTAAGAGGGCGATGCACACGGAGATGACGGTATCATTGCTGCGCACAGACCAGGCGGACACTCCCAGCAGGAGCTGGGCTCTTCCTCGTAGCGCCTCTGCAAAACCCCGCCCAATTCCACGGTGGCGGGGGCGCGATTTTTGCGCCATGTCTGGGCGAAATCCATTTTGCGCCCCATTAGGGCCATAGAATCAATCCTTAAATCTGTATTATTTACCATTAGATTTCCCAAAAATGATTTTAAAACAGTTTAACAATCAACGCAGAAATGTACGACTCGATCAATTGTGAGGTCACCCTCACCAGTGAGGTCATCACCTGGAAGGTCATGTGACATCTCGAGCCACATGATGTCACAATGAAATTCGTGACTTCACTAAAGCAGGAAGTGATGTCACAGCGCCTTTTTCAAATAAAGTTGTTAGTTTCTTGCTCCTCCAGCAGTTACACTTTGTGTTTGACCGTGAGGAGAACGAGGGAGCAAGTCTTTACAGGAAACCTTTTCAATACAATCAACTAAACTCTTTAAAACATTAAACTAGTTCTAGATCATCGAAGTAGGATTCTATGAGAAGAAGCCTGCATAGGATGGACATCTGTGGGTGTGAGAACTTCCATTGATAGGAGAAAGAGCCCGTGTTAGGGTGGAGATAATATAACGACAGCGATACTCGGGATTATCTGTGAGTAAAAGCACAGAGCTCTGTGTTGTAACACACAGTGTGTTTAACATAAGGTTATTTTGTCTGTAACAATTGGTATCAAACAGATTGCTAATGGGGTTCCTTCTTCTTCTTAGATGCTCCCTCGTATTGAGAATGACTTGCTTCCACCAAAAAGGGATGAGTTCACAGGTGTTTCGATGAAGGACCTAAAATTCCAGATCCCGAACTACAACTTGAAGGGTGGAAGATGCCTGTGCATGGATTTTTTTAACGTGGGGTGGCCGTTGCACACCAGCCACCACACGGGCTTGACAGAGCTAGGTCTTGGTCCAGTGGCAAGGGTTGACCAAGACGACTGCAGACCAGCTCTGCTGCACGGGCCTAGTGCGCGCGCACATATCGCAGTGTGGGCTGGCCCATGCTGCCCCTGGGCCCTCCCCTCTTCTGGGCCCCGAAGTCACGCCTCTCCTGGGCCCCGATCACATCGCTCTGCAATCTCTTGCTGCTCCCTCGCCCCGACCTCGCCGCTCCTGCTGTACCTGCCCACGCTCCAATCAGTGACCTGGATTACGGTGATGTCCAATCCATTCGTCCTCCTCCAAGTCGTGGCCCTCCTGAATCGGCTCGCGCTGTACCTTGCAGTGGCCGTTGGTGTTTCCTCGCAGGTCGGGAACGCGCCGAGTGTCGGGCCGCCTCCACACCACTCTTTTTAAGGCGGGTGTCCATCATGCAGCTGAATGCACGTTCAGCTGTGCATGCTTTGGAGAGGGTGTTGAATGGAACGGCAACGTCCAAAATAGCAAGCCTTGTGTCATTTCAGTGTTGCCGCTGATTGACGTCACGATCTGACTAATTACCATTTTCTAGCAAACACAGGCAATGGCAGCGTTACTGATCTGCCCAAAATGGCAGCTGCCACAGGCCACGCAACAAGTGGGCAGCAGCGAGGCAGTCGCCATTTTATTCTCAGAAACCAGCCTTATCAGCCGGTGCTCAGGTGCTGATTTTCACAGCCATAGAACCTAAAGTGAATGGAGATACAGTTGGAAGCTGTTGCCTGGAATTCCTGCACCGTGTGGGAACTTCAGAGCTCTTTGTGTGTCTTCGATGTATTTTGCTTTGGGCTGCTCAAGCTGAGAGTCTCTGAGCTTGTGGAGCGGCTGGAATCACTGCTTGGCATATGGGAGGCTGAGAATTTCGTGAGTCGTACGTTCCAGGAGATGGTCACCCACTTGCCACAGAGATCATCCGGCAGGGGAGGAAGAGACAGGCCGTGCAGGAATCCTCCTGGAGTATGACATTAACTAACCTTGTTCCATATTGTACCCCTGGGAGGACAGACACACCAACATTAGTGTCCTTGACCAGGCCAACATCCCCAGCATTGGAGCACTGACCACACTTGATCAGCTCCGCTGGGCATGCCACATTGTCCGCATGCCAGACACGAGACTCCCAAAGCAAGTGCTCTACTCGGAACTCCTTCTCCTTCATGGCAAACGAGCCAGAGGTGGGCAGAGGAAACATTACAAAGACACCCTGAAAGCCTCCCTGATAAAGTGCAACATCCCCACTGGCACCTGGGAGTCCCTGGCCAAAGACCGCCCTAAGTGGAGGAAGTGCATCCGGGAGGGCGCTGGGCACCTCGAGTGTCATTGCCGAGAGCATGCAGAAATCAAGCGCAGGCAGTGGAAGGAACGCACAGCAAACCAGTCCCACCACCCCTTCCCTCAACGACTGTCTGTCCCACCTGTGACAGGGACTGTGGCTCTCGTATTGGACTGTTCAGCCACCTAAGGACTCATTCTAAGAGTGGAAGCAAGTCTTCCTCGATTCTGAGGGACTGCCTATGATGAATTGTATACAGATGAGTGTGCCGACAATTTGAAGGTGTGCAGGAGTGTGCATGGCACCAGGGAGAAAAGGACTGTACAGAGGACCACAGAATGGTCACAGGAGATTCAATAGTCAGGGGGACAGGCAGGGCTTTCTGAAACCTCGACGCGAGTCCCACATGGTGTGTTGCCTCCCTGGTGCTAGGGTCATAAACATCACTGAGAGGATGCAGAAGGTTTTGCGGGTGGTGGGAGGAGGGGTAACGGTGGAACAGCCAGCCGTCGTGGTCCATGTTGGAACCAATGGCAGAGAAAGGTAAAGGTTTGAAGTCCTACAGTCAGAGTTTCATGAGCTAGGGAGGAAGTTAAAGATTAGGACCTCAAAGATAGTCATCTCTGGATTAGTCCCAGATTAGGGACAAAAAAGGAAATCTTCTTGTGGCAGACGGAATGGCTGAGGTACTAAATGAATACTTTGCATCTTCACTGGAGAAGTGGATGCTGCCAATGTCATAGTAAAGGAGCAGGTAGTAGGGACAGCAGATAAGATAAACGGGGAGAGGCGATACTTAAAATGTTGGCAGTACTCCAAGTAAAAAGGTCATGCAATCCAGATGGGGTGCGCCCTAAATTGCTGAGGGAAGTCAGGGTGGAAATTGCGGAGGCTCTGGTCACAAATTTCCAATCGTCCTTCGATACAGGGGTGGTGTCAGAGGACTGGAGGATTGCTACACCCCTGTTCACAAAAGGGGGAAGGATAAACTCAGCAACTACAGCCAGATCAGCCTAACCTCGGTGGTGCGGAAACCTTCAGAGACAATAATCCGAGACAAAATTAATTGGCATTTGGAAAAGTATTGGGCTAATAAGTAAAATTCAGCACAAATTTGTTAAAGGTAAATTGTGTTTGACTATCTTGATTGAGTTCTTTGATGAAATAATGGAGAGGGTTGATTAAGGTAGTGTGGTTGATGTTGTGTACATGAACTTTAAAAAGGATTTTGATTCACATAATAGACTTGAGAGCAAAATTGAAGCCCTTGGGATTAAAGGGACAGTGGCAGCATGGATACAAAATTGGCTAAGGGACAGAAAGTAGAGAGTTGTGGTGAACGGTTGTTATTCAGACCGAAGGGAAGTATGGAGTGGTGTTTCCCAGGGGCCGGTATTGGGACCTTTGCTCTTGTTGTTATATATTAATGGCCTGGACTTGGGTATAATGTCAAAGTTTGAAGATTACACAAAACACGGAAATGTAGTAAACAATGTGGAGGATAGAAGCTGCCTTCAGGCGGACATAGACAGGTTGGTGAAATGAACAGAGGGCAGATGAAATTTAATGCCGAGAAGTGTGAAGTGATACATTTTGGTAGGAAGAATGAGGAGAGGCAATATAAACTAAATGGTACAATTTTAAAGAGCTTGCAGTTACAGAGTGTTGCATGCACACTGTGAATCTTTGAAGGTGGCAGGATAAATTGAGAAGGCTGTTAAAACATGGGATCCTTGGCTTTTCTAATAGAGGACTAGCATATAAAAGCTAGGAAGTTATGCTAATCCTTGATAAAACACTGGTTAGGCCTCAGCTGGACAATTATGTTCAAGTTTGGGCACCACACTTTAGGAAGGATGTCAAGGCCTTGTAGAGGGTGCGGAGGAGATTTACTGGAATGGTTCCAGGGATGAGGGACTTCAGGACTTCAGTTATGTGGTGAGACTGGAGAAGCTGGGGTTGCTCTCCCCAGAGCAGAGAAGTCTCAGAGGGGATGTGATAAAGATGTTCAAAATCATGAGGGGTTTTGATAGAGTAAATAAAGAGAGACTGTTTCCAGTGGCTGAAGGGTCGGTAACCAGAGGACGCAGGTTTAAGGTGATTACCAAAAGAACCAGAGGCGATAGGAGGAAACACTTTTTTATGGAACAAACTGTTTTGATTGGGAATGCACTGCCTGAAAGTATGGTGGAATCAGAATGTGCAGGGGTGAAATTAAAAAGCTAATTATGAAAACAAAGAGAGTGCATAAAAAATATTGGCAAGTAAAATCAAGGAAAACGCAAGGATGTTTTATAAATGCATAAAGAGCAAAAGGATAACTAAGGGAAGAGTAGGGCCTATTAGAGACCAAAAAGGCCACCCAGTGATGCAAACTCTCGCAAATTAATCGTGGGACACGCAATTTTTAATGAAACTGTAAAGCAACTCGCAATCTCGCTATTGCACAACGAAATCTCACATTTTTCCCCTCAGGGAATCATCATCATCATCATAGGCAGTCCCTCGGAATCGAGAAAGACTTGCTTCCACTATAAAAATGAGTCCTTAGGTGGCTGAACGGTCCAATACGAGAGCCTCAGTCTCTGTCAGAGGTGGGACAGATAGTCATTGAAGGAAAGGGTGGGTGGGACTGGTTTGCCGCACGCTCTTTCCGCTGCCTGCGCTTATTTTCTGCATGCTCTCGCCCATGAGACTCGAGGCGCTCAGCACCCTCCCAGATGCACTTCCTCCACTTAGGGTGGTCTTTGGCCAGGGACTCCCAGGTGTCGGTGAGGATGTCGCACTTTATCAGGGAGGCTGACGCTGGGCAAGGGTTTAACAGCACGGCACTATTCCAATTGGTCAGTGAGCGACAGCGCCGCTCGGCTTTGACCACGGAGATTGGAACACTCCCTGGAAGCACGCTGGAAATTGGAACCTTCGGTAGCATTTCTTGGCTGTGGTCCTAGGGGGTCTGTGATGCGCAGTTCCCCTCGATCGGATGTCGGATCATTTATGTGCAGCGGGCGGGCCAGGGCCTTCAGGGGGTAGGCAAGACAGCAGTGCTCAGGGTGCGGAGTCAATGGCAGAGGAAAGCGGCGGATTCAGGGCATGAGGAAGCCAGGGCCCGGGGTCTATTGGGCAGGTGACAGCCTCATTATCCAATAACCGGGGCCTTTCACTTAATTCATACTCAGGTCATCTAACCCAGCATTCTGAAATTCTCAGCCCATTCTAAGCTTTGGAGAATTGCTGAATATGATCATTTAAATGATGCACAAGTATTAACATAGGGCCTATTCACTGCATCTCGAGCAGTCTCTGTGGGCCCAGTGTGGAAGGCCCAGCGTGGAGGGCCCAGGGCGGAGGGCCCAGTGCGGAGGGCCCAAGATGGAAGGCCCAGTGCGGAGGGCCCAGTGCGGAGAGCCCAAGTGATGAGCGCAGGGCTGAGTTGGCCCCGGTCGTGCTTTCGCCATCCGACCTGATTCGAGAAGTACAGTCTCAAGCTTCGCTTTCCTGTGGAATTGTACACAACTCAATTTCAGGTTAGTTTCAGAAATTATAAACTCAATATAGAAAAACTGACAGTAACAAAAATGCATTTCACACTGGAATGTGCACGTCATAATATTTTTATTAAGAATATAATCATTTTGTGTGTGCCTGAGACTGAAAAACCATCTGCCCGAAACTCAAGAGGAGTAGCCAAACATAGTGGTGATAACTGGTAGGTTTTTAATCCATTTTTTGTAAAGCATTTTCAGATGTAGTAATATAGTTTTTTTTTTAAAGAGTTGTGAACTTTTAGAGATAAAATAAAGCCATTAATGAGGTTTGTAAACCAGCTGTCAATCTATATTGGTTTTTATTCAAATAAAAGTGCAACTCCTGATTTCTTACCAAATCGCATGATATTTAATAGTTTGTCTCAGGATTTATTAGACGGTGGGATTATTGGTAATCTGTGAATGGAGGCAGTAGATATGGGTATGGTTCTCAATGAATACTTTATATCTGTCTTCACAAAAGAGAGGGGGCGATGCAGACATTGTAGCTAAGAAGGAGGAGTGTAAAATATTAGATTGTGGGCTGAATTTTCTGTGGTGGTGGAAGGCGTGATCGGTGGCAGGGCCGGTGGGAAAGTTGTTTTTTTGACAGTGGGTCATGAACTTGCAGCAGCGGGGGAGCCAATTGGAACAACTGTTACCTTGTTGCCAGACCTTTAAGAGTGATTTTAAACTTACCGTGTAAATTTCAGTGGATTCCCACAGGGACCACACAGCTCGGGAACCATGTCTGTTAACCTGAGGCAGGAGTTCAGTGGCCATTGCTCCAGCTGATTAATTTACAGGATGAAATGTACCATGAAAGCTCCCAATTGATAGATGATCACTATCCTCAAGCAGAAGCTGTTTCACACTGCATTTGCAACACAGATTCAGCTTTCTGTGGGATGCAAGTATTTCAAGCAAAGTTTCCATTCACTGTCACTTTATTCGAAGAACCTCTCTCACCTTTGACATTGATTCTGTCAACTCTACTTCACCTGCCATCTATTCTAGCAGCATGGGTACCATTAACACTGTCTCACCTTGGTCCTCAGAATCTGATCATGATCAGCCTCAACACCAGCAGCACTAGGCACACCAGCACCAACAACAACACCACCAACATTCTCCTCAATGCCCTGATGCTGCACAGGACAGAGGGCATCAATGCAGGGCTGCACCATGCCGGAGGCGTTAACCCCAACACAGGGTATACAGGCAGAGGATGAGCTTCTGTAACATGACGGAGCAACAGTGCCACAGGAGGCTCAAGTTATCGCACCAGGTCATCGCAGACATTTGCAGATTGCTGGAGCAAGACCTGCAGCCCAGAAGAGTGGGTGGACATGCCTAGCCAGGAGCTGTCAAAGTCACCCTTGCCCTCAACTTCTTCGCCTGAGGCTCCTTGCAGGGATCTGCAGCAGACAGTTGCGGCATTTTGCAGTCACCTGCCCACAGATGCATCACACAGGTCACCGATGCTCTGCTTGACAAGTCAGACAATTATATCAACTATGCTGCTGATGAAGCCAATGTTACTGGGCGGGCGCTTGGCTTTGCCGCTCTGGCTGGTTTCCCATGGATGCAGGGCGTCATCGACTGCACACATGTGGCCATCAGGGCACCCCATCATAACCCAGGAGTGTTTGCCAGCCACAAGAGCTTCCACTCCCTCAATGTGCAGCTCGTCTGCAACCATAGGAAGATCATCATGTGTGTGTGCGCCAAATTCCCTGGCTGCTGCCATGACTCTTTCATCCTGCACCAGTCTGCCCTCCCTCAGCTGGTCACACCTCCAAACATACTTACCGGCTGGCTGCTTGGAGACAAGGGCTATCCACTGAAGACACAGCTCATGACACCATTGAGGAGGCCAAGTACTGGGGCCGAGGAGAGATCTAATGAAAGCCATATTTCTAGCCGATGAGTCATAGAGCAGATAATAGGTACAATGAAAATGCACTTCAGATGCCTTGACAGGTCTGGAGGAGCCCTTCAGTACGCACCAGCCAGGGTCTCCAGAATTGTCGTAGAGTGCTGTGCCCCGCACAATCTAGCGCAGCGGCAAAGATTAGCGCTGCATGAGGAACAAGGTGCAGAGCGCACAACCTCTTCACAGAATGAGGAGGAGGAGGAGCATCAGGTGGAAGATGAGGAGGAGGAAGAGCTGGATATCGCACCAGCACACGAGCACATTGCTGCCCGTGAGGCCAGGGATGGCCTCATCATGGCCATATTTACTTAACTTTACGAAGTCCACCCCTATGCTTCACTAGGTTGGCAACAACACACAGCCAGACCATAAAGGATCTTTACAATGACCAATCCAGTACTTTCACAGTCACCACCATTGCTGGAAGGAAAGTTAGGTCTGACCTTTCACTCCAACAAACTAAGCCACTTTGGATACTGTTGGGGGAGATGGCTCATCAGGGGAAGGCAGCAGCAGCCAAGTTCATGGCACCATGGGTGGCTCTCCTGCACAGGAGGGCAGGAAAAAGAGTGGGAGAGCTATAGTGATAGGGGTTTCTATAGTAAGGGGAATAGATAGGCGTTTCTGTGACTGCAATCAAGACTCCAGGATGGTATGTTGCCTCCCTGGTGCAAGGGTCAAGGATGTCTCTCAGCGGCTGCAGGGCATTCTGGAAGGGGAGGGTGAACAGCCAGTTGTCGTGGTGCATATAGGTATAGGTAAAAAATGGGATGCGGTCCTACAAGCTGAATTTAGGGAGCTAGGAGTTAAATTAAAAAGTAGGACCTCAATGGCAGTAATCTCTAGATTGTTACCAGTGCCACGTGCTAGTCAGAGTCGGAATTGTAGGATAGCTCAGATGAATACGTGGCTTGAGGAGTGGTGCAGAAGGGAGGGATTCAAATTCCTGGGACATTGGAACCGGTTTTGGGGGAGGTGGAACCAGTACAAACCGGACGGTCTACACATGGGTAGGACCAGAACCAATGTCCTAGGGGGAATGTTTGCTCGTGCTGTTGGCGAGGGGTTAAACTAATATGGTAGAGGGATGGGAACCTATGCAGGGAGACAGAGGGAAATAGAATAGGGGCAGAAGCAAAAGATAAAAAGGAGATAAGGAAAAGTGGACGGCAGAGAAATCAAAGGCAAAAGTCAAAAAGGGCCACATTACAACATAATTCTAAAAGGACAAAGAGTGTTAAAAAAAACAAGCCTGAAGGCTCTGTGTCTCAATGCGAGGAGCATTCGTAATAAGGTGGATGAATTAACTGCGCAGATAGCTGTTAATGGATATGATGTAACTGTGATTACGGAGACATGGCTCCAGGGTGACCAAGGCTGGGAACTCAACATCCAAGGGTATTCAATATTCAGGAAGGATAGACAGAAAGGAAAAGGAGATGGGGTAGTGCTGCTAGTTAAAGAGGAGATTAATGCAATTGTAAGAAAGGACATTAGCTTGGATGATGTGGAATCTGTATGGGTAGAGCTGCGGAATACCAAAGGGCAGAAAACGCAAGTGGGAGTTGTGTACAGACCACCAAACAGTAGTAGTGAGGTTGAGGATGGCATCAAACAGGAAATTAGGGATGCATGCAATAAAGTTATCATGGGTTACTTTAATCTACATATAGATTGGGCTAAACAAACTGGTAGCAATACGATGGAGGAGGATTTCTTGGTTTTCTAGACCAATATGTCGAGGAAGCAATTAGAGAGCTGGCCATCCGAGTCTGGGTGTTGTGTAATGGGAGAGGATTAATTAGCAATCTTGTTGTGCGGGACCCCTTGGGGAAGAGTGACCATAATATGGTAGAATTCTTCATTAAGATGGAGAGTGACACAGTTAATTCAGAGACGAGGGTCCTTAACTTAAAGAAAGGTATCTTCGATGGTATGAGACGTAAATTGGCTAGGATAGACTGGCGAATGATACTTAAAGGGTTGACAGTGGATAGGTGACTCAATCGTGGCTAAGAAGGGAATTAGGGATAGTGTTAAATCCAAGGAAGAGGCATATAAATTGGCCAAAAAAAGCAGCAAACCTGAGGACTGGGAGAAATTTAAAATGCAGCAAGGGAGGACAAAGAGTTTAATTCGGAGGGGGAAAATAGAGTATGAGTGAAAGCTTGCAGGGAACATAAAAACTGTCTTCAAAAGCTTCTATAGATTTGTGAAGAGAAAAAGCTTAGTGAAGACAAATGTAGGTCCCTTGCAGTCAGAATCAGGTGAATTTATAATGAGGAACAAAGAAATGGCAGACCAATTGAACAAATACTTTGGTTCTGTCTTCACTAAGGAAGATACAAATAACCTTCCGGAAATACTCGGGGACCGAGGGGACCGAGGGTCGAGTGGGAAGGAGGAACTAAAGGAAATACTTATTAGTCAGAAAATTGTGTTAGGGAAATTGATGGGATTGAAGGCCGATAAATCCCCAGGGCCTGATAGTCTGCATCCCAGAGTACTTAAGGAAGTGGCCCTAGAAATAGTGGATGCATTGGTGGTCATTTTCCAACATTCTATCGACTCTGGATCAGTTCCTATGGATTAGAGGGTAGCTAACGTAACCCCACTTTTTAAAAAGGAGGGAGAGAAAACGGAATTATAGAACAGTTAGCCTGACATCGGTAGTGGGGAAATTGTTGGAATCAATTATTTGGAAAGCAGTGACAGGATCGGTCCAAGTCAGCATGGACTTATGAAAGGGAAATCATGCTTGACAAATCTTCTAAATTTTTTGAGGATGTAACTAGTACAGTGGACAAGGTAGAACCAATGGATGTGGTGCATTTGGACTTTCAAACGGCATTTGACAAGGTCCCACACAAGAGATTAGTGTGCAAAATTAAAGCACATGGTATTGGGGGTAATGTATTGACGTGGATTGAGAACTGGTTGGCAGACAGGAAGTAAAGAGTAGGAATAAATGGGTTCTTTTCAGAATGGCAGGCAGTGATTGGTGGGGTACCGCAAGGTTCAGTGCTGGTTCATATTCCCATGTGACTATTTGTGCCTGCAGCTCTCTTGTTTACATACATTTGTGCGTTCACATACATATACTGTAAAACCATCTTACACCATCCTGCGTTCTGTCTTAGTTTGCTCCCACCTAATACCTTACTATGTCATATTTCAGTACCCTCTGCCTCTCCCAATCCTTTGAGCACTTTATTTCCCCTTTGTATGTCACATCCTGGTGCCCCAACCCCCTACCAAATTAGTTTGAAACCTCCCCAACAGCATGAGCAAACCTCCCCGCCAGAATATTCGGCCCTGTTGAGGTGTAACCGGTCCGGCATGTAAAAGTTTCACCTCCCCCAGATCAGGCCCCAATACACTAGCAATCTGAAGCCTTCCCTCCTGCACCATCTCTCCAGCCACAGGTCCACCTGCTCTATCCTCCACCTATTTCTGTACTCACTCACGCATGGCACCAGGAGTAGTCCAGAGATCACAATCTTTGGGGTCCTGTTTTTTAATCTTTTTCCGAGCTCCCTAAAATCTACCTGCAGGAGCTCATCCCTCTTTTTACCTATGTTGTTGGTGCTGATATGAACCACGACCTCTGGCTGGTCACTCTCCCCCCTCAGAATGTCCTGCAGCCACTCAGAGACATCCTTGACCCTGGCTCCAGGGAGGCAACACACCATCCTGGAGTCACATCCGCGGCAGCAGAATAGCCTGTCTGCTCCTCTAACAATCGAAGCACCTACCACTTTTGCTCTCCCACTCTTCTTCCACGCCCCCCGCTTTCCCCCCCCCTACCCCCACCCCCGTGCAGCTGAGCCAACCGTGGTGCCGTGGACTTGGCTCTGGCTGCTCTGCCCTCACCAGTACTCCAAACAGAATACAGATTGGAGAGCGCGACGCACTCAGAGGACTCCTGCATTACCTGCCTGGTCCTCTTCTTCTGTCTGGTGGTCATCCAATTTCTCCCTGCCTGCACACTCTTTAACTGCGGGGTGAACATCTCCTGAAATGTGCTTCCCTCGAAGCTCTCAGCCTCACGGATGCACCGCAGTGATGCCGTCTGTGCTCAAGCTCCTCCACCTATGGGAGAGTAAAGAGATGAGTTACAAATGTCATATGTACATTGGGCACAGGTAACATTGGAGCTGGATTTCAGGCTTTTTGTTTTTGGGGCGATAATGGCGGCGGGGCGGGAAAGTTAGCGTGGGAATTGCGGCTTAGTTGGGAGAGCGGGGGGAACTAAAAAAAAACCCACAAAAACATTCCAAAACATTGCCCACGCTACCACAACACAAATGGCAAAAAAGTTAAGGAATAAGCACTCGTATTTACCTTCCTCTCCACCGCCGGCATGGCTGGACCATACTGATTTCCCAGGCGATCACTGCGGACACACTTCCGGGCGGACAGGTCGGGCAGGAGCTCAACTTCTCGCTGGTGTCTCAACCAGGGGCGTGTACACCCAGCGCAGCTCATCCCGCCGGTGCTGCTCAGCGCCGCCACAAAACCTGACCTGAGGATCGCGGCGGGGCACAGGAGATCTCCCCGCCATCTCTCACCCGGCTCCGGGACCAGATAATCCAGCCCTTTGTACCTAATTATCATTCACTGGTGCTGACATCAGCCCCCATATGAGTGACTGATGTATTCCATGCTGTATGACAAGTGATTTGTGTCACCAGCTTGCTGAGACGTCCCTCTCTCTCTGTATCCCACTCCCGGGTGCCGGACACTTCCTACAACTCCAACGCAGCCTCCTCTGCCTGCAGTGGTCAGGCTTGCGAGCGATGAAGGTCCTCCGCCAATTCTCTCTCTCTCTCTCTTATTGTGGGCTCTCTTTTCCTGCAAGGAGGGAAAGAAGGGAAGGATGAGTTAGAGTGATGGATTGAGTGTAAGGAATGGATGGGCTACGTGTGTAGAGGGTGACTATGATGAAGTGGGGTGCCAAAGCCAAGTGACCTCCTTGTGTGTTGTTAATTGGTACGATTGCACTGGGATGAGGGTGAGTGTGAGGGGTGGCTAGTACAATGAGGATGTGATAATGTAGGTGAAGGGTGAGGCATGGGTAGAGGTGCAAGATATGATGGTGTGAGTAAGGATGTGCAGGAGCAGGGTAGGGAAGGCAGAGTAATGGGGATATGATGAGGGGCACAGCAGGATGAAGGAGAGTGTGTCTTTGTACTCACGTTTCCAGATCTCACGAGATTGTTGAAGCATTTGTGTCACTGCACCCAGGTCCTCCTCACAACATCCCTGCTATTGACCTCCTCGACTATCTGGAGCCAGGCTCCTTGATTTTGCTTGGGAGGTATTTTTCGCACATCCAGAGGGAAAAGGATCTCCCTGCGTACTCTGACTCCCTCCACAAGCATATGGAGGGAGTCCGGAGAACCTGGGTGCTGCCAGATAATTGCCTCTGTGCAGTTATTTCAGCCCTTGTGTACAGCAGTTCAAAGCAATCGAACTGACTGCACACTCCTAGATGAACCTTCAAATGCAATGTGGCCATGGTACCTTTAAATATCCCAGCTGAAAATGAGCCAGTGCTAACATCTCACTCCATTTAATTGGGCCGGGCAACACACTGGGCGGGCTTAACAAGCCCCATTACCGGAAAGCCATTTTGTGGACCGGCATGGAGCAGCAGGGCGAGACCTGACATGGCGGCCGCCCGCACCGGACCCGTCAAGGTAAGGAAAATTACGGCCAGTGAGAAAGGAAATATTAAGGGGTTGATCTAAAAAAGTAGTTAAATTGCCAGGCATGGATGAAATGTATGCCAGCCTGTTAACAGAAGCAAGGGAGGAAATAGCATCGGCTCTGACCATCATTTTTCAATTGTCTCTAGCTACAGTCGTGGTGCCAGAGGACTGCTAACATTGTGCTGTTGTTTAAAGAGGGTGAAAGGGATAGACTGAGTAATTACAGGCCAGTCAGCCTAACCTTGGTGGTGGGAAAATTGTTGGAAAAAATTCTGAGGCACGGTGTTATTCGTCATTTAGAAAGGCATAGATTTATCAAGGCATGGATTTGTTAAGAGAAGGTCGTGTCTGACGAACTTGATTGTAATTTTTGGGAAGGTAACAAGGAGGGTTGATGAGAGTTGTCTGTTTAACGTCGCCTACATGGATTTTAGCAAGGCTTTTGATAAGAGGAGGCTGAGGGAAGATTGAATTAAGGTGTATAAAATTATGCAGGGCCTGGAGTGAATAGGAAGGACCTACTTCCATCAGCAGAGAGGTCAATAATCATAGATTTAAGGTAATTGGTAGGAGGTTTAGAGGGGAGTTGAGGAGTCATTTTTTCAGCCAAAGGGTGGTGAGGGTCTGGAACTCACTGCCTGAAAGGGTGGTAGAGGCAGAAACCACCATCACATTTAAATCATACTTGGATATGCACTTGAAGTGCCGTAACCTGCAGGGCTTCGGACCCAGAGCTGGAAAATGGGATTAGGCTGGATAACTCTTTTTTTGGCTGGGACAGACATGGTGGGCTGAATTTCTCCTTCTGTGCTGTAAATTTCTATGATTCTATGATTCAATAGTACATTTCAAAAGAGAATTGGATAAAGACTTGAAGGGAAAAAATAGCAGGGTTATGGGGAAAGAGCGGGGGTGTAGGACTGATTGGAGAGCTCTAGCAAGGAGCCAACACAGACACAACGGGCTGAATGGCTTCCTTCTGTTCTGTATCGTACTATGATATGGATGTGGAATTCTCTACCACATGCAGTGGTTGTGGGAAGCTAGGTAAGTACGTAAAGGAGAAAGGAATAGAAGGATATGTTGAGATGAAATAAAGTGGAAGGAGGATCGTGTGGAGCATAAACACCAGTATAAATCTGTAGGGCTGCATGGCCTGTTGCTGTAAAATTGGATGTCGTTCTATGTAGTTCCTTATTTAGTAGTCCGCAGTTAGCCGTGGCTCAGTGGCAGCACCCTCGCCTCTGAGTCAGAAGATTGTGGGTTCAAGTCCCACTCCAGGGACTTGAGCACAAAAACAATCGAGGCTGATACTCCCAATGCAGTGCTGAGGGAGTGCTGCACTGTCGGAGATGCTGTCTTTTGGATGAGAGTTAAACCGAGGCCCCGTCTGCTCTCTCAGATGGATGTAAAAGATCCCATGGCACTATTTCGAAGAAGAGCAGGGGAGTTATTGCTGATGTCTTGGCCAATATTTATCCCTCAATCAACATAACAAAAACAGATTATCTGGTCATTACCACATTGCTGTTTGTGGGAGCTTGCTTGTGCGCAGATTGGCTGCCGCATTTCCCACATTATAACAGTGACTACACTCCAAAAAGTACTTCATTGGCTGTAAAGCACTTTGAGACATGCGGTGTTCATGAAAGGCGCTATATAAATGCAAGTCTTTCTTTCTTACTTTCTTAAAGCAGGATGAGTAGAGTGGTGAGGGATGTAACAAAGACAGCTAATGCAGAGGGGGCTCCGTGTAAGGATTTAGGGCATGGGAATAAGTTGATCCCTGGAGTTGCTCGGCAATGAGCTGATCCCTCACATCTCTTGCTGCAATATGCTGAGTCGGCCCTTCTTCTTCTTCTGCTTCTTCCTCACCTTCCCCCTTGGTCTTCCTCGGCTGATGATGACTGCTGCTGCTGCATTGCTGTGAAATTCTTTATTTTATGATGGCATATGTGCGCTGGTTTGACTGTGTCCAGTCATGATTATGAGATTACAGTAAAAGAACACAATGTTCTAATCCTATCTGCTGGCAGCTGGCCTTTTTAAGTTTTTTGCCATGAATATTTTTTTCTGACCATATGGCACTCCCTGTAGCAATGCAGAACATTAGCAGGTAATTATCAGATTGACCTTGCAACGTTCTGTGTCAGCATTCAACTGCGCTGAAGTGAAATGGTTCTGGAGAAGAGATTGACAGTGAATATAAACAAAGGGTTGGATTTTTGGTTGTCTAACGCCTCAGTTAGCGGCCAGAGGGGCGTTAATGCAAGCGTAAGAGCTTAGCAATCGGGTGCGCAGTGTTTAGCGCCCCGATGAAAAATTCATTAGAGGTTCAGTGAGGGCGCAAACGCTAGCGCCTGTCTGCTGACGATCGCTCC
This sequence comes from Pristiophorus japonicus, assembly GCF_044704955.1. Classification (NCBI taxonomy): domain Eukaryota; kingdom Metazoa; phylum Chordata; class Chondrichthyes; family Pristiophoridae; genus Pristiophorus; species Pristiophorus japonicus. The sequence continues at coordinate 67,795,115 of NC_091994.1, forward strand.
GATCACTACATCAGTCCTGGTGCAACGCCCACGCTTGTGCCCCAGTTGGTAAATTCGATGTGCGCCTCATTGAGCGCCCGCCAAGAACAACATCTCGAAAAACAGTGGGTGCAGGCTTGCAGAGCCGTTAACTGGCAGCTACTTAAAGGGATGAGGAAGTGTTTCCCTCGGAGGTCACAGTCAGTGCAACGTTTACACACAACGCGGTGCGTGAGCCTCCCAGCTTGCAGCGGCAGACAGACTTAACAGTGCAGGTTAGAAACAAGTGATTTTGGAAACTTTAATGTGTGCATTACTGTGTCGCGCCTTTAAAACTCGGCTTTTCCCGGGATCTGATTCAGAGTTCCGCGCATTGCGCGATGGGCCCGCAAAATATCCCGACCAAACTTTCGTTATCGACCACCCCCCACCACCCCACAAGTCCTGGTGTGCAACAGCAGATTTATCGCCCCTGTCATCTCTTCAGCCGAATCTGACAAATTTCTGGGCATGAGGCGCAAACTTTTTCAAGGCGCTAAAAGTACTGCTCCGTCCAGATTAACACCGCAACAGAGACGCGACCAAATTTCTCTCCCAATTAGTTAATGTATTGCAGTTTCAGTAATGTTTAATGAATTTACAGAATTCAACTGGAATAGATTGGAACATGAAATCACATCATGTTCCCCCCCATATGGACTGTGGTTGCAATAATGATGAACTGTATCGGAATAGAAACATAGAAACATAGAAAATAGGTGCAGGAGTAGGCCATTCAGCCCTTCTAGCCTGCACCGCCATTCAATGAGTTCATGGCTGAACATGCAACTTCAGTACCCCATTCCTGCTTTCTCGCCATACCCCTTGATCCCCCTAGTAGTAAGGACTTCATCTAACTCCCTTTTGAATATATTTAGTGAATTGGCCTCAACTACTTTCTGTGGTAGAGAATGCCACAGGTTCACCACTCTCTGGGTGTAGAAGTTTCTCCTCATCTCGATCCTAAATGGCTTACCTCTTATCCTTAGACTGTGACCCCTGGTTCTGGACTTCCCCAACATTGGGAACATTCTTCCTGCATCTAACCTGTCTAAACCCATCAGAATTTTAAACGTTTCTATGAGGTCCCCTCTCATTCTTCTGAACTCCAGTGAATACAAGCCCAGTTGATCCAGTCTTTCTTCATAGGTCAGTCCCACCATCCCGGGAATCAGTCTGGTGAATCTTCGCTGCACTTCCTCAATAGCAAGAATGTCCTTCCTCAAGTTAGGAGACCAAAACTGTACACAATACTCCAGGTGTGGCCTCACCAAGGCCCTGTACAACTGTAGCAACACCTCCCTGCCCCTGTACTCAAATCCCCTCGCTATGAAGGCCAACATGCCATTTGCTTTCTTAACCGCCTGCTGTACCTGCATGTCAACCTTCAATGACTGATGTACCATGACACCCAGGTCTCGTTGCACCTCCCCTTTTCCTAATCTGTCACCATTCAGATAATAGTCTGTCTCTCTGTTTTTACCACCAAAGTGGATAACCTCACATTTATCCACATTATACTTCATCTGCCATGCATTTGCCCACTCACCTAACCTATCCAAGTCACTCTGCAGCCTCATAGCATCCTCCTCGCAGCTCACACTGTCACCCAACTTAGTGTCATCCGCAAATTTGAAGATACTACATTTAATCCCCTCGTCTAAATCATTAATGTACAATGTAAACAGCTGGGGCCCCAGCACAGAACCTTGCGGTACCCCACTAGTCACTGCCTGCCATTTTGAAAAGTACCCATTTACTCCTACTTTTTGTTTCCTGTCTGACAACCAGTTCTCAATCCACGTCAGCACACTACCCTCAATCCCATGTGCTTTAACTTTGCACATTAATCTCTTGTGTGGGACCTTGTCAAAAGCATTCTGAATGTCCAAATATACCACATCAACTGGTTTTCCCTTGTCCACTTTACTGGAAACATCCTCAAAAAATTCCAGAAGATTTGTCAAGCATGATTTCCCTTTCACAAATTCATGTTGACTTGGCATTCCATTGTCCATTTCCACAGATTGAATTCCAATCCATTTATCTGAAGTTCATCGGTTCTAAGCGCCTCAAGACGTTTGTACCTGAATGGGGGGTTGGGGCATGTGGAGCTCTCTTGCAAGGGTTTTTTACACAGCTTCATTTGTTGAATCAGCTGGGAACAGCACTGAGAATTTATAATGCAACTTGGGTAATCAATGGGCCCAAAAATTGCTGTCAAAATAATGGAGAGGCTAACAGCGCTTGTCGTTATTTAAGTGCGAATGCCACAGCAACTTCAGGTGAGGGCAAATGAGCGAATAAACGCAGAATCGAGAAGTTGTAGTTGGCCATGCATTGCTCCTCCTTTAATTTCGCGAAAACAATATCTCATTTTCTGGAATTCAAATGCATTGAGCTGTGTGAAGTTCCTGTACTTGCACGGTAAATATGAAATAAACTCGTCACAGAAAGTAAAGCAATGTCAAGCCTAATTACCCTTTTAATGATGTGATAAGTGTTAATTATTGCCGATCAACCTCTCTGGTACTGAAAATTAACTATTACAATGTGAAGTCTCATTCCATCGGCTTTTCATTGTTGTTGAGGATTTCTGTCTCTTTTTCTCTCTCTCCAGTCCAACCTTCCTTCCCGCTCTTTATTTCCTTTTATATACCTGATTTGACATTGAATTCACCAATTCAACTTGTACGTCCTTGATTAGACCATCTGCTGTTCACTGCACAATCCTTCAATTGGATTGGGTAAGGAGATACACAGGTGGTTGCCGTGTGCACACAGATTCCAGAAGCCCTGTAGAGCGCAAAACGCTGTTTCCATCTCGCAATTCCGGAAAATTGCCATGGAAGCTACCATGGAAATTAAACGGGCAAGGGCAAGTCTAAATAATGGTGAACACTATTCGTTGACCTGCCACAGGAACTTTGGGCTAATATACACTCCTCCTCCTCATTCAACATTCTACACGGCAGTCCAGGAATATGAAGGCGATAACTGGACTTCCAATTTGAAAGGATAACAAAGAGTAAGGAGCACTGTAAAAGACTTCAACAGGACATAGATATGTTAAGAGGGTAAAACCACTATTCAAGAAAGGAGGGAGAGAGAAAACAGGGAACTACAGGCCAATTAGCCTGACATCAGTTGTTGGGAAAATGTTGGAATTTGATAAGGAAGTGGTATCAGGCACTTAGAAAATCATAACATGATTTGGCAGAGTCAACATGGTTCTATGAAAGGGAAATCGTGTTTGACAAATTTATTAGAGTTTTTTGAGGATGTACCTAGCAGGGTAGATAAAGGGGAACCAGTGAATGTAATATATTTGGTTTTCCAAAAAGCATTCAATAAGGTGCCACATAAAAGGTTATTACACAAGACAAGGGATCTTGGGATTGGAGTTAATGCATTAGCATGGATAGAGGACTGATTATTGGACAGAAAACAGAGTCGGGATAAATGGGACTTATTCAGGTTGGCAGGCTGTAACTAGCGGGGTGCCGCAAGGATCAGTGCTGGGCCCTCAGCTATTTACAATCTATATTAATGACCTAGATGAAGGGACCAAGTGTAATGTATCCAAGTTCACTGATGATACAAAGCTAGGTGTGAGAGTAAGCTATGAGGAGAACACAAAGCGTTCGCAAAGGGATATAGATAGACTGAGTGAGTGGGCAGTATGGTGGCAGATGGAGTATAGTATAGAGAAATGTGAGGTTATTCACTTTGGTAGGAAGAATAGAAAAACAGAATATTTTTTAAATGATGAGAAACTTTTAAATGTTAGTGTTCAGAGAGATTTGGGTGTCCTTGTTCAAGAGCATGCAGGTACAGCAAGCAATAAGGAAGGCAAATGGCATGTTGGCCTTTATTGCAAGGAGGTTGGAGTACAGGTTGAATCTCCCTTATCCAAAACTCCCTTATCCGGAACCACCCCTCGTCTAGAACCATTCCCGACCACCGGGTGGCGCATGCGCAGAACACCGACATGAACAAATTGAACAAATTGAAGTGCTTTCTCGCTGCTGACTCCCGCAATTGCTGGCCTGACCCCGCGATTCACCGCGCCCCCTCCCCCCCATGATCTCTCTGCCGCACTCCCAGCCCCAAGCCAGCCAGCCCCTTGCTCAGTACCTGTACCATTCAATTTATCATGACCACCCCTTATCCAGAAAAATCCCTTATCCAGAACAGGCCAGGTCCAGAAGGTTCTGGATAAGGGAGGTTTAACCTATATAAGAGTAAGGAAGTCTTGATACAATTGTACAGGGCCTTGTGAGACCACACCTGGAATACTGTGCATAGTTTTGGTCTCCTTATCTAAGGAAGGATATACTTGCCTTGGAGGCGGTGCAACAAAGGTTCACTAGATTGATTCCTGGGATGGGAGGGCTGTCTTATAATGAGAGATTGTGTAGAATGGGCCTATACTCTCTGAAGAATGAGAGGTGATCTAATTGAAACATACAAGATTCTGAAGGGGATTGACAGGGTAGATGCTGAGAGGTGGCTTCCCCGGGCTGGAGTATTTAGAACTAGGGGGCACAGTCTCAGGATAAGGGGTAGGCTATTTAAGACAGAATTGAAGAGGAATTTCTTCACTCAGAGTTGTGAATCTTTGAAAGTCTCTGCCTCAGAAGGCTGTGGATGCTGAATCTGAATATATTCAAGGCTGAGATGGATCGATTTTTGGGGGGAATCAAGAGATATGGAGATCGGGCGGGAATGTGGAGTTGAAGTTGATGATCAGCCATGATCTTATTGAATGAGCAGGCTCGAGGGGCCGTAGGGCCTGTTCCTGCTCCTATTTCTTATGTTCTTATGTTCTTAACAGAATTGGCAGACTGGTGGCAGGTGCAATTTAATGTGATGAAAAGTGAAGTATGCATTTTGAGAGACAACGTGAAAAATACCAATGGGAAAGATATGGTTGTGTGTGGATGATCAGAGCAGTTGAGGAGTTCAAATATATAACTCCTGAAAAATGCAAGTACAGATATGAAAAGCCATAAAAAAGAGCAACAGCATTTTGGGTTGAATAAATATATGAGCGCAGAGAGGTACTGATTAACTACCAAGCAACGGTCAGGCAACAGGTCTGTGTGCAGTCGTGGGCACCCACTTACAGGGCCCGAACTTGGTGAAACCCAAGTGCTGCCCAAAGGACTGCTGGTGGCTGCCGAGAGACGTGCAGTACTTTGCCAGGAAAATTCTGCCAGGTAAATTAGTTTAAAATGATTCCGGACACTTCAAATGTACTTTGTTGGCTATGAAGCACTTTGGTATATTCTAAGGTCATGGAAGGAGCTATATAAATATAGGGGGCGCAAAATTCAGCTTCTGAGCACATTTATTTTTGGCACTACAAAGGCCATTTTGGCTCCAAAATGGTGTCCTCAGTATGTGTGCTCACTTCTGATGTGAGTCATGCGGATGCCATATAGAAACATAGAAACATAGAAATTTACAGTGCAGAAGGAGGCCATTTCAGCCCATCCTGTCCTCGCCAGCCGACAAAGTGCCGCACGACCCTCAGTCAGCAGCCCTGATAGTTACATATAAACCTATGAACAATGAACAATGGCAGACAGGTAAAGAGCACCCAGCCCAACCAGTCCCCTCTACATAACAACGACACCCCTTGTATTGCAACATTTTACACTCCACCCCATCCGGAGACATGTGATCTCCCGGGAGAGGCAAAAAACAGATAAAAACCCAGGCCAATTGGGGAAAAAATGTGGGAAAATTACTCTCCGACCCATCCATGCAATCAAAACTAGTCCAAGATACCACTCTGGCCATATTAGATTCCCTGAAGTATTTACCATCATATCTGCGCCAGCCAACAAGAGATTATCCAGTCTAATCCCACTGACCAGCTCTTGGTCCGTAGCCCTGCAGTTTACAGCACTTCAAGTGTCCATCCAAGCACCTTTTAAATGTGGTTAGGGTTTCTGCCCCTACCACCTTTCCAGGCAGCGAGTTTCAGATCCCCACAACCCTCTGTGTGAAGAAGCACGCCCTCAAATCCCCTCTAAACCTTCCACCAACCACCTTAAACCTATGCCACCTCGTAACTGACCCCTCCACCAAGGGAAATAGGCCCTTGCTATCCACTATATCCAGCCCTCAAAATGCTATACACCACAATGAGGTCTCCCCTCAGCCTCCTCTGCTACAATAAGAACAAACCCAGCCTATCCAATCTGTTCTCATAGCTAAGATTCTCCATTCCAGGTGGTATCCTCGTAAATCTCCTTTGCACCCACTCCAGTCCTTCCGATAATATGGCGACCAGAACTGCATGCAATATTCCAGCTGTGGCCTACCAGTGTATTCATACCGTGGAGGCCCCGAGAGCAGCATGGAGGCATACTACTCCAGGGAGCAGCACGAGCTGTGAAGGCAATGAAGAGTGACGTCATCAAGGTCCAGGTCGGTGATTGGAGCGTGTGCAGATACAACAGGAGCGGCGAGGTCGGGGCGAAGGAGAGGCGAGAGGCTGTAGAGGGATGTGATTGGGGCCCAGGAGAGGAATGAGTTCGGGGCCAGGGGCCCAGGTGCAGCACGGGCCAGCCCACACTGCGATATGTGTATGCACTAGGTCTGTGCAGCAGAGCAGGTCTCCAGTCGTCTTGGGTAATGCTTGCCACTGGACCAAGACTTAGCTCTGTCAAGCCCGTGTGGTGGCTAGTGTGCAACGGTCACCACACGTTAAAAAAATCTACGCACAGGCATCTTCCACCCTTCAGGATGTAGTTCAGGATCCGGAATATTTTTGGAATTCATTGGAACACTTGTGAACTTATTCTTTTTGCCATGGAAGCAAGTCAACTTCGTTTCGAGGAACTGCCTATGATGATGATGATGAACCAGTGTATTATACAATTTAAGCATAACTTCCCTGCTCTTGTATTCCATACCTCAGCTAATGAAGGCAAACATTCCGTGTGCATTCTTAACCACCTTATCCACCTGGCCTGCTATTTTCAGGGATTTGTGGACAAGCACTCCAAGGTTCTTTTGTTCGTCTACACTTCTAAGTGGCCTACCATTTAATGTGTATACCCTTTCCTTATTAGCCCTCCCAAATTGCATTATCTCACATTTCTCCTAATTAAATTCCATTTGCCACTGCTCTGCCCACCTGACCAGTAGATTGATATCCTCCTGCAGCCCATGACTTTCCTCTTCATTATCAACCACACAGCCAATTTTAGTGTCATCTGCAAACTTTTTAATCATACCCCTATATTGAAATCTAGATCATTGATGTATATCACAAAAAGCAAGGGACCCAGTACTGAGCCCTGCGGAACCCCACTGGAAACATCCTTCCAGTCACAAAAACATCCATCAACCATTACCCTTTGCTCCTACCTCTAAGCCAATTTTGAATCCAACTTGCCACTTTGCCCTTCATCCCATGGGCTTTAACCTTTGTGACCAGTCTACAGTGTGGGACCTTATCAAAAACTTTGCTAAAGTCCATATACACTACATTGTATGCACTAACCTGATAGAATTTTTTGAGGAGGTAACCAGGAAGGTCAATCAGGTTAGTCAAACATGATCTTTCCTTAATAAATCCATACTGATTGTCCCTGATTAATCCTTGCCTTTCTAAATGTAGATTTATCCTGTCCTTCAGGATTTTTTCCAATAATTTTCCCACCACTGAGGTTAGGCTGACAGGCCTATCCCTTTCTCCCTTCTGAAACAAGTTTACTGCATGAGCAGTCCTCCAGTCCTCTGGCACCATGCCTAAATCCAAAGAGGACTGGAAAATGATGATCAAAGCCTCTGCTCTTTCCTCTTTTGCTTCGCTCATCAGCTTAGGATGCATTTCATCCGGGCCTGGGGGCTTATCCACTTTCAATGCTGCTAAACCCCTTAATACCTCCTCTCTCACTATGGTTATTTCATCCAGAATTTCACACTCCTCCTCGATAGCAGTATTTGCATTACCCATTTCCTTTGTGAAAACAGACACAGAGTATTCATTAAGAACCGTACCCACATCTTCTGATCCACACAGAGATTACTCTCATGGCCTCTAAGAGACCCTACCCTTTATTTAGTTATCCTACTGCTCTTAATATATTTATAGAACATCTTTGGGTTTTTCTTGATTTTAATTGGCAAGAATTTTCATGCTCTCTCTTAGCTTTCCTAATATTCACCTCTGAACTTTCTATATTGCTCCACAGATTCTACAGTATTTAGCCGTCGGTATAGGACATAAACTTCCTTTTTTTTCTTTATCTTCCGCTGTCATCAAGGTGCTCTAGAATTGTTATTCCCATCCTTTTTCTTTAAGGGCACATATTGATGAGGGTATTAGTGCGTGCGCAGTGTGCATCTGCCGGACATAGAGTATAAGCCTAAACAGCCTCTTTCTGGCTGGGCAGTCCATGACAAACTCATCCATGTGCGATACCAGTGAATGCAACCCCAATTCCCCATTCACCAAGAGTCCCACACCTTACCATTCCTCCATCACTGACCATTACAGTTTCCGCTCGGCCACAATGCTACAATAAAAATCAACACAAAATAAACACTCCAAATCAAATTTATAAATCAAATCATGCCATATTGCATACAAACGGAAACTAAGCACCCTTGTGCATTCCCTTAGTGGCGGCCTTCCGTGGTTTTGTATAGGGCGTTGTACAGAGCATGTTGGTTGAGTATTCGCATTAGGTTACAGATTGCCTGTAGAAGAGCAGATCCACTGGATAGAATGGCACCCTGCTCTGTAAAAAATGCTTAATGGAAAGTTAGAACAAACTGTGAATATTAATTGGGCATTAAATAATTGAACAATAAGATATGCAACAGAGTAATAGCGAGCATAATTGGGCATGAGTTAACTCAGATTGTTGAGGTAATTTACAAATTGGAAATCTTACCAACAGCAAAATAGAGTGTACAATAGTGAGAGTGAGCATGTGAAGAGAGTGACAGAGGGAGTGTTTTTCTTCTTTTGTTTAAACTATAAGTGGAGAAACTGGGTGGTCATAAATAGAATAATGCAGTGCTTTTATAGCACAATGCTGATACTATCACATCAGCTCCTGAGCATACCCAGTGTGGAGCCCATACTATCTCTTGCTGTCAAAGTTTATATAATTTGGATGCTGCAGGAAACTTCTCAACTTATTTTAGTCTTTCTTGTGCACCTCCCCAAAAAGGACAACATGGAAACCTCACAGCTGTTTTAGTGGCTAGATTAGCCTAACTCTATGCTTCGCGTAATGAGTCATTTCCTGTGTCTCATCAGTTCCGATGATCTTCAGTTATCTGTGATCTTGAGTGAGGGAGATGACCCATTGTGTCTGATATTCATTGTCGCTGTAGGAAGTGACATTATTACTTCTGGAGGAAGGAAGGAGCTGTTTCGCAAAGCACATACAACAATATATTGGCTTCGGCCAAGATTTTTCACCCTATAATGATTCAGAATGGCTGAGTAGAGATTTTACATTCAGGATTTTTATACTTACAGAAGACATTCTATTTTTGCTTTCAGAGCCTACTTCATAGGGACAATAGTTTAGGAACCAGAAGACTCAGTTTTGTTCCATCATCCAGATAAGTGGGTGTTTGCCTCAATGAATTATACCAATTGTCTTTTCAAATCTGGTCTTGTCATTTCTGTTGTTGCAGCCTTAACTCCAGCCATATCAGTCAAGCCTGGAGCCAAGTATAAGACGACATGTGGCAGATTGGAGGCAGAGCTAATTTGGTATAATAATAAAAACAAAAGGAACGGTGCCATCATCTCCTATTAAACATACAGAAGATTTGACAATTGTGTAGAGTGCTGCCTACCTTATGTTATCTTGCACTGCTTCTGCTGCCATCGTCGCTTTGGGGCTAAATTAATGTTGATGACAGAACGGATTAGGCGGTGGTCCATCCACCAATCATCGGCTCTTTCAAGGCGCGGGTGATGCGCATGTCCTTGCGATCCCTCGTTTGAACGATGACGTAGTTGAGCAGGTGCCAGTGCTTGGAGCGAGGGCGTTGCCACGATGCCTTGTACTTGTCCCTCTGGCAGTACTAGGTGTTGGTGATGACAAGGTCGTGTTCTAGACATTTTGTCAGGGGCAAGGTACCGCTGGAGTTGGATTTCCTTACCCTCTCTCTGCCGATCACGCCTCCCCAGAGGTCCGTGCCCTTACTGACTCTGGCGTTGAAATCGCCGAGGAGGATCAGTTTGTCGTCCGTAAGGGCGCGGGACAGGGATTGTTCGAGGCTGAAGTAGAATGCCTCTTTGGTCTCATCTGTTGTGTTGCACTGATAACTGTGGTGCACTGGTTCCGGGATAGGGTGAGCTGGAGAGTCATGAGACGTTCGCTAATCCCACAGCGGCAGTCTCTGAGGTGGCCCACTAGCTCATTCTTGATGGTGAAACCAACTCCGCGCCGATTTTCCTCTGGTTTACCTTTCCTAAAGATGGTGTAACCTCCACCTTGTTCCTTGAGCTGGCCTTCCCCTGCCCGCCAGGTCTTGTTTAGGGCGGCGATGTCGACATCGAAGCGTTTAAGTTCCCGAGCAATGATGGTGGTGCAGCGTTCCGGTCTATCGCAGTTGGGGTTGTCCATGAGTGTCCTGACGTTCCAGGATCTGAATTACATTTTGAAAGATGGAAGATGCCTGTGCGTGAGTTCTTTTAACGTAGGGTGGCCGTTGCACACCGGCCACCACACGGGATTAGCAGAGCAAGGTCTTGGTCCAGTGGCAAGGAGGTCCGAGACGATTGGAGACCAGCCACTGCTGTATGGGCCTAATTGCCTAGGATGGGGTGTGAACCATAAGCTTGGCACTGAGCAGCGCCTTCAGGAGAGGTGGTGGGAGATCTGAGGTGTAATAAGAGGAGTGGGTGAGAAACGCTGGGGGTTTGCTCCATTTAACTTCTCCAAGGGTCATGGGAGAAGTCAGAGTGGCCACCGCCATTACCTGCGGCACATGCCCGACAGGTGCACCAGGCTCGCGCTGCCTCCGTTGTCAGGGAGACGCTTATTTATAAATCCCCCTCAGCTGCTCCAGGTTCACAAACACTCAAAGACCCAGCTAAGAGAGCCTTATACAGCCAGCGCGGTACACTGCCAACCTGGCGACCATCAATGACCCCGAGACGCAGAGTGCCCACAGCGTTTGGTCTGCCCTCCAGGCCACCATAACCAGCGCCTGTGAAGAAACGCTCGGTCACTCAACCAGGAAACACCAGGACTGGTTTGATGACAATAACTGGGAGATCCAGAAGCTAATAAACTGCAAGCGCAGGGCATTTCTAAACTTAAAGCAGCAACCCAACTTGGGAGCAGAAAAGCATCTCTACAGGTGGCTGAAGGTCAAGGTCCAACAAAAGACCCGTGACCTAAAGAATAGACGGTGGGTGGAAAAAGCACAGGAGATCCAGCAGCTGGCCATGACACCTAGGTCCCAAGCACCCAAGGCCCCACTCCTCTACTGGCCAAGAACGGGGAGACACTCATTAACGACACCGAGGCAGTCAGGTCCCGCTGGAAGGAGCACTTCAAAGATCTCCTTAATCGAGACTCTGCCTTTGACTCGAGTGTCCTTGATTCCATCCTGCAGCATGCTACCCATCACCATCTCAGCAATGTCCCAGCCCTGCACGAGGTAGATAAGGCCATCCATCAGTTCAAGAACAACAAGGCATGAGGAGCAGATGGAATCCCCGCTGAGGCACTAAAGTAGGGCGGAGTGGCACTATTGGCTCGAATGCCTGACCTCATCTCTCTCATCTGGAAGGAGGAGAGCATGCCGGGTGATCTCAGAGATGCAGCAATCGTGACCATCTTTTAAAAAGAGGACAAGTCCGACTGCGGCAACTATAGAGGAATCTTCCTGTTGTCGGCCACTGGGAAAGTCATCGCTGGAATCCTCCTCAGCCTATGGCTGAAGAGCTCCTCCCAGAGTCACAATGCGGAATCCGTCCGTTACGGGGTACAATGGACATGATCTTCACTCCACGACAACTGCAAGAGAAATACAGGGAACAGCACCAACCCTTGTACATGGCCTTCTTTGACCTCACAAAGGCCTTTGACACTGTTCACCGCGAGGGAATATGGAGCGTCCTCCTCCGTTTCGGCTGCCTTCAAAAGTTTGTCACCATCCTCCACCTGCTCCACGATGACATGCAAGCCGTGATCCTGACCAATGGATCCACCACAGACCCAATCCATGTCCGGACCAGGGCCAAGCAGGGCTGCATCATTGCATCAACCCTCTTCTCGATCTTCCTCGCTGCAATGCTCCATCTCATGCTCAACAAGCTCCCAGCTGCAGTGGAACTAAACTACAGAACCAGTGGGAACCTGTTCAACCTTCATCATCTCCAGGCTAGATCCAAGGCCGTCCCATTCTCTGTCGTCGAACTACAGTACATGGATGACACTTGCGTCTGTGGACATTCAGAGGCTGAACTCCAAGCCATCGTCAACATCTTCATTGAGGCATATGAAAACTTGGGCCTTACACTAAACATCCGTAAGACAAAGGTCCACCACCAACCTGACCCCACCACACAGCAATGGAAGAGCATCCGGGAGGGCACTAAGCACCTCGAGTCTGGTCGCCAAGAGCATGCAGAAAGCAAGCGCAGGCAGCAGAAGGAGCGTGCGGCAAACCAGTCCTACACACCCTTTCCTTCAACCACTGTTTGTCCCACCTGTAACAGAGACTGTAATTCTCGTATTGGACTGTTCAGTCACCTGAGAACTCACTTTTAGAGTGGAAGCAAGAACTCGATTTTGAGAGACTGCCTATGATGAATATGATGATGTCTATCTTGCAACAATCTTTAGTAGAAAGAATGCATGAAACAAAGTTCCAGCCCACAGTTATAACTCCAGACGTGAAACATAGACACATAGAAAATAGGTGCAGGAGTAGGCCATTTGGCCCTTCGAGCCTGCACCGCCATTCAATAAGATTATGACTGATCATTCCCTCAGTACCCCTTTCCTGCTTTCTCTCCATACCCCTTGATCCCTTTAGCCATAAGGGCCATATCTAGCACCCTCTTGAATATATCCAATGAACTGGCATCAACAACTCTCTGTGGCAGGGAATTCCACAGGTTAACAACTCTCTGAGTGAAGAAGTTTCCCCTCTTCTCAGTTCTAAATGGCCCACCCCTTATCCTAAGATTATGTCCCCTGGTTCTGGACTTCCCCAACATCGGGAACATTCTTCCCGCATCTAACCTGTCCAGTCCCGTCAGAATCTTAAACATTTCTATGAGATCCCCTCTCATCCTTCTAAACTCCAGTGAATAAAGGCCCAATTGATCCAGCCTCTCCTCATATGACAGTCCAGCCATCCCTGGAATTAGTCTGGTGAACCTTCGCTGCACTCCCTCAATAGCAAGAATGTCCTTCCTCAGATTAGGAGACCAAAACTGAACACAATATTCCAGATGAGGCCTCACTAAGGCCCTATACAATTGCAGTAAGACCTCCCTGCTCCTATACTCAAATCACCTAGCTATGAAGGCCAACATACCATTTGCCTTCTTCACCACCTGCTGTACCTGCATGCCAAACTTCAATGACTGATGTAATATTATACCCAGGTCTCGTTGCACCTTCCCTTTTCCTAATTTGCCGCCATTCAGATAATATTCTGCCTTCGTGTTTTTGCCCCAAAATGGAAAAACTCACATTTATTCACATTATACTGCATCTGCCATGCATTTGCCCACTCACCTAACCTGTCCAAGTCACCCTGCAGCCTCCTAGTGTCCTCCTCATAGTTCACACCGCCACCCAGTTTAGTGTCATCTGCAAACCTGGAGATATTACACTCAATTCCTTCATCCAAATCATTAATATATATTGTAAAAAGCTGGGGTCCCAGCACTGAGCCCTGCGGCACTCCACTAGTCACTGCCTGCCATTCTGAAAAGGACCCGTTTATCCGGACTCTCTGCTTCCTGTCTGCCAACCAGTTCTCTATTCACGTCAGTACATTACCCCCAATAACATGCGCTTTGATTTTGCACACCAATCTCTTGTGCGGGACCTTGTCAAAAGCCTTTAGAAAGTCCAAATACATCACATCCACTGGTTCTCCCTTGTCCACTCTACTAGTTACAAACTCAAAAAATTCCAGAAGATTCGTCAAGCATGATTTCCCTTTCATAAATCCATGCTGACTTGGACCGATCCTGTCACTGCTTTCCAAATGCGCTGCTATTTCATCCTTAATGATTGATTCCAACATTTTCCCCACTACTGATGTCAGGCTAACCAGTCTATAATTACCCGTTTTCTCTCTCCCTCCTTTTTTAAAAAGTGGTGTTCCATTAGCTACATTCCAGTCCATAGGAACTGATCCAGGGTCGATAGACTGTTGGAAAATGATCATCAATGCATCCACTATTTCTCGGGCCACTTCCTTAAGTACTCTGGGATGCAGACTATCAGGCCCCGGGGATTTATCGGCCTTCAATCCCATCAATTTCCCTAACATAATTTTCCACCTAATAAGGATATCCTTCAGTTCCTCCTTCTCACTAGACCCACTGTGAAGAAATAAATTGCTATGCATCTTTCTTCATGCACCTCACCCCCTGAAGGAACAATACCACATAGTTCAACACAACTTCGAGCAACTAAAGTTTTCAATGAAGTCAGCTCAGTCTCTCAGGAACTGGCAAAACACATCCTCTTAGGTCGAGAACAATCGTAAATTTTACTTTACAGCATAATCAGAGGACGGGCCTTATGCTCGAAGCACAAAGTCAAGCTGACGGTGTTTAACCTAGCTGTGCCCATACTGCACAGCTCCAGAAGATGTTGCACTAATTTAAGGCGGCTGATCGAGTGAGCACAGTGTGTTCTGACCTGAAGAATTCAAATATTCCCAGTAATGAAAGGAACGGACAAGTGAGGGATGCAGTGAAAGGGATGACTTCACCAGGAAGCTTTAATGGCGCTCTGACTGTGCCAAACTTTAATTAATTTTATTAGTCAGTTTATGGTAAAAACAGAAAAACCCTATTGAAATAATCATTTTTCTGGCATCTGGTATTTTTAATTTCCCACTGAATCTCTAGAGTTTGTCTGTTTCTGTGAAGTCCGTTTTTTTCAGCCCTTAATTTACGAGCAGCGCCCTGTTTTTAATATATTTCTACGTCCCGATGATGAAGTGCAAACTTTTGGTTTCGATAGTTTCTCTGCACTGTGAGCAGCTGCTGGTTTGGTAATAACTGCATGGATTTTGTATTAAGGCTGACCTTTCGGGACCAGCTCACAGAACAAGTTGTGCGTCGTTTCATTACTGCTCTCTCCGATTGGTGGCACGCTGAAATTCACATTATTAGCAGTTTTTGATCAAATCTCAACTCACTGTGCCTCTGTATGAAAAGTTCTGAAAATATCTGTTAAAATAATCTTTTCCCACCATCCTGCTATAAGCACATTCACTTCCGTCAATTCATTTTTATGACTAGCAGCTAGCAATAAGAGGCTTTATTGCAACGCAAACATAAAAAACACAAAACTATGATACATTATCATTTAACTCCATACATAAACAATAGTTCTCCCACAGGTACAAATAGCACCTGGTGCTACTCACACATCGAGAAGTGTGAGGTGATATATTTTGGGAAGAACAATGAGGAGTGGCATAATAAAGTAAATGGTACAATTGTAAAGTGGGTGCAGGGATAGAGAAACCTGAGGGTTTACGCACTCAAATCTTTGAAGGTGGCAGGAAAAGTTAATAAAAGTGTTAAAAGGCATATGGGATCCTGAGCTTTATAAATAGAGGCATACGGGCGGGATTTTCGGCCTTGCTCATTTCTGGGCGGTAATGGCGACGAGGCGGTAAAGTTTGCGCCCGGGAACAGTTTGCGCCTCAGTCAGCAACATTAGGCAGCTGGGCCCTGAGTGTGGGGCAGGGCGCTAAGGGAGGCGTTACACATCTCTCCAGAGCGCTAGGCCGGCTGAGCATGGGGAAAATCCCAAGCTACACAGCTGGCCTCGGAGCGCTGTAAGAGAAGCCTGGGGAGAAAAAAAAATACATGAAACTAAACCACCAAAAACATTCCCAATACACAGCCACGACAACATAAATCGCAAAATAAAACAAAAAGCAACCACACTTATCTGAGGTGGACATTACTTACCTCAGTGCAGCCGCTACAGCTCAGAGCGCCCCCTTTCCTAGGTGGTCCCAGCAGGGAGCTCTATACGGCGCTATGGGTCGGGCAGGAGCCAACTATCGATCCGGTGTCGCAACCAGGGGCGTTGCACACCGGCTCGCGTCTCCCGCGCCCCGCCGAAACCGGCCCCAAAAACCCCCGCGGGGTGCTAGAAGCTGGCCGCCCGCCCGGAGAGCTCACCGCCACCATTGCCGTTCCTCCGGGGGGGAAAACAGAGGCGGCCAGGAGAGGAGAATCCAGCCCTTACAGAAGCAAGGAAGTTATGCAAAAACCTTTATAAAACACCGAGCTCAGCTGGTGTATTGTGTCCAATTCTGGGCAGCACACTTTAGGAAGGATGTCAAGACATTGGAGACGGTGCAGAGGAGATCTATTCGAATGATACCAGGGCTGAGAGACTTTAGTGATGTGGAAAGACTGGAGAAGCTGGGATTGTTCTCCTTAGAGCAGAGAAGGTTAAGGATTTGATGGAGGTGTTTTGACAGAGTAGATAAGGAGAAACTGTTTCCACTGGCAGGAGAATCAGTGACGACAGGACACAGATTTAAGATAATTGGCAAAAATACCATGGGGGAGATGAGGAGACATTTTTTACGCAGTGATTTGTTATGATCTGGAACGCGCTGCCTGAAAGGTTGATGGAAGCAGATTCAATAATAACTTTAAAAGGGATTTGGATATAAAATTGAAAAGGAAAAAAACTGCAGGGTTATGGAAAAAAGAGTGGAGGAGTGGGATTAATTGGAGAGGTCTTAAAAAGAGCCTGCATCGGCACGATGGGCCGAATAGACTACCTCTGTGCTGCATTATTCCATGCCACTTTGAGTCAGAAGGTTGGACGGTCAAGTCCCAATACTGATACTTGAGCATAGAATCTAGGATGACATCTTCGACACTGCCTATGGCCCTTTTTCATTCCCTCAAGCACACCTTGAGTGCCACTGTTTTTTGGGTTTTTTTTTACCACGAGTCACTTTCAATAGAGATGTGGATTTTTGTCAAACTGCAATGGGCCTTGAACAGAACAGTTAAAACCTTGGCTTTCCATCGAGTGTCTCCACTCAGGACCATTGTCTCACCTCTGAATTAGAAAGTCGTGGTTTCAAGTCCCACTCCAGAAGCTTGAGCACATAATCCAGGCTGACACTCCACCAGTGCAGTACTGAGGGAGAGCTGCACTGTTGGAGGTGCAATCTTTCGGATGAGACACTAAACCGAGGCCCCATCTGTCCTCTCACGTGGGACTATTCAAAGAAGAGCAAGGGAATTCTCTCCAGTTTCGTGGCCAATATTTATCCCTCAACCAACACCTAAAAAAACAGATTATCTGGTCATTTATCCCATTGCGGTTTGTGCGAGCTTGCTGTGCAGACATTGTCTCCTGCGTTTCCTACATTACAACACTTTAATCGCATGTTAGCTATAATGTGCTTTGCGTGTCCTGAGGTCTTGAAAGGTGCTCTATAAATGCAAGGCATTTTTCTTTTCATTCGGATGAACAGTACATAACTGAACCGTCAGAACCTTTCTCTGTACAGATGTTGACTGACCAGCATTTTCTGGTTTTATTTTTGGCCCACCGCGGATGGGCAATGTGATATATTCACAGAGCACAGCACACACAGCTTCCTAACATGGCAGGCAGCTCTCACGGAAGTCTCCGGAAATCTGCCTGGGCTGTTTATTATTAACCCTGCACTTGCAGTACACAATACGTCCACATCCACAGTGTGGAGCTACAAACATTCCAAGCTTACAGACATAACACTTCTCCCTCCTTAATGAAGAAGCCATCATAACAAACATTATATACATAACTTTCATGTTTATACATAACACAGGATATAAACTTATTTTTTTTTCCATATTTACAAATTTTAACTTTACCACTTGTTTTCTGTTTCGAAGAGGATACCTTCGCTCTCAAACAGAACCTTCAAAACTTGGTGTCGATTTCACACTTATTCAAGGCTCATCCTGAGGAACATTTTCCTCCACGGAATTTCCTTGATTTTCATTTGAACTCACTCTAAATTCAGGCTCTTTGTTTTCCTGACTCGGACTCAGACTTTCATTCTGATTCTCTCCTGGATTTGTTTCCATTACATTGGATTTAGGATTTGATGCTGGGAAATCAAAACTATCTGATGAGTCAGAAATAATTGAATCATTCCCACCTTCAACTCCTTCCATGTCTGTAGGTAAAATATGATCAATATGAACAAACCTAAGCTGTCCATTATCAAACATCTTTACCAAATATGTGCGAGGGTCACATGTCTTCACCACTCTTCCTGGTAACCACTTTAACCATTTATGGTGATGGTTCTTCACTCTCACCTTCTGGTTTAATTTCACACTTCTCTCTTTTACTCTACCTTTATCATGATTCTCTTTCTGTCTTAATTGTGTCTCTTCTACGGACTGTGCCAAATTTGGCTTTAACAACAAGAATCTGGTTCGTGGCTGTCGTTTGAGAAACAACTCTGCTGGTGTTCTACCAGTAGTTGTATGAGGAGTATTTCAATATGTAATCAAAAAATTAGCCAATTTGAGATCCAATGACAACTGTCATTTCCTTGGATTTGGATCGAACATTTGTTTTATGAGGGCACGTTTTACAATTTGTACAGTGCGCTCTGCTGCACCATTCGAAGCAGGGTGGTATGATGGGACCTTGGTAGGTTTCACACCATTTTTGCTCATGAATTATGCAAATTCTTCTGAATGAAATTGTGGTCCATTATCCAAAACAATTTCTTCAGGGAGGCCAAATGAAGAAAATAATTTTCGTAAAATGTCCAATGTTTTACTTGTTATTTTCCACATTGGAAACACCTCAACCCACTTCGAATGGCTATCAATCACAATGAACAATTGTTGTCCTTCTAACTCAGCAAAATCAATATGTAGTCTTTGCCACACCCTGGGAGGCCATTTCCATGGCTGTAATGGTACTGGTGGTGGTTGCTTGCTTACCGATTGACATGTCATACACTGACTGACGATGTACTCTATATCTTTATCAAGACCTGGCCACCATAAATAACTGCGTACAAAACTCTCAGTCAAGCACATTCCCAGGTGCTGGTCATGGAGGTCTCCTAATAATTTGGACCTAAATTTATTTGGTATAACCACTCTTGCACCCCACATGATACAATCTTTATCGACTGATAATTAATTCCTACGAATGAAGAATGGATGTGTATCTTTGTCTGTTACCTGGTTTGGCCATCCATTTCAATATACTCATACACCTTTGACATCACTGGACCACGTTTGCTTGCTCTACCAATCTCTTCAGCTGTGACTGGCAGTTCATCAATGTATGAAAAATAAAACACTTCTTCCCTATCGGGTGTAACTTGTGATGGGGAAGGCAGTCTAGACATTGCATCAGCATTATTGTGATCAGCTGATCGTCTGTATTCAATATCATATGTATATGCTGACAAAATCAAAGCCCATCTCTGCATTCAGGCTGCAGCTAATGTTGGAACTGTGGACTTTGGATGGAGGATTGCTGTTAGGGGCTTATGGTCCGTAACGATGGTAAACTTGCGACCATACAAGTATTTGTGAAACTTCTTGACCCCAAAAATTAATGCCAAAGCTTCCGGTTCAATTTGCGCATAATTACTCTCACTGGCAATGAGAGTGTGTGAAGCAAAAGCAATTGGTCTCTCCTCCCCACTACTTAATACATGAGAGATGACTGCCCCAACTCCATATGGAGAGGCATCACATGCCTCCTTAGATATGTCATAGTGAACTAACATGGTGCTCTCTACCAATTTGCTTTTACACTCCTTGAATGCTGTATCGCATTCTTTTGACCACTTCCAATGTACCTGTTTTTTCAAAAGTTCATTCAGTGGATGTAATACTGTAGCCAAATTTGGTAGGAACTTCCCATAATAGTTCAAAAGACCCAAGAATGAACAAAGCTCAGTGACATTCTTGGGAGTGGGTCCATTTCTAATTGCATCCAATTTTTCCATGGTTGGATGTAAACCATCTTTGTCTACTCTGTACCCTAATTACTCCACTCAATTTTTAAATAACTCACACTTACGAGCAGACACTTGTACTCTGTGCTTCTCTAGCCGTTTGAGGACTTCATTCAAAATGTTATTATGAATTTGCCTATTTGGTGCTGAAATTAGTATGTCATCCAAATAAGATACTATCCCTTCAATACCTTGCAAAATCTGGTTCATCACCCCTTGAAATATGGCAGGGGCGGAAGACACTCCAAACGGTAGCCTATTAAATTGATAAAAGTCTAGATGAATATTTATAGTCAAACATGACTTGGACTCCTGATCTCATTCAAGCTGTAAGTAGGCATTCGTAAGATCCAGTTTTGAGAAGATCTGACCACCTGTCAGTGTTGTGAACAAACCTTCTATATTTGGCAATGTATTAGGGACATTACTCTCTGGAACCTGGTTTATGGTTACCTTATAATCACCACACAATCTTATCTTACCATCGGACTTAGGTACAACAACAATGGGTGTAGCCCAATTACATCGATCTATCTTACAAATAATGTTCTCAGTCTCTCGTCTTTTGAGTTCTTGCTCAACTTTCTCCTTGAGTGCATATGGTATGGAACGTGGCTTGTAGTAAACTGATCTAGCATCTTTCTGTACCCTGACACTCGCCTTGAAGCCTTTGATCGAACTGCCCGTTTCACAGAACACCTTCGGATACTTCTTGATAACCTCATCCATTGATGAAAATCTCTCTTCCACACAGAAAATCTTACTCCAATCCAACTTCAGTGAACTCAACCAATTTCTTCCTAGTAAGGCAGACTTGTCTCCTTTCACTACTATTAGAGGCAAGTTCTCAAATTGATCTTTATATTTCACCAGTACGGTGATACGGCCTACTACAGGAATTTTCTCCCCCGAGTAGCCTCGCAGCTTTATCATGGATTTCTACAGTTGAAAATCACGCAATTTGTTGCGGTACAGTGACTCCGGTACTACACTCACGGTTGCATCCATGTCAATTTCCATTGGTATCTTGAATCCCGCAACATCTATGTGGATTTTGATGCTTTTCGAATCGCTGTCCGTTAACCTCGTGCTCCTGATGACATGTAATTCCAGCATCTCCTCGTCCTCTTGTTGTTCTTCCATGCTATGTATTCTCTTGGGATTTCTACTCATAGCTTTGAACGCTGGACTCATAGCTTTGAAAGCTGATTTACCCTTCAGTCGGCATGCCTTCACAAGATGCCCAGTCTTTCTGCAGAAGAAACACTCTGCCTTCATGTATGGACAACTTTGAGCAATGTGTTGTCCCAGGCACCTATAGCACGACTTCGACGCTCTGTTAAAATTTCCAGTTTCTGAGACTTTCGGCCATGCCCGTCTTTTACTTTGAACCTGCAGGTGATTTACCTCGGTTGACTGACGACCGTAATCACTATTTAATTCTCGGGAATATTGTTCGGCCATGCCTATCGACCTCACTGTCTGACAAGCAATCTCAAAAGTCAAGTCATCCGTCGTCAATAACTTCCTTCTGATCACATCATTTTTCACCCCAAAAACAAAATGATCCTGTAATGCTCGGTTTTGAAAGTTTCCAAAATTACAGTGCATCGATAGCTTTTTAAATGCTACAATGTAATCACTGATAATTTCATTAGTCTTTTGATTCCGAATCCCAAAACAATAGCTTTCAGTAATTTCTAACGGTTTGGGGTTACAGTGCTGCTCCAGCTTTGTTAAAATCTCTTTAAGCATTGTGTCCTTTAGCTCGTCAGGCACAAGGAGATTTACAAGAGTGTCGTATAATGCCGGACCTGCCTCCAATACGAAGATCGCTTTCTTACGTTTCAACACATCCTGGTCTGTACTGCATTGTCTGGAACTTCGATTATGTTATTTGCAGTGAAATACATTTCTAGCCAATCCACATACGCTTTAAAATGTTCCCAGTCGTGTCTATATTCTCCCAAATGTCCCAATACACCTGCGGGTGCTGCCATTTTAATCTCTAGCTGTTCACACCGTGTGCTGTATTTTACCTCGGATTTTGTAGCTTTTTTCCAAAGACAGAAACTTCCAAAGTCTCTCTGTCAGCTGGCTGATTCCTTCACCAACAAAAATTAAGCTTTAAATCATCTGAAAAATCCCATCACAATCGGCAAATGTGATATATTCACAGAGCACACACAGCTTCATAACATGGCAGACAGCTCTCTTGGAAGTCTCCAGAAATCTGCCTGGGCTGTTTATTATTAACCCTGCACTTGCAGTACACAATATGTCCACATACACAGTGTGGCGCTACAAACATTACAAGCTTACAGACATTACAGGCAATGAATGCGGCCTTACCAGTTTCATCCAGGAACACTTAAATAAATTAGGCACAGGCCTGAAGGACTGCACCCAACTGGTGTTACTAACCAGGAGAGGAAGGAGATAAAACTAGATAGAATCATAGAATCATGGAATTCTATAAATGGGCTTTACACAGTGCAATGTGAAGTTTACATGACTCTAAACATCAATATGAATGCAGAGGTCAGAATCCCCAAATACTGCTTAATCAAGAAAGCAGTTTCTGGCAAGTGTAATGCTGACTGCAGCCCAGCTATTGAAGCAAATTTTTCCTTCTGAGATGTGCAGAAGTAGTATTAAGTATGTCCAGATAGCTGTAGGTTTTACCTAAGTCCAGATCAGTACACCCCGATCATGAGATGTGTTCGAATTCTCAATTCCCCAATTTCTGGTTGAGCAAAACCAAAATACTGCAGAAGCTGGAAATCTGAGATAAAGACAGAAAATGCTGGAAATACTCAACAGGTCAGGCAGCATCTGTGGAGAGAGAAACAGAGTTAATTGCCCTGAAATCCCGACCTCCCTGGGAGGGTACGGAGTATGTACGGACCCGGGGAGACAATGCAAAAGCTGATTTTCGCCACGCGATGTGCATGTGCTGAAAACTGGCTTTTCCAATCTGTCAAGTTCTGGCTTGACAGATCGCACGCATCTACGGGAGAAGGACATTCGCGTGGGCAAAATTGCAGTTGAAAAGTCCTTGCTATACAGCATGAAACCACAGGAGGCACATTCTGGGGACGAGGTCACTCTGTGACCTCAACTCTTTATTCACAGCGCTCCACCAGTGATGACCCTGCATGGGACCTCCCTTTATATACCTGTGTGATCAGGTAAGGAGTGTCTCCCACAAGTTTACCCCTTGTGGTCAAGGTGTGCATCTAGGTTGAGTGTATACAGTAATGCAGTGGTGTTACATTGTGGTTACATACATGGCATCACCTTCCCCACCCCCCCAAAGTCTTGTTAGGATCATAGATTTAGTCTTTCAGGTGGTCAGCGCTCCCTCGTGGAGCGCCGCGGTTGAAGCTCTGGTTGTTGGACAGTGATGTGAGTGTCTGTCACCTGTGGTGATTCCGGCCTGTCCGGGCTGACCGCAGAGACTGTGCATTCTCCTGATCGCTCTTGTTGTTCGTTCACTGGCGGTGGTGTGAGCTCCATCTCATGGTCTTCTTCAGGTTCCTCCGTGTCGATGCTGAACCTTTTTTTTACTTGGTCAAGAGGCTTAAGGCATATCTGACCATTGTTGAGTTTTACCACGATGACCCTATTCCCCTCTTTGTCAATTAGAGTACCCTCAATCCATTTGGGCCCCATGGCATGATTGAGGACGAATACAGGATCATTTATTTCTATACATCTCCCCCTCGAATTACGGTCACGGTACTCGTTTTGTGACTTGCGCTTGCCCTCAACTATGTCGGTCAGGACTGGGTGAATGTGGGACAACTGGGTTTTGAGTTTCCATTTCATAAGTAACTGTGGGCGGGACCCCCGTGAGCGAGTGCGGTCGGGATCTATAGGTCAGCAGGAGGCGCGATAGGCGGCATTGTAGGGGGGGTCCTTGAATCCTGAGCATACCATGCTTAATGGTTTGGACCGCACGTTCCGCCTGGCCATTGGAGGCCGGCTTGAATGGCGCAGTCCCGACGTGGTTGATGCCATTGCCCGATATAAACTCCCGGAATTCGGAGCTTGTGAAGCATGTTGCCATTATCACTAACCAGGATGTCCGGCAAGCCATGGGTTGCAAAGATCGCACGTAGGCTTTTCACGGTGGTGGATGACGTGCATGAATTCAGAGTGATGCACTTGATCCATTTCGTGTATGCATCTACCACAATAAGGAACATCTTTCCCATGAACGGGCCCGCGTAGTCAACATGAATGCGTGACCATGGCCTGGTGGGCCAGGGCCACGGGCTGAGCGGGGCCTCCCTGGGGGCATTACCCAGCTGGGACCACATCGTGCACCTGCGAACACAGTGTTCCAGGTCTGAATCAATTCCAGGCCACCAAACATGTGACCGGGCAATGGCCTTCATCAGCACAATGCCTGGGTGCTTGCTGTGGCGTTCCCTGATGAATGCCTCCCTGCCCTTCTGGGTCATAACTACCCAGCTGCCCCATAGTAGGCAGTCGGCTTGGATGGAGAGCTCATCCATCTGTCTGTGGAACGGTCTGACCTCCTCAGGGCATGCTCCGTGTGCGGGCGCCCAATCCCCAGTCAGGACACACTTCTTAATCAGGGATAGGAGGGGATCTCTGTTTGTCCAGATTTTGATCTGGCGGGCTGTGATGGGGGAGCCTGCGCTGTCAAAGGCATCGACAGCCATGACCATCTCAACGCTTTGCTCCGCTGCACCCTCAGTAGGGGCCAGTGGAAGCCTGCTGAGCGCGTCAGCGCAATTTTCAGTGCCGGGCTGGTGCCGGATGGTGTAGTCATAAGCAGCCAGTGTGAGAGCCCATCGCTGTATGCGAGCTGATGCGTTGGCATTGATAGCCTTGCTGTCTGACAACAGGGATGTTAATGGCTTGTGGTCCGTCTCTAATTCAAACTGCCTACCAAACAGGTACTGATGCATTTTTTTTGCACCATAGACACATGCGAGCGCTTCTTTCTCGACCATCACATATCCCCGTTCTGCTTGAGAGAGCGGCCTAGAGGCATAAGCCACAGGTTGTAGTTGAACCTCAGCATTGCCCTGCTGCAACACGCACCCAACCCCATAGGACGATGCATCACATGTCAGACCCAATTTTTTACAGGGGTCGTACAGGGTCAACAACTTGTTTGAACAAAGTAGGTTTCGCGCCCGATCAAAAGCCCGTTCCTGACAGTCCCCCGAAAACCAATCGCAATCCTTACGCAGGAGCACGTGTAGCGGCTCCAAGAACGTGCTCAAGTTTGGCAGAAAGTTCCCGAAATAGTTCAACAGTCCCAGAAATGAACGCAACTCCGATGTGTTGCAGGACCTGGGTGATCGTCGAATCGCCTCTGTTTTGGATTCAGTGGGCCGAATCCCATCTGCAACAACCCTCCTGCCCACAAACTCAACCTCAGGAGCTAAGAACAAACATTTAGACTTCTTGAGTCACAGGCCTACCCGGTCCAGTCGGCGTAGCACCTCCTCCATGTTGTGGAGGTGTTCCTCGGTGTCTTGACCCGTGATAAGGATGTCATCTTGAAATACGATCATTCCAGGAATGGATTTAAGCAGGCTTTCCATGTTTTGTTGAAAAATCGCAGCCGCTGATCGAATGCCAAACGGGCACCTGTTATAAATGAACAGTCCCTTGTGCGTGGTGATGGTGGTCAGTAGTTTAGATTCGTCAGCCAGTTCCTGGGTCATATAGGCTGAAGTGAGGTCCAACTTGGTGAACAGCTTGCCGCCTGCCAGCGTGGCGAAGAGGTCCTCCGCTCTCGGGAGCGGATATTGATCTTGTAGGGACACCCGATTGATGGTGGCCTTGTAGTCGCCACAGATCCTAACAGAGCCATCAGCTTTTAGGATGGGAACAATGGGACTCCCCCAGTCGCTGAATTCAACAGCCGAGATGATGCCCTCTCTCAACAGCCGGTCCAATTCACTCTCAATCTTTTCCCGCATCACATACGGCACCGCTCTGGCTTTGTGGTGCACTGGCCTGGCATCCGGGGTGATGTGTATTACTACTTTGGTGCCTTTGAAAGTCCCGACGCCAGGTTGGAATAGTGAATCGAATTGTTGTAGGACTTGTGAGTACGAACTTCACTCCACAGATGACATTGCGTGAACATCCCCCCATTTCCAGTTCATCTCGGCTAACCAGCTCCTCCCCAACAGTGCGTTACCATTACCCGGGACAATCCAGAGCGGCAGCCGATTCACTAACCTGTTGTGTGTGACAGCCAACATTGCACTGCCTAGCACCGGAATGATTTCTTTAGTGTGAGTCTGTAATTGAGTCTCAATACGTGTTAATTTGGGTCTACTGGCTTTAAGTGACCATAGCTTCTCAAATTGCTGAACGTCCATGAGTGACTGGCTGGCCCCAGTGTTCAGCTCCATGCATACTGGGATGCCGTTTAATAAAACCCTCATCATCATTGGTGGCGTTTTGGTGTATGAGCTGTTCGCCGCATGGACCCGCTGAACCTCGGCGTCCATCGATTTGCCCCAAAAGTCATCCTGCCTCAAAGGACCCTCTTCTGGTCCCTCCGCCTCATATATTAGTTTGGTTGCAGGCTTCCTGCACATTCGAGCTAAATGGCCACTGAGATTGCAGATTCTACAGACAAACTGTTGAAATCTGCAAGATCTAGCTGAGTGTTTTCCCCCACACCTCCAACATGCGTTAAAGTTTCCATTGTTGGGAACAAAGGGACTATGGCCAGGCATTCCGCGCCGACTGTCTCTTTGACTGCTCTTAAATATCCTATTAGTGGGTGTTAATGGCCCCATCCTGGGCCGCATTGTCCACTGTGATGGCGTGAATGTCCGTTCAGCCTGCCATTGTCTCTGTTGGAGTCCTACTCTGAAGTCTATTGCTGCCTAGGGAATGTCGGACTGCCCCTGCCTGCCTGCGGGGCTCTGAGTCGCATTGATGATGTTGACTCCCTGACCCTTCTGTTAGAGGCAGAATTGCACGCGTAAATTATTTTCGTCTCTTCCTCCTCCGCCATGAAAGTTTGAGCTAACAACGCTGCCGCTTCCAAGGTCAAATCCTTGGTCTCAATTAATTTGCGGAAAATTCCCGCATGACTGATGCCCTCGATAAAGAAGTCCCCTAGCATCTCCCCCCTGCAGGCGTCTGTGAACTTACAGAGGCTGGCCAAACACCGGAGATCCGCTACGAAGTCCAGTATGCTCTGTCCTTCATGACGTCGGTGGGTGTAGAATCTGTGTCGGGCCATATGTATGTTACTCGCCGGCTTGAGGTGCTCCCCGATCAATTTGATAAGTTCTTCAAAGATTTTGGCTGCCGGCTTTTCGGGTGCTAGTAAGTCCTTCATGAGCGCTTAAGTCTTTGGTCCGCAGCTGGCCAAAAGATGAGTCCTTCGCTTGTCGGCCGCTGCAACCCCCAGCCATTCTTTCGTAATGAAGCTTTGCTGAAGCCTCTCGACAAAATCGTCCCAGTCTTCCCCAACACAGTACCGTTCCTCTGTGCTACCGGTGGCCATTCCCATGGGTCGTGAGTTCCTGTTTCTCGTCGCCAATGTAAAGTCCTTACTCTACAGCATGAAACCACACGAGGCACATTCTGGGGACAAGGTCACTCTGTGACCTCAACTCTTTATTCACAGCACTCCACCAGTGATGACCCTGCGTGGGACCTCCCTTTATATATCTGTGTGATCAGGTAAGGAGTGTCTCCCACAAGTTTACCCCTTGTGGTCAAGGTGTGCATCTAGGTTGTGTGTATACAGTAATACAGTGGTGTTACATTGTGGTTACATACATGACATCACCTTCCCCCACCAAAGTCTTGTTAGGATCATAGGTTTAGTCTTTCAGGTGGTCTACGCTCCCTCGTGGAACGCCGCAGTTGGGGCTCTGGTTGTTGGACACTGACGTGAGTGTCTGTCACCTGTGGTGATTCCGGCCTGTCCGGGCTGACCGCAGGGACTGTGCATTCTTCTGATTGCTCTTGTTGCTCGTTCACTGGCGGTGTTGTGAGCTCCATCTCATGGTCTTCTTCAGGTTCCTCCGTGTCGATGCTGAACCTTTTTTTTACTTGGTCCAGATGCTTAAGGCATATCTGACCATTGTTAAGTTTTACCATGAGGACTCTATTCCCCTCTTTGTCAATTAGAGTACTCTCAAGCCATTTGGGCCCCATGGCGTGATTGAGGACGAATACAGGATCATTTATTTCTATACATCTCCCCCTCGAATTACGGTCATGGTACTCGTTTTGTGACTTGCGCTTGCCCTCAACTATGTCGGCTTGGACTGGGAGAATGAGGGACAACCGGGTTTGAGTGTCCGTTTCATAAGGGCGGGACTCCCGTGAGCGAGTGCGGTCGGGATCGATAGGCCAGCAGGAGGCGCGATAGGCGGCATTGTAGGGAGGGTCCTTGAATCCTGAGCATACCTTGCTTAATGATTTGGACCACACGTTCTGCCTGGCCATTGGAGGCCGGTTTGAATGGCGCAGTCCTGACGTGGTTGATGCCATTGCCTGACATAACCTTCCGGAATTCGTAGCTTGTGAAACATGTTGCCATTATCACTCACCAGGATGTCCGGCAAGCCATGGGTTGCAAAGATCGCACGTAGGCTTTCCACGGTGGTGGATGATATGCATGAATTCAGAATGATGCACTCGATCCATTTAGAGTACGCATCTACCACAATAAGGAACATCTTTCCCATGAACGGGCCCGCGTAGTCAACATGAATGCGTGACCATGGCCTGGTGGGCCAGGGCCACGGGCTGAGCGGGGCTTCCCTGGGCGCATTACCCAGCTGGGCACACTTCGTGCACCTGCGAACACAGTGTTCCAGGTCTGAATCAATTCCAGGCCACCAAACGTGTGACTGGGCAATGGCCTTAAATAAAACTTAAAAACGCATGTATATGTTAAAAATCCTGTCCACTAAGGTAAGTTTATTTTAAACCCTGATTAAAACACTTAAAAAAATATTTTTTTTTTTCTAAAACATTTCATTAACTTTAATTTCAATTAATGTTAAATTTGTGAGGTGTTTTTTTATTTTTGATGTTGTGTTGGGTGTTTGGGGTGGAGGTTTCTCTCGCTGATAGTATTAGGAACTGGGAGTAACGGAGCTCCTATTGCTACAAATGAGAATACTTTACCTCGATTGGGTGTCCAGGCCCACATGACTCCAGTTCCAGGTTGAGTTACGTAATTACAAGACCTGAACGCTCCGATGCGCATGAAGAAGAGGCCTAAAACTGCTGCTGGGCGCCCGAGCAAAAGGTAGATGCGCATCTTTTTTCTTCTTTTCCGGCGGGATTTCAGGTCCATAGTTTCAGGGTGATGACCATTTGTCTGAACTGGAAAAGGCTTTTCAACACATGGAGGTCAGTTCAAGACCTGCTGCTTGGGTACCATGATATTTGTGTTGGGTTCAGTGGCATGATCCACCGATGCCCATGACATGTGGCTCTCCTGCTGCCCTCTCAGGTGAACGTTGTAATGTATGCACCTGTGAGTATGCTCACAGGTTTGCAGAGCTGTTGCTCCTCTCTTCGGCGGTTACATCCGAGCCAGGGTGTCCCTGGAGATGGAGCATGTGGTGTCCACCGGTACGCTCGTGGCCTTCCGTGAGAGGTGGGCGCCGGAGGGACTGGAGTGCATCATCACACCCAGCAACCAAATTTTAGTTTGATTTGTTTTACATCCAAAGTTTAATTTGTTTAATGTGTCGGTTTTAGTGCCCCTTTAATAATTTACATTTGTTTTTACAGGTGCAACAAAATAGTTGTAGAGCTGTTGCATTGTGAATGGCTTAATCAGTCCCGTGTTGTTCACAAGGCTCAATAAAACCCCAGTCAGTTAGGTTTAGATCATCCACGATGAGGTATGCAGTTGTGAGCCTAGTAGATGAACTGGTAATGTGTGGTGTGATTGTTAAACCTTTGTTCATAAACCAACTAGTTCTTAATAGCAATGTGTTGTTGTGAATTCCTAAGCAAAGAACCCATGAAGCAAATACATTACAGACCTAAAAGATTCCATGGCACTATTCGAGGAAGAGCAGGGGAGTTCACCTGTTGTATTTGTCCTTTAGCCAACATCCACTAGAAAACAGATTATTTGGTCACAGTCACGTTACTGTTTGTGGGAGCTTGCTGTGCAACTGTGACTATGCTTCCAAAGTACTTTATTGGTTGTAAA
Source organism: Pristiophorus japonicus (assembly GCF_044704955.1). Lineage (NCBI taxonomy): Eukaryota > Metazoa > Chordata > Chondrichthyes > Pristiophoridae > Pristiophorus > Pristiophorus japonicus. Next base: position 67,825,572 of record NC_091994.1, read on the forward strand.
GTGCCTTAGGATGGCTTGAGGTCAAGAAAGGCGCTATATTCTTTATTTATTTTCTCTTTCTTTATTCACTAAGGTTAATGGCGACATGTCCCATTTTACCACCAGCTGCATAAGGCCCAACAACTGGATGCAACCGTATCTCAATGAATCCAATGGAAAAGTGCCACGGTGATTATAAGATTAATTCCACAATCCACACCCCCGTAAAGGAGCTGTGCCAATTATTTGGGTGACTGTGTCTCTGATCTGCAGTTCCTTTCAGCAAGGCTGTCAAGGTGACTGTGGCTCTTAACTTTTATGCGTCTGGCTCCTTCCAGCCTGCTGCTGACGATATGAGCATCTCGCAGTTTGCCGTGCACTGATGTGTAAGGGAGGTCACCGAGGGTCGCTGTACACAGGGAGAGGGGTCACCGAGGGTTGCTGTACACAAGGAGGGAAGTCACCGAGACTCGCTGTACACAGGGAGGGAGGTCACCAAGGGTCGCTGTACACAGGGAGGGAGGTCACCGAGGGTCACTGTACACAGGGAGGGAGGTCACCGAGGGTCGCTGTACACAGGGAGGGAGGTCACCACGGGTCGCAGTACACAGGGAGGGAGGTCACAGACTCGCTGTACACAGGGAGGGAGGTCACCGAGGGTCGTTGTACACAGGGAGGGAGGTCAACGAGAGTCGCTGTACACAGGGAGGGAGGTCACCGAGGGTCGCTGTACACAGGAAGGGAGGTCACTGAGGGTCGCTGTACACAGGGAGGGAGGTCACCGAGGGTCGTTGTACACAGGGAGGGAGGTCACCGAGGGTCGCTGTACACAGGGAGGGAGGTCACCGAGAGTCGCTGTACACAGGGAGGGAGGTCACCGAGGGTCGCTGTACACAGGAAGGGAGGTCACTGAGGGTCGCTGTACACAGGGAGGGAGGTCACCGAGGGTCGCTGTACACAGGGAGAAAGGTTCATCACGTTTCCACTTGCAGAGCCAAGCTAGCGGAGTGAGCACGAGGGTTTGCTCGGATTGCAGGCTTCCCCACGGTGCAGGGAGCCATTGACTGCCCACACATTGCCTTGCATGAGCCTCTTGGCAACTCGGCCATTTTCATGGACCGAAAGGTATTGCACGCCCTCAATGTGCAGCTGGGGTGTGACCACAGTCGGTGCATCAAGCAGGTGAACGCCCGCTATCCTGGCAGTAATCACGATTCCTTCATTCTGCGGCCGTCCTGTGTGCACTGCACTTGACCCGCGGCAAGTCACAGGTTGGCTGCAGGGCGACAAGGGTTATCCACTCAGGACATGGCTCATGACTCCGGTCCCGAACCCATGCACACGTGCACAGCAGGCCTACAGTGAGAGCCGTGCTGCCACAAGGAACATTATAGAGCACACTATCGGCGTCCTTAAGCACAGCTTCCGCTGCCTGGACCGCTCCGGAGAGGCCCTGCAGTACGCAGCTAAGCAACATCAAGATTTGTGGTAATATGCGGCATGCTGCACAACCTGGTTTAATGAGGGAACAGCCCTTGCCACCACCTACCAGACGAGAAGCTGAGGAACAGGGGCACAAGGAAGAAGAAGTGCAGGAGAAAGTACAACAGAAAGTAAAGCAACAGGAAGAGGAAGGGAGGCCACAATGTAGACAGTTCCTTTCTGCTCGGGCTCTATGTGATGAAATAATTCATGAGCAATAGCAGTAACCTCATCCACACCTTCCCATTCACCGACAGTCCCACGCTCCTTACCTTTCCTCTATCACTGACCGTCACAATATTCTGACAGCATAATAATAAAAAGCCACCTGAAAATGCACATTGCAATCCAAATTTATAAATTCAATTATGACATTATTCATACAAAAATAAACCAGTCACCCTTGTGCTTTCCCTTAGCGCCTGCCTTCCATGTACCTCAGCCTCCCCAAGTGCTCCGATGAGGTGTTGCCCAATGGTGGCAGCAAGGCTGGTGGAAGGCTGCTGGCCTTCAGTTGAGGAGACTGCAGATGGCCTTGGAGTAGCCCTGGGCCTAGAAGGCCCATCTTCAGACTGCACTCTTTCAGCCTGAGCTGTAGTAGTCTGGGTTGTCTGGGTGACAGACAAACAGCAAGGGCACTGGCAGAGGGGTGGGAGCATGAATACTGCCATCATGAGAGTGGGCATCAGGTTGGTGGCCCACGGAGCCACTGCCACTCCCCCGGGGTGGCGCCTCAGTAATCTGACTTATCTGTTAGAGAACCGAGTGAAGGACTGCTGTAACAAAGGCAAAACACTGCGGATCCTGGATTGTGAAATAAAAACAGAAATACTCAGTGGGTCAAGCAGCATCTGTGGAGAGAAACAGAGTTAACGTTTCAGTTCTGTGACCCTTCGGCATTTCGAACTTTTGCCAGTTCTGACGAAGGGTCATTGACCTGAAACGTTAACTCTGTTTCTCTCCACAGATGCTGCCTGACCTTCTGAGATTTCCAGCATTTTCTGTTGATGGCCTGGAAGCCACTTTGAACAGTGGTATCCAGAGCCACGATGGCAGCAGTCTGAACTTCTACTGCGGCACTTAGACATTTGATGGAAGGTGCTTGTGTTGCAATGGAAGCTGTGGCATCGGCCAAGAGACGTTGCATGATGGTGGGTTCCACAGGTGTGCTGATGGCGGTGAACACCCGTTCCATGGTGGAAAGGACGGGCTCCAAGCTCTGTCCAAAGTCCTGTGGCAATATGGTGCTGGACTCCTCCATGCCCTTTGTCATTGAGGATAGACTTTCTAGCAACATCAACAACAAAACTTATATTTATATAGCGCCTTTAACATGGTGAAACGTCTCAAGACGCTTTACAGGAGTATATGAGATAAAAAAATTTGACACCGAGCCGCTTAATTAGAAATGAGCGCAGGTGACCAAAAGTTTGATCAAAGAGGAATGTTTTAAGGAGCGTCTTAAAGGAGGAAAGAGAGGTAGAGAAGCGAAGAGATTTAGACAGGGAGTTTCAGAGCTTGGGGCCTCGGTAACAGAAGGCACGGCCACCGACGATTGAGTGATGATAATCAGGGATGCTCAAGAGGGCAGAATTAGAGCAGCGTAGACATCTCAGGGGGTTGTGGGGTTGGAGGAGATTACAGAGTGTCGTGTCCTTAGATGCCCTAATAATGACTCCACGAGGCAATGTGTCGTATTCAAACTGTAGTGACCTTAGTCTTTTATTTGTTAACTCCAGAGTGAGGATCACACCTGGTGGCCTGCCTTTTATACTAGGCCAGGCACACCTGTACAGGTAACCTACAAGTCTCCCACTGCTGTTCCCGCTGGTGGCACACCTTGTGATAGTATCAACAGTAGCCATGTACGATACATGACACAGAGATAGGGAGGGGTCAGGCCATGAGGGATTTGAAAATAAGGATGAGAATTTTGAAATCGAGGCATTGCTTAACTGGAAGCCAATGTAAGTCAACGAGCACAGGGGTGATGGGTGAGCGGAACTTGTTGCGAGTTAGGACACGGGCAGCCGAGTTTTGGATCGCCTCTAGTTTACATAGGGTAGAATGTGGGAGGCCAGCCAGGAGTGCATTATACTAGTCAAGTCTAGAGGTAACAATGGCATGGATGAGGGCTTCAGCAGCAGATGAACTGAGGCAAGGGCAGAGACGGGCGATGTTATGGAGGTGGAACTAGGCGGTCTTAGTTATGCTGTGGATATGTGGTCGAAAGCTCATTACAGGGTCGGATATAGCACCAAGGTTGCGAACAGTCTGGTTCAGCCTCAGACAGAAGGCAGGCATTCCAGTGCCCCAAGCATTTGGTCTTGTGCACCCATCAGCCTTCTTCTGTAGCCTGGCCCATCCAAGTACTCATCTGATAGAACTCATTTGCGACCTTGCCCTGCAGCGAACTGGCCCCATACGATCTTTTTCCCCTGCCCTGGAACCTGTGCACTTGTGCCCAGTGTCTCACCACATGCCGATCCCTCCTCGATCCCAGCCTCTAAAATACACACTGTGTCTGTGCTTGAGCTGGTGGCTGCGAGTGTAAAAGCGAGAGACGGTGTCTCTTCATCTTCACAGTCTTCACCCCCATTCCTCACTGACGGGGATGGTTCCAGTCCTTGGGTACCTGAAATGGACGAGGGGCACGGGTTGGGTTGTGGTGAGTAAGAGTTGCGTGCTTACTCCATCTGCAACTTCTAAATCAGAATAGATTGAGGGATGAGGGAGAAGTGGGATGAGAGAAGGACAGTCTGCATCATCGATCCCTCCAGCCCAAACAATGACCACGGCCTCAGCGATGCCCCTTCCCATGATGACCAGCATGGTCTCCCCCCATGGGTTAAAACATGCAGGCACACTGGTCCTCCTCCAGTCCTTTCCTGCTGCCTGCAGTTATCGCCACCTTCTCCTGCAAAAAAGAGGGATGTGTGTCAGTGAGTGCCGTGCAATATGTTTTGGTGATGGGGCTGTTGTGGTTGAATAGCTGCCAGTCTATGCAAGCTGTGAATTGTGGGTGTGAGGCTTGCAACAGTGCTAAGTGTGTGAGGGTGAGGTAAAGCATATGAAATGGAGGGTTGAGCACTGATTGATAGAGATTGTTGGCCAGTGGATGTTGGGGGTGCAGTGAATTGAGCAGTGGACGAGTCTCGTGGTGCAGTTGGTAGATGTGGCATTTGAAGATGATCTAACTCACCTTGATTATCCGTGTCACATCAATAAACTTCTTCCTGCACTGAATCCATGTTCTTGGAGCGACACTCCTGGCATTGACCTCTGCCGCTACTTCTTCCCACTGTCTCCTGAGCATCTGTCTGGTGGGTCTCTGCCCCCCCGAGGATACAGGACATCGCTCCTTCTTTCCACCTCTTCCACCAAGCCCTCCAGTGCAGTGTCTGAAAACCTTGGTGCTTGCCCTCTCGCATGTTCCGCCATTGCAAAAAGTATCACAGCACATTTCTTGCAGCCACAATGCACCTCCCCTTTAAGAGGTGCGGGCTGCCTTTAAAGAGTGCTTGCCACTCGCGAGATCGGGCCCCCTGATGATTGACGCAGACAATGAACAGCGTGGGGAGTGCAGGCTGCACATGGCAATCATTTTATACAGCAGGTAGCACGAATTGACAGTGAATGAATGGACCCAGGTTCATTGCTTATCGTGATCCCCACACCCACATTCAGAGGTTGTGCAATTCCCGCCACCCCCTCCTAACCCCCATGTGCTCTGCAGCTGGGCTAACCTCTCAACGTTTATACTGGTTCAGTGGCTCATTAGCTAGTTGAGAAGCATTAAAGGATTATTATTGCAGGTGCACCGTGAGTGGCTGCTCGCACTTTATTACTGCTGATCAAATTGCATTCTCCAGATGTGGTTGCTTCAAATCTGTGCATTCCTTGATTTTATGGTTCATTAATTAAGGTGAAAAGTTGGCATTTATCCCGCTTTTCAATAAAAGAAAACTCTTAGCCCGAGATGAGCAATGATAACGTCCATAAAACATTCTCCAGCTTAAAGTGGGTCACACAGCTCCAAAACTCCCCATAATCTGCCACACATTAATACTAATTAGTGATCTTTAGTCAGGTCATTGTGAGATGAATTTGTGGCAAAAAGGAGAGACGATTGTGGGGGAAGGAGGGCATCAGCATAGGCCATCATATCAGGGATGGAGTCAGCCTCATCATGGGCATCAACCTTCAGCACCTTTACCAGGCAGCAATGACAGCAAAGGTCGGAGTTCAAGTCTCCGGCAGATTGCCCTTACTTCTTGTTTCTGTACCAATGGATTCCAGATTCATCATTGCTGTGAGCATCCCAGAAGAAAAATCGTAAGGATATTGTTTTTTTTTCAATTTCTTTAAACACAATTAGAAAAAATATCGTAGCAAGGGGCAAAAAAAGCTGTTTGACTGACGGCCAAGAATCATCCAGTTGGGTAACTTGGATTGCATTCGCTTTCCAATTGGTGTGGGGTGGCGGGGGGCCATGAGGGTGGATATGTTCGGCAGCCAATGGTGGGTGTAATGTATTTGCTTCTTGGGTTATTTGCTTAAGAATACATAGCAATACATTGCTATTAACTGCAGAACTAGGGGGCATAATCTTAGAATAAGGGGCCGCCCATTTAAAACTGAGATGAGGAGGAATTTCTTCTCTCAGAAAGTTGTAAATCTGTAGAATTCTCTGCCTCAGAGAGCTGTGGAGCCTGGGTAATTGAATAAATTTAAGACAGAGATAGACAGTTTCTTAACCGATAAGGGTATAAGGGTTTATGGGGAGCGGGCAGGGAAGTGGAGCTGAGTCCATGATCGATTCAGCCATCATTGTATTAAATGGCGGAGCAGGCTTGAGAGGGCATATGGCCTACTCCTGCTCCTATTTCTTATGTTCTTAAAAACTAGTTGATTTATTAGCAAAAGGTTTAACAATCACATTACCAGTTCATCCACCAGGCTCACAACCACCTGGATCATGGATTCCCCGAACCCAACTAGCTGGGGTTTTATTGAGTCTTATGAACATCACGTGACTGGCTGAGCCAATCCCACCTCAACATTTTGGCAGCCCGGCTGAACCTGGGGGCACAATAGTCCGGCCGACATGGAAGTCGGTCGGCAAAAAAAAATAAATGGCGGCCACAGCATTGAGCCCTCGCCCTTAATGGCCACCGCACAGCCAGAGCAGTGAGAGAGCAGACAAGGTGCCCCAACAGAAAAAGCTGTCGGGGGCACCGCACGGTGGATCAGCGATTTTTCCAGTTAAATTTGGGGCGTAATGTGCTGGAGGTGCACGAGATCCGCGGTGCGTGCTTTGATGATGCACTTGCGGCGGTCGGCCGCAGTGGAGCGGAAGTGGGGACAGGCCGAAAAATCCCCGAGCTGAATTTGGGTTGTGACGGCCAATCGACTGCAACGTGGCGGCCACTCGAGTCCGCCGCATGGCCGCCGCAAAACTACGGTAATGGGCCTTAAATGCACCCTGAATTTCGGCCCCAGAGAGTAGGGACAATGGGCAGGTACGCTAATTAGCAGATGTGACAAGTGGTGTCCCACAGGGGCCTTGACTATTCACCGTATTTAGTAACAACTTAAATCATGTGATAGAAAGCCACATGTCCAAGTTAGCCAATGACACAAAGATCGGCGGCATTGTAAGCAAGGTAGATAGAAGCATAACATTGCAGAAATATTAATTGATTAAGTGAATGGGCAAAATTGTGGTAAATGGATTTCAATGGAGGCAACTGTGAGCTCGTCCACTTTGGACCTAAAAAGGATAGATCAGAGTCCTTTCTAAATGGCGAAAAGTTGGAGTAGAGGTCAAAAGAGACTTAAGGGTTCATACATATAGATCATTAAAATGCCAAATCGGCTAATTGAATGTTGGCCTTTATATCTAGAGGACTACTGGGCCAATTGTTAATTTGAAATCTATGATTGATAGATTTATGCTAACCAGGGATATTAAGGGTATCCCTACTCTCTGGCCTAGAAATTCAGTAGTCCCGAAAACGGGCGCAGAGATTGCGATGTGAGAGGAACCCGCGTCCATTCGGAGGACAGCAGGTAATCCTTACGCTGCCTGTTACTTTGCCCGATTGTAGCATTCCAGCGCTGACCATGTTGCTGAGTGGCTGAATGCTCAGCAGGGGCCCAGGTTCGTGCGAGGCTCGCTCCAATTAAAGCTAGCCTGCACAACTTAAAGGGGAGGTGCCTTCATCCTGCAATAGGTGCAGGAAGTGATTGTGAAGGCTGCTATCAGAAACACAAGACTGAGTAATGGGTCAACAGGCCAGAGGAAGGGCTCCCAAGGTTCTCCGAGGTAGCACAGGAGGCCAACTCCGGGAGAGAGGGAGCCAGGAGGCCCTCCAAGCCAACAGACAAGAGTGCAGTGGGAGCAGATAGCCAACGTGGTCAATGCCAACAGTGTAGCCCTGAGGAACTGGACTCAGAGCAGGAAGAAGTTTAATGACCTCACACACATGGTCAAGGTCAGTGAATTCATTTTCAAATGCTAGATCCCACCATCTGTACCAGCAGCCTCACACACTGCTCAATGCACCACACCCTCATCACTCAGCTACCAACAATCTTGACTAAACAGGACTCAGACCTTATTTTCATACCTTTATCGGCACTCACTTACCACAGCTGCAAGACTCACACCCACATCTCACAGCTTGAACACAGTCAGCTATTCATCCATGAGAGGCACACCACCTAAACACATTGCATCACACTTACTGACACACTTTCCTTTCTCTTGCAGGAAAAGGTGGTGCAGTGCTATTAATCCTTTTGCAAAACCAGGAACGATCAGCCTCTAAATCCCTAGTCTGCTCACTAATGACAACATCATTTTATTCCGAGCCAGAAAATGACTGATGCTATTTGTTCTGTGGGAATATATAAGACATTCTGGAATCTGCACTGTTAATTTTGATTGATGAGAGCAGCCTCTGATCTCTAGATGGCGAGGTTTTGATTTCTAGAAGGAAACACAGGGGGTGAAAGTGGATTGCGTCAGTCTGTAAACATTAACTGGGTGCAGGCAATGATCCATCTGCCAGAACTTGTCGGCACAAGGCCCACTCAATATTGGGCCTTGTGCCTCACTTCAATTGGACAGGCGAGCTGCGGACACCTGCTGCATGACCGAAAACAGAGAACAGGAATAAACTGGTCATTTTATGGTTGGCAGGCTGTAACAAGTGGGGTGCCGCAAGGATCGGTGTTTGGGCCCCAGCTATTCACAATCTGTATCAATGATTTGGATGAGGGGATCAATTGTAACTTATCCAAGTTTGCTGATGCTACAAAGCTAGGTGGGAGGTAGATGCAAAGAGACTTCAAGGGGATATAGACAGGTTAAATGAGTGGGCAAGAACATAAGAAATGGAATATAATCTGACAAATGTGAAGTTATGCACTTTCGTACGAAAAGTAGAAAAGCAGAGTATTTTTTAAATGATGAGAGATTGGGAAATGTTATTATTCAGAGGGACCTGGGTATCCTTGTACATGAATCACTGAAAGTTAACATGCAGGTACAGCAAGCAATTAAGAAAGCAAATGGTATGTTGGCCTTTATTACAAGAGGATTTGAGTATAAGAGTAAATACATCTTATTACAATTATATAGGGCCCTGGTGAGACTGCACAGTTTTGGTCTCCTTACCGAAGGAAGGATATACTTGCCATAGAGGGAGTGCAATGAAGGTTCACCAGACTGATTCCTGGGATGAGGAGACTGTCTTACGAGGAGAGATTGAGTAGATTAGGCCTATATTCTCCAGATTTTAGAAGAATGAGAGGTGATCTTATTGAAACATACAACATTCTTACAGTGAAGATACAGGGAGGATGTTTCCCCTGGCTGGGGAATCTAGAACCAGGGGTCACAGTCTCAGAATAAGGGGTCGGCCATTTAAGACTGAGATGAGGAGAAACTTCTTCACTCGGAGGGTGGTGAATCTTTGGAATTCTCTACCTCAGAGGGCTATGGAGGCTCAGTCATTGAGTATATTCAAGATAGCAATTGACAGATTTTTTTGGATATTAAGGGAATCAAGGGATATGGTGATCAGGCGGGAAAGTGGAGTTGAGGTAGAAGATCAGCCATGATCTCATTGAATGGCGGAGCGGGCCCGAGGGACCAAAAGGCCTACTCCTGCTCCTAATTTTTATGTTCGTATGGTCTTTGAGTCTGGAGCTGGGAGGAGCACATCAACTCCACATTCAGGTTTTTTTTTTCAAATCAGACTTTTTTGATCGCGGCCTCCATTGAATGTTTAAGGATCGCCAGTTATCCGCATGTGGACCTTGTTATCCTAACTACAGCAGTCCTGGCATTGGCAGCATCCAGAGCAGGCCCATTTCAGGAAGGGCTCCTGAATCAGGAGTTAGGCTCCCTATTTACACATGCAAAGGGCCTAAGGACTGTTCAGGCGTGGTACCTGGATGCCTATACATCAACCGTTACCAATATGGCCATGTTAGGGCGCTTAGACATAAAACGGGCAACGTGCCAGTAACCTTCTCGGCCTATGAGCTCTGATCCTTGTATTAAAGAGTTTGTTGTCAATCAGCGAGTGGTGCTGGCTCTCTGCAGAACTGCAGGTGACGTCAAGGTGCTGGAGATGGACGGAGTGACTTACCCGTGTGTGCCGAGTTTCGAGCGTGGAGGCCGCCTTTGACAAACCACCCTGCCAGTTCACCGAAGAAGGCGCAGACGAGAAAATCTCACAAAGATGGGGAAAGTGTTTGTAAAAATAGAACCACAAAAAGAATGATGTATTTTTACAAATGATTTTTGTTGGAGTATACAAGCCAGTAAATAAACAATTTAACAATACAACAGAGAGGAGAGGTTCCCAGGGAATTTATATTCATCGGGATGACAGCGAAAGGCTCAGGAATCTTGAGTCAGGATGAAATCCTTGAAACAAGAGCAAGGCAGTTAAAAGGTGTTTTAAAGAAAGGTCAGGAGTGAGGCCACTTAAGGTTTGAAGTTATTAAATCTGGAGATTTTAAATAAAACCATGCCTGAAATGTTTATTGATGCTGTTATTGACACCATTGGTCAACAGTTCCTGTAATCTTATCAATACCCCACTGATATATGGGACACTTTATCATCCCTATAAATTCCTCTGTCTTCATAATACAGCCATTAGTTTTATTGGGAACAACTCCAGACTGTTAAAGTTAATGTAGTGCAGCTTTTCTGGTGAAAAGCCAGGGAGTAACCCTGAGAGACTGTGTGTTCGACTGCTTCCTGTCTGTTTTGCCTCTTGATCTGTCCAACCTGCCACAAGGATCGGTCAACATGACATGTGGCTAAACAAGAGGAGAAGCTTTTGCTGCTGAAAATTAAGGCAATACAAAAATATCTGACAGAGAGTGGGATCTCCAAACACTGTGTCGTCCCTGGGGTACAGTGGCACGGGCAGAATCTGCATCACGCAGCTTTGTAAACAACAGAGGGGATTATACGCTAGGAAACATTTGCTGAATTAGAACTCAATTCTTTGCTACCTGATACAGAGGGAACTTCACCATCATCAGTTTATTAAGGTATGAATTGCCAAGTGAGGCAGACTGAATAACTCACAAATAGAAATGTCTTGTGGTCATAGAGCATTTACAGAATTACAGCACTGTAACGGGGGTGGGGGGGAGCGGTGTTGTGGTCTACATGAGGGGGTCAGGTTCCCTTCTGACCAACTTGAGCGGTTTCAAATCGCTCCCCCTCCCTTGGGTTCTGTATTCTGGATTTATTTGGGGTATGTGACAAAAGTGCAGTGAACACTGGTTTGATGCAAAGTTCTTTGGTTTTATTACAATCAGGGTAATACAGGCTTATTACTCAAGTAAGAAAATACACGGCCAAACTTACAATCGCTCTAATAAAGAACAATACAAGGAAAGGTACAAGGTCAACTTATAATCACTTGAATAAAGTACCATACACTACACATTCAAAGGAGATTGCAGTAAAATTATACCTCCCACCTCCCAATACCTAATTCTAGCTAGGTTAGACTCCTGGGCAGGCAGGGACTTATGCTTACCAATCCTTTTGATATTTAATGGTAGCTGGCGATGTTCTTCCTTCCTTCAGGACTTCAAGACTTCGAGGCTGGAGAGTCTTTCCCCTCTCTCTCCCCTCTCTCTCCCCTCTCTCTCTTCTCTCTCTTTTCTCTCCTCTCTCTCCTCTCTCTCTCTTTCCTCTCTCTTCTCTCTCTCTCTAACCTCTGTTTAAAACACTGACCAGTTATACAATTTCAGTGTTCTAATCTTGCCGCCCAATCTGTTCACAATCCTTTGTAATATTTTGTCGGGCTCATAAAAGTTGATATGTCTTGGATGGGTTGATGTTCAAAAAACTGTTTCCTGATGGAAATATTAGTTTGGTAATTGCAATGTCCTTTTGTGCTTAGTCTTTTGCATACAGATTGGATTGGGCCTCTTTGTGATGTATGTGCTGAAATGGTTTGTCAAGACCCATGTTGATGGGGAGCTATCTCTGGGTGATACTCTGATGGTAATGTCTCTTGTGGAGGAAGATTTCCAAATACTCATTCTTCCAGACAGGTTACCTCAGTCCTCACACCCAGACAGTTCCAATAATCAAGTGGGCTTCTTTTATTCCCTAGGTCCATCCACAGGCTTGAATTTGTCTTGTAAAAGTTCATAATTCTATTAAAGTTTGTAGTTTCTTCCATAAGCACTTTAGAGTTCCAAACTTTTCGGTAGATAGTCCCAAATTAAATTTCCTTTCGATTGAGCCCAAACACAGGGGGGTTTGGTGAATTTTGCTCTCTGCAGCACAAAAACTGATCATTCGGCCCAACTGGTCTATTCTGGTGTTTATACTCCACACGAGCCTCCTCATACCCTACTTCCTCTAAACCTATCACCATCTCCTTCTATTCCATTCTCCCTCGTGTGCTAATCTTGCTTCCCCTTAAATGCATTTGGAGTTCAGTCTTTGAATGTGCACAGTCGCAAGCATCGTCCATGTACTGTGCATGGACCATATACAGTAGACACCTCAAATCGCTGGAGAAATACCACGAACGATGTCTCCGCAAGATCCTACAAATCTTCTGTGAGGATAGATGCACCAACGTCAGTGTCCTCGATCAGGTCAACATCCCCAGCATCAAAGCACTGACCACACTCGACCAGCTCCGTTGGGCGGATCACATTGTCTGTATGCCCGACACAAGACTCCCAAAGCAAGCGCTCTACTGAGAACTCCTACACGGCAGACGATCCCCAGGTGGGCAGAGGAAACATTTCAAGGACACCCTCAAAGCCTCCTTGATAAAGTGCAACATCCCCACTGACACCTGGGAATCCCTGGCCAGAGACCACTCTAAGTGGAGGAAGAGCATCCGGGAGGGCGTTGAGCACCTCGAGTCTCATCGTCGAGAGCATGCAGAAACCAAGCGCAGGCAGCAGAAGGAGCGTGCGGCAAACCAGTCCCACCCACCCTTTCCTTCAGCCACTGTCTGTCCCACCTGTGACAGAGACTGTACTTCCCATATCGGACTGTTAAGCCACCTAAGAACTCACTTTTAGAGTGGAAGCACGTCTTCCTCGTCTCCGAGGGACTGCCTATGATGATGAAATGTTATTTTCTTCAGCCATTCCTTGTGGCAGCGAGTTCCACATTCTAACCACTCTCTGGATAAAGAAGTTTCTCCTGAATTCCTTAATGGATTTATTAGTGACTATCTTAAATTTATGACCCCAATTTAGACTCTCCATAAGTGGAAACATCTTCACTACTTCTGCCCTATCGAACCCCTTCATAATTTTAAAGACCTAAAACAGGTCACCCCTCAGCCTTCTCTTTTCTGGAGAAACGAGCCCCTGCCTGTTCAGTCAATGTATCACCACTGCATCTATCAGATGGGGAGTGCTATGTTATCAGGAGGCAGGATTTACATTTAGGGTGCGTTGAGACACACGATTCCTTTTATAGCTATGGTAGTTTGGTGGTTCTAGTACAAGACCTGCTCCCAGAGGTGATGAGTTCAAATCCCATCATTGGAAGTTGTGAAATGGAATTGAATAAATCTGGTTATTTATGTCTGGGACCAGCAACAAATCTTGTAAAACCGTGGGCAAGGTTGGGTTTGAATTGCCCCCACTGTGTTTTGAATTATTCTATTTTAATAAGAATTTTTAGTTTGTGTGTTTTTTTAAAGCGGTAATTTAGAGGGTATTGTTGACTGGCTGGCTGATTCCATTTACCCATTCTGATCCTCTCTTCTTCCAGGAAGGGGCCACCTCATTATGGGTTTCATCCCAAAGGTGCACCAGCCCGCCAGTACTTTGCCAATGTGGCTGTAATGTATTTGTTTCATGGGTTCTTGCTTAAGAATTTATAGCAACATATTGCTATTAGAGTGTCAGCTGTGGCTCAGTGGGCAGCTAACTTGCCTCTTGGTCAGAAGGTTGCGGGTTCAAGTCCCCCTCCAGGAACTTGAGCAAATAAATCTAGGTTGACACTCCCATCATCATAGGCGGTCCCTCGAACGAGGATGACTTGCTTCCACATGAGTTCACAGATGTTTCAATGAAGGACCCGATGTTCCATTCCTGAACTCCAGTTGACGGGGTGGAAGATGCCGGTGCGTGGATTTTTTTTAACGTGTGGTGATCGTTGCACATCAGCCACCACACGGGCTTGACAGAGCTAGGTCTTTATCCAGTAGCAAGGGTTAACCAGGACGACTGGAGACCTGCTCTGCTGCATGGATCTAGTGCGCATACATAACGCAGTGTGGGCTGGCCCGTGCTGTCCCTGGGCTTTTCTGGACCTCCGCAATGATGTCGCACCATTCCTCCACCATGATCTGTATGATTTGTAAACATCGATGTTAAGTTCAGTTCCCAGCATATAAATGCTGAAGGCGTGCTGCACTGTTGGAGGTGTCGTCTTTCAGATGAGACATTAAAGATGTAAAAGATCCCATGGCACTATTTTGAAGAAGCGCAGGGGAGTTATCCCTGGTGTCCTGGCCAATATTTATCCCTCAATCAACATAACAAAAAACACAGATTATTTGGTCATTATCACATTGCTGTTTGTGGGAGCTTGCTGTGCGCAAATTAGCTGCCGCGTTTCCCACATTACAACAGAGACTA